>NW_026126744.1:575000-1775000 GCF_943737965.1 Phodopus roborovskii | reverse complement strand
AGCAATGTAATAATGTAATACATTTCTGAAAAGCAAAGTAATAGAATACTTCTAATCAAACAGCAATTTACATTTGAAATTCATTTAAAGAGAAATAATCTAAGAAATGCAGATCATAGATGCTTCTTGTAATCAGGCAGTGCCTATTGGGAAATAGCCTGGATGGCCTTCAGGAAAGCATATCACAGTCATGCTGGAAAAACTATACAGTTATGAAATTTATAACTCCAGTTTACATGCAGATGATCTTAATCCATAAACAAAGGAAAGTAGCTTGGTACTTCAAGTATAAGAATACTATATAATGGAATAAATCCCAAACTATTAAAATTAATATCTAGAATGACACACATCATAATCATGTGTGTTTTCCTTTCATACACAAATCAGTTACATTTTCACATAAAATGTTACTTTTATAATTATAGTATGTATTAACATTACTTTCAACTTGGAGAGAACATTTTGGTCAGGAAAGAAAGAATAATATTTGTGATATGGCTCATCAAATTTGAATTAAAAAAGGAATAAAAAGAGAAAAATCATTTCTATAAAATAATTTAAAACAGAACTATTTTATTGAGTCATAACATCCAACAATGAGAATAATTATTCACATCTATAGAAATTTGAAAGAAAACATTTGATGAAAAAAAGTAAGCAAAGAAAACAAGGTACAAGTGTTATGCATGTTGGATTTAGACACACTTGTTAAGGATGATAGACAGGTTTCTTGTCACCTAGTATGTACATGTAATCTTGAAAATTATAATACTATCCCTTAGCTTTATCTCATGGAAGTATTTCTTAAAAAAGGCAGACATTGTTTCTCTCCAGTCAGTGTCCTTGGCTGGTCAATTAACCCCCAAGAGAAAACCGGTTCTGCCATTGATATGTCATTCATTACTATGTAATGTCATCAAATGTCACATACTCATATGTTCTTTTCCTTATCATTTCACCAACAAGATTTTTTGTACTATTTTCTAGTAAATATATTTCCTGGACAATTTCTAAATAGAATTGATTTATCAGAAAAAAAAAAAAAATTCACCAAGCCATGTTTTGGTAGTACAAAGAATTTGGAAGATCAAAGAAGGGTATACCAAGAGAAAAAACTAAAACCAATAACAAACATGTAACACTCATATATTTCTTTGTTACTTAACTGAAAGCACCAGAAACAATGTCTTTAACCTAAGAGGTATGATAAACTGTATTTTATAGGCCAGGACAGAGAAGTAGAGACAGCCTGAAGGATTCTTGACTTATCTAAAATGGTCTGGTTGCAAAATATTCCTGTACACTATGTGAAAATACATTGCTATGACTGGTGCACTACACAGCTGAATGACCAATAGCTAGACAGGAGGTATAGGTAGGACTTCAGAGCACAGAAATCTCTGGGAAGAAGAGAGGCAGAGAAGCCAACCAGATGTGGAAAGTGTCAGACACACAGAATAGCACAGAGGTATAAGCCACACAGTAGAAAGTAGGTTAATAAAAATATGGGTTAATTTAAGTTATAATACCTAGTTGAGAACAAGCCTAAGCTATAGCCCTAGCTTTCATAATTAGTAAGAAGTCTCAATGTCATTATTTGGGAGCTGGCTGACAGGACAGAGAAAAACTCATTACAACAGTCCTTTGAATTTCAATTAATATTGTGTGTTAACTACAATGAACAAAACAATGAAGTTTTAATAGCTCAAAATCCTACTTATGCACAACATAGATAAATTTCAGTTTATACTACCTAGAATTTTATGATGTGATTTCATACAGTAGAATATTTTTTTTCAGGCCGTTAAGCTTAATTATTAAAAAGTTTTTCTGTTGGAGGAAAAAAAAAACCTATGAGATAGCTGTCTTTCTCTACTTCCAAAATAACATTTAAAAATAAAAATATAACTATATGTATCTAACTTATATATAACTTATGTTTCCCTATGTCCACTCTAGGTCTTCTACACTAATCTACTCAATATTACTTGCAGTGACAGAATGTGACTGACTGAAATTTTCTAGAATCATGTCAGCAACTTGCTGCCAGGAAAACAGGGATCTCATGGAGACAAGCCTACACAATCTTCATCTATGGCACAGGAAGGGAAAGATAAGGGTCAAAAATCAATGGCATCACCAAAGTACTTACTCCCAAACACACAAAAGTGCTTATCCCACCAGGCAGGAAGTTTCCTCTTCCCCTTGCGTCTTATGTATGTAACTGGAAGCTTGACCATTCAAGCTTCCCACCAGGGGTAAAGCCATAAAAAGTTACCATGTGAAGCCACTCAGACTCAATCAGTTGACTTATATAACTCAGAGGGAATGTATCATAAACTTACACTCATACGCATGTTTTCCCATTTCAAAATTGTTTGAGATTTTCCTGGAGCTATGCACAAAATGACCCTACCTCATCTGATATTAGTGTTTCATTTGACAACACAGAGAATAGTTATCTTTTCAGCTGACTTCCTGTTGGCCATCACCAGTCTACATAGTCCTCTTTACCAGCTCCTTTAGGTTAATCAAGGGGTGATAGGATTGGCTTATTTTGTGAAATTTTGTGATTTGTAAAAGCTCTGTGCATTTTATCAAGAGTGGATCTACACCCCCAAAAAGACTGATTTCTTTTAAAGATTAAAATAAGTAAGCCATGCGTGTAAAACATAAACTAAACAAGAATCTCACCATTCTACCAATTCTTACTATAGCTCAGGAGCTCCTGTGCATCTCTGGCTTTCCTAAATGTTGTGATCCTTCTGCCTCAGTCTCCTGAACCCTGACTTAAAGCCACCATCCCCACCTTAAAATATATAACAATGTAAACATACAAATGGTGAAAAGTGACATGAGTCATAAGAGTTTAGGGCAGGAAGTTCGTGAATTTAGGACACTCTGGATTGTATAGGCCCAGCTATACTTTATACATATCCAGACATCATCTCTAAATAAAAATAAGTAAAAGTACCTCTTACATATAAATAAGTTATTAGAAATTCCTGGTCTTATACCTAAAGCCTAAGTGTTCTTCTTCCTCCCCTTAGGTATATACAGGATAGAGTCTCAGCCAGTTGTTTGCATCCATTTAGTTAATTTAGGATTTGGGATAAAGTGAAGGAACTACAGATATTCCAAATTTCTTATTTCTTCTATTGTTTGTTGTTGTTGTTGTTGTTGTTTGTTTTTTTTTTTTTTTTTTGGTATTTTGATTCAGGCTTTCCCTGTGTTGCCTTTGCTGTTCTGAAACTGGAAGACCAGGCTGGCCTAGAACTCAGAGACCATCCTTTTCTCCCTCTCTAGTGCTGGTTTAAAGCAGTATACCATCATGTCCACTTTATTTATTTATTTAAGAAAAAATGAGAGAAGATGAATCATCACCTCAATTTAAAACTGTTTTAAAACTGAGCATACCTAATTCAAGCATATGTGATTTGTATGGACTTCCAGTTTTGGTCTTTAATGAATATCCCCATTTTATCCACCACAAATAGAGGCAAGTTAGAGCCACAGTAGGAAATGTCACTTAAGAGAAAGTACCCTTTAGGGTCAAGCAGAACTGAGTTACAGTCTTTATTTCTTCCATGTGGTATATGTAACATCATCATGGAATATCTTAAACTTACTAAACATCAGTTTTCTTACCTTTTGTGAGCACAGTAATTTATCAACCTATGTTATTTTGAAGCACATTTTATCAATATAGTCTAAGCTATTTTATAAACTCTTTATAAAAAAACATGCTGTTTAAAAAACAAATTCAACTCCTCATTGACTAAGAACATTTTTAATGGTACCTAAAGCCAGGGGTCCAAGCTCTTTACCTTCTGCATAACTTGAGTGGCCAGATCCAAAAGACAGGGTATTTGTTGGAGCTTTATATGGGTCTTCCAGACTAATTTGGATTCTTGATGTTTACTTTGTCCTTTATTCTGCTTGCAACAAGATAACTGAAAAGAGATATAAGGAATGTTTAGAGTTTAGTTTATCCTCTCATGGTCTTCATTAATGCACTGTGGGTGTTGTTCTCTTCAAAGGCCAAAGTTCACGGTTCTGTTTTATAATTGCAGTTCACTCTTTCCGACTTGGCCCAGAAGCATCAGCTCTATCACTGTTTGGGAGATTTACAGCGCTTCCTCCATCCTCGGCCTGCTAATAGGCAGTTGCTGAACTCCCCGGAGTCCCAGCTAGGAAATCTGAGCAGTGTGTAATTGCTACAGCTGGAATCGCATTCCACTTCAGAAGCTTCTCAACAGCATTCTCAGACGTGTGGATACCCATTAGTGACCCAAGGGGATTACTCCCTGGCACCATGTGCACCTTTATGAGGGGCCTGGATGGTGAGAGTGTCCCTCCCAGCAGCAGAAAGGGAGGCAAGGCCCAGGGATTGGAGGTTGGTGAGTTCAAAACGAAAATGTGTGGGAACAGAGGGTGCTTAAAAAAAAAAAAAAAAAGACAATTCAAAAGGAAAATCATAAAACTTGGCCTTGGGGTATGTTAAGTTGAAATTTATTCTGAGTAACTAGCTAATATGTTTATCAAAACATCCAAGGGAAACAGGGCCAAGCAACATGATTTGATCTTCCTGTGTCTGTTTATGTAGACAGTAATTGACAGTAAGCAATGCTGAACTTTCACTTCCTGTTCGCTGCAACTAGGACAGACAATACTGAGGGAGTGACTCAGTGCCGCCTGCTGCTAATGCCCTCGGAGGGAAAGGCTTCCTGATTTCACCAGGCCTCTTTTTCAGTCTTTCTGATGCTGCCTCCACACCACAAGTATCTTTAGCTTCTGCTTTTGCAGCAATGCTGGTCTCTCGACGTTGTAGCAATCATCGAGGTGCCCCTTCAGTTGTCAGATGGCAATTGAAGTATATCCAGTGGATATCTCTGTCTTCCAAGGAGGAGGGGCTGTATGGTGACGCTCTTGCATAGACCGGGTCAACTGTTAAATTTGTACCCATAGTGGAAAACAGTGCATGGTGAGATATTAATAGAAAGATAGTTCTAGAGTCAAGTTTGTCAAAGCCATTGTATTAGGTGAGTGAGAAAGGATTCCAAATCAGAATTGCAGCTGTATTTAGCTACACAGTATCTTTCACAAATCCTACTGAAACCTTTGGTATTATCATGGCAAAGAGAAGATTTAACAATATCACTTTAAATAACTGTTATAAGACGTAAATGAACGTACAGACAATAAAGTAATAGAACACCACATAATTAGAATTAGAAATGTAATAGGCTAAGAGTCGTGGGTCATATGGCTCGTGAACGGAAAGCATGTTTCACAACCCTGGCTGCACATTAGACTCACCGAGGGAGACTTTGTAAAATATGTTGCTGGAGTCCCACCTCCAGAAATGGCGATTTAATGGGTCTGTGGTATGGGTATTTATTAAAAGCTCCCCAGATAATTCTCACAGCAGCTAAGGTTAAGAATCACCATAGTCCTATCTTAATCTCTTGAGTAGCTTCTCAGAATGGCTAACAGATGATAAGAATGGGCATCTTTGTGATGGGGGGTGGGGTGGGGAGGCTAGTAAATATGGAAAGAAGAAAGATATTCAGAGTATCACACATTTGTTAAACAACTGGTAAGATGCTCTGAGTTCAGAGAGTGTGGATAGGACATACTATGGCATATATTGATGCTATTATTAGCAAGCAACAGGCTACTGTGGGGCTCGGCTACTGAAGGAAAGCAGATATTGGTCAACTAAGACAGAAATGCCTATGACCATAGAACTCTGACAGTAGCCATGAAGCAAAACACCACAAGATTCCTTGGGTGGTAGGAGTGATACAAACAGATCTCACCTGCAAACAAAGACAAGAGCGGTTTGATGTAAGACAGAGCTAATGTATGTGCAAAGGCCCAGAGCCTCCAAGGACTGCTTACTGAAGAAAACCAGCAAGCTTGTCATCCAGAGATGAAAGAGATTAGTTTGAGGTGTGCCTGGGGAACAGACAAGAGTTATTTTAGTTCATGCTTGTTGGCTATGGAATGCTGGCTTTGGGGATGCATTCAGGCTTTTGATTACTACTCTAAAAAAAGGAAATCTATGAAGGATTTTATGAAGTATTATCAGAGGTGGATTTGTAATGATCATCTAGTAAGCAGAATGTATGGGAAGGAGAAAAGGATTAGATGAATAAAATAAAGTAGCAAATTAACCAACCAAAGAGAGAAATGTTGGCAGACAGGATGGCTTGGCTTGGAAAGGTACTTACTGCTTAGCCCTAACAACCTGAGGTTATTTCCTGGAACCCACCCTAATGGAAAAGGGGATCAACTCCTCAATGCTGTCCTCTGGCCTCCACAAGTGTGCAGTGCCACATACAATCAGAACAAACAACAGCACAATGCAGTCTACATTCAGTATGTACCTTTACACTTCAATATTGCTGAATTACACATAATGGCAGGGCAATTTCTACAAAGTTGGAATCAGTTAAATCAAAGCATTGTCCTCCATTTCTTTGCTATCAATTGATATTTCCAATTATAGATTCACAATAAGTTTTATAAAGTTAGAGTGAGAAAAATCATTCTTGTGCAAAAGGAAGACACAGGTGATTTTACAAGGTGGAGGGGATTTCCAATTTACTATACAATCTAAAATATTGTGAAAAGAATTGTGTTTGTAGCCATGTTATGCTTAGAACTGTAGGCCAGTTAGTTTTTCTAAAGCATGAAAGGAAACACTTTCTGGAGGAAGCTATTAAGTTGCCTATACTAAAGGATAATATATTAGAAGCCAGAAAACACAGTGAAGTCTTCTGTGTTTTTCCTTCAACCACAAAAAAAAAAAAAAAAAAATGCAATGTCAGAGGCTGGAGAGGTTGCACAGCAGTTAGGAGAACTTACTGCTCTTTCAGAGAACCTGGATTCACTTCCCAGCACCCATATCCCATATCCTGCAACTCAGGACCACATGCAACTCCAGCTCCAGGGGACCCAATAATCTCTTTAGGCCTCCCTGGGAATACACATATCTGGCACACACATACAAATATACTCTTAAACATATGGTACACATAAATTCATTAATACACATATTACATAAATGGAAAATAATTATTTAGAACTCCAACTGGCTGAGACAGACAGATCTCTGTTCTATAGAGTTAGTGCCAGAACATCCAGGGCTGCAAAAATGAAATCTATCTTAAAAACCTTAAAACTAAAAATAAGAAAATAATAAAAAGAAAAATCCAATTCAAGCCAGCTCTATCCCAGTAGAGTGTAATATAGATGAAATAAAATTCTTCAGAGACCATCTACCTCCTTATGGTCCTGGTAAAGATCTTCTGAAGACCTATCTATTCTTGTCCTATGCCGATATTTATTCTCCTTATGCAAATAAAAGTGATTTACACCAGTGGCTGTCAAAGTGTGGGCCTGAGATATCTGGTCTCAGCAGTATTATGAAATTCTTAGAAATGCAAACTCATGGGTTTCTTCTCAGACACAGCTAGAGAATCTGGAAGAAGTAGGCCCCAGCCATGGTGCTGTGTGTCTGTGAGCCTTCCAGGTGATTCTAATACATGCCTTGGTGACAAGAATATCTGGACTTTAAGGTACCTGACATGTCTCAGAGAGTTACCATCTTTACAGCTCTCATTTCTTTCCACCAGCCTAAACTTCAACAGTAGCATGAAACTGCATCTTAGCAATATCAACCTGGCATTTTTAGCATAGAGAATTTGCTATTTTAGAAGTTCTGGCTTACTGTGCTGAATGAATATAGAAAGAAATAGCCACATGGCAGGATCTGTAGCAATGGCTGAAGAAACAAGGGTTTCAAAAATTAATTAAGAACCTTGCATGAGCTGTTATTAACCTCTTTCAATGTACTCCCAACTTAACAAATGTATGATACAGCACATGGTCACCTTAATAAACATTTCAAGCACCCCATTTGAGAAGTCAGAACATTATTCATCTTTATATGCCCTACAAATCCAGGCAGAACTCCCTCAATAATGTAGCTTTACCATTTCGTTGATTCCAAGTCTACAAAAAGTTCCCAGAAAGGGGTAAATTGGGGAGAACCATAGCTTCTCCCTTGTAACAAACAAGTACAGTCTACTTACATATGGACAAAAGGGAATTTTATGGAAATAAAATAAAACATAGTGATAAGATAATTTTTCAGTAATCAATACTATTTGTAGTTAAAATATATGATAATCTTGTTCATTCTGAAAACTCTAATTTTCTGAAGATCTACCCATGTTATAAGAGATCTAAGAAGACATTGCTTCTTTCTGGTCCTCCCTGGTCTCTGACGCTTACAATCTTTCTGTCTCTCTCTTCTACTCTTATTCCTAAGTCTTGGGGCAAGGTGGAATATGTGTTCCATTTGAGGTTGCACACTTCACTCTGCACTTTGACCAACTATGAGTGTCTTCATTAACCACAATCTTCTACACCAAGAATTTTCTCTGATGATGTTTGATAGATATGGATTTAGAGGATTGTTTGATACTATGTCCATTTAACAGAATGATAGTGTAGTTAGATATTCATTTTGTCTGTCCCTGTCTCCACCCCCAATGTGGGTGGTCTATGCCACAGATGTGGACAAAGTGAATATCTCACTACAATTCCCCTTTTAGTCTAAAAATAAGATTTAGGCTTGATACAAAACTATATTCAAAACAGTGAATAACAAGTGTGCTCTAAGAAAAGGAAAATCGAGAACATACAAACTTAAGACCTATCTATCTAGTCCTAGGGTGAAGTCAAAATGGGGTTTACAATAGAGTTGTCCTAAGCAGGAAAGCTTAAATCTAGTACCTTACCCCTGGGACCTGTGATGGATTCTTGATCAAATATACACTATCAGGTATGTTTCCCAGACTGGATTTGTCCTTAAAATCTAATTAGAAAGCAAATAGTTACATCCATAATATTTGTAGCATCATTGAGCATATAAGCATATTGTTATTTAAGTTCACATAGTTCACAGCTGGTTAAGTCTGTTAATGATCATCCCACCTAAACCCACGCCCAGTAAAGTGCACAGCATGTTTTACTACTATGAAAATTAACCAACATAAACGAAGCTTCTGAGTCATTATCTACTTGATTTCTCATTATCCTGTGACCAATGTGGGTAGGGTCTTAGCAACATGATCATATAGACAAGTTGTAGTTGGAATTTCTGGAATACCTATTTCCAGTGTTTTCTAGATATGACATCACTCCATAGTCATGAACTCCAAGAAACTGTGGCTGTCTGAATAACTCTTGCACAAGATCAAGTCACTTAACATTCTAGTATGAAGTGGGAAGGGGTTCACTGGACCCACCTCTAAATGAAGAGAGTTGAGGGTTTGTAGGGAGAGATATGTTTAGTATGGTATCTGATAGATAAACTGTATGCTAGTAGATGGCCCCACTCCCTTAAGTACATTGCCAGCACAAACTGACATTAATTGGCTATTTAAAAGAAATAGGAAAGGGACAAGAAGTTGAGTAATTATGTAGTGAAGATGAATCTGGAAGGAGTGAGAAATAAATATGATCAAAATGCATAAAGTTTCACATGATTAATACAGATGTTTTAATGCATCCCAGACTAAGGCAATTCTAATGCAAACTTCTATCAGTCAGTAATGAAATATACCAGATAGTAGCCATAAAACAAATGGATCAAGATTTTTATTTCACTGAATATTTCCCCAATAATAAAACTATACTCAAGTAAACTTCCTGTATATTCTTTGAGAGTTAAAAGGGATATACATGGATCACACTGGGTTTCCTTTAACCCAATCAAATCATGTGTAATTGACATAAAGAAGTTTAAATTATTTTTGAAAATAAGCATATCTGAAGACTAAATATATTGCATTTATTTAAAGTCTAAGTTATAAAGTCTCTCATTAGATATATTTTCATTATATTTATGAGGAAAAGACTATTTTGATCTTGTAAACAGTTCATGGATTTCATCATTCCCTCTGCTGTAAAGCCATGTTTCATTTTCAAAGCATTTGTGTGATAAGGGGGTATTTCACTTCAAAGTCAAGTCCCTTTTTAAATGATTTTAGTAACTGATGTGTTTTAAATAGATATACTCTTACAAATGTCCTAAAAGGCCCAATTTTTTCGCTTTATCTTTTACTAATATATGACTTTCTGACAACCAGACACTGGTAATTAAATATAGGTCTAATGTAAACATGAGCAGCTATAAATCATGCTATCTTTCTTAAATGACTTCCATGTATTATGTATTTCTGAAAACCTGGACCATGTTAACCTTGTTCAAAACAAAGCAAATGAAGCCTCCTCCACAGGACCTGTGGCATCGTGTTTTTACCACACTTAATATGGTGGTTGTTTAATTAAGTGACTATCTGCTGAAAGCACCACAATTTTCTAATTTATGAAAGCTAAAATTAAAAAATAAAAGTACCATCTGCAGCCCTCAGAATAACTTATCTTAACCTAGCATCTAATCTTAATAATGAAACTAGAAGAAACGCAGTTGTTTTTTAAAGAAAAGACTAAACCAAGTAATGCCACTAATGTGTGTTATATCCATCTTCTTGAAACTAAATTTATCCACATATGAATACAGAATCCATGATGACTTTATTTTCTGCTTAATGGTTGTTTGCATACAACTTGATAAACTTGCAAAGAATATTTCAAGGAACTACAAAAGGTTATCATTTTCAACCTTATAGTATTCATTATGATGATTTTAGATACTTAGGAGTTTCTTCTAATATTAAGTAAAAATAATAATTTATGAAAGGAAGTAAAATATGTCCACATTCTGACTGTAGGATAAAATATTATTGAACTTTTACAATTTGAAAGTGGCCTTTTTTTTTTTTCTTTCCACACATTCTTCCTTACAGGATGTCACTCACCATGTGTGATAACCCTTGATGGGTGTTGTGCTGTTGAGTGGTAGGCATGACAAGCAAGTCTCCTTAGATCGTGTGTCCCATCCTCTTTTCAGCTGGATTTAGACAACATTAGTGTAAAGTTACATCCCATTCATCATGGTGACATGAATAAGGATGGACGAGTTTAGGACCAGAACTTCTGAACTCAGTAGTCTCCTTTCCACTTTTCTTTTCTTTTCTTTTTTTTTTTTAAGTGAAAATAGATTCTTCTTTTAAACAACACACCCTGACTACAGTTTCTATCCCTCCAGTACTCCCAGTGCCCCCCATCTGCCTCCGCTCTCCCCTAGATCTGCTCCCTGTCTGTCTCTCCAAGAAAAACAACCAACCACCACAAAACAAAATACAATAAGTAGAGACAACAGCTGACTCATTGAGGCTGGGCAAAGAAATCCAACAGGAAGAAAAGAGTCTCAAAAACAGACAAAAGAGTCAAAGACACACTGGCTCCCACTGTTAGGAGTTGCAGAAAAACACCAAACTAACATCCATAACATATACAGAGGGGACCAGGTTGAGACCCATGCAAGTCCCGTGTTCGCACCTTCAGTCTCTAGAGTCCCTGTGAGATGTGTTTTGTCGATTCAGTGGGCCCTGTTCTTCTGGAGTTCTTCATGCCCTCTGACTCCTATAATCATTTCTCCCACTCTTCAGCAGTGTTCTCCAAGCTCCAAGGGAAGGAGCCTGATGGAAACAACCAATTTAGCCTCCCTATCTACATAATGTCTGGCTGTGTCTGCTCTTATTTGATGTCAAAGGAAGCTTCTCTGATGATGACTGAACAAGGCACATATTTATCTATAAGTATAGCAAAGAATATCATTAATTTGTTTGTTTGTTTGCTTGCTTGCTTGGTTTTTTGTTTTGTTTGTTTTTTTAAGACCAGCCATGTTTGATTCTACAATAGGTCTGTGGCTATTAGGTCTCCAGTTCCTGGCCATCTAAGTAATGTTGAGCCTGGGCTCCCTCTTGAGGAGTGAGCCTCAAGTTAAATCAGACATTATTTGACCACTCACACAAGTTCTGCACCACCAATTTTCCAGCATATCTTTCAGGCAGGAAAGATTGTTGGTCTATGATTTCTTTACTGTGTTGGTGTCCATGTTTCTTTTTTGGTAGCCTTCAGAGTACTTTCCTGAACAAAGAGGCTAGAACATAGGGATGAAAGATCCGAGCCTGCACTAACTCAACCTTTTTACATTAAATGAGTTGTGTGAATGTTATTCTTGGCAATGGGGACCTGTTGTCACTTTACAGAGAGCAACACTCTGTCCTAGTACCAGCCTGGGTTGTTTGAGAATATTCATGGGACCCTCTCAACCAACAACTCAACTGAATGCAGTCCAGTCAAGCCACTGGAATTTTTGTCTGACTACTAGAGAGTGCCAGTTGAGCCTCTGTATTCCCCCTTACCAGGAGTCCTCACTAGGGTCACCCTCACAGATTCCAGGAAGTTTTCATAGCCCTATTCCTCACAGTACCACAAATGTACCCACAATCTAGTGTTCTCCCCCCACACTCTCTCCTTCCATCCCATCTTCCCCAACCTGATCCCTCCTCCTCCTTTCTTCATCCACCCTCACAGACCTCCTGCAAAAACTAATCTATTTCCCTTTTCCATGGAGATCCATATATCCACCCCAAACCCCCTCAACTTTACCTAACTCTTCTAGTCTACATATTGTACCTTTATTATCATTTACTTAATGATTAATATCCACTTACAAATGAAGATATATGATATCTGTCTTTTTGGATATGGTTATCTCTCTCAGGATGGTCTTTTTCTAGTTCCACCCATTTCTGTATAAATTTCATGGTGTCATTCTTTTTAACAGATGAGTAATACTCTGTTGTATAAATGTACCATATTTTGTTATCTATTCTATTGAGGCACATCTATATTGTTTCAACTTCCTGGCTATTTTGAATAAAGCCACAATGAACATAGCTAAGCAAGAGTCCTTGTGATAGGATAGAGTGTCCTTTGGGTAAATGCAAAAGAGGGTTATAGCTGGGTCTTGAGCTAGATTGATTCCCAGTTTTCTGAGGAGGCACCATATTGATTTCCAGAATGGTTGTAACAAGTTTGCCTTCCCACCAGCGCAGGAGGAGTGTTCCATATCCCCACCAACATAAGCTATCATTTGTTATTGATTCTAGCTATCCTAACAGATGTAAGATGGAATCTCAAAGTGGCTTTAATTTTCATTTATGTGGTAAGTAAGGATGTTTAATATTTCTTTAAGTGTTTCTCAGCTATTTGAGTTTCTTTTGTTGAGGTGTGTGTGTGTGTGTGTGTGTGTGTGTGTGTGTGTGTGTTCTAGTGTGCGGTGTGTATGTGTCGATGGTGTGTGTGTTGTCTGTATGTTGTGTGTTGTGTGTGTTGTATGTGTTGTGTGTGTTGTGTGTGTGTTGTGTGTTATCCATTTAGTTCTATACTCCATTTTTAGTTGAACTGTTTAGTTTTCTAATATCTAGTTTCTTAGGTTATTTACATTTTGGATATTAGTCCTCTATCAGATGTACAGTTGGTAAAAGTCTTTCTTTATTCCATAGGCTGCCACTTTGTCTAATTAATGTGTCCTTTGCCTTACAGAAGTTTTTAATTTCCTGAGGTCCCATTTATTAATTGTCGATCATAGTGCCTGCACTGTCAGTGTTCTGTTGAGGAAGTTGTCTCCCGTGCCAGTGCATTCAAGGCTTTTCTCCACTTTCTCTTCTGGTTCAGTGAGAGTGGGACACTGAAGTTTCACACTATCCATCTGTGAGGGCTGATGTGTGCTATAAGATGTAGTTGTGGTTTCTTTTACAAACAGGGGTTCCCTTGTGTTTGAGGCATAGATGTTAAGAATTGAAATGTCATCATGGTGAATTTTTCCTTGGATGAGTACCTTCCCAATTTACAGCAAGGTTTTGTGACCTTCTTTGAATCACACATAATCTCAGTTTTGCTGACAGGCCAAGCATGCCCGAAAATATTGTAAACAAATGCTCCTTGGAACTATACATCAAAATTCTATTTCTTAAACTTTACATTATTGTTCTCCTTTTTCCCCTTAGAGCTCCTATAGACACTAAAATTGAACCATATCCTTATAGCAAATAAGTTGACAAAAATGAAACATAATTTCCTGTATTTGTTGCATACATGTATTAAAGAAAGTAGCATCCAAATGTTTCACTCTATCGATATAAACCATTCAAATTTAGAGAACTAGAAAAAAATATTTTTTTTCACTTGGAAAGCTTTAGAGTTAGCCCATGCATACCAATCCAAATACTGAGTTAACCTGTTTGTGAATTCTAAGGAAGTATAATGGAGCAGATGCATTTAGTCACCAGCACTCCTTTTTGTCCCTCAGAATGCACGAGCACAAAAGCCTCCAGCACTCACTGTGTAGAGTGTCCTAACTTACTTATATATTTCCTCCAAAAACTCAGTTCATATAGACCTTGAGGAAAATGTTTTTAACCACTGGTGAGAGACATGTTATTTTGCTTGTTTTATTTTTAGAATGGTCTCTAAACTTTATTCAGGTCTCGATACAGGGAGGAAAAACATATGACTTACATTGCTTATTTTTAAAAGTAATTTGATTCCATTTACTCACACACCCACACACACACTCCTTTGCCCTTTTCTAGGGGTCCAAGTCCAACCTAATAGAATCAGAGCCACCTCTGCTTCTACCACATAGTCCCCTCCTTCTGACTGAGGTGGCAGGTGCCTTTACTCACTGAGTCATTTTGCTTGCCCTATTATTTCTGTTTTAAGACTAATTTTTTAAGGAAATAATGCTATGAAATTGACAAGGATGTTTAAACCTATTGCTGTATTTCATGAGGAGACAGAAGTTTGAAGGGATGTTCTTAACTACTGTAGCCCAAGCAATTGCTCCACAGACTTGTAAAAACAATTTGTAGTTATTGCATTTTGACTCCCAAGGCAGTGTGACAGTATATTTGAATATGATATGTCTTTCTCATAATATTGTTGATAAGAGTTTTGTTCATCATGTGATTTTATGCTTTTTCTCTTTTTTCCAGTATCACCACAAGACATGAATAATTCATTTTGAATATCTGCTGAGACTTAAAGAGGAATAACAATTTCAAGGGTCATCTTCATAAAGTTCAGAATGTCTCTCCCATTTCAAAGATGAACATTTGACACACACTTTCTGGTAAGCAATGATTCTACATATAACAAAATTGTCATTCATTAGAGGCGAAAGGAACATGGCTAACTAAGAAACAAAAATAAAACAAATAATCTTGCTTTAGAATTTAACGTTGTGTTCGAGGGAGTCTTTCACAGCAAACCACTATAAATGTAAAGAATCATGAAATGTTGTTGATAATATATTACAGACTATCATTTTGGATTAGTTGGTTTTGTAGTGAGTTGATTGCTTGCTCCAGACTGTATTTCCTCTTCTTACCATGGAATCCTCCAGAGTGACCATCTTTGAAAAGGTGTTTTGAAGATGATATTGATATTGACAATCTCAAAATCACCCTGGATTAGCAAATTATGTCTAAAAGGCAGTGACAAGAGTCCTTATAAAGAGAATCATGAAGGGAGCAAGGGGAGATAGTCAAGGGAAGATAAAGTCAGACTCTAAAGTTATGTAGTCACACTCCAAGGAATGGCTATCTGAGCCAGAAGGTGGAAGAGTTAAGAACGGTCCCTGGGAACACCAGAGGGCATGTGGCTCTGCCAGCAACTTTATTTTTAAATTCTTCACTCTGAAACTGTAGAGACATAAATTATATAAGGCACATATTTTTTGGTGCTTCGTTATGAAAGCTCCTAAAACCAAAATCATACTCAGTTACACAAATTAATAAAAAACATTCTCAGCTATAATTCTGGACCAGCAATTGAATGCAAACACGAGCTTGCATATTTGGGACTTGCCAAATACAGAAAGTGACAAATGCAGTAGGCACTCAAACATGCTGATAAAAGCAACGTGTCTCTCCTTTCCATGCTCTCACTCTTGTAAAATGAACAGTGTAAAGGACGAAACATGAAACACATATTTCACATGTTATAATACTTCAAATTTATTTCTAATCATGAAAAGAAATCTAATTTTCAGAGGTTTAAATGCTATAAGATTCTTGGAAATGTGGTATCAAGAATAATCAAATATTCTGGAACGCTAGCCTCCTGCCAGTCTGTTCATTGTAAATATACATTGTGCTCTGGGCATCTTTTTTTTTTTTTTTTTTTTAATTTAATAAAAAGTGAGCTTGGGTGGAAAAATGAGCAATTTATTATAACAACTTTTGCTCTAACACATTAACAAAGCAGCACATTTTAGAATTATTCCATGTGTTTTGCAATACATACAGGAGGAAAACTATAAAGCATTTTATGTTATGAAGTCCAGTATGGAGGGAGTTGCATACCTTGGAATTCTTCCTTCTGGACCCAGGACTAGGCACAGACCACACACACCAATTCCCCACACACATAGATTCTTTATTAAACAAAGAAAAGAAACATGGTGGCTGAAACTGAATCAGGCAGAAACAGCCAACAGCTTTGCAAGTGTATTCTTAAGAGGAAAAGAAGAGGAGGTCTATGTTAGAATGAGCTACTATGCGTTGGGAAGTTCTGATTGTGCATGTTAATCAGAGTAGCCAAATGGGCATTTTTGATTGCTGGACTTTGATGTTTTCATAGTTGAACCGTGGTGATAAGCCTCAGGAATGAGTCAAGCATAAGAAAATGGCCAATCAGGGTCCACAGAAAAACCCTATCTCAACAAAACTAAAAAAGAAAAAAGAAAGTGGCCAAGCCAGGCTGTGGTGGCACATGCCTTTAATCTCAGAAGGCATAGGCAGATGGATCTCTGAGTCTGAGGCCAGCCTGATCTACAGAGCAAGTTATAGGACCGCTAGTGTTACACAAAGAAATCCTATCTCAATAAAATAAAAATACAGGAAGACAGTAGCCAAATAA
Organism: Phodopus roborovskii; assembly: GCF_943737965.1. Taxonomy (NCBI): domain Eukaryota; kingdom Metazoa; phylum Chordata; class Mammalia; order Rodentia; family Cricetidae; genus Phodopus; species Phodopus roborovskii. The sequence goes on along the minus strand of NW_026126744.1, from coordinate 1,758,083 downwards.
GGGAAGAATAGACCTCGGTAGCTATCTATGGAATGTGAATATGCCTACATAAGGTAAACTAGTCACTGAACAAGGGAAGGGAGAAGAGCAGGACCTGGTGGCATCTTGTTTGTCATGCCTGTTAGAGCCCTTCACAGTAAAAGAGCAACCCTGACCCGTTCTCACTATTCATTGAAAATGGAAGCATATCTTCATTCTTCTTCCCTAGTTTCATGCCCCCTCCTTCTCATCCACGTTTCCACATTTCAGTGTTCTAACACTGAAAAACAATAACCCTGACCATTTATACTTAACACACCCATTTGTTATCTCAGAGGGTGTGACTTCCTGCCTTACTGGATTAAAAAAAACAACAAAGGATGTACTTAGTAAACATACCTCTATGTTTATCAGTAGCTTCTTTCTCCCGGTTTAATTTGGCCCCAAAACTTGCTTTAGTGCTCTCTTGCTCTTCTCTCTCTCTCTCTCTTTCTCTCTCTCTCTCTCCCCTCCCCCTCCCCAGGTACTAAGAAGGCATCTCCGCCCCCCCCCCCACACCCTTACTTCTTTGTTGTACTTTTCATAGGCTTTAAAACTTTTTCAGTGGGTTCAGCTCTGAGCTACAAGGCTTAAGAACTTGAGGCTTATGCTCCACTCTCTCAAAACTGGAGACTCATGGGTGTTATCAGATATTTGATCACACTGTGTGAAGATGTTACTGTTTTATCTCACCTGCCTAAGGCACCTTCTGATTGGTTTAATAAAGAATTTAATGGCCAATAGATAGGCAGAAGAGGATAAACAGGACTTCCAGGTACAGGCATTTTCCAGGGGAAATGCCCATCTGATAGGTGGGGTAATAGTCAGACAGACAAGGAAGAAATCAGACTTAGTGTTCTGAGAAGTAATGAGCCATATGGTAGAATATAAATTAATATAAACAGATTAATTTAAGTTGTAAGGATGTCTTCATAAGAGGCGTTCCAATGGGAAACTTTATCTCAGAAATTGTATGGTATTTGTTAACCGTGTCTTCTGCCAACCATTGCATTGAATTCTAAAATTTCTAGGAAGAAAAGAACAAAGATTAAAAACAGAAGCTCTCTTCTTTACTGAAAATGCCAGTCCATTAAAATCACTGATTTGGCCAAGTCATCTTCCACTAAAATGATGAAAATGTCATTCAGACATTGAGAGATGATCATTTCAGCCACTTTGTCACAGACTGGGGGAGTTAACAGGGTGGTGCTAGTTGGTACTGGCACCCTCAGAAGCAGACAGCCTAGCAGCCTCAGCTGCTGTCTGCTGATTAGGTTTGGGGGCATGTCCTGATGTTTTGTTCGCCGTAATAAAGGCAGATTTGGGTTCAGTAGCAGGCTTTTCCTTTGGTGCACACTTCTCTTGAGAGATCACACTTCAGTTGACAGCTCCTCAATGTCTCCTGACTTCCAGACTTACTGGCTCTTGCTTTGGGGGCTGAACAGTTGCAGTGTGGCTTGAGGTCAGTGATTTTGTTTGGTTACCCCTTTAAAACAATTGTGGTTATTTTCAGCTACTCCAGAATACATAGTCAGAGTCAGTGCTTTGCTTTGTTCCCCTGCTGGCCCCAGGGTCAGAAGCAACAAGCCCAGCCCGCAAATGCATCCCAGTGCTGCTCCTGCTGGTGCTCCTGCTGCTCCTGCTGCTCCTGCTGGTGCTGTCTCTGTCATTGCAGCATAGGCTCATGGTCACAAAGGTCTTGTCTGTTCTCCATGAAACTAGCCAAGCACATTGCACTGATGTTTTATACTGGTGTGTGTGTGTGTGTGTGTGTGTGTGTGTGTGTGTGTGTGTGTGACCATTAATACACAGGAGTGTCGTCCAGCAGAAAAACAGACAAGACTAAGAAGCTGTCTGTGATTATGTTTAGGACAAGGGCACAACACACCACGTTTGATTATAATTTTACCAATCAGAGTCCCATGTACACAGTTTCCAGATCTGCCACCCACTGCCTTACATTTGTGTTAACCACATGCTTCATTTATGAAGCAAACATAAGCCTTGCATTATACTAGTCACAGGGTCCTTTTTTATTTCAGCTGACATTTTAAGTTGGGATGCAACCTTGTGAACTTCATCTTGGCATCTTCACGCACATGTGCAAATGTGCTTTGTTCTCGTCCATTATCCCCCAGCGCTGCTTTTCTGCAGCCCCCTCTACATTTTAGCTGGTCCTCTGTTCTGTAGTGAATCCGCCTTCTATTTTCTTTTTTTAATTTTATTTAATTTTATATAACAAAGTCCAATTAAATGAAAACAAACATTTATATACAATATTTGGGAATTTGGGCGTCGTTCTTTCCAAACTACTTCCTGCTGGTAAGGGGCACTGTCTTGGGGGGATTCAAAGAAGATTCAGATATCCTGGCTGTAGTCTGTAGGGCTATTTTGTCCAGCTGTTTTGAATGTAGGATCACCTTGTACTCTGTTTCAGGCAGTCTGGCATGATCAAACCACATTAGTCTAGAAGGAATCCACATCTTTTCATTTTCTGTGAAAACAAAAATAGAAATCCTTATCCCCAGTAACTTGTCCTTCAACTTAAATTTTGGAGTCAAAGCATTTTTTTTTAATTTAATTTATTATTTTACATGTCGATCCCAGTTCCCTCTCCCCTCCCTCCCTCCCTCCCCCCATCCCTCCCTCCCTCCTTCCCTCCCTTTTACCCTCTCTGCCCTCTCACATGCACTCTAAACACCCTCCCCTCCCATCCCCCCCACCCCAATTCCATATGTAGGGGAATGCCATCCAGTTGGGGTCCTGTAGATCTGACAGGTCATGTGAAGTAGGGACTAGGGCTTCTCTCCTGTCTCTAGATTAAGGCAGTTATCCCTCCATTGGGGATATGTTCGCAAAGTCCTTTTGTGCACAAGGGATACATCCTGGCTCCACTGTCTGAGGTCTCTTAGACTGCTCAGTCCTTCTGGCTGAGACCCATATTCAGGGGGACCTGAGTCAGTCCCATGCTGGCTTCCCAGCTATCAGTCTAGTGGCCATTAGTTCCTCCTTGTTCAGGTAAGCTGTCTCTATGTGCTTCTGCCAAATGGTCCTCTCCATCTGCATCTGGGTTCTAGTTTGACTCAGTGTTTATGTATGGGTGTTTGCTCCTCTTTTAAACAGGCATTAGTTCAGGGCTCCATGGAGAAGTTAGTTGTTGATCTCACTCTCCGGGAAGGGCATTTATGATAGCCTTTCCACGGAAGCTGAGATTGTTAGTTGGGAGCAGTCTTGTAGTTCTCTCGACCTTTCTTTGTGTTCAATTTTATCTTCAAACCAATATTGGCTCCCTCTTTTATGTTCTCTCTCTCTGTCTCTGTTTCTCTTTTTCCTATCTTCTATTCCTAACCAGGCTCAATCTTCCTGGTCGCACAGGTTTTCCTTTCCTCCCTCTCATTTTCTCCTACTTCTCTCTCCAGTGGCTGTCGTCCCCTACTTCACCTGAGCTCTGGGGGACTTGTCCCTTCCCAGTTCTGTGAGGGACTGTATATGAATCTCTTAGAATACACCTTGTATCCTAGTTCATCTGGTGATGTGAATTATAGGCTGGTGATCATTTGATCTAGGTCTAAAATCCATATATGAGTGAGTACATACTGTGTTCCTCTTTTTGTGACTGGGTTACCTCATTCAGGATGGTTTCTTCAAGTGGCATGCACTTGCCTGCGAATTTCAAAATACCATTATTTTTTTCTGCAGAGTAGTATTCCATTGTGTAGATGTGCCACATCTTCATTAACAATTCTTCAATTGAGGGGCATCTAGGTTGCTTCCAGGTTCTTGCTATTACAAATAGTGCTGCTATGAACATAGTTGAACAGATGTCTTTGTTGCATGGATGTGAATCCTTTGGATATATGCCTAAGAGGGGGATTGCCGGGTCCTGTGGTAAACTAATTCCCATTTTCCTGAGGAACCACCATACTGATCTCCAAAATGGCTGTATGAGTTTGCACTCCCACCAGCAGTGGAGGAGTGCTCCCCTTTCTCCACATCCTCTCCAACATGAGTCATCATTGGTGTTTCTAATTTTAGCCATTCTGGCAGGGGTAAGATGGTATCTCAAAGTTGTTTTGATTTTCATTTCCCTGATAACTAAAGATGTGGAGCATTTTCTTAAGTGTCTTTCAGCCTTTTTGATTTCCTCTATTGAGAATTCTTTCTTCAGTTCTGTACCCCATTTTTTAATAGGGTTATTTGGTGTTTTGTTGACTAGTTTCTTGAATTCTTTGTGTATTTTGGAGATCAGCCCTTTGTCGGATATAGGGTTGGTGAAAATCGTTTCCCATTCTGTGGGCTGCCGTTTGGTCTTGTTGACTGTGTCCTTTGCCTTACAGAAGCTTCTAAGTTTGAAGAGGTCCCATTTATTAATTGTTTCTTTCAGTGTCTGTGCCCCTGAAAGACCTATATAATAAGAACTTTGTGACTCTAAAGAAAGAAATTAAAGAAGATACCAGAAAATGGAAAGATCTCCCATGCTCTTGGTTAGGTAGGATTAACATAGTAAAAATGGCAATCTTACCAAAAGCAATCTACAGATTCAATGCAATCCCCATTAAAATCCCACCACAATTCTTCACCGACCTTGAAAGGATAATAATCAACTTTATATGGAAAAACAAAAGATCCAGGATAGCCAAAACAACCCTATACAATAAAAGAACTTCAGGAGGCATCACCATTCCTGACTTTAATCTCTACTACAGAGCTATAGTTCTGAAAACAGCCTGGTATTGGCATAAAAATAGACAGGTAGACCAATGGAATCGAATTGAAAATCCTGATATTAATCCATGCACCTATGAACACCTGATTTTCGACAAAACAGCTAAAATTATACAATGGGGCGAGGACAACAAATGGTGCTAGCACAATTGGATGAGGGTGTGTAGAAGACTGCAGATAGACCCATGTCTGTCGCCATGCACAAAACTCAAGTCCAAATGGATCAAAGACCTCAACATCAATCCAGCCACATTGAACCTCTTAGAAAAGAAAATAGGAGGTACCCACCTTCTATTTTCATATTTTATGTCTTCCATTACATTATTGCCCACTCTCTTACAATCCCCCCCCCCACCACACACACACACACACACACACACAATCCCTGCTTTAGGTTCATGGTTTACTAATGTATGTGCACATATATTTTAATCCTTGGTTCTGTGTATGAGAAAACAATACATGTTTTTCCTTCTCTACTTGTCTTGCTTAACAGAGTGATTTCTAGTTGCAGGCACTTTCCTATAAACGTTGTCATTTCTTTTCCTTTATGGCGACAAAATGTTCTACTGTGCTTATGTACTACCAGCACACAGCACTGAAAGATGTTCATCCATTGATGGGCATCTAATTTGGTTCCACTGCCTATCTGTCATGAATAACACAGGATAATGCAGGCATCTCTGCAGCATGTTTACAACAGTGTATAGCAAGGTCATGTGGAAGGTCCAGTTTCAGTTTGGGGAGATTCCATACCGACTTTTGTAGTGAATACATACATCTACTCCCCTGCCAACACAGTAGGACTTGATCTTCCCCACTTGTTGCTGCAAAAAGATCCAAGAAGGGAGTCCTGCAAGGGAAATTCTGAGTGGTTGTAAGAAAATAACACAAGAGTCTTGTGACATCAGTTTCTTCGAAAAACAAGGAATTGCTCTTGGAATGTGCTTTCATGTCCATCACAGGTATAGAGGATAGACGTGAGTTTGCTTTAAATTACTCATTACAACTGGCATTGTTATTTGTTTCTATGCCTCTATGTTTTTGCTACTTGTAGCTCATGATTGAACATTTACTCATGTGACTATCAGCTCTTACACTATAAATTGTCTGATGCTCTGAAGAAAGTTGGCTTGCATCAGACTTTAGTCTACCTCATTTTCAGGTTCCCTTCTCCCAGGACTACCCAGAGAAATTGTTTCAAAAAAAGAAAAAAAAAAAAAGAAAAGAAAGAAAACGAAAACAAGCAAACAACAAAAGTGTTTTTGTATTGTTTATACAAAAAATTAAAGAATGTAGAATAATGTTCATAAATAGTGTGATATGAGGTGACATGCTAAGGAAAAAGTATCTTAACTAGATAGCCTGTAAGAAGGCACCATGTTATTTTCTTGTGTGAATGAACCTACATACAGTCATAAAGTCTGAAATACTTAATTCACATCTATTTCTAATTGTAAGCCTTTAAAAAATTGAATGAGAACAAACAAGATAGTTCAGTAAGTAAACGCATTTGGTGAAAGTCAGATGAAATGAGTTCAATCTCCAAAGTGAAAAGAGACAACCAACTCCTGAAGTTGTCATCTGATTTCTACATGTGTGCTATGACACACGTGTAACAATATGCTTTTAAAATATTGAAAGAAAATTCATTTATGATTATATAACAAGGCATTCATGTCTATAACATCTATATTAATATGTATGCCTGGCACTAAAACCCTAGCTGATATTACAGGATTAACAAGGTCATGAACCTTAGAAAAGAATCTATTGCCACTTGGCTAGACCAGTATGATTCCTTGATCTACTCTAAAACTTAGTCTTATATCCACATGTAAGTGGAGTTTCCATGCCTTGACAAAGAAGCCTTTCTACATGAAATGGAAATGATAAGAGAAAACTATACTTAGACAAAATACAGAGATCAAGATATCATGGAAAGTCCAGCCCCATTGGGTACATCTACGTCACGGTTCTTGCACTGATGAGTTTGGGAACATCACAGAATAGGGGGCAGAAAGATTGTAAGGCCAGAACATCAGGAATTATGTTTTAAAGCAGTCTCTCATAGAAATGTTGGAATTAACCAGAGTGAAATAAATAGCAGTATGAATGAACATGCTAACAGGGAAGGGGAAATTTTTATAGGTCTCCCCTTAAACAAAAACTTCAGGAAACTACATCTGCCTCTTCTACGGATGATCACTCTAATTAGTTGTCCTGTGTAGAGTGGTTGACTTAAGAATCATATAGACACAATAAACAAAAATTTATTCAGCTGGTTGAATTTATTTTGAGAATATGCATATATGTGTAACAATGATAAAGAAAAAAAGAGGCTGTCAACTTGAGAGTGGGGGTGTGGGAAGGGTTTGAGGTAGGTTAGCTGGGAGGGGCTGGATGTAGGAAATGAAAGAAAGTAGGAATTTCCTGAGGCCTAGGGCCTGTATGCACACAGGGGGAAAATGATCCAGGTAGACCAGAATCTGCCAGAGGCCCGCAGACTGTGCATAGGCTAATCTGTCCCAGTGGACTAGCCCACCCACAGTCTGCCAGTGCCCTAGTCCCACCTACACCCACTGGACAAAGAGAGCCATATGAGTATTGGACCTGCTTGCACCCACCAGAGGAGAACCTTGGTCCTGTACTCACCAGGAGATGGAGAGACCCCACCAGTACGCACTGGAAGAAGGGATGGATAGATGACAGTATAAGAACACAGTCAACACCTGAAAAAGAAGGAGCTAATGGGCCCCCAGACTGATAGCTGGGAAACCAGCATTGGACTGCCTCAGACTCCCTGAACATAGATCTTAGATAGAAGGCCTGGGCAGTCTAAGGGACCTCTGACAGTGGAACCAGGATGTATCGCTGGTGGACAAAAGGACTTTGGGAGCACATTCCCCATGGAGGGGTACTCCCTTAACATAGAGGCAGGAGGGAGGGCCTATTCCCTACTCCAAATGACTTGACAGATTTTGTTGACCCCTCCTGAAAGGCATCACCCTACGTGTGGAGTGGGGGGGGGGGATGGGAGTGGAGGGTGGTTGGGGGACATGGGAGAGTGGGAGAGAGGAAAGAGAGGGAGAGAGGGAGGGAAGGAGAAGGCACTGCGATCAATATGTAACATAAGAAAAATAAATAATTTTAAAAAAGAACTTAAAATACAAAAGAAAGAAAGAAAGAAAAAGAAAGAACATAGTCAACAAGTCAACAACAGAAAGATCAATATGACACCCCCCCAGAGTCTAGGGATTCCACACCAGCAAGACTTGAACATCCTAACACAGATGGAGCAGAAGAATGACCCCAAAAAAAACTTCATGAAGATGATAGAGACCATAAAAGAGGAAATGAAAAAAATCTTTCAAAGAAGTGGTAGAAAACAAACAAACAAACAAAAAGCAAGAAATCAGCAAATCTCTTAAAGAAAGCAAGAAAAGTCAAGAAAAAACAATCAAACATATGATGGAAACAATTCAGTCTATGACCTGAAAACTGAAATGGAAAGAAAACATAAGCTGAAAGAATGCTGGAAATAGAAAAGGTGGGTAAACGATAAGGAACTACATATGCAAGCATAACCAACAGAATACAAGAGATGGAAGAGAGAATCTCAGGTGATGAAGATACATTAGGAGAAGTAGATTCATTAACCAAAGAAAAATCTTAAGTCCAACAAATCCCTGATACAAAATATCCAGGAAATAAGGAACACTGTGAAAAAGCCAAACCTAAGAATAATAGGTATAGAAATTTCTGCACACAAAGATACAGAAAATATTTTCAACAAAATCATAGAGGAAAACTACTTTCCCAACTTAAAGAAAGACATGTCCATGAAAAGAAACTTAGAGAACACTGAATAAAGTGAACCACAAAACAAAATCCCCTTGCCATATAATAATCATATCACCAAACATACAGAATAAAGTAAGAATATTAAGAGCACCAAAGGAAAAAGGCCAGTAACATATAAAGGCAAACCTATTAGAATTACATCTGACTTCTTCATTGAAACTCTGAAGGCCAGAAGGTCCTGGAGAGATATTCTACCAACTAAGAGACCACAGATGCCAACCCAGGTTACTATACCCAGCAAAGTTTTCAATCACTATAGATGGAGAAACCAAAACATTCCATGACAAAACCACATTTAAACAATACTTATCAACTAATCCAGCTATACAGAAAATTTTGGAAGGAAATATCCAACCCAAGGATGTCAACTATACCCACAAAAACATAGGCACTAGGTAATCCCTCCTTACCAACAGCCAAAAGAAAAATGGGGGAAAATCCACACACAATAACACCACCAACAACAAATGCAAAACAAACAAGAATTAACAATCAATGGTCATTAATATCTCTCAATATTAATGATCTTACCTCACCAATAAAAGACCAGGCTTAAAGAATGGATACAAAGACAGAACTCATCCTTTAGCTGCATACAAGAAACACACCTCAACTTCAAAGACAAATGTCACCTCAGAATTAAGGGTTGGGAAAAACTTTCCAATCAAAGAGACCCAAGAAACAAGCGAATGTAGCAATCCTTATATCTAACAAATTAAACTTAAATCAATCAAAAAAGGCAAAAATGTTACTTCTTTGTCATAGGAGAAATCCATCAAGTTGAAGTTTCAGATCTGAACATCTATACCCCAAATACAAAGGTACCCACATTCATAAATAAACATTATTAAAACTCAAATCTCACATAAAACCTCACATAAATATTGGGAGATTTCAACACCCCACTCTCAACATTAGACAGGTCCACCAGACAGAAGCTTACCAAAGAAACAAATGAACTAACAGAAGTTATGACCAAATTGGGTTTAATGGACATTTATAAAATATTCCACCCAAACACAAAATAATATACCTTCTTTTCTTTTCAGCTCCACATGGAACCTTCTCTAAAACTGATCACTTACTCAGCAATATAGCAAACCTCAATAGGTACCAAAAAAAAAAAAAAAAAAAAAAAAAAAAAAAAAAAAAAAAAGAAAGAAAGGAAGGAAGAAAGAAAGATTGGAATAACCTACTGTATCTTATCAGACCACCATGTTCTAAAGTTAGAATTCAACAACAACACAAATTGCAGAAACCCTACAAACTCATGAAAACTGAACAATGAGAAATTGCACTGTTCCTGGGTCAAGGAAGAAATAAACAAAGAGATTAAAGAATTCAATGAAAGCAGTACTAAGAGGAAAGTTAATAGCACTAAGTGCCCACATGAAGAAACTGGAGAATAGTCACATTAGAGTACTAACAGCACAACTGAAAGCTCTAGAACAAAAAGAAGCAAAGTCGCTTCAGAGGAGTAGATGCCAAGAAATAATCAATTTGAGGGCTGAAATCAATAAAGTAGAAACTAGGGAAAAGATACAAAGAGTCAATGTAAAAGGAGTTGGTTCTTCCAGAAAATCAACAGGATAGATAAGCCTTTATCTAAACTAACTAAAAGGTAGAAGGAGAACATGAAAATTAACAAGATCAGAAATGAAAAGAGGGACATAACAACAGATACTGAGGAAATCCAGAGAATCTTCAGGTCATAATTTGAAAACCTATACTCCACAAAATTAAAAAATTCAATGGAAATGAACAATTTTACACATAGATATTACTAGATAGATATCAAGAAGATTAGCAATTTACATAGACCTATAACTGTTAATGAAATAGAAACAGTCATCAAAAATCTCCCAACCAAAAAAAGTCCAGGGCCAGATGGTTTCAGTGCAGAATTCTGCCAGAAATTCAAAGAAAAGCTAATACCAATACTCCTCAAAGTGTTAAAGTATTCCACACAATAGAAACAAAAGGTTCATAACCAAACTCTTTTTATGAGATTACAATTACCTTGGTACCCAAGCTACACAAAGACACAACTAAGAAAGAGAACTACAGACCAATATCCCCCATGAACATTGATGCAAAAATACTCAATAAAATACTGGCAAATTGAATCCAAGAACACATCAAAGAAATCATCCATCATAACCAAGTAGGCTTCATCCCAGGGATGCAGGGATGGATCAACATATATGAAAATCCATCAATGTGATCTACCATATAAACAAACTGAAAAAGAAAAAAAAAAAAACACATGATCATTTCACTAGATGCTGAAAAAGCCTTTGATAAAATCCAACACCCCTTCACGATTAAGATATTGGAGAGATCAGAGATAATAGGAACATACCTAAACATAATAAAAGGAATTAATAGCAAACCGTCAGCCAACATCAAACTAAATGGAGAGAAACAAGACAGTGCTGACCACTCTCTCCATATCTCTTCAATATTGTACTTGAAGTTCTAGCTAAAGCTATACGACAACAAAAGGAGATCAAGTGGATCTTGATTGGAAAGGAAGAAGACAAACTTTTACTATTTGCAGATGATATGATAATTTACATAAGTGACCCGAAAAACTCTATCAGGGAACTCCTACAGTTGATAAACACCTTCAGCAAAGTGGCAGGATATGATTATCTCAATAAAATTGGTAGCCCTAATATATACAGACATTAAAAGGGCTGAAAAGATCAGAGAAACATCACCTTTTATAATAGCCACAAACAACATAAAATATCTTGGGGAAATGCTAACCAAACAAGTGAAAGACCTATATAGTAAGAATTTTGAGTTTTTAAAGAAAGAAATTAAAAAAAGATACCAGAAAATGGAAAGATCTCCATGGTCTTGATAGGTAGGATCAACATAGTAAAAATATCAATCTTGCCAAAAGCAATCAACAGATTCAATGGAATCCCCATCAAAATCCCCGCATAATTCTTCACTGACCTTGAAACAACAATACTCAAACTTATAGGAAAACAAAAGACCCAGGATAGCAAAAACAACCCTGCACAGTATAGCAACTTATAGAGGAATCACTATCCCCAACTTAAAGCTCTACTATAGAGCTATACTCCTGAAAACAGCTTGTTGGTGGTGCAAAGACAGGAAGACCAACGAAATCTAATTGAAAACACTGATATTAACCCACACACTTAAGAACACCTGATTTTTGACAAAACAGCTAAAAACATACAATGGAAAAAAAGTAAGTATCTTCAACAAATGGTGCTTGCATAACTGGATGCTGACCTGTAGAAGACTGCAGATAGATCTATGTCTATTGCCATGCACAAAACTCAAGCCCAAATGGATTAAAGACCTCAACATAAATCCAGCCACACTGAACCTCTTAGAAGAGAAAGTGGGAGGTATCCTTGAACAAATTGGAACAGGAGACTGTTTTCTGAACATAACACCAGTAGACCAGACACTGTGCTCAACAATTAATAAATGGGATCTTCTGAAAACTGAGAAGTTTCTGTAAGGCAAAGAATACAATCAATAAGGCAAAACTGTAGTCCACATTTCTGACAGAGGGCTGATCTCCAAAATATATAAAGAACTCAAGAAGCTAGGTGTCAAAACACCAAATAATCCAATTAAAATATGGGGTACAGAATTAAATTGAGAATTCTCAATAAATCTAAAATGGCTGTAAGACACGTAAGAAAGTGCTGAACATCCTTAGCCGTCAGGTAAATGCAAATCAAAACAACTCTGAAATATCATCTTACCACTGTCAGAATGGCTAAAATCAAAACCTCCAAAGACAGTTTATACTGAAGAGGATATGGAGAAACGGATACACCCCTCCACTGTTGGTGGGAGTGCAAACTTGTCCAGCCACTTTGGAAATCAGTATGGTGGTTTTTCAGGAAAATGAAAATCAGTCTACCCCAAGATCTAGTAATTCTACTCTTAGGCATATACCAAAAGATGCACATTCATACAAGGACATCTGTTCAACTATGTTCATAGCAGCATTACTTGTAATAGCCAGAACCTGGAAGCAACCTAAATGTACCTCACCTGAAGAATGGATCGAGAAAATGTGGTACATTTACACAATAGAATGCTACTCATCAGAAAAACCCAATGGAATCTTGAAATTTGCAGGCAAATGATGGAACTAGAAGAAACCTCAGGAGTAAGGTAACCCAGTACAAAAAGACAAGCAAGGTATGTACTCACTCATATATGGTTTTTAGACATACAGCAAAGGACTACCAGCCTATAATCCACAGTGCCAAAAAAGCTAGGAAATAAGGAGGGCCCTAAGAGAGACATATACAGTCCCTTGGCGAAGGGGAAGGGACAAGATCTCCCAAGCAAATTGGGAGCATGGGGGGGGGGAGGGAGAGGGAGTAAGGAGAATAAGAAGGGGAGAAGAAGAGGGGAGAGCTAGGCATGATGGAGCAGGAAACTGGAGTCAGGGAAAGAACAGAGGAGAACAAGAAAAGAGATACCGTAATAGAGGGAGCCATTATAGGTTTTAAGATAAATCTGTCACTAGGGAAATAAGGAGATTAATGACTACCTTATATGCCATTCTAGAGCTTTCATCTAGTAGCTGATGGGAGCAGAAGCAGACACCCACAGCTAAACACTGAGCCGAACTCTTGGAATCCAGTTACAAACAGGGAGGACTGATGAGCAAAGGGGTCAAGACCAGGCTGGAGGAACCCACAGAATCAGCTGACCTGAACAAGTAGGAGCTTGTGTACAACAGACTAATAGTTGGGAAACCAGCATAGGGCTGACCCAGACCCCCTGAATGTGGGTGGTAGTTAGGAGGACTGGACAGTCTATGGGGTATCTGGCAGTGGATCAGTATTTATTCCTAATATATGAATGGATTTTGGGAGCCCATTCCACAAAAAGGGATACTCTCTCAGCCTAGACACATGGGGGAGGGCCTGGGCCCTGCTCCAAATGATATGACAGACTTTGAAGACTCCCCATGGAAGGCCTCACCCTCCCTGGGGAGCAGAAAGGGGATGGGATAGGGAGAACGTGGGGGGAACAGGGGAGGAGGGGAGGGTGAGGGAACTGGGATTGATATGTAAAGCAAGCTTGTTTCAAATTTAAATTTTTAAAAAAGAAAAAAAAAAAGAATGCATTTTTCATACTGTTTGAAGACATCACTTTAGTTGTACTGGTTTGTAGGTATAAATGGTCTTTTCAGCAAAGTACACTTAAGTCAGTGAAGAAAAGTTTTATGATACAGAAACACTACTCAAATTCTCCTAGGTGGGAAAGCCCTTTACCAATTCTAAGACAGTGTCATCTAATTTCAGAGATTATTTATATCTTTGGCAGGGAAGCGTTTGAGTAGAACCTAACTGTCACTGTCTTCCTAGGAATGTGCTTATTTTTGCATTAACTTAAGGGAAGTGGCTTAGTTCCTTGGAACTTTATGGATTATAAACTTTAAAGTCAATATTCCCCAAAGGCACAAGTGATTTGAGTAGCTGACACCTATTTTCCAGGTGACATAAGTCATGAAAAAGTTTAATACATTTTTCTATCTATTTAAGACAACATCGTATTGAACCTGTTGCCTGTATCATTGCTGCAAGGCATATTTTTCCCCGTTTTTGTATAATATGGGCTGACATACAATTTTGGGGAGGAAGGTTGTGAGCCATTTGTATATCCTTAGAATATTAGTGTACACAGTAAAGTTTGTGAATACCTTAGTTATCTTAGCTACAGCGTGTTTTCTTTTGGTCAATCAGAATTTTCCAAGGCTAAGACACAACAAATTCTTTTGCTTTTGATCATCTTCACTAATATTTGTTACTACATAAATATGTTCAGAAGGAGATCCCAGGTACATACAAAAGCAGAAAACAAAACTTCTGTATTAAGAAGCTAACATTTTTACCTCCCATAATCAAGGCTTACCCAAGACATTGATGCTTATTTAAAGTCATTCTAATTGGGCTTTTGGCAGGGAACCTTGAGCATAAGAGCTCTGGGCAGCCATCACTGGTGCCGAAGGGCCATCCTCCCTCAGTAGGTCATGGTCTTTATCGAGATTTCCCTCTTTGTAGAAGAGTATAGGCTCCATTATTTTAGTCTCCAATGAGGTCAATTCCTTTTTGAACACCTTGGCAAATATTGCCTCCTTTAAGTCCTCCCTTTAGTCTTGGGTCTCTATGAGGTTATCTCCCTGGGGCAAGGCATCTTTCCTCAAACTGGGACTAGGCCTCACCCTCACAATAACCAGGAAAAGCCACAAACTCTACCCTGCAGGGGACCAATCAAAATTGAGACAAACAAGTACTGTAGTACTTGGCTCCAGAACATTAAGGATAGCTTACCTAACTTTTATACAGGTTGCCAATTTTCCGTGCAGCAAGGCCAGTACCAATTCCTGTTTGACAAGTCTCCTCCTGTTCCACTCCTGCCCAATCACTTCAACCCCCATCTGAATCCAGAATTCTCCTACCCCACCCCCATCCTTTCCTCCTCAAAAAACCTGCAATAATTGAGCTCAAGACTCTCCCTGATCTAACTGCTGTGCTGGACCTGATGGAAAGCCAAAGTTCCAGCTTGTGATAAAGATTCTTTACTTTTTTTGTTTGTTTTTGTGTTTTGAGACAGGGTTTCTTTATGTAGCTTTGGATCTGTAAAGCGTACAGGTTTTTCTACCCGCCGCCTGGTCTTGTCCTGCCGCCACGCCGCCAGCCCCAAATAATGCACAGAGACTCTGTATTTGATATTATACTGTTGGCCCGGTTACTTGTTTCTTATCGGCTAGCTCTGCCTTAATTATTAACCCATTTCTGCTGATCTATGTATTTTCACATGGCCTTCTCTTACCGGGGAGGCGGCTGGCGTCCAGCTCTCTCCAGACTCTCCATCTTGACTCCTCCTTCCTCCTATTTCCTCCTTGTCTCCTAGTCCCTCCTATCTTCCTTTCCTATTGGCCAACAGTGCTTTATTATTAACCAGTATGAGAAACATATATACATAATGACATCTCCCATCATGGATCCTATCCTGGAAATAGCTCTGTAGACCAGGCTGGACCCAAACTCAGAGATCAGCCTGCCTCTGCCTCCAGAGTGCTGGGATTAAAGTCATTCACCAACACCCCTGTGAGGTTCTTTACTTTTGTATGAGAACTCAGACTCCTGGTAGTCTCTGGGGGGCTCATGACACCTGCATAACAGTCCTGTAGGCAAATGGACGGAAGAGTTATCTTGATGTGGGAAGACCTCCACAGTGGGTAGCACCATTTCTCCAGTTTGGGTCCTAGACTGTGTAAGACTGGAAAAGGAGAGCTGATGAGTAAACCTGTGTGCCTTCACAGTCATTTGTCCCTGTTCTTGCTAAGGTGTGATTCAAGCTTAAGTTCCTTCCTGATAAGCTAGAACCAGAACTGTGGCTAAAACAAACACGTCTTCCCTGTTTTTTTTGTTTGTTTGTTTGTTTGTGATTCATTTTTATCACAGCGGCAGGAATGAAACTAAGCATTTTTAGGAAAATGTTTTATATCTGTAACTTTCTACTCTTTTCTTACTTGATCATTGTTTTGGTTACTTTTTCTACACAATTTAGAAAAGTTTTTTAATAAAACAACTTTATGCCTTAATGAAACGCTGGAAGCCAAATCTATGACATTGCAAACCCAAGGTTATATATATATTTTACATTTCCTTTTTGTTGTTTTTTTTTTATAATTGTTATATTTGTTGTGATCAATTTTAATTGAGATTAATGATCTGATAAGTTCTATCACAGCCTTAAGCAATCAATAATGCCAGATCTGTTTTTTTAAAGACATGACTTTAAAGTATTTCTGTACTTTAAGAGTGAAATCAGTGTGATAAAAACAGCATCATAAATACCTGCTAGCAATAACCAGTCTTTACATGTATATAATGCTATTATTTACATTTAAATAACTCCAGTGCTTCTCTGAAGACATAGATGAATATGTAAACATAGATTAATTGTAAACTGAAAGTAGAGAAGGAAAATAAAAGCCATGAACACCAAAAAAGTACCAAAAAAAAGTAAGAACTGAAACGTTGAAAATAAAATGTTTCATTGAATAATTTTTGCATTTAAAATTTGCAACAGGACTCAGTTTTACAAGATTAGAAAGGAGCAAGTGTTATTCCTATTTTAGAAAAATATTTGGATATGCACGTGTTTATTAGGGCATGTTTTTCTCTGTGGATACTGTATATATGTGTGTAGTACATGCCTATGTAATTGTTTAGGAATGTACCTTTGACACCATTACCAGTTTAGATAGTGGTGAGCATCAAAGTGTAGGTTCTTCTTGTTGTACAATGACTTGCAGCAATTATAGTAACCACTTCATCTTTCCATTCTTAAAACAAATGAAAGATTTAAAATGTACATTCAACAAAATTATTGACAATCTGCCCATGGACTAACCGATAATGAATGCAAGCCTTCATGTTGCCTACATATATATATCTTAGATAATTTCTAAAAGCAGGATGTGCTATTTATCCTTCAGAAATGTTCTGCAATGAGACAACACATACTGTAAAAATGTTAACTAGGTATTTTTTTTTTGCCTTTATGGTTATACTAAAGGAGTTGTGGATATATATATAAAAGTAGTGGTTATTGAATACATTCATTTTTGCTAGATGAATTTTGGTAGTCAAATTAACTGGAGTGATGGAAAATCTTAGCTTTGTTTCTCCAGATGAATCTGTTTCACCAGACATGAAGGCTGTGTTTTGTCACATAATTTCAGTGTTCTGATTGTTTCATGCAGAGAACTCACCCTTTCTGAGGAGTAGATGGGGTAATAGAAACGGAATGCGTGGGTGGATGGGGGATGGGAAGAAAGGAAGGAGGAGAAACTGTGGTTGACATGTAAAATAAATAAAAATTTTAAAACAAAACAAAAAAAAGACTTTTCTTTTTAAGAAAAATGGCTTTTCTTAAGAACAGGATCGTGAACCTAAAGTTTAAAGATGAGAACCTTACTTAATCGTTGATGGGGTTTAAGTCTGAAGCACAAGCCCGCAAAAGCAAAACGTAAAATCATGGAGCTAGTCATGCAGGCTTAAAGCAAGGGTTTTCCAATTATAGAGCTAAACTCCAGAGGAAAAGTCTGCGAATAAATTTCTTTCTCGATGTGATTTTAAGGCAAAGTATTTATTCTTTTATTTATACTGAAGCTGTACTTCTCATGTTGTTTATGCATGTAACAAAAAAGAAATAAACGAACTATATAGCCCCCTGGATGTGTCACAAAAGTCCATTTAGTACTAATCTAGGATATAGTTTCATTCTCGGATCAGGCAATCCATCTACCTAGTCAGGCATCAGCCGGGAAGGGAACTCCTTCCATAATTCAGGAGTTGTCTCTGCCCTTCCTCCCTCGGGATCCAACCATTTTCAGACATAAGTCTGGAGAGCCTATGCTAAATTCATAAATAATGCTTCAGACGATCTTGGGTGATTGTGAGTGTGAATGGCCCTGGTATGAGCACAGAGACACTGTTCTCCCATGCTCAGCAGTGGAAGGACTCAGGCTAAATATTCACGGTTTAGACACAGAAAAGACTTTCCAGGGCTAGCCTGTGTGGAACAGAGTTAGAGATTTATTTAAAGCTAATTTTAACATATGCTTTTAAGAACGGGGAAGAGGAGAAAAGGGGGTGCTTAGAAAGAATGACAACCAAGTGTGGATATGGATTTCCTGAAGGAGAATAGAATAAAATAAGTTCATACAAACCCAAGTGTGGGTACAGGTTCTTCTAAGGGGAGTAAGAAGTGCCTCAGCAGGAGAAATTATGGTGGCTCTCAAGTTATATCCACTCCCCCCTTTCTCTTCAGATCTGGGAGATCAGTGAAGTGTCCTAGAGAGGCCTTGGATGGAATTACAATCTGATAAGGTTAAAAACAGGGAGGACTGGTTGACAAAGGACTTCTCCTTTCCCTGTGAATGGCTTTCTAGGGACATTGGTGAAGCTGTGGGGGCAAAACCCCTTCAGTTGCTTGTAAACTGTGCTGGAATTCCTTCTTCTTGAAGACAAAAGACTGCAACCAGGGGATTGCATTTTTCTCACAGCAGGGTAATATTTTAATATTCTCTGTCTGTCTGTCTGTCCTGTTTTCCAGTGTCTGCACTGGGTCTATGTATGTCTCCAGAGTTTCCTGTCACAGAGAGACACATTAGATTTTGTTGCTTTTCCTTTCTTCATTTATTTATTTATTTATTTATTTATTTATTTATTGCTTGTTTGTTTTGCTTTACAAGACAGGATTTCTCTGTGTAAATCTGACTGGTTTAAAACTCACTCTGTGGACCAGTATGTCCTTGAATTCAGAGATGTGCCTGCCTCTGCCTCCCAAATGCTGGGATTAAAGGTGTGCACTGTTGCTGCCTCTGGCTGCCTCACAATGCATTCAGTTCCTCTCTAACCAAGGATACATATATTCTTCTTCACCTGGTTATGGCTGCAAGGAATTTTCCACAGTCATGGAAACCTAGAGTTACGACTTCAACAGCTTTTTTAGAGATACAAGCCTATTGAAAACAGACATATAAATGCTGATGATGATTCAAATAAATAGATACTTTATAATTCGATACAAAAATGGCAATTTAGGGATAGACAATTAACAGAAATTGTCAAATGATATAATGCATTCCTATTCTTTGACAAAGTGAATTCATTTTCAGATACATCCCTTTAAGGAAAAATTGGAAATAAATTAAAAACTATTAGATATAAAGCTATATAACTTCATATACAATATTACAGAATATGAAAACACTTTAAAAGTACATTGTATATTTTATTATGTACATTGATATTTAAATGCATCAAAATATAATCAAATAATACTTTAATAGATTAAATATAATTTTACTATTATAAATATATCATATAAAATTTTAATTAATTGATATTAGATATAATTTGTTCATATTTAAATTAGCAAGTAACTTTTTAATTGTTTGAGAATCTCATAAAGTATGTATAAGACTACCTGTTATTTCCTCCATTCCAATTTTTTCCCTACTCCCAATAATTATTCCCTCCCGATATCCTGTGTTCTTTATTTTCTTTCAATCCCAGAGTCCATGGAGTGCTACCAATATGTCCATTCATTGGTGTCCTACCATCTATTGAATCATGAGTAGTCTCCCAGAAGCTGCACTCTTGAAGAAAACTGGCTGTCCTGGATCAAGTGGGATTTCATGACTATCTCCCTTCTCCATGGTATTGTCTGGCTTGATCTTGGGAATAGAGTCTTGTGCATACCACCACACTGCTGAGTTCACAGGTACAGCATACTTCTATTGTGCCCCCCAAATACTGTTTCACTGTAGTCATCCACTGTCTCTGACTCTTAGAATTTTCCCATGTGTAACATGTAGATGAAATACTTTCAAATAAAAATCAACCATCATAGTTGTCCTTTTAGCTGTGATATTCACACATGCAAAAAGTTTTTGTAGGTTAGAATGATTTTTATTTTCTTTTTTATATTTTTTTAAATATTTTGACCAATGTGCATATACATGTTGCTTTTATAAATCAGAAAAATAAATACAAAGCTATTGTTTCAAAATCATCTGCACTTGGGTTCTTTGCAGCTGTAATGACCTCTCAATTTCCCTTACAATAAGTTGTATCTATTCATCTGCTTTTTCTGTCGTTTGTTTTCCTGAACTGTAACCATGCCTTGCCTTGGGCTCTTTTGATCAACATTGTTATTGTTTTTCATGTCCTACTGAAATAATAATGTGCTTTGTGTGATTACTGACCTCCTCAACTAAATAGAAAATGAATCTGAAAAACATCAACTTCAAAAATTAGAATGTTACAATAACAACCTGCTCCAAAAACACCCTGAGAAGTTTTCCCTTTTAAATAATGTGAGAGAAAAATCTGTAATAGCAATGCAACCAAAGTGAAGAATCAAAGGAAAGACATAACCCACCCCTGGGAAACTGAGAAACCAAGCAACTACTGTGCACCATGAATCCCTAGAATGTTTGCACACTGCAGGGCATTTCCTCATGTGGGGTGTCATCCTCGATATAATAAAAGGGACATCTGAAGAAGGAAGCTGGCTACAACTCTCAGGTGTATGCTCACAATGTTTCTAGGCACATGGAGCACATGTAGACATATCCAGGGGATTCGTTCTACTAGACTGCAGTGCAGAATGTTAAGAGTTTCACTAAGAAAAGCAGTTGGAACTGAAAACAATGTGGAGAGGCTTGTGCTCACTTAGAAAATTAATTTCTACATTGTTTAAGTGATAGCTTTCAAGACATTTGACTTCACAAGCAGATATGTGATGTTACTGGAGTCTTGAGGGTCAAAAGCTGCCCTGGCAGCCTTAACAAATCCCCCACCTCCTAGACACACACACACACACACACACACACACACACACACACACACACACACACACACACACACACATACACACACACTCCTTAATAAGTCCATTAAGAGACATGGAACTGTGAAAAACAGGAAAGCATTTCATTCACTGGGGTAACATTGAAAAAGAGAACAAAGACATCCAGGCCCCCACCTCACCCCACCCCCCCGCAAGTCCATCTTCAGGCAGCAGGATGAGGTTTAGATTTAAACAGGGGCACAAGGTATGCATAACTAAGTATTCCTGATCAAGGTGTGTTCCAGCCCACCACTAACTGCCATTAAATGAAACAATTTTTGAAGGGTTGCTGCTTCTTTCTGTTTCTTTCTCTGTGAACAGGACTGCTTCGAGAAAA
The DNA here is from genome assembly GCF_943737965.1 of Phodopus roborovskii. Classification (NCBI taxonomy): domain Eukaryota; kingdom Metazoa; phylum Chordata; class Mammalia; order Rodentia; family Cricetidae; genus Phodopus; species Phodopus roborovskii. The sequence goes on along the minus strand of NW_026126744.1, from coordinate 1,736,686 downwards.
AAAGATTTTCTAAGATCTTGTGTCAAGGAATTTTAAGAAATATTTATAACACTATGAAAATGAATGTGTTCATTGTAACCTTATTTATTAAAATTCTAAAACATGAGATTAGCCCCAAATCCAAAAAGAGGTGTTTAACGATTAAGAATCAAATGTATAAAAAAAAGTTTAGGATTAATTATGTATAAAAAAGAATATCTTAGAGTAACTAATAGAAAACATGCAAATACATATGAAATGACATGGGGATTTACCTGCTACATTATTCATCAAGATGAAAATTTTAAATGTATAATTAATATTATGATATAGCCTTAATTTAATTTAAAATTTTAACTAATACAATAAAACATTTATGTTAAAAAAGATGAAACATGACTAGAAATATAGTTCAGTCAATAAAGTGCTTGCCTTACCAGCATAAGGACCTGAGTTTAATCCTCAATACCCATGTCAAAATGACAGGGACAGAAGCACACACTTTTAAGCCAATCACTGGGCAGGCAGAGATAAGAAGATCGCTGGGGTCTGCTATCCAGGTAGCCTAGCCTAACTCATGAGCTCTGGTTTCAGTGAGAGAAACGATTTCAAAGGAGATGATCAGTGTTCATAAGGATGACACCTAAGGCTATACTGGCCACACACATTTCTCTCTCTCTCTCTCTCTCTCTCTCTCTCTCTCTCTCTCTCTCTCTCTCTCTCTCTCTCTCACACACACACACACACACACACACACACACACACACCACAAATAATGATGAAGTCATAACATTTGCAACTAAATAGATATAATTGGAGATCATTGATCTAAATGAAGTAAGCCAGTCACTGTATTATCCCAGCCATATGTGGAATATTAAGAAGGTGAACTCATAGAAATTGAGGGTAGAATGGTGGTGTATTAATTACTGTTCTGTTGCTCTAAAGAGACACCATGACCATGGCAACTCCTATAAAGGAAAGCATTCAACTGGGACTGGTTTACAAATTAATCACATCAGGAAGCAGACATGGTGCTGTGCATGACAGGAAGCATGGTGCTGGAGGGTGAGAGTTCTACATCTGGATCTACAGGCAGCAGGAAAAGAGAAACACTGGGTCTGGCTTAGACTTTTGAAACCTCAAAGCCCACCCCCACTGACACACTTCTTCCCACAAGGCCACACCTACTCAGAGTAGGCCACACTTTCTAATCCCTCTCAAGTAATACTCTTCCCTGATGACTAAGCATTCAAATATATGGAAGCCTTTGGGGGCCATTCTTAGTCAAACCACCACAGGTGGTTACCAGAAACTAGGGGACTGAGGGTCATGTGGATGTTGATCAATGGTGAATATGTCACATTAACACAGAAGTAAGAGGCCTGGCTCATTATCCCACAATAAACTGACTACAGATGATGATAATATACTATATATTTCAAAAGCTATAAGAAAAAAGTTTAAATGTCATAAGAAAATGAAAAAATGCCTGATGAGATATACATTTTAACAACGACGGTCCTGTTTACATGTAGAGAGTAACCAAAGTATATATAAAAAATTATCAGTCATCATGGGTGAGGAACCAAAGGCAGGTGTTTTATTTTTGCTGGAGAGATGGCTCAGAGGTTTAGAGCACTAACTGCTCTTCCAAAGGTCCTGAATTAATTTCTCAACTGTCCCACGGTGGCTCACAACCATCTGTAATGAGATCTGGTGGCCTCTTCTGGTGTGCCGGCACACATGCAGGTGGGATACTGTATATAACAAATAAATAAGTTTCTAAAAAAAATACATTAAATAGTCATTAGCTAGATAGTGGTGACCTGTACCTTTAATCCCAACATTCCAGAGGCAGAGGCAGGCAGATCTCTGTGAGTTTGAGGCTAGTCTGGTCTACAGAGCTAGTTCCAAGACAGCCAGGGCTACGTACAGAGAAACCCCATTTGAAAAGCCAACAGTATTTTTTATATTAAATAAAATTAATTTAATATTAAAATTTGCTAAATACATATTGTATTATTAAGTATGTTAAATGTTTTAATACATGATAGCAATGTAATATTGCTTGTAAAATAGTCATTGTATTTACAGCATAGTATATGTGCTACAGTTTTCTTAATTCTTTGGATGACTATAGAGTACTAAAATAACTTTGCTTGTGTTTTCAATACAGAATGATCAACGAGTATTTCTGGAATACCATTTATAAGCCAGGAGCTTTACAGACACTAAATATTTAGCAAACCAAGAAAAATCCCTGCTTTACAAAGTTCTCATCCTATAAGAAAAACAAACAAACAAGAACAACAAATTCTAAACAAGGACAATTTCACAGTGTACTAAAAATGATACGTGTTACAGAGAAAAATAAGCAAGGCAGAATAAATAGACTGTATTATGAGAAACAGCAATGTAGTTTTCGATTTCACTATACTTGTTTACTAGGATCTCTTTGTTTACCTGTTCTGTGACCCAGGAAAATCATGAACGTACTTTTTCAATCAGGCTTTCTTGTCCCTTAGACTCTATTAAATTAGTAACAGAAATTGTTAGGAGAAGATTAGAAGTAGCAGAGCCAAGTATAGAGGCCAGAAGACAGTATCAGAGTTCTCTAGAACTGGAATTACCAGCAGTTGTGTGACAACTGGCATGCGTAGTGGGAACCAAATTGGGTTATCTGGAAAAGCAGTATGCACTCAGCTGCTAAGCATCTCTCCAAAACCAACAATGCTTTAAATTTTGCCACATTTGGTGCTAAGAAACAGATTCTCTAAATTGGATATGGAAATAGTTACTCTCTTACAAGTGCTTGACAAATAAGTTTAATAACCTGACGTTAATCCTGAGTACCCACCTTACAAAGAAAGAGCTAAATCTCAAAAGTTTTCATCTTATTTTGGCATGGTGGCACTAGGAACATTGTGTATTCTAGATCAGTAGATCAGGCTGACCCACACAGCCAGTTCCAGGATAGCCAGATCTTATATAAACTATATAAAAATAAAAACACTGTCTGAAAAAAAAGTTTTCTTGTGACCTCTACATGTACACCACTGCCTGCAGACCTGAGAGACCTGAATACACACACACACTCACATACACACACACACACACACACACACACACACACACACACACACACAATTTTTGTTTTTCCTCATGGACTATCAATCACCTTCTACTAGAATACTAGCAAATACAGACAGGGTGGGCATTTCTTTTAAGATTTATTTTTTACTACTTATTAGTACTTGTGTTTATCTTTCTGTGTGGATGCCACTTGTATGTGGGTGCCCATTGATGCCAGAGGAGGGTGTCAGATCCCCTGGAGATGGAATCCAGGCAGTTGTAAGCTCACTCACATGAGCGCTAGAATCTTCATTCTCATCCCCAAAACAGAAAAAAGTTCTTTTGAACCATCTTGCCAGCCTTACAAATGGTTTTATGGAGAAGAAAGAAGATAATATTGGTGGGTGGGCATGATCAACAAAGAAAATAAATACATAGATATGTTTGGAAAGAGCATGTTTGGAAAGTGTGTTCTGTACAGATTACAACATTTGTCATGGTCAGAGACAAAAGGATACTTAATTGTTTAAGTGACACCAAGCAGGAAAACTGGCTGAAGGGGAATGTTTTAAATAAGTTAGAAAGAGTAGAGTCATTTTTTTGACAGTAATCTACAAGTCATTGCTAACCTTCTATAATACAAGTTGGTGATATAGTGGTATTTAGCAGTGCTAAAACTATTTAACATGAGTGTGTGACTACTGAGCTGAAGTAGACCCTTCAGGCAAATGGACAAGATCAGTGCAGTTATCTTTACTGATTCATAATAGAGAAATTGTGGCTTGGACTAAAATGATTGTTGAGATGAGAAGTCACATACTCAACAAATTTTGGAAGGAATACCAACAATAATTGCCTGAGGAATGGATAGAATATGCAACAGTGATGAGAATTAAGAGTGATAACAACTGTAGTTTGAGCCATGGAAGAATGGCCTTAGAGATGAGAGCACATTTGAATTATTTTGGGGGTAAATGTACTTCTCCATTTTAGGATCAATACACACGTTAATGTAGAGACAGATGAATTTCATCAACCCTCTATTTCTTGTAAAATGCATATGTGCACGCCATTGTATTTTATGATGATGAAAATTATGAATATAAAGTTACTTCATGGAGATTAAATAGCAAAAATGTTCACTATTTTATGTTCTTTTTACATACAAGAGATTTTTACACTTTATTTTCATCATACAGTGAAAGAAGATGCACAAACCAAAAATAAATGTTTGATCCTGACAACACTGTCTTCAGAATTGTTCATCAAAATAAAAAATAGTAGAAGCATTTCCCAGGACTGGTGACAACCCCCATGATCAAACATAACCATCAGGGATACTTTCTTTCTTAGTTTCAAGAAAAAAATACTATGTGTGGTTAGGCCACTGACGTCAAAGACTTGATGTGTCTCATGAGAACAGATGCAAGTTTTCAAATATTTCAAAATTCAAACAAATTGTTTTCTTATAAGTGTGTCAGATTACAGTAATTAGAATCTGATGCTGCTAACAAATCTGAAATTGGGGCTGTAAATGATCCTACAACTTGTATAATATAAAAATGAAAACTATCAGTGAATAATGAAGACATCATTTAAGGTTCCATTCTGAAAATTTAATTGAACTTATAACAGCAACTATATTAAATATTTATGCAAAGGCAATTTATGTAAGTTTAATATGACTTTAAAACACTTGTTCTCCACACATTGAGTCATCAAGGCAAAATCATGAAAATTGTTTTTAGTTTAATACCTCCTCATGCATGTTTTGTTGTTTTAATTTCTCTATAAATTAGAGCAACACTTTATGGCAGATAATTGAAAACTAATACCTCCGAATAAGTCTTTACTACTTCACATGCAGAAGTAATGATTCATCTGGTAAAGGATCCTGCCCCAAGCCTGACAGCCTGAGTACTATCACATGGCCTCACTTGGCAGAAGAGGAAAATGACTCCTACAACATGCCCTATGACTTCCACAGATGCATTGCACACACACACACACACACACACACACACACACACATTCACACGGAGGGTGGGGGGTAGGGAGCACACACACAGGCATGCAAACACACCCCACAAAATTTGCATACAAATAGATATGATTAATGAATTACCACATAATTGGTCTCAATTAACATTTGAAAAATTACAGCACTAGCTTCTTTAAGATACTCACAAGTTTTACCATATAAACAGCACTTAAAATTTTCAAATTTTCTACTTCATTTTGTTCAATGAATCAATTTGCATTGAGAAAGTCTATCTTGGTGGTATCTTTTGTGAAAAATGAGTCTTAAAGATGATACATGATGCTAAAAGTTTTAACATATTAATCAAGGGTGTCTTTTGGACATGACAGTATTTAATTTAATAATTTAAAAAATTCTTGTTTTCAATTCTAATACTACACCTGTGCCTGCAATCTTCTATACACCTTCTAAATCTCTCTTTAATATATGTTGTTTCTGTGTTTATTAACATTTGTATTATGACAGCCATTACTATAGTCTTTGTACAGCCAGGTTGAGTTGCTCTGAGTGATTATTTCTCTGTAATACAAACTGGATATCTCTCTCTCTCTCTTTATGTATACACACACACACACACACACACACACACACACACACACACACACATATTTGTGTAAATTCTCCAGGGCTTCAAATTGTTCCAAGACTAATGACCTTAGGAGATGATTCATAGATGAGGGCATTTTATTTCTGACTTCTATTTGGTCTTGCTCCTCATCTACTTCTGCCATGTGATTCCCCTGAACATATCCTGAATAAACCACATGCTTAGATAGTTTGCCTCAAATCCTTGCATATTTTCCCTATCCATTTTTAATTTATCAGAGCATCCCTCATCATCTGCTCTCTTCATCTGCCTTCCTATATGCTCTGCCTAACACAGCACAGCACTCCAATGCATTTGTTACTACAAATTTCATGGTTACTTCATAGAAATTGAATTGAATAAAAGATTTAACACACCCACAAAAATCTTATATGGAATGTTTACTAGAACAAGAGAAGATACATAACATTTAAATATTAATTATAAACTGTATTCTACAGATCTGATCTTCCAATACAATAGTCGTAATTCGAAAAGCACAAAGAATAACTTTTTTTTTTAACCAGTCCATTTCACCTTTCCTATGATCCAACTTTTACTTTCTCCTGTCACGTGTCATGGCCCTACTCAGGATTCCCCAAATACCTCAAATTGTTGAGTATTGGGTACTTGGTTTTTTTGATACTAACTCTGTAACCTATTTGAATCTTACTTAAATCCCAAGGAGAGCTGCCTGGACAGTATCTGAAGTAGCAGCTCTCTCTCTCTCTCTCTCTCTCTTTTTTTTTTTTTTTTTTTTTTTTTTTTTTTTTTTGTCTGATACAGGGTTTCTCTGTGTGTAGTCCTGGCTGTCCTAGAACACTCTCTGTAAACAGCTTGGACTGAAGCTCACAGAGATTTGCCTGCCTCTGCCTCTGCCTCTCAAGTGCTGAGCTTAAAGGTGTGTACACCACCACACCCAGCAGCAGCAGCAGCTCTTCTTAAGCTCAGTGCTCTGTTATCTCTTGACTGGCAGCATCCTTTTTGTGTTGCTGGGAATCAGTCTCCTCCTGGCACTAGGCAGTGCTCTATCACTGGGCTATATCCTGGCCTCTCTGTGCTTCTAAACAGTACTTTGTCAGAGAAGGAACACCTGGCTAGAGACTGGCTCGCCATAGACAGGCACTGAAATTTCAGTTAATTAAATTATGGGTCTCAGCTAGAAGGACTGAGCAGTCTAAGGGACCTCAGACAGTGGAACCAGGATGTATCCTGGTGCACAAAAAGACCTTGCAGGCACATCCCACATGGAGGAATACTGCCTTAACCTAGAGACAGGAGAGAAGTCCTAGTCCCTATTTCAAATGACTTGACAGATTTACATGACCCCACCTGGACAGCATAGCTCTACATGTGGAATGGGGGTGGGGGAATGGAAGGGAGGGTGGTCAGGGTGCATGTGATGGGAGAGAGAGGGTAAAAGGGAGGGATGGAGAGGGAACTGGGATGGACAGGTAAAAAGAAAGAAAGAAAGAAATAAAGAAAGAAAGAAAGAAAGAAAGAAAGAAAGAAAGAAAGAAAAAGAAATTAGACTCTTTAAATAACACTGGCCACTATCAGTGGAGGAAGTTGGGATAGGAGAACCAACAGCAACTTGAAGGAAAAGGGAAATTCCTTACATTTATAGCCCTTAGTGGGGAATGGTCTCTGAACGTGGAGGGGATGGGTCTCTTTGTTCCGAGTCCTGGCAAGGGCTTTGATATAAAGATCTGATGTAGAATACTAACTCAGGAGATGAATACTATCCTCCTCCCACCTGCCTTGGGGCTGTTCCATGCTAGGAGCTCAGGATTGGAGAAGTCACTAGAAAACTTTAAGGCGGGGCTGCTTTCAATAACAATGGATTTGCAAATTCACTGACTACCCTCCTTAGAATAGAAGTCAAGAGGCAGCTAAGAATTCAAAGAAAAAGCTTATTCGGTGTTCAACTCAATTGATTAGGCCACTTTTGCTGTAAGAACCTCAATAGAATTTGATGTGCCACTTTTTTTTTTTAATTAGTCTCAAATATCAGATGTAGTAAATGTAGATTTGGTGGTACCATATAAATTATCTTGTTGTATTATATTTGATTATGCTTATTCATCATTTATTTATTTGTAAATATGTATATGTAAAGGCCAGAAGGCAGCTAGGGGAATCGGCTGGTTATCCCTTTCTACCATGTAGAACCTGGATATTGAATTCAGATATTCAGGCTTGGTCACAAGCTCCTATCCTTGCATTTTAATATATTATTACTACACTGAAATTTTTTGTTCTGTGAAATTAGAATAATAATAAGAGATTACAGACACAGGATGTTTATTACAGTCTTAGATAGATTCCCCCAGTGTTTATGTTTTAACCAAGTTGTCTTTGAGATGTTTATTACATAAATATTTATTGTGAATTGACCATTGCAACCACTGGGGGACAAAGCAGGGACTGTTCTGGGTAAATAGTGACATTTATTTATTCTGTACACTTGGTAGCTCAAATGCCCAAAAGTGGCTCAGGCAGAATGTTCTGGAAAGGTTTTTAAACAGGAGTGACAATTCATTTTTCTTTAGCTTCGTGGGTGGGAGTTAAGCACAGAACTACAGATGGTTATTTCACTCTCCATGGGGAGAAGCCATCTGTGGTCAAAGATGATAAACATGACTCAGAGCAAAATAGAATTTGTGATACATGGAGTCCTATGGGCATTGGCTGTATGACTTGACATAGGACCTGACTTTTCTGAGCTTTGGATGCAAAGCTCTTCAGTCTTGTGTACTACCACAATGTTTACAGCAAGCTATATTTCTGTCTGCAACTAAAAATGTTTTGACCAAGTTAAAAAGAACTCATAATAGACTACCTTTTAAAAATATGCATATGAACCCTATAATATTTTATTGTACTTCAATACATTAAACAAATATATTTACAAAATAGAGGAAATCATGAGGTATTTTAGGGATATAGGCTGAAAGTATCAGAGGAAAATTGAACTTAATAAATTGTACATTGTATGCAGATTTTGGTACTTTACAATAATATGTTATTTTCTGTTTCTTTTGTGATACTGGAGATTGAACATATAAGACAAACATTCTATACTGAGCTATATACACAGGTCTTGGATTTTTTTTTCTTTTTCTTTCTTTCTTTCTTTTTTTTTTTTTTTTTTGTTTGTTTGTTTTTTGTTTTTGAGGTAGTCTCACAGTGTAGCTTAGGCTAAAGTTGAAATCACCGTGTAGCCCAGTCTGGGCTCAAACTCACAATCTGCTGCCTTTTGAGTGCTTGTATTATAGCTTGTAGGACCATAATTGGCAGTATATTTTATAATCCAACAAGGAATAGAACTACTTAAAGTTAAAAAATAAAGTTAATCTTTTTTAATTATTAATTTAAAGCAAGGTAGTCAAAAGGACATTGAGAATACCAAGATGTGTCTAAACCGGGAAATTATGATTGCATGTTTTAGCTGATTTATCTCTAAACAGAGACTATTATGGCAAGTTCAATTTCACTCTTTCTAGGCTACTCTAACTCTCTACATAGTAGTTAACTTCAGAGAGTCAAGATATATTTCTAAGTCTGAGTCATGAGCCTATTCAGTTGTTTTAAACATCCCTCATTATATAAGGATGTAGTTGCATGATACAGAAGATTGATTGTCAAAAGAAAAAGAAAAAAATGTATAAATGAGGAAGGAAGTGAAACTGGGGTGACAAATGAATTACCATGTGTAGCAACAGGTTTTGGTCGAACTGTGATTACAGATACAGAATGATGGGTTTCATCATAACTGTCACATACACAAGATTTGAATGGCAAATTACTTGTCTTATACTTCTTAAATGGAATGCATTAATAAATTGTGACACATGCAGTTTTTTGAAGTTGAATAATGACAGATTTGGTACACAGTGGCTCCTCAGTAGCTTCCCACCATCATTATCCTTATTTTATGAGAATCTAGTTCAGGAACATGGAAGGAGCATTGTTAGATAAAGTCACAATGATGCCTAGTGCTAGAATTGGGGCAGATACTCAGAAGTTTTGCTTGTTTTTTTGTTTGTTTTTTTGTTTTGTTTTTGTTTTTTCTAGACAGGGTTCCTCTATAAAACAGCTCTGGCTGTACTGGAACTCACTTTGTAGACCAAGCTGGCCTTGAACTCAGAAATCCTATAAGGGAAAAGGCCCAAATGAAGAAATACACCCTGCAGAGCCAAAGAAACACTCTTTGGCTCTGCAACCAGAACCAAAGAAATGCACCCTGACCCTGAAACCAGTGCCAAAGAAACACACTTTGTCCCTGAAATTAGAGCCAGTGAAAGAAATACACTCTGGCCCTAAAATTACAGCCAAAAGGCTAAAATGGACCAGTGAAAGAAACATACTTTGGCCCTGAAACCAGAGCCAAATCTGTGCAGAAAATCAATCAATCCCCGAGCACGAGATCTAGCCAGTCTGAGCTTAAGGACTGAACTCTGACCAATCCCCACCCTGGAAATCTCCCTAGGAAAACACCGACCCCTATGAAGCCCTATCTAAATCCTGTGTCTGTTCAGCTTATAGCTGTTCAGCATCCCTGTATGCCCTCTACCATCTTGGTGGCACTGGGCAGCCACTCTCATGGATTCTTCCCTCCCAATAAATTTCTTGAGTGAGGTTTGGGTGAGATTGAAAGACCCCCCAGAGACCCCAAGAGTTTGGAGCCTGTCAGGGGGAAGGCCCTTGCCCCCAAGAGATGAGACCAGACCACTGGATGCAAGTGCAAGAGGTTGTTTATTGTTTACACAGGTACCTGTGGACGCTTCAGTCTTTCGGGGGGACTGAGCGTGCTGAGGCTTCTTTTGCCACTTTTGCAGGAGCCGAGACACAGAGACCACCATGAGCAGAGCAGGCAAAGTGAAGTTGTTACTCTCCACTCTAGGGGGAACTAGAGCTGAACTGTAACAATTTCTCCAGGGGAAACCCTCTCCTGCTGTAGCAGAGCTGATACACTGGATAAGTCTTTCCCTGAAGCAGGGCTGTAAGCTGCTGTGCTTACTGTGACCTGTGGTATTCCTTGGCTCCCAAGTGCCAGAATATCTTTCCATCTGAGCTGTAACACTCAATATTCTTTGGCTCCCGAGTGCCAGAATCCCTGTCCATCCCATCCAAGCCATCAACATGCCTACAGATCCAACTGCCTCTATCTCCCAAGTGCTGGTATTAAAGATGTGCTCCACCAACACCTGGCTTTCTGTTAGAATTATTTATAAGAACAGTTCATTAGTCTATGCCAAATAGAAAAAAAAATATCATTATTATCACAGCTGCTTTAAGGATATAGGTTACTGAGACTACTAAATGCCCTGTCAGTTCTAGAAGCAATATGATAAATTCATTATGATTACAGTAATAATCAGCATAAATAAATCTGAAATTCTCAGATATGATGTCTGTGATGTATTTATCTGGAACTATATGGCTAAAAATATTCATGTTTCCTGGAATGAATTTAAAATAAGCTAAGCAAATTTGCCGTTAAGAGTTTATTAAAAATATTTTTTTCTAGTCCATAATTTCCATGGTACTTATAGTTACTAACCTATAAAATTTTTCAGAGTCTCTTTCCTTTTGGGATTATATCTTGAAGAATAAGGTAATGTCATAGACAATAAAATTTTCTTGCTTAGAGAATCTGGTATTATAATTCAGATCTCTATTTTAGCTACAATATAAGCCTGTGTGCTTACATGCTCTTTCAGAAGTACCTGATTTTGTATAAACAGCAAGGTCATCATACACAATTTCTTTGATTGTCTCTCCAAAGCTTAGTAACACTTTGTCCAGTGGTACATGTTACTAAGAGACAAATGAACAGATAACAATATGCCAGTAACAGAAAAACTGAAAAAAAAGACATAAATTTTAATTTTTAATAGAAATCGAAAGAATAACCACTTAAAAGGGGATATGGAATAATATTGATATATATTAAATGAAAATAAGGCATATGGAGCAATTTATTGTTCAAAAATAGCAAAAGGCTAATACTGTCCGTCACTTTGACAAGATCTAAAATCAGCGAGAAACAAAGCTCTGGGTGTATCTGTGCAGCAGTGTGCTAACTGAGATGGTTTTAACTGAGGTCAGACAATTTATCTTAAATGTGGATGGCACCATGTTCTGTGTTGACCTGAAATGAATACAAGTGAACTGAATGCCACCTCATTTCTCCCTGCTTCCTGACTGTGAACTCAGCCTGACTTCCTGTCTCACACCCCTGCCTTCCCAACAAGGATGAGCTTCCACTATGAGTCAAGATTAACTACTCTTTCCTGGAGTTGCTGTTGCCAGAGTAAAAGGGATGTAAGCAATATTGAAAACCATGAGTATCTTGGAGTAGGATGACTATCATTTTTTGCATGTATTTTAAAGGCAGCACGTTTCCTATTCAAGTGAAAAGAACCAAATGTGACTTTAAGTCTCACTTTAACATATGGAAAGGGGGCTGTATTTTCTCCTTCTCTTTCACCACATATTAGCTTTATCTGTTACAAAACAAATGTTGACTGACTGGCTAAGAACATCTATAAAGATCTATCAAATGAGCAGTATGAATTGCTTGATGGAGAATGGTCATCGAGACGTCACTGAAGAAACAGAATTATATATTATTTTTTTCTTTTCAGTCTCACGTCTGGTTGTTTTCCAAAAAATGTAATCTGACACTTCTGTGGTTAATGGTAGCATACATGAGATAGGCTTCAAAATATTTAAAAGGACAAATGGGAACTCCAGCCAGGGCAGTATCCCTGTGGTGGAAACAGCAGAAGAATTCATACCTTATCCTTAAAAACATTAGTCACCTTCTGGATGGCACTTTGCTTGCTCTCTGAGGCCAGTTAATGTGATAGCAGTTGACAGTACAAAGTCGTGAGAACAGTATCCAAAATTAGAATACCTTTAGAGCATCCTCCCATGGCCAGAAATGGCCTTTAACTAATTATGTACACTGTAACAAGCATAGAAAGTGAATCTTAATTATCCATTTATCAGCATATTATACTGATGCTATGTTTAAACTGTATCTAAAAGGAAGATTGGTATCAGCTTTCCAACAACACACACTCTTACACATAATATAATGGACATGATGATCAAGGTGACAGGTTTAGCAGTTAACCACTTAGATAAAGACAGAAGGCTTGTTTGTACCTGTATGTGTGTGTGTGTGCATGTTTGTGTGTGTGCTTCACATACTCAAAATGTACCCATGAGTTTTTGAAATTATCTAATTTCCTCTTAATCTATTATGAGTTAATGGAGGCACTAACATGCAAACATCTGAGTTTCGTTCTAAAACTAGAATGAATTATTTAAGGAGACTGCACCATGTGGAAATGAGATGACCATGGATTAGAATTAGAGATAGGATTAAAATAAGAAGGCTAAATAGTCATCCAATGGGGTATCAGCTGGCTTTGAGAAATTTAAACAAGTGAGTGGGCAAAAAAATCCAGGCATCATCACTGTCAGGATTCAATCCCTGCGATGACTCTTCATTAAATGCTATCTTCTCAGATGTCATAAATATATTATTCCTGATGTCAAGAGCAGTAAAGAGGAATGATCAGGGCCCAGCATCACAGGTACTTAGAATTTGGTTATTATTCTTACTCATTTTAAATATTTATATAGTTTGGAATAGAAAGTCCTGTTTGACACATAATGATATCAGTTTCACCTGCCAAGTCGAATGTGAAAAAAAAATGTATTTTAAACAAGTGTGTTTAAAATAGTCGGTGTTTTAAATATTCTCTGCAGCTCTCAAAATTGTCTTTGCTATGGAATTTCTAGGTCCTGCACCTCCTGTAACATTATGATGGCCTGTCCTTATACCACTTTCTCCTCAGGCTGAAAGGAAATTTTTACTCTTCTATCTCAACCACAGATATTTCCTTTGCTTCTGGCTATTTTATGAATTCTTCATCTTCATAACACACACAGCTGTTTTTAAATTTATTATTTCTTTATTTTTATAATCTAGGCCCAACACTACAGCCTAAAAATGGAAGCCATGAGACATGACTGATCACAAAAACAATTTCTGTTATAGGAAACCCTGGATTTATTATATTAGTTGATTTTAGTATAATTAAGGCATCAACCAAAAGAATATTTATTCTAGCCACAGCATCATGAAGGGCTTTCCTCTAGTTTTTCCAAAGATTTTTTTTGTATGTCTGGTCAATAGAATTGAAAAAAATCTAGTGTACAAGTAGCTTTATAGAAAGAAGAATTTCAATTTGATGTGAAAGTTCAGTGGCATGTGGTCAAACTGTCGTCAACAGGGCTCTCACTGATGTGTTCATCATCTAGGTGATGGCTTACTTATAGCTCTGCTTATTCAGAAACCTCACCTTTCTGGTCTTAACCCTGTACCCCTTGGGGCTCTGACAAGACTGGCTGGGCCACACTTTCCCACTTGCTCTAAGAGAAAATCTTGTAGTGCTGACTTCTGAATTTCTTACATGAAGGGTTAAATCTACACATTTTCCTTCTGATTTTTCATATCTCATACAGTTCAGAGTTGGATTTAAATATGCTTGCAGATTTTCTCAGTTCTTTTATCTCTGTAACAGAATGCAGACAGAAACTACCTAAGAGACAAGGGGTTGGTTTTGGCTCATGGTTTCCAGAAATCATCATTATGGCAGAGAAGACCTGAGTGCTAGTAGCCCTGAACCTGGCAATAGGAACATGTAGTATGGATTGAATAAATATTCAAGTAGGAACTTGTAGTATGTAGTGTGAAATAAGAGTAAATAGGAGAATGACCTACATATGCCAGCTAGGCACCATGTCCCAAAGTGCCCACAATCTCTCAGAAGTACCACTGGTAAGGATCAAGTACTCAAAACTGTAAATCCCAACTATGTTCAGAGTGATTTACAATGGAATTCCTTGGGTTTGCTTTTCTTTTACTTTTTCAACATTATTCAACTTCTTGGTGTGTTTGGACATATCAAATTTATAAAGTCTCTTAAATGTTCTTCTTGCTCTCAGAGTCATGGATTACTAAACTATGCCAGAGAAGCAGTCAACCAATAGGAAGCATGGCCTCATTGCTTTTGCAAGCTAAATCTGGTATTGTACAGGAAGTTTCCCTTGGATTAATACTGTTTTCTCATTAGCAACAAAAATGTGTAATTTGTTAAGAATAGAGTTTCAAATTAGTCAAGAGCAAAGAGACGTTCCATAGTCTACGTCTTGGTCCTACAACTTTAAGGGCTCTACTTTTCCTATCAGGTAACTCCCTTCAACGAGTAGAGTAGACTCTTTCTGGTTTCCATGTCTAGCCTCATAGTTGCAGCAGATGCTGGGAAGACACACCACCTGTTTTTGTTTGACTTTTGCTGTGTTAGAGACTGAGTTCAGGATCTAGGGTTCGAGTACTGGGATGCATCTCTAGCCTACTTGTAGCATCTAACCCAGCTGAGTCTGAACCTAATGTCTCAATTCTCCAAGGAACTTGCAACACAGTAAATGACAAAGCTATGGCTAGCATTCACACAAAATTAATTTCAATCCCCAAATTATTATACCTTCTCCCAGGTACCATGTATACCTTTGTTTATATAGCTACAGATAGGAATACTAGACTAGAAAATCTCCATCTTTGTCATACAAGCATTTTATGATCACTAACTTCTTGTTCCCAGAGAATATATAACATAGGAATTTCTACATATTTCCATAGAAATCATACATGGATTGCAGTATGTTTATATGAAAGCAGCATTACTCATGAACTTGAATTCATATTATGACCTTCACATACTTTTCCTCCGGGTGGAAATTTCTCATGCTTGATCACAGTCCAGAGATAAGTTTGTTCTGTAATCATACACACTGTATCTTTGTTCATCTAGATGTCTTGCATGTGAGAAGTTGGGGGAGGGGTGAAGAACCACACACAGTTGAAGCAGTCCATGTGTCTGGTCTTTCCTGAGGCATACTCTCCTGAGAGTAACCATTTGAAATATGTTTTACAAATTGCATTCTTAATGGAATATATGTAGTATGAGGTCAGAAAAATTCTTTTGTTATTTCTTTGAAGTCTAATGTTTTAAAAAATAATGCCAATTCTGATGATTTAGGAATCATTCAAAATTACATAACTGTGGTTTAGTTTTGCTTTTTAACCTAGAGGTGTATTCTTTTTTTCCCCTGCCTTTTGAAAAACACCAGCAAAGCATTGCTCCAAGACATCTCTTTTCCCCGCCACCTTTATTCTTTATTTTTTACCAAAATGTGTTCACATCTGTGCAGAGCCAAGGCAGTACCAGACACCATGTGCAGCCCAGGACACGACAACCTGTGTGGGCAGCTCTGTCATACATGACTGTTGGCTCCACAACTGGCGGCTCAGCAGACAAAAAATGAGAAAAAGGGTTACTTTCCTTCCTCAAAATGGTCACTGTTCCTGAAGTCTCTCAGCTGATTTACACAGAAGAGAGTTGGCAAGATGAGTTTCTTAAAACAAACGAACAAACAAACAAATAAGCAAAAAATTCCAACAACAAAGAATGAAAACACCCTTCCTAACTTCTAAGATTACTTTACAATGAGAGAAAACACTGTGAGAGACACCCAATGAAAATTCTACACTGGAGTCTACCCTTGATGTCATTACCTCAAGTCTATTTGGAATAGATTATTTCCTCTGTATAGATGGAGAAATTGAGGCCATGAAAATTCCAATAAATTCATAAAAATTCTAGCCTTTATGTACTGGCTGAGCTTTGACTCATGGGCATCTGAGTTTGGTCCAGAAGCTGAGCTCCTGCCTGCATTGACCTCTTATTGATGTGGACTCACACACAGGTCAAGCATGTTTTCAGGCCTCCTCACACTACTGATATTTGTGTGCTATAATTATTCTTAATTTTTGATGAAAACACAGACATCCAGATAAACCAAAGCCTCTTACTCTGAGGGTACACCATTTCTGCACCGCTGTTAGCTGAAGCTAAGCTTATTAGGGCTCCCTCCTCACTTGTTCTTTCCTTTGTGACAGCACAGGCTGTGTGCTTTACATCCCGACTGGATTACACATGGCTAAGCTCATTCATGTCCCGAAGCTGCCATGCACCTAATCAAATGATTTACTGTAGTCTGTGGTAGGGCAATGATGTACAACCTGGAAATTTCTTACTCAAGTGCCCTGCTATGCCTGACTTTCCAGAGTACATTGGCAGACCACCTTCCCAGGGACCAGACCTGCAGACATACAGCTGGCACTTAATCACTGCATACCATTGCTTTTGTTCTCCCCCAAAACATTGCCTTCTAGGATATGGAAGGAGTATGATTGTAACCTTTTCAGGGGATTCAAAGTGGCATCATATATGAGCAACAAGAGGGCAGGATGTGCCAATATAATATTTCCACATTCTTTGCATGGGGCTCTTAATATTTTAATTCTACTTTTAACTTCCAGTAAACAGTGTCAGGCACATAAAAATGGATTTGTACAGCTTAGTAATCCTCCTGCCCCCAACACACCCTTCCTACTATGGAATCATAGTATCTAAGGATGTGGGCCCATCTTCTCTAGAAGTAATAGCTGGGGTCAGGGGTGGGGCAGTGTCTGAAATAACTTGAAAGTCTTCATGGACTAACATGTAGGATTTGGAGATACTGAATCCACTGGTATATAAAGAAGACAGAATTATATGTGAATTCTGTGTTTAACTATCCCAAATATAATTTAAGCCTAAGCTAATTTCCATATGAACAATCTTCTGGCTAGGATTCCTGTGGCTCATCTATGTGGTTATACCATGTGGTTGGGAACAGGAAACACCTGTCTCCTGCTGGCTCGCACTCACTTAACAAGATCCCTGGCAGCATGGTCTTTTCAGTCTTAGTGCAACCCACCAGAGGTCATCACAGTGTGGACTATTTCAGTATGTGTTACTAACCATTGATGGCTAACAACTTTCAAGCACTTTGAGGGTCTGAATCATTATATGGCCACTAGAGGATATTGTCCTGCGGTCCTCTGAAAGAGATCACTTGTAAATTTCAAATTCATTGGGATTTCAATACATAAAATACCTTATTTTTACATTTTTATAGTCAGAGAGAGAATATGTCTCACCTTGCAAAATGGAATGTGTGTTTCTAGTTCTTTGTTTTTAAAAAGCGTAATAAATAGAATCTATCACAGAGGTTTTAAATGTCAGGGCAACATATTTGCCTTAACGTTTTAGTTTTCTTTTTCTACCTTTTACAGTATGGGAGAACAGAATCCTCATGTTTAATATCCACTTAGGTTCTCATTTTCCATTTTGCAGTATGAAGTTTGACAGTTATCACAAATACAGATAAACTAACTCTTGCAGCTTTGGGAAGGAAGGTTCCAACTTATTGCTTTCTTATAGTTTAATTGTCATAATGTCATAAGTGACAGTTTGCCTAGGTTAACTTAGAAAGCAATGGGTTTATGAGATTGGGCAATTGCTTTTCCATTCTCTCTGCATTGTGAATATACTTGGTTCTTAACATTTTTTAAAAAATACATTTTTTTTTTCTACAACACACACATATCATAAGGGTCATAAGGAGGTCAGAGGCCAACTCTCAGGAGCTGGTTCTCTTCTACCATGTGGATCCCTGGGACTGAACTCAAGGCATCCCAAGCTGGTATCCAAAGCACCCCCGGAACCCAGATCCCTACTAGTGATGATGATTTCTTCAGGACAATCTCACAAAGTGTGGATTTCTTATTCACCTCTTGTCTACCATATATAGAAAACACCAGCTTAGTATACCTTGCCAAAGATGACATCAGCCTTGAAGACAAAAGAAAAGATTTGACTTGATTTCAAAGAACCGTCTAGAGAACTCTGGGTTTCCTCTAAGCAAGCCTTCACCTATTTGGAGAAGCTGCCACGGGCATGCCTGTGTGCTAGCACATTCCCTGTGGATTTTCCAAAATCTGTTCTTAAACAGAAAATGGTCAGAGTCAGGGACTTGTCCTTAATGACATGTTGGTTGTCATTTGAATGAAACAAGCAGCAGTTCACACTGGTGTCAGTGTCCATAAGCAGTTTTCATGCTGAATCACACGGCAGAATTAAATGCCCTTTTGGACATCTTTACTTTCCTCTACTTTTTGAGTGAAATGATTTTTAAAAAAAGATTTTGAAGACCCTTGTTAGACATGTATCTCAGGCAGTCAATGCTTACCTAGTGTGCATAAAGCCCTAGGTGAGATTTCAGCACCACATAAAAGGCTTTTTGAGCAGGCATGAAGGGAGGATAATTAAAAGTTTCAGGCAAACCTCATCTACATTTCAAATTGGAACATAGCCTAAGCTACTCTGAGACCCTGTGGGCTGCGGGAAGGATGCAGGAGAGTACTGGAAAAAAATGTCTTGATGGGGGAGGGGCATTTGGGGGTCAGGTAGAAATCTGGTACAAGGGAAGCTCCCACAAATCTACAAGGATTACCCCAGCTAAGTAATAATGGATAGGTGGCCTGAACTGGTCCTCTCCTGTAATCAGGTTGGTGACTACCCTAATTGTCAGCAGAGAGCCTTCCTACAGTAACTGATAGAAACAGATGCAGAGATCCACAGCTAACATTGGGCCAAGCTAGGGGGTCAAGGATACCACAATAAAACCACACAGAAACAACTATCCTGGGCTAATGGAAGCTCACATACTCTGGACTGACAGCTAAGGAACCTACATGGAACTGACCTAGGTACTTTACATATGTGGAAAATTGTGTAGCTTGGTCTACTTGTGGGACTCCTAGTGATGAAAACAGGGTCTATTTCTCATGATTTGGCTGGCTTCCAGGAATCTATTCCTCACACTGGGTCATCTTGCCCAGCCTTAGTACAGGGGGAGGAGGTTAGTCCTACCTCAGCTAGATACACCCTGCTTTGTTGACATCCATGGGAGGTCTGCCCTTTTCTGAACAGAAATTGAGAAGTGGACTGCAGGAGGATGTGGGGGAGGGAATAGGAGGAGAGGAGAGAGGGGAAACAGGTCAGGAAGTGAAATAAATGAATAAATTTAATAATAAAATCAGTAAAATAATTAATGGCAAACAGTTCATTTTTGCAAAACAATTTTAGGACTTCCCTGTTTTGAGAAGGAAGCATATCTGTTAACGTTTTGAGCCAGTTTTCTATTCTTTAAGAAGCTAGCATTTTTTCAGGTATTTGGCTTTACTCGTTATTACGTGTTTATAATATCGGCATAATTTTGGTACTTAAAACTATCCTGTCTGATATGTGCCCCATGCACATATCTGCGGCCAGTGCTTATGCCGGTTCTCCTGGGCTCGCTGCTTTCGGTGTATTTCCCAGTATGCATGCTGTCTTTTGAGTCTCTATTTCCCCCTCCCCATTTTCTTACACCAGTTTTTAACATAGTTCCACACTTTTTCTCAGCCTCACTAGAAGGTAATATTTGTTGTCTTTTGGTTTTTAACAGAGAAACTACAGTTTAGACTGAAATACAATGGAGTCAGTCAGTACCTGATGTAGGTAATGTATGGCTAGTCTAAATCTTATTGGAGTTCCCTCTTTCAACCCTGTGAGTGAGTTTCAGGGATCAAACTCAGGTCAGCCTTGGTGGCACATATCCTCACCCACTGGCTCATCATGCCAGCCCAATCCTGTATTAACAGGTGTAAGTATGTACATATGGATGAGGTTTCATATTGCATCTCCAAATGCACAACATGTGGTGGTAATTGTGAATGCTCTCCCGCCTCTCACCACATATCCACTTGTCGATGTCTCTCCCCATGACTTCTCTTGAAGATTGCTTTTCTCAGTACCTGGCCTGAGAGAGAGGCATAGAACTTATGTTCTCAATTTGACCTATTTCACTTTACAAAATGTTCTCTAGTTCCAGCCATCTTCTTGAAAATGACAGGATTTCATTCTTGTTGACTAAATAATAATCGATATCTCTACTGAGTCCTTATCTAGCAACTGTTGGAAGGGCTTTGTAAGCAGTGGGCAGGCCTCGCTGTGGGAAGAGTTCTGTAAGCATGTGTGGACACCTCTGAGCACTGGTTTTTGTATACCCATACAACTTTTGGGCACACAACTTCTACATTGAATATTTTGCTATCTAGTCAAACAAAATATTTTCATCTCTTACCAACAGTATAGTTTTCCTAGAATCATTTTAAAATGTCTTCATTAGCCAATTTCCTCTGATTTATATTTGTTTTGATTGCTAAGTTACAAAAAACACAGCATAATTTGAATAAAAGTACAGAGATAATATGTTCTTAAAATGAGACTGTTTGCACTATATTTTAGTTTTTATCTAACATGACATTTACTGCGTTGAGGAAAGCTTACTATTTGTATAAAGTGAGCACATGACCATCCAAGGAATAGTTGAGGGGAAGGTTTTTACTATAGCTCTTAGAGAGTATAGGCAGAGGCATCTGGAAGAGTAGAGGGCAGGAAAAGAAGTAGTAGATTGAACAGGGCCTTGACAGGAAAGGGGGTGGGGGTAAGTCAGAGAGGAAGACAAAAGAGGACCAAGAGATCTTGTGGCTGAAGTGGCTGAAATCGTGGCTGAAGTGGCTGAAATCGTTGGATCATATAAGAATGACAAGTTGGGGAGCAGGTAAGCCCAAGAGCTGAAGGAGTTTAGGATAGAGGGCAGCAAGAAGAGATGAGAAGAGCATCTGGCAGTTGTGATACTGAGGAAGCCAGGAAGCCAGTATGCTTTGGTATTGTAAGAAGAACCACAGTAAGCCATTTGTTCGGAGTTTCTTTTGGACCCAACACTATTATTTTTGTTTGGTTTGTTTTGGGTACTAGGGGTTGAGCTCCAAGGTTCACACCAAGCTCAGCTGTGTTGCCAGCTTTCAGCATTGCTTCAGAAATAATTGTTTGAAATGTCTTACTCTTTCAGCTTTTTGGCCACCTTGAGGGGCCTGCCTCCCAGGTCTCAAATAAACTATACACAGAGGCTTATTCTTAGTTATGAAGGCTGGGCCTTAGCTTATGTGGTTTCTAGCTGGCTTTTCTTAATGTTAACTATCCTGTCTATCTTTTGCCTCTGGCTTTTCCTGTTCTCTTACTTCTGTAACTCTTATTCTTTCTCCATGGATTGCTGGATAGCTGGATGACTTGATGGCTGGCCACAGACACATGCCTCTTCTTGTTCTCTTGTTCTTCCTCTATTTATACCCTCTGCCTGCCATCCCCTCCTATCCTGCCTCGCTATTGGCCCTTGAGCTCTTTATTAGACCATCAGGTGTTGTAGAGAGGCACAGTAACAGCTTCACAGAGTTAAATGACTGCAACAGAAACAAAAGTCATACACCTTAAAATAATATTCTACCACAAGAAATAGTCATTCTCTAATCCAAGACATTTTGTTTAATTATATTAAGACTCTCACATCTGCCTTCCTTCTTCCCTCCCTACTTCTCTCCCTCCCTCCCTTTCTCCCTCCCTCTCTTCCTTCTTTTTTTCCTCTCTTCCATTCTTCTCTCTCTCTTCCTTCTTTGCTTTCTTCCTTCTTTTCTTTTCTTTTGAGTTTTTCAAGATGTGGTTTCTCAGTGTAACAGCTCTGGCTGTCCTGGAACTCACTCGGTAGATGTGGCTTGCCTTGAACTCACAGGGATCTGCCTGCTTTGCCTCCTGAGTGATGGGATTCAAATAGTGCACCACCCTCACTGCCAAACAACTTTATCTTTCAATTGACACCTTTTAGTTCTTTTGTACCCTTTGATGGAACTTTCTAATTAATTTACTATAGAGTTGTATGTGTTGCCCACATCAAGTGTTTTTATATCAATCTTTGATCAAATCTATGATTCTAAATGCTTTGTCCCATTTTTAGCACCTGCTCTACAATCTGTTCAACGAATTGGGCAAAGGCCTAGAGATTGAAATAAAGACAACATAGCGGGTCATTCGTTCAATGGCAAAGTCGGAACACCAAATGCTGAATGCCGTTTATTAAGGGGCAAGAATGGGCTTAAATACTGACTTATTGAACAGTGGAAAATTACAGGAATTTTTAGGCTTAACTCCTCCCTGAGTTGTCACAAGGTATGTGTTGTCACGGGGTGTGTGTCACGAGGTCTGTTGTCACGAGTTGTGTGTCACGAGATGTGTTGTCACGGGAAGAGTACTAACAAAAGCCTTGGGGCAAAGAGTTCTGGCCAACAACTTCAGGCTAGCACAAGGTGCCTCAGGGGTCCATGCAGGGCCCTACAGGTCCCCCTTTCTTTTAATATAAACTAACACCTGCCTTAGGTGGCAGAGGATGTCAGCATAATTCCTTACCAGTCATTGGAGAGGTCAACAAGGCCCGTAACCTTCATGTCTTAGGTTGGATATTTGCCCCCTCTGCCTTACCCGTCACTGGTAAATAGTTTGTCAGCCACACGTGGACAGAGGCATTTTCTCTTGAGCCAAAGATAGTATCTGTCTTGTTAGAAAGTTGGCCTGGGCCTGTTTAATGCTGTGACAAAGTAGCACCAAGTACAAGGGCTACAAACCCCCAATGATCTGCCCACAAGTTGAAGTCCTTGTAAAAGGCCTTCTGCGTTGGCAAGTAGCACTCAGGTTTCATAGATGTTAATGATCTGCATGGCTAAAGCATGTGTATAACTTAAAAACTCATCACTCCAGGATTTCTGGAAAAAAAATGATGCATTAACACAGATATGTGTAAAAGACAGAGAACAAGAAGCCATATGAGCTTCTCACAAAAATTCAAGTGTTCCTATAGGAGGGTAGTTTGTAAATTTAGTTTAAAAATGCCAATTTGTACTAGATAATTAAATGTGCTTTGGGTAGCTAAGACTTAAGCCAAATCACCTGCTAGTTGATCCACTGTGCTTGCAGTATTTACAGATTGGGAGAGGGCTATGGTAGAAACTGTTGCTTTAGTGGTGAAGGCGGCACTGGCAGCCATGATCCCGGAATCTCCTTTCCTCTCTGCTGAACACCTGGGGTATGTGGCCCACGACAGCTGTTACAGTCCGCAGACCTGCTGAGAACATTTGGAACTTTCTCCAAAATTGGTAGCATTGGTTACAACAAAAAGAATGGAACCAGAATACAGTGCTTGAGATGAAGGTGAAATTCTTGTCCTTTGGATAAAAGTGTAAATTTATGTAGCCGCTTGATCCAAACTATAATTAGTGGTCAGGAAAAAAAGGCCACATATGGCTACTCAGACCCACAGGCATCAGGATGGGTAGATTCTTGAAGACCCATGGGACCATCTTTCTGGCTGTTAAAATCACCGTCCCTCTGCATATGACAAATCAGCCGCTCAGGCACCCAAACAGGGTTATCTGTGTCTTGTGGAAAGACACAAACTGACCCTGGGGACCATACTAGAACTGAGTCGACTGCACCATTTTCCAGTAGTGACATACTTCCACATAACTGAGCCATAGTCAGATGACTGAGGGTGCCAATGCCTGTCGGCTGCAGATCGAGCAGCACCATCAATAGTTAAAAAATTTAAAATATAAAGGACAAGAGAAAGGTGATTATGAGGAGATCCTGTAAACTCCCCCTTTTTTGTTTTATGAAGATAGGTTTTCAATTGTGCGATGTGCATGTTCCACCATGGCCTGACACTGAAGATTATAAGGGATACCTGTCTTATGTGAGATAAAAAAATTTTTGCAAAAAGAATTAAAACCCTGACTAGTATAAGCAGGGCCATTATCAATTGTTAATTGTCTGGGCATTCCCATATAAGCAATGGCTTGTAAACAATGGCTCTTAACATCCTTAAGCCTTTCTCTAATATGAGCAGAGGCAAATATGAGATGAGAATGGGTATCCACAGATACATGAACAAATTGTAGTCGACCAAAGGAAGGAACATGGGTAACATCCATCTGCCAGATATCATTAGGCGTGACACCACGGGGGTTAACTCCAAGGTGTGGAACAGGTAAGAACTTTGCACATAGGGGACAATTCTTAACTATATCAATAGCTTGGTCTCTAGTAATTTTAAAATGGAATTTAAGTGACCGTGCTTTAGGGTGGAAGGTTGTATGAGCTTTTCAGGCTGCTTCATAACCAGACTCTCTCATCATCGTGATGGCACTATCTGTTTTAGTATTAAAATCAGCAATGGCATTTTCTTCACTTAAAGGGCAGGGCAAATCAGAATGCGCTCAGAGATGTCCTACAAAAATTGGATGAGAGAGCCTCCATAGTAGGCTTTGTATGGCTAGTAAATGTTCTTGTACACTAGAGACTGGAGCTATTTAAACAGCAGCTTCTAAGGGAGCCAATATATGATACACATATTTACTGTCTGTGTATAAGTTAAATGGCTCATCAGAAAAATGTTGAAGGGCTAATTGTACTGCAGCTAGTTCCGCAAATTGTGCAGACTTCACTTTAAGTATAGAGTGTTTGATAATGGGAAAAGAAACAACTACTGCACAACCATTTGAAGAGCCATCTGTAAATACATTATGGGCCCCCTTCAGAGGATTTTGGAAATAACCTTGGGGAAACACACAGGGTGATTGTTTAAAAAAAATGAGCTAACTTACTGGAAGGAAAATGACTATCAAAGCGGCAGGGTGTGGAACACAAGAAATGTGTCCACTCCTCATCAAACTGTTGAAGCCATTGTATCTGTTGTTGAGTATAGGGAGTAAAAATTACATCCGGCATCTTGCCAAAAACTTGAATACTCATTTTGTATGCCTTTTGAATAATAGAAAGCATTGCCTGAGGATAAGATCTAATTATCTTTCTTGGGGATGCATGTTCATGCACCCACAATATAGGACCAGTTTGCCAAAATACTGCAATAGGGGAATACGCTGAAGCAAAGACTAATAACATCAAGTTCTGAGAATAGTCAATATAATTTAAGTGTGCAGATTGGAGGCATTTTTGAACAAGCTCTATACATTCTTGCGCAGCAGGCGTTAAGGTGCGCAGAGAAGTGGCATCAGAATCTCCTTGTAAAATATCAAATAATGGTCTAAGCTGCCCAGTGGTTAGGGCCAAACTAGATCGAACCCAATTTATGTCTCCCTATAATTTTAGAAAATCATGAAGGGTGGTCAGATTATCCAGCCTTAAAGTAATCTTTTGAGGATGGATACCAAAAAATAACAATTGATGACCCAGGTATTGATAGGGAAATTCTTGTTGCACCTTTTCTGGGGCTATTCTTAAGCCAGCTAGTTGAAGATTATGTTGCAATTCCCCAAAAGCCTCATTCACTTCCTTAGAATCCAGGCCGGCTAAAAGAATATTATCCATATAATGTATAATATATAGGGATTGAAATTTCTCTCTAATGGGGACAATGGCCAATGATACATAAATTTGAAAATAGTGGGACTATTGGCCGTTTCTTGAGGCAACAACACCCATTGATATCTCTTATAGGGCTCTTTAAAGTAACAGAAGGAATGCTAATAATGCAAATCACTCACTATCCTGAGGATGCAAAGGAATGCTAAAAAAGCAATCTTTTATGTCTATAACTAATAAATGATAGCCTTGAGGAATATCCACAGGGGAAGGCAAGCCAGGTTGTGTTGCTTCCATAATTTGCATACAATCATTAACAGCTCGGAGATCTTGTAGGAGTATCCATTTTCCAGATTTTTTTCTTTATAACAAAGATTGGAGTATTCCATGGGGAAGTGGAAGGAACAATATGTCCTGCCTCTAATTGTTCCTTTACAAGTTGATGTGCAGCCTGTAATTTCTCAATAGATAAGGACCATTGCTCCACCTATATGGGGTTATCAGTTTTCCAGATAATAGGAATGGGAACAGGCTGCATAGCAATAGCCCCTAGGGAAAATTAATATGCCCAGAGCGATCTCATTCTCTTTTGATAATTAATTTTTGGATGCAACAGACTGAGGGTCTCCTTGTAGGAATTTACCCAGTCCTTTTCCTTGTACATAACCTTGGTCAGCCAGCATATTTTTAACAGGCTCAGTAGTAAAGACTGCTCCCATGGCCTGAAGCACATCTCTTCCCCAAAGATTAACAGGGATAGGACTTAACACAAAAGGCTGAAAAGGTCCTGTATGTCCTTCATCATCTGAACATTTAAGAATCTGAGTACTACATTCTGGAGCCACAACAGTTCCCATTCCTTGTAAACAAGTGGAGGCTGGCTGAAGAGGCCATGCTTGTGGCCAATGTTTTTTTGCTATTACTGAGGAGTCCGCCCCCGTGTCCCCAAGTCCAGAAAATCATCTACCTTGTATGGTAAGGGTGAGCATGGGGCGCTGTTAAAGAGTTGATACCCAAAAGGCGCCCATGGAGCCTTGGACCCAAATCCAGCAGATCCCCTGATGTCCTTTAAAAAGGGATTGTTGGTTTTGAACATAGGGAGAAGAACCAATTGTGCTATCCGAGCACCCTGTGGTATCATTAATACCCCCATTTTTGCCTTAACCATGATTTTTATTTCTCCTTGAAAGTCTGGATCTACTATTCCTGGAATAACTCTAATTCCTTTCAACAAGGCACTACTGCGTCCTAACAATAGCCCTATTGATACTGGGGGAAGAGGCCCAAAGACTCCTGTTCTCAAGGCTTGAGTACCCATTTGTGGTGTTAATATTGCTCAGGTGGTGGAACAGAGGTCCAATCCTGCGCTTCTTAGGGTACCTATGATAAGGTCCTGGACATAAAGGGGTTTCTCTGAGGGATCATCTGTATTGGGCGGGTTATAGGTGTATCCATTGCCCCGTACACCTGGGCTTGAGGGGCCCGAGGCTGACCCTGCTTCCAGTTTCCCTGAGCTGGTAAAGGATTACCAAGGGCATCTGTCTTTGACCTACATTCCTTGCTCCAATGATGATCCTTACTGCAACGTGGGCAAAGCCCTGGCCTAGGGCTCAGTTGTATTGCCACACTCTGGGGGGCAGTTCCTTTTGAAATGTCCTGGTTGTCCACATCCAAAGCAACTCTTTGGTCTGGCTCCTCCATTGTTCTCCCCTCTTTTCATGACTGAAGCTATAACCTGGCCCATAAATATGATGACCATCTATGTCCCGACATTTGCGTATATAGTCATTAAGACTTTTGGCCTTATGGGAACATAAAGCCTCCTTACAATACTTGTTTGCATTTTCAAATGCCAATTGTTTAACTATGGACATGGCATTTTCAACATCACCAAAAATGCGGTCTGCCAGCTGTAGGAGGCAGTCTACAAATTCAGAATAGGGCTCAGACGTTCCCTGAAATACCTTAGATAGTTGATCTCCTGCAGCCTTATTAGGCAGGGCTTTCCAAGCTCTAGTAGCAGCAGCAGCAATGTGTGCATAGACTGCTGGATCAAAAAGAATTTGAGCTGCAATGGTAGCATATTGCCCAGTACTTGCGAGCATATCTAAATTCCTAGCAGGAAATCCGGCTTTGTGAGGTTTCCTTGAAAAATTCTTGAAATTCACCTCTTCAGAGCAAGTAGTCACCCGCTCTTCAGAGGTGCATCCAATCACTAGGGGTGCAATTTAACACTGCGAAGGACTCAAAAATTGTCTGAGTAAAAGGAGCGTGAGGCCCATAAGCAGTTACAGCCTCTTTAAGCTGTTTTATATCCTTAAAATTTAATGGGCTGTGTTCCCTAATCCTGTTATCCTGAGGATGCACTGTCTCAATCACTGGCAATACCTGTCTTTCCTTTTCTAATGCTTCTACCTTGGTTATTAAATCTTTGACCTCTTCCCCTAACCCTCGAGGCCTTACTAAAGGAATCAGAATCACAAAAGGAGTTGTGCCATGGCGGATGGCATATACACTCATCAGCTTCAGTTTCTGATTCCAAAGTATCCTCCTCATCAGTTACAGTAGGACTATCATCATCTAGTTGGGATCCCTCTTGTTCCCTGATAGATTTCACAGATTCTAAATTTTGTACTTCCTCAAAAATCCTATTCATCTCTGCCAACTATTCTTTTACTTTAACATTGTTGCTCAAGAGTGCACTTAGCCAAAGGGAAAGGATGGCAATAGGGAAATTATCAGGCCCCTCTTCTTTATAAGACTTTTGGAGGTCTCCTTTTACCTGTTCCCAACCGGGGATGTTAAAGCCTCCAGACAGCATAAACCAGGGGCTATGTTCCTCTAATATATCAAAAAAAAAAAATTCTTTAGCTGTATTGGTTTTAATCCTGGTGCCCTGCCTTTTCAATAGGGCCACTAATTGCCTGCTGAGTTTTTCCTTACAGTTACTGGCACCCATCCTTCAATACTCCCTCATTCACTTACTTTTGCCTGCCAGCTTTCGAGGGCCATCTCTTAGGTGATCCTTTCTTTCCTGGTCTCGGTGGGACCTCCGCTTGTAGCACCCGTGCTACAATCTGTTCCACAAATCGGGCAAAAGCCTAGAGATTGAAATAAAGACAAGACAGCGGGTCATTGGTTCAATGGCAAAGTCGGAACTCCAAATGCCAAATGCCGTTTATTGAGGGGCAAGAACGGGCTTAAATACCGACTTATAGCACAGTGGAAAATTACAGGAATTTTTAGGCTTATCCCATTCCAAATGTTAGCTTTTCATTTTGTTGGTTGTTGACATTACTCAGTAGAAGCTTTGTAGCTTAAAGCAATCTCACATATTTTTGTTTTACTGGCTGTACTTTTGTATCAAACTCTAGGTAGAGTTTTTCATCTGGTGGCCCAGCTCCCAAATAACCACATGGAGACTTCTTACTAATTATGAAAGCTCAGCCAATAGCTTAGGCTTGTAACTTGTAACAGCTAGCTCTTTTAACTTAAATTAACCCATTTCTATTCATCTACGTATTGCCCCAAGGCTCCTTTACCCCATCTACATGCTTTCCATGATGTTTTCGTCTGTGTCTATCTGGTAACTCCTGAGACTCTTTCCTTCTTCCATGCATTCTCTCTACCCTGAAAAGTCTGCCTAGCTACTGGCTGTTTAGCTTTATTATTATTTTTTTATTAATAGTATTATACTAGTTGGTTTTTATTCAGTGTATGGCAATAGTCAAATTACTTAGTACCATGTTAAAAAAACCTTTCTTTTCTACATAATTAATTCATTGATCTGTGAGTGTTGATCCATGAATTAATTTTATGTTGGAGTTCACTTTATATAGTTTTAATATGATACAAATTTTAAATAACATAAAACATTTTAGTTTACTCTTTTTTGTGTGTGAGTTGAAGTTTTCTGTTAATATCAGTCCTTAAAGAAATTGTTGCCTTTCATTTAATCTGCTGAATTTATTTTGAATAATACTTTGTTAACACTGGGATGGATTAGGACTGGTTTCTTCATTTGATTCTTAATGTTTGTATATTGTATCTTTTTTCTTTACTCTTGATTTGATATCCTAGAGTATAGAGTATATGTTTAATTATCAAATATTCATAACTTATGAGTTATAAGGAGTAAGGGAAATTGTACCCCAAGAATAGAGCTTTTAATTGGCATATTTTACTGTAATAAAGAGTACATATAAATGGATACATGAAGAATAAAATGATGTTCAAACAAAGAATCTAATCATCTCACATTTAGTTTTGCATGCTATATATCTTCTAATGTTTTATGGAATAGTCAGAAATGTAAAGATACATTAATTTATATTAATTCACAAAGAATAATTTTAAATTATTGATATTTCCATAGGCAACATCCCATAATTTAATTTCACAAATTAATATATTAACTAATGGCAAATAGCATCAGCAATCATAAAAATGTAAATGTTAAATTTACTAGATATAATGCAATGTGCATTAAAATAAAATGATATTAATTTTTCCTTTATATAGCATCAGTTTCTTTAAAAGATACATTAGTTTATGGTATCCAAACATGTGAAGATAGTGCTAACAGAAGATGACATAATTCTAATATTTTTAATTATACTTAGAAATTTTGTTAATAGAAGATTAATATATCTTCCTTGGCTTGTTAACACAAATACATAATATTTTCTTTAAGTATCTCACAGGATGTTTTATAAATATGCATATATATTTCAAAAAGCCACCACCATATTGTATAATTTTTAAGGTGATCAAAACTTATTCTGGAGGCTGTAGGAAGAAGTAAGAATATATTCTTTATATCTTACAATGTGTGTATTCATAATGATATCAGAATGAGGGACTTAATGATTAACAATATTATGTTATCTTTTTAACAACTTATGGTAATTTACATTTAAACTATTTCTTAAGATGCGGCACTTTATCCCATGGAAAATGTGGAGTTTTGTATACTATTAAATTTTTTAGAAATTGTCAACAGCTCTGTGTTTAGGAGTGCTTACTCCTCTTACAGAGGACCCAAGTTCAGTTCCCAGCACACAAGACAGATGCTAAACAACTCTCTGTAACTCTAGCTCCAGAGGATCTGACATCCTTTTATGCTTTTGAGAGCATACATACACATTACACTATAGAGAGAGTTATGCATGCATATACATAAATGAAATAGTAAACACAATTCTTTGATTTCTTCTATAATGGTTTCTTCAATCAAAAGCCACCTTCCATACATTTGATTTTGTATTAATTGGAAGTTATTACTTTTCAACCTTTCTAGATATTCATGTCACAATACAATTGATTGCAGACTAATTTCTTGTTTAAATATTTCAAGTGAATTTTCATTCAAATTCATTTCTTTCTGATTGCATGGTGTCTTGTTGTGAAAGGATATAAACAACATCAAGTAAATGTCTTACAGTTCTACCCCCCCCTCCCAAAAAAAAATTGTGTGAAACAAGGGGACTTGAGTAATGAGTGGTCACAGCAAATAATTCAGGCATTTATATTCCCATTACAAAGCTGTCAAGACTAGGAAAGAAGCTAATCTGCAAAATAGAAAACTAAAAGTTTGAATATAATACATTTTACACACACATTACCAGTAATGATTGCCTCATTTAGTTTTTCTCAGACATCCGTTCAGGGAATTTTAATCTTGCCAATTTGTCATGTTCATTTTGCATGTGAATTTGTCAAGTGTGACAAAATGCATTTTTGTTTCAGGCAACAAAATTTGAGTCTGACTTTCCCTTATAACTTCATCTTTCTGCTGTTAGTCACTGCAAAACACATTGCCTCAGGCAGCAACACAGCAGGCCTTCCATGCCTCCTCTAGGGTCCTGTGTGACAGATCTCTCGGGGTTCTCTATTTAGAACTTTGCTGCAGTCAAAATCACTCAGGTCAGTGGCTTCTGTTTTATGTTTATTTTGTTTTAACTCCTCGCGTCCTTACCCCAATCAGTCTTTGTTTCATCTTCCACTTCTCTCTCCTTCCTTTTCCTCCTATTTTCCTTCCCCTCCTCATCCCCTTTGTTTAGATCCCCTCTTTTCTCACGAACTAGTGATAACAGGCAGAAAGAAACTATTCACCAAAGAGTGAAAACAGTCATTTAAATTTTCAGGCAGATTATATATACACTGCTTCAAGATATGTTCTAGAATGTTTAAAAACTAAAACAATCTTCTTCATCTGCCTTGATTGCCTCTTTATAATTTCATTTGAAAAGATTATTCTTAAAATGTATCATATGGTACTTGTCATAAGATGAACTTCAATGATAAATGAACCATATCGCTCAAAGGGTGTAAAAATGAATCACGTCTGATACACACAATGCAGTTTCTTTGTTAATCTAGACATTTTGGAGGTAATTTTTCAAACTGCTTCAGCTACCTAGAGCCAAATTCTATGCTCCAGGTGAACAAAAATCGATCCATTCTTAATGTACAGTTTGGAATGACAGTTTATGGAGACAACAGAATGTGTAATGTGTTTTATTTCCTATAACTATCAATAGTTACATAATAAATATAGAATGCAAAAAGAACCCTTTGTGAAGAATTTTCCTGTTCTGCCTCTGTTAAGATAAATGCAATTTTCAGTCATAATAAAACAAAATTTAAGCTAAAATATAGTACCAAGTCACATCAGTCTTAAAATACTTACTTGTGTCTCAACCATATGGATGAATATCAGAAAAAATAATGTCAATTAGAAATATGTTTTCAGCAAGAAAAAAATGCATTTTTATTTATTAGCTTAAAATATTACTGCTCTATGTTTTTTCCCAAAGCCCCATGTTATGCCATACATCTAAAATAGCAGCCATGAATTATTAAATGATTCAGTGTCTAAATAAGTTAATAATGGGTTTTAAATTTAGAATAAATCCATTCAGCATGTACTGCACTATTAACTCTTTGTTTGCTGACATGTTTCAAAATGATGAAAATGAATTGTTTTCCAGTAAAAACATACCATATCATGGTATGTACATAGAAATGGCCTTTGGGCAGTGAAAGAGGGTAAATAGAACATTCAGGCCAAGTCAGGAAACACGAAAGCCTCACATCATACTGTAAGAAAGTGTAAGGCTATTCCAGCCTGAATAGGGCATCAAAGTAATGTGCATAAGTGTTTTCTATTCATGACGCCTGTAGATTGCCTTCTTTTATATTTAGGTTTCTGAAAAGGAAGTGAAAAACATCTCAGACCCAAACAACAGACTGGTAACCTATCTAGAAACTCTGTGACTATATTTATCACTACTAGTCAGAATTCTCATCCAGAAAAGAATTCCTGGCTGGATTAAAGTCCCTCATTCTTCTATAATCTCTTTACCCTTAGTGTTCTGTATACACATGCTATTGAAAATATGCAAAATCTGTTTCCCTTATAAACTTTAAGGTTAATTTGTTTAGTTTCAAAGTAAGTTGCTGTTTTAAACTTTTAAAAAATTATTTTGAGACTATATACATTAAAACTCTATTTTACATCATTCCTACCCCTTCTCCTCTGCAACTCAAATTACATCCTGTTTTCTCCTTCCCAAATTCACAACTACTTCTTAAAACACACATGCTCTCTCTCTCTCTCCCTTTTTCTCTCATCCACACACAGGCTTTCTTTCTCACACACACATTCTCACTCTATCTCACACACATTCTCTCTCTCTCTCTCTTTCTCTCTCTTACACACACACACACACACACACACACACATACACACACACACACACACACACACACACACACACACACACACACTGAGCTCATGTGTGCATTTGTTTAGGGCTTGGGAACTACCTAGGGGCTTGTCGCTGAATAAGACTGATTCTCCTTCCAACAGTCATTAGTTGTCTGTATTTCTTAATTTAGGGTAAGGGCTCATGAAATTTACTGCATCAACATTGGGCTCTTAGCAGATATTTTCATGGTATAGATCTACAATAGGTGACTATAGTTTTGAGATTTCATGGATGCAGTTTCCTTGTCGTATATAGAAGATGCTACATTACAGCAGACATCTTGTCCTTCTCTTTACTGATGTTCTCTGGGCCTTAGACATATGGATTGTATCAAATAAATTTGGGCACCCCATGGTCTGTTGTCCTCTGCATGTCAACTATGATCTTCATTTGCTGCAAAAAGAAACTTCTTTGATGAGAAGGGAGAAGAACCCACAATTGTCACTTCTCTAAATCAGTATAATTTCTAAACTTATTCAGAATTGCTAACTTTCCTTAGTACCATTTTTCTTGTAGATTTGTTTTACTAAAGCAATGAATACTTTTCCATTTATTTTTAAAGTTTATTGTTACCATATCAAATGTTTATTCTTCTACATTGCCTATTAGCTTTTAATTCAGTTATTCCTTGCTTTTCCTGCTTTGCAGTGTTTGCATATGAAGAGGCTATAAGCATTGCATGTTACCTTCACACCAACACTTTATCACACAGCTTTAATGCTCATAAGAATTCCCAAGCTTTAGCTGGCACTGCAGCATCAAAATAAAAAAAAATAAAATAAAAATAAAAAAAAAAATAAAAAAAACAAAAACAATTCTCCCTGCTCCAGTCAAATGTTCGCAACTCACTTCTTATTACACTAGATATTTCAGTCATACCCTTCAATGTCACTTTAATGTGAGGTGTTGCAAAATCTGTGTTAGACTATTCTGGAATTTCTGTTCTTTTTGGTTTTGTTTTGTTTGTTGATACAGGGTTTCTCTGTGGCATTGGAGTTTGTCCTGGAAATAGCTACATAGACAAGGCTGACTTTGAATTCTCAGAGATCCTCCTGCCTCTGCCTCCTTAGCACCGGGACAAAAGGCATATGTCACCAACACATAGATCATTCTGGAATACTTTTGTTATTTAAATATATCTTGATATTCTTTCATACCAATCCCAGTTTCCTCTTCCTCCCTCCCTCCTATGACCCCCGACCCTCCTTCCAACCCATTCCCCACCTACTTCATGGGGAGGGTAAGGCCTTCCAGGAAAGATCATCAAAATCTGTAAATCTGTCAAGTCATTTGAAGTAGGGACTAGGCCCTCCCTCCTGTCTCTAAGTTAAGGGAGTATTCCTCCATGGGGAATGTGCTCCCAAAGTCCTTTCATGCACCAGGGATATATCCTGGTTCCAATGTCAGAGGTCCCTTAGACTGCCCAGGCCTTCTAACTGACACCCATGTTCAGAGGGTCTGAGTCTGTCCAATGCTGGTTTCCCAGCTATCAGTCTGGGGGACCATGAGCTCCCCCTTGTTCAAGTCAGATGTCTGTTGGCTTCTGTAGCCTGGTCTTGAATCTTTTACATATCAATCCTCCCTCTTTGCACACTGGATTCCAGAAGTTTGGCTCAGTGGTTAGCTGTGGGTGTCTGCTTCTGTTTCCAACAGCTACTGGATGAGGGTTCTATGACGGCATATAAGTTAGTTATCAATCTCATTATCAGGAAAGGACATTTAAGGTAGCCTTTCCACTTTTGCTCAGATTGTTAGATGGGGTCATCCTTATAGGTTCATTCTGGAATTTTTATGGAAGAGGTATATTTCAGAATTCTTTTGAAGTATTGACAAACAGGAGTAAAAACAGACCTGTGGGAGAAATGGCTGAAGAACAAAGTCTGTTTTGTGTTCCCAGTTTAGGGAGACATTAAATATTCTCAAAGTTTTTTTACTGGTGAAGTAACAAATGCAGAATCACTTTTTTCTCTCTTTCTTCTTTTCTTTTTTATTTTTTCATTCTTTTTTTCTTTTCTGTGTGTGTGTGTGTGTGTGTGTGTGTGTGTGTGTGTGTGTGTGTGTGTGACTGCATTTCTCTGTTTTGCCCTAGCTGTCCTGGAACTCGAACTATAGACCAGGCTAGCCTTGAACTCACAGAGATCCCCCCCTGCCTCTGCCTACCAAGTGTACCACTTCTAGGCTCAGATCAGTTTTCTTTTCTCCCTTGTTTAACTAAATATTGTTCAATTTACTGTCTTTCTCTTCTCCAGTCCCTTAGTAAGTGTCATGCCAAACCTATTCTGGAGATTTGTTCATCTTCTCAACTATACTAGCAGTTAGACATCTGTTGTTCACATTTTGTCTGAGTGTCTTTAGCTCAGTTCATTACTCCTTTTACTGTGGTCTGGATTCTCTCCTTCCCCACACTGGGTCCAGCATGCTTACTAAATACAGAGTGGTGAATATTTATTTATTTTTACATTTTTACCCTTTGTACACATATCTCATTTTAAACAAGGCTGAAAAGATTGTGATTCATTATTCCACATAGAAACTAACATCTGAACTCAATCAAAAATGAGTATAATTCATATACCACATGGTGCAAGTTTTAGTCACTGTTCTATTGCAGTGAAGAGACGCCACAACCAAGGCAACTATTATAAGAGAAAGGATTTGATTGGGGACATTCTTACATGTCAGAGTCTTAAAGTATTAACATCATGGCAGGAATGTGACAGCATGCAGGTAGATACTCTGGAGCAGAAGCTGAACACTACCTCCTGGGGGGGGTTGGAGAGAGACTGAGTTTAACATGGACTTTTGAAACCTTAAAACCCATCCCTAGTAATATACTTTCTCCAACAAGGCCACACCCCTTAATACTTCTAATTCATTCAAATAGTGTCACTTCCTGATGACTAAACATTCAAATGTATGAGCCTATGAGGACTATTTATTCAAATCACAACAGTATAGAAGCTGGATGAAATTTTTATTGAAGTCAAACTTTGGAAAAGTAGCAGGTAGAGACTATCACATTTCATGCCACTTCTTTGGTCTTTCTTGATATTATGAAAACGTCAGATGAGGAGAAATTTATGACTTGATTGGTAAGAACAAAGTAGTTATTTCTTTAAAAGAAAATTAAGCTAAGTAAGTCATAAATTGTTAATCCTTTTTTATGCATAAAGGAAAAAGATCTAAACATAAAGTAGACAGAGTGACTTAAAGTGTTGTCTGCTGAGTCTCATAAAGCCTGTATCTTAATTTTGTGTCTCTGGATGTAGTGGCATGTGCCTTTAATACAGGAACCGAGAAGGCAGAGACATGCCTATGTCTGTGTATTCAAGGGCATCCTGGACTATATAGTGAGTTTCAAACCAGCAAATTCTACATGTTAAGGTCCCCTCAACATTTTTTTCTTCCAACTATTCAAACAACAACAATAAGGAAATAGATTAAATAGCATATATATGTTTATGTGTGTGTATATGTGTGTGTGTGTGTGTGTGTGTGTGTGTAAAGTAGTAGTTAATAAAGACTTTGTGTTTTCAGAACAACATACTTGAATAGAAAGAAATCATATCAGTAAGTGCAGAGGCTTAATTTTTTCTAAAGACCATATTTTTATAGATTAAGGTAGCATTACATTTACAGAGTGCTTTGAATGTGCTGTAAGTGCATGCTAAATCTTACAAATAATAGTGGCTAATCATATGCATAACTTCCATTTTTTAAGTGTGAAAGGAAAATACTTTTTAACTTCATATTTTACCTTATATTGAGGTACATCTAAATATACAATGGACAATATCTAAATTCTCTAAATAGTCCCTTTGCATTAATCAAGAGTACTGTTGTATTAACTCCTCCTGAGCAAACACAGATAGAAATTCACCCAAATAAGGCAGTAACAGACGAAAGTTAAGAT
Source organism: Phodopus roborovskii (assembly GCF_943737965.1). Classification (NCBI taxonomy): domain Eukaryota; kingdom Metazoa; phylum Chordata; class Mammalia; order Rodentia; family Cricetidae; genus Phodopus; species Phodopus roborovskii. The sequence goes on along the minus strand of NW_026126744.1, from coordinate 1,699,038 downwards.
TCTACCAAAATCTTGAAAACTATTAAGTTTAATGAGTTTATTCACAAAATACAAGTGAAGCATGTGTTGATGACCCTGAAGTACCTACACTGCTGTAATTCCTACCCCATGATGGATCGTGACTGTAGTGGTATCTTGCCTTGCCAGTGAAATTATAGTAGTGGCCAAACAATTTGGGCATGATTTCAGGTGCAGCCATAACCCCTTAAGGTAGAGGAGGAGGGATCTTGGATTGCAGAGAGCATTGGAAGAGTAGAGATTACATCTTCTGGAGCAGGAAGACTGTGGGGGAGGTATTTACTCTTATGTGTGTAAGTGCTTCCCTAATAAATACCTATTTATCATTTATCTTGGGTCTGGTGAACTCATGTTACTTCATGCTACTTCCTATGTACTCTAATATCTCCAAGAGTTTGAACAACTGGGTTAAGGTTTGGAGTAGGGAAGGAAGGAGTAATAGCTGGAAATTCCTTCCCCTTGTGAACATCAATAGCTTCATTTCCATTACCATAGATCTGGCTACACAGTACCATCTTGTTTATTACTGACTTTGGTCACCTAGAAAGGTACTCTCCATTGCAAGATGGAAATGGGATGAGCATGTTATGCCCAGAAGAAAGGGCATATTATAACAATTCACAGCTGCTTGTAACTCCTGCTCCAAAATATTTGACCCTTCTGGCCTCCAACAGAACATGTGCAAACATCTCTCTCTCTTTCCTTCCCCCCCTCTCTTTTTCTCTCTCTGTCTCTCCCTCCCTCTCTCCCTCTCTCTGTCTCTCTCTCTCATACCCCCCCCACACACAAATAAAATTATAAACAGAAGAAAGAAATTAGGCAGTTTAGAGACAGTTACCTCAATTTTGTCTTGACCAGAAACTAGAAATGTCTTTGCTTCCATCCTTCCTCAGCTCTGGTAAGCTTAGCACATATCTTTATACAGCTGTGTTAGAAAGGGACTTCAGGGTTAGCAGTTCTCATTTTCCTTACCTTATTGCGGCTAAAATAATTACAAAGCAATAAAATGACCTGTTTAGTCCAGATTCCTAATTTAAAATTCATGAGTTTTGAATCTTGCATGCTAAACTCCAATTATCATGTAAAATACAATGGGAACTTAATTCATGCATAAGCTTGTGTCATGGTTTTGAACACTATTTTAACAATGCTTTCGGAGAAAATAAAAATGAAATCAAATTTAATCACTAACAAAAAGAGATGAACAAGAGGGAAGAAAACTTTTTTTAAAACAAGTATTTTTATATATTTGATATATTTAAATAAGCCACCAGCAAGCAAATCCAAGGCACTGGTTGGTTTTGCGGAAAAGCCCACTCATCATGTCTTATTGGAGTATATTAGTAGTTTGTTTTCTGGGAGTGTATTCTTTAATTAAAGCCATATTGACAAATAAATAACATTGTGACATTTACCTTATTACTGTATATACAATATGAATATTTACTTTTAAACAACAAGGATGCTGAGAGCCCACTCTGTGCAATGATATGACCCAATTACACACAATAATGCTTTGATCTCTGAAAGAAAACCTAGATAGTCTAGTTCACAGAAAATTCCCCTCACTCAGTCACATGTTCTTTCCATTTTCTACAGTACTACTAAACTAATTATAACTCAAGATATTCATAAGTAGTAGCTATCATAGCATTTACTATATATCAAATGTTATCCTTCCTCTTTTACATCCATTTTCCATTTATTCTGTATTACATTTGCTTATTGTGTGTGTGTATGTACTTCTGTGCCACTCCATCATTATAGAGGTCAAGGACAGCTTCAAGAAGATGGTGCTCTGTGCCATGTGAGTTCTGGAAATCAACTGAGCCATCTCAGCAGTAATGTTCAAACTAAAGTTAACCTGTGAGCCCCATGTTCACAACGACCAAGTAACTTCCTGAAATGTTGGGAGTTATAGTTCTTGAACGATAACAAAACCATATGGTTTTGTTCTTAAAAAGCTCCAACAACATGTCTCTGGTTGCCACCCACTGGGAAACCAGGGCTGGTCATGACAAGAGTCCAAATTTTCTGTTCGGTATTTAAAACTTGCTTCAAGTTTGACTCAAGATTGGGGAACTGGTTTTTCTCTTGCAAATCTCAAGATTAGTACTATTACGATGTTGCTATTACTATTCTCCATTTTGTGGAACGAAGAAATATTAAGTAACTTGCCTGTAACCACAGTGAGTGGTTCAATGGACACCTGAGCCACTTCATAATTCTACTAGAAAAGTTGTAATTAAATGAAGAGAAATAGGAAGGTACCCAAAGTAATGTTGAAACAATTGTTTCATGTGATGATTAATCAAAATGAATTCCTGGACATTGCTGGGAGTGATAATCTAGATTAGTCTAATTGGAAAGGTAGAGTCCACCCCAAATGTGGATGGAATCATTCGAGTTATCACAAGCATTCTCTCTTTTTTTTTTTTTTATTTTCCTGCTTCCTAAATATGGCACAACATGACTTGATGTGTTCAGTTTCCTACCAGCATGATTTCTCCACCACTGTTTACAGTGCCCTGGAGTTGGGAGCCCAAAAAAACCTCCCTTAAGTTCTTTATGTCATGTTTTTAATTCAAATATAATTATAACATCTTCTCTCTTCCTTTTCCTTCCTGCAATGCTTTTCATGTTCCTCTAATATTTGTGGTCTCCTTTTCTTTGTTATTATTATACACATTTAAGTGTAAATCTTGATAAATCTATTTAGTTGTGGTGTGTGTGTGTGTGTGTGTGTGTGTGTGTGTGTGTGTGTGTGTGTGTGTGTGTCTGTGCCTTCAGGGATGCTACTTGGCATTGGACAATAAATTAAAGGCATTATCCTTGGGTAAGATTAATTCTGCAGTTCTCAGAATTCCTTAATTGCCTATAGTTCCATGTTTAGGTATGGAGCCTTGTTTCCCCTTCCATAATAACATGTCTTCTGGTACTGTTCAGTTTTTGGACAGGTAGTTGTATTGTTGAGGTTTGGGGAGGAGTTTAACTGTCATTTCTATAATTCACAGTCTCACAACAGATTTCTTGGTTGTCTGGCTTTTACAATCTTTTTTCCCCATCTTCCATATTGTTTCTTGAGTGTTAGGTGCAACATTTGTGTTGTAAATTCATCTATTGGATCTGGGAATCCCATGATCAGTTGTTTTCTGCATTTTGCTCAGCTATGATTTTCATCAGGGATATTGGTCCATAATTCCCTTTATAATTGGGTCTTTACCTGGTTTGGGTAGTAGAGTAATACTAGTATTTTGCTGTAGCAATGAAATAAATAGTATATAACCTGGTTATACTCAAAATATGTTATTTATAAGAGTAAAAGATGCTGATAATTATGAATTCTAGGCTTAAGAACCCAAATAATATGTCATTTATTAAGCTGTAGGTAGTCAATGTGAGAGAATGAGAGGAAGCAGCAGATACAGTACATGTAAACATACTAAAAAGGAAATGGGTCTTTCCCATGTTTGGATTCTGTAGAAACCTGCAATGACAGACATACTAGATATTTGATGCACAATGCTTGCTGGAACAGTCCCTGAGTAGAAACAAACAAAGGAAGGCCAAAAGGTGGGGAAAGGAAGGAAGGAATGTAAAGACACTTATATAGCACATTTGCGACAGAGATGTTCATCAGTCTCGTGGGAAACTCTGTGGCGGGATATCATTTGAGAGATAGAATGAACTGAGGTATGTATCCAATTGTATTAACCTCCCATTTATTCTCTTTGATGTGGAATTTGATGTGGAAGCAAAACAACTTTCTTCATCCAATGATTCTCTCTGGGAGAAGTCTTAGATATTAATCACAAATAGTCAATTCCCTTTGAAGATGGGGGAAACGAGTGCTTCTGTGCCCACATGGGGAAGTGAAATTGGCCACGTAATACATAAAATCAGATATAATAATGTAGATATAATATAAATATCAAGATTGCAGAAAATTAGTACAAACCTATTATCAGAATTCCTTACTTGGTATTCTAAAGCACCATGCTGATATGTACCACAATGCCAGGGTAAAATGTGTAATGGGATAAATTGCCACAGTTCCCCAAATATAAACATGACTTGATTCCTGGACCCTATGAATGTGACCTTACTTGGATTGGAAGTCCTTTTCAGATATAAATTAAGGAAGGTGATATCATCTCTCATTTAAGGTGGGCCCTCAACCACATAATATGTACTCCAATGAGAAAAAGAGTATACAGAGAAAAGTAGGAAAAAATAAACTTATGCTGCCATGAGCCTAGGGAGGTCTAAAGAACAAGAAGTTGGAATAGGCAAGAAATGATTCTCTCTCAGATGTTATATTGTGAGTATGGTTCCACTGACATCTTCATTTTGCAATTCTGATCCCCCATTCTAAGAGAGAATAATTTTCCATTACTTGTAAGCTATCCACGTTGTGATTATTTGTGCCAGACATAGGGAACCAACATCTCATATAATAAACTTTTTATGCTTAAAGGACAAAATAATGTTTGGAAGCTAATGGTCTATAAAGGTAACAAATATACTATTCTGTTAAAGAAATTATAAGAACAAATGTTGTTGTTGGTACTTGTATGTATCTAACTAAATCTCAATGGCAGTCTAATTTTATCTTATTTAGAAAAAACAAACAAACAAACAAACAAAAACAACTAAGGGTCAATAACCAGTGAAGTGCTTTCATTAGCTATTTTTATATATTCTAGGTGGATCATACCACACAGAATTTCTTCTAATAAACTTTCATGAACATATTTAGGAATATCTCAGCACAAAAATGCACAGAATGAATCTGTTTATGCTGCAGGAGTTTTGTTCACTGTGTCCCTTGAAACTGTCAATAAACTGAACTTGCTTCAGAGGACAGAGTCAATGTTTAGCTGACCAGAATAAACCATAGAGTTTTTTTGTTTGTTTTGTTTTGTTTTTGGCAGACTAGGATGGATAAAGAGTGATACAGGGAGGTAGGAGGAAAGGCTTAAAAGTTTGTAAGCATTTTGGGATCTTGGAAAAGCAGTGGTGGGGGATAACCAGGCATTACTCCATTACTTTTGGGTTCACTAGGCTCAAACTCTACTATCTAACTCCAGAAATTTTATTAATAATAGAATAATTTAGATAATCATTACATGTGGGGCCCAGTCTGTAGCATTACTAAACCACACCAAGGCTGTGAACTGACCACTCAGCAGCCACCACCACCTCTGTGACTGGCTTTGTCACTGGCTTTATCTCCCTCCCCGCAGGCCTTCCATGGATGTTTTTCCATGTACAGGATTTTTTCCTTTGCAGTCTTTCTTAGCAGCCTCCACCTGCTGCCTGCCTCAGTCCCAAACACCACTGGGGTTATTCACTCCACCACCGATTCATGACCTTACATTAATTACACCATATGGGCCTGGACCCCAGCTAGGAACCTTGAGACTCACTGGGGACTTGGATTTTTACTGAGGCTGACATAGCTGCAATCTGCCAAGGGACCTGCCACACACTGCCTGTGTCCTCTGCCCAGATGTGATGAGCAGCAACAGTTAGCCACACTCCTCTCCAAGCCAGGCACCACCAAACAGCTGGTTTCGCTTACCCACAGCTCCACCTTTGCTGCCATCATTAGTAGATCTGGGGACTCATAAAGGAAAATTATTTTTTTGTTTTGTTTTGTTTTGTTTTAAAGGGAGTGAATCTTTCCCATAATAAGAATGGTAAATATCATGATGCAGGGAGTTAGGACTCTGTTTAATGCAACTATGGGTGACTTACAAATAGAAAAAATAAACGAAGGATAAACAACATAATGTCAATCATAATTGTTATCAGTTTGGTAATTCATATTTTATCCTTAATAAAATGGTTTGATAACCTTGTCAAATATGTTAATTTGACTGATATGGTTCAAGATTAAAAAGCTTACTATTGATAAGACAAAAGCCTTAGAAAATCTTATTCTTGATAAGATACAAGCTTTAGAAAGACTTACTACTAATAAGATGCAAGTCTTAGAATATCTTACCAATGAAAATAAGAATAATACTCAGACACAGAGAGAGGAATTTAGAGCAGAATATACCACACTATTGCATGATGGGAGATGCCATTCTGTATATATGTTTGTCATACTGGTTAATGAATAAAGCACTGTTGGCCAATAGGAAAGCAAGATAGGCAGGACTAGGAGACAAGGAGAAAAGAGGAAGTAGGAAGGAGGAGTGAAGATGGAAAGTCTGGAAAAGCAGATCTGCCAGCCGCCTCTCCCTGGTAAGATAAGACCACGTGGAAATACATAGAAATGGGTTAATAATTAAGACGGAGCTAGCCGATAAGAAACTAGTACCTGGCCAACAGCATTATATCTAATACAGAGTCTAAGTGTGTTAATTGGGGCTGGTGTGGTGGCGGGACAAGACCAGGTGGCAAGAGGAAAAACCTTACTCGTTACAATTGCATTTAAGACACCAAAGCAGAGCAGACCACAGTTATTAGAAAACTAACCTTAATTTATCCAGTTAACATATAAGAATGACCACCAGATGACACATAACCCAAAAGCTATGCAAAAGTTAGCTGGAATCCTGAAGAAATACTATATTTGGAGATAGTTAAGGAAACAGTTACTTCATATGGTATTATTCACCTTTTGTGAAGCATATGTTAAGTTCATGGGCAACTTGGAACAGAATCATTCCACAAAATTAGAAAGATTTAACTGTAGCAATACTGGAAGCTGATCCTCAGTTACAATGAAAAACATGGTGGAGAGAGGAAACTAGAGCCATAGAACAGGGATATAGGACTGGAGGTCATAACATTTCTGAAGACCAATATGCTCAGCAGATTTTGTTCCTTTCCCCTTCTATGAAGGACCTTGTAAGAATTAATCTCATAGGTTCCTCCCTGTATCCTAGTTTCTCTGGTGGTGTGAATTATAGGCTGGTGATCTTTTGTTCATGAATTTAATATCTGGTTCTATGTCATACAGCAATTTGAATGCTTAGGGCAAAGTTGAAGAACAAGGAAAGAGAACAAAGTCATTTACTAAAGTTGTACAAGGCCCAACGGAAACCTACATTGATTTTTTTTTTTTTTTTTTTACAAAAGTTGACCTCAACTGTAAATAGAATGGTTTACACAATTTACACAAATATTAATTTAATCTTTAGCTTTTAAAAATGCAGAAGGGTGACCATGTCTTTAAATGCAAAAACAAACAAACAAACAAAAAACCAGTACCAATAGATGAATGGATCAGAAATACAGCTTATATCAAATTTCACACTTAGGCTTTGATGCCAGAAGCAATGTCAGACATTTTAAGTTTAGTAAACAAGGTCATTTGAAAAGGAATTGTAGGCAAGATATTCCTAGAAACACTAGAAACATGCTTTTTTTTTTTTTTTTTTTTTTTTTTTTAATGGATAATCCAAATAGAAGGCCCAGCTTTCTGGAGTATGCAGAAGGTGTGGCAAAGGCATTAGACTGATGAATGCAAATCAAAAAGCTATAGGCAAGGCAACCCTTTGCCATTAAGAAAAATCTTAGGGGGCCTCTCTCTCACATGCTCCAATGCCAAATTTGATTCAATCAAACTCCACAGAGCAATGAAAAGACTTAGTACGTTTTGTTAAAAATCACATTGCTCAGGATGTGACCAAAAACAAAACAACTTCTACAGATCAATAAAAAGTTCTGGAGACAACAGAAAACAAGTATTTTGGCAAATTGCTATAAATGATCAGAGATCAAAGATAAGAATACATAAAAATGGCACTGAAATTTAGGGTTTAGTAGGCACAGGAACAGATGTAATAGTAATTTCATCAAAATTTGCAAAACAGTCTGGCCTCTTCAGGAGGTAAATGTTCAACTTCTTGGGATTGGTGTGTCATCTCAGGTCAAACAAAGTTCAAGATGGGTCAAGGGAAAAGGGCCAGAAGGACAGAGAGGAAAATAAAAAACCAATACAGCTAACATAGCAATGAATTTATGGGTACTTGATTTGTTGCTATAATGGGAAACGCAGATTAACATTCCTCCAATCTCAGAAATAGACCATAAAATATTGAATGCCTCTGAGAGAAATATTGAAAGGTATTATCAAGAACAGTCACAGACTGTTCAGGTTGTACATAAGCAGGGCACAACAGCTGGAGATCTTTCAGGGACACCAACAGTCCTAACTTTAAAATGGCTAACTGACAGACCTATCTGGGTGGATCAATGGCCCTTGACATCAGAAAAATTCCAGGACTTAGAACAGCTGGTACAGAAGCAGCTAGATGCTCAACATATTGAAGAATTGACCAATCCTTGGAATTATATATTTGTCATTAAAAATAAATCTGAAAAAATGGAGAATGTTAACCAATTTAAGAGCCATAAATAAGGTGATTCAGCCAATGGGTTCTTTATAGTCCCAAATTCCCTTGCCTTCTGTGTTACCATAAGGGATGGTTTATTACAGTGATTGATTTAAAAAAAGACTTTTCCCCCCACTATACCTTTACAAAAACAGGATAGAGAAAAATTTGCCTTTACAGTGCCTGCTTATAATAATTCTCAGTTTGTTAAAAGATATCAGGGGAAAATTGTTCTACAAGTTATGCTAAACAGTCCCACCTTGTGTCAATATTTCATTTGAAAGCCATTAAAAATAATTAATAAATAGTTCCCTCAATCTATAAGTTAAAGTTATATGGATATCTTACTAGCTGGTTCAGACATAGATATCTTAGAAAAAAATGTTTGAAGAAGTAAAGAAATTTTTGCCATGTTGGGGACTATAAAATGATCTTGAAATAAATACAATATATAAACTCTATTAATTATTAAAGTTACAAAAATTTCAAGTATAGAAGGTAAAAATCATGAGAGATTACTTGTGAACTCCTGATTTTTTTTAATTGCTGGGAGATATTAACTGGCTATGGCTCACAATTGGATTAGCAACTGAAGAACTAAGCAATATATTTCAAACCTTACAAAGTGATAAGTACTTAAGTAGTCCAAGAAAACTATTAGCTGAGACTGGGAGAGAATTGGCTTTGTCAGAACAGAAATTACAAGACACACATATGGATTATTTGGAACCAGAGCTTGATTGTTCTCTGCTTATTTTTACCTCATATTCATTCTCCCACAGGAATTCTCATGCAGAGAGAAGATCATATCTTAAAATGGATATTTTCACCACACAAAGTAAATAATTAAAGATCTGTGTACAAAAGTATTCAGAACCTCATCAATTAGTAGGAATAGACCCATCAGAAACTGAGCTATGGTGTTACAAGTAGTTTTCCTGCCTGCCTGGTCCTATAGCCGTACCACCCCCAAATGACACACAGAGCTGCTGTATTAGATATAAAGCTGTTGGCTTGTTACTAGCATTTCTTATTGGCTAGCTCTGTTTTAAATATCAACCCATTTCTATTAATCTCAGTGTTTCCACATGGTCTGATCTTACCGGAAAGAGGGTCCAGCATTATGCTCTCTTGGTCCTACATGTTGAATCACCTCCTATCTCCTTCTGAATTCTCCTTGCCTCCTAGTCCCACCTATCTTGCTTTCCTATTGACCAACAGTGCTTTATTTGTTAACCAATAAGAGAAACATATTTACAGAATGACATCATCTCTTCTTTTCTGTCTAAAATAAAAAGAAGGGTTTTACCTATAACATAGCAAAATATATAACAAAACAGTTATAAAATAAGAACCACACAGTTAACAATATTTAGTTCATTAACATTTAGCAAGATTTAAAGAAAATATTCCATCATCTATCCTATCTTTGTGAGTCTAAAGTCCTATAAGTAACTTATCTTTAATACTAAGGAAAACTCTAACCATAATTATCTGTCTTCAACCCTATCAAAGACTACAGAAGGATGATATTTCAACTCTAGATATGACGGAGACAATTCACTGTAGATCTTTGAAAGGTTTGAAGAATGACTATTCATCTCAAATATATCTCTGTGTATCTAGAAATTCTAACTAACTTAACTATAAGTTTTGACTATCATAGGTAACTATCTATAATCTGTGCTAAATTATACAATACATTTTAAAATGAGTTATATAAACACAATACGTAAACAAGAGGAGAAATATGCATATCACAAAATTGACCTTAAATTTGTATCAATAAATAAAAATCCATTCCAAAACAAAGTATTCATATCTATATCATAATCCCCCTTTTACCTTTAAAGAGATTGGTTGTAGTCATAACCATTTATAACTAACCCAATTTAAATGACAAACAAACCTTTATAAACAATATTTGGGAATTTGGGCACCATTCTTTCCAAACTGCTTCCTGCTGGTCCGGGCGCTGTGATGGGATCCTAAGAAGACATAGAAATCCTGGCTGTAGTCTGTAAGGCTGTCTTATCCCAGCTGTTTAGAATGTTGGATCACCTGTGTCACTGTTTCAGCGGTCTGGCTTGATCAAACCACATTAGTCTGGAAGGAATCTACAGCTTTTTATTTTCTGTGGAAACAAAAATAGAAATCCTTTTCCCCAGTAACCTGCTCTTAGACTTAACTTGTGCAGTCAAAGCATTTTTAAAATATATAAATTGGATTAATTTAACAGTATTGATAATCAATTGTAGCAATTATTTCTTCCTTAGCAATTGAGCAATTTAAAGACATCATAGCAAACAGTATCCAGACTCTTTATGAGTTCTTCATCTTTATGTGGCTTTTCATTACTCTACTTTTTCTACTTTTATTTTGAAATCACAGAGATCTGCTTGCCTCTGCCTCCCAAGTGCCGAAATTAAAGGTGTGTGCCATCATACCTAGCTACTCTCTTCAGCTGCTCATACACACCATTGAATTGTTAGCAGAGCTTCTTAAAAAACGTGCAGTGTTTTGCCGCTTATGCTGAGTCAGGAAACCTCCCATAAAGAGTCACACAAGTCTCTGTCTCTAGCAAAACAGAGCCCAACTGAGAAAAATGTTGCTACTGAGAAGCCTTGCTTGTCTTTGTTCTTAAGCTTTTGCCAAGTTTTAAGTGAAAGTTCTTGGGTCCCCATTGCAGTGCCATATTGTTAAGAGTAGTTTTCCCACTGGCCTGGTCCCGTGCCGCACCAGCTCCCAAAACCACACAGAGACGCTGTATTAGATATAAAGCTTTTGGCATGTTACTAGCATTTTTTATTGGCTAATTCTCTCTTAAATATCAACCCATTTCTATTAACCTAAATGTTTTCATGTGGTTTTATCTTACTGGAGAGAGGGTCTGGACCTCTGCTTTCTTGGTCCTACAAATTGAATCTCCTCCTACCTCCTCCCGCATTTTCCAACAGTGCCTTATTCACTAACCAATAAGAGAAACATATTTACAGAATGGCATCTCTCTACAATGAACAATGGCAAAGAGCTTACAGTAATTTTATGGGAGAGATTAGTAGCAAATATCCCCAAAGCAGTATACTTCAGTTTATAAAAAGAACTACTTGGATTATCTCTCATATAATACAAGAAACACCAATTTCTGGAGTCCCTACATGCTATACTGATGCAAATAAATCAAGAAAGGTAGGTTATAAGTCAGGCAAATTAAGTAAAGTGGCTCAAAGCCTTTATGATTCCATTTAAAAGTCAGAATTATATGCTAATCTCATGGAATTATTAGATTTTCCAGGACATTTTAATATAGCAACTGACTCTCAATATGCAGAATTGTTTTAATATTAAAATGGCTGAACTCTAGCACAAAGTAATGATGAAATGATGAAATCCATCAGTTATTGGTAGGATATGCACCAGAACCCTCAGAATTTCATAGGGAACACCATGTTAACAGCAAAGATTTGAAGAACCAGCTTTCTATCACTTGCAAACAAGCCAAGGAAATTATAAGGAAAACTCTTACTTGTTATGTGTATAATCAAACTCCATTAATTTCAGGAAATAACCCAAAGGTACTCAAAGAAATAAAATTTGGCAAATGGATGTGTTTCATTTTGCCGAGTTTGGAATATAATATATATATATATATATATATATATATATATATATATATTCAGATTTAAGTGACAACTGATTTAAGTTCTGAAAAGGATGCTTCTATAATTACACATTTATTAGAAGTCATGGCCACTATGGGATACCTGTACAAATTAAGACTGAAAATATTCCAGCATATGTATCTAGTAAAATTAAACATTTTTTTTGTATTGCAACAAAACATTACAGTTATACCCATAACAGAAAAAATAAAAAGCCAGAGACAGATACTGAGGTTCAAGCTAAAAGATCAGAGAAACAAAGCAGCCAAGCCAGTTGCTTTTGCCTCTACCCAGGCTAAAGCAATACTGCCCTCAATGTGGCTAGAGTCTAATTGCCCAAACATGGCTGGAGACAAAAATGCCCCACACTGAATATCTGCTCCTATCTTACATGCCTCATGTGCTAGGATTAAAGCCATGTGATCACAAGTGCTGAGATCAGCTTTGTTTGAGCTGTTTCTCTTTAGATTGGATCAATTGCATGTATCCCAGTGCAACCTTGAATTAACAAAGATCCATCTGATTGTTTCTTAAATCCTGGGATTAAAGGTTTGTGCTACCCTGGCCTGGCTTTATGGCTAGTTAGTGTAGCTGTTGGGATTATACGTGTGTATCATCAGTGCCTGGATCTATGGCTTATGCCTAGCTTTGTTATCTGAACCCCAGACAAGCTTTAATAAATCATAAAAATAAATCATAAGTAATATATCACCACATATACCACACAATACAGGACAAGTAGTTACAGAAAGAACTAATTGCACTTTAAAAGAGAAGCTTAAAAAACAGAAATGAGAAATAAAGGCCTCCAGAAATTTATTACAAAATTCTTTATTAACTTTAAATTTTTTAAAATTCTAATGACAAAGGAACAATGCTTGTAGAGAGACAATTGATAGTAGAAAAAAAAGTGTTCAATTAAATCAGTCTGTATACTTTAAAAATATGTTGACCTCAGAATGGAAAGCAGAACCCGTTACATAGGGAAGAGGTTTTGCATATATTTCCATAGGAGAAGAAAATCTATGGATACCATCAAGACTGACAAAGATTAAATTCTAACAGGATAGATCTCTTGATAAGGAGAGGCAATAGTTCATGAAATAGCTTGGTCATTTAATCCAAACTAATTTATAAGACTAACAAATGCTTTTCATTTGGCCAGGTATAAAAAATATTAACAATTTGTTTTGATCAAATGTTAATACTTTTTCCATTGCCAAAAATTTTTGTCTTAACAACAGTAAACCTGCCAAAAAAAAGAACTCCCCAAAGTTAGGGTTGGTTAGTGTTTTAATTTTGTCTTTCCAAGAGAATAAAAGCATCCAACTAAGGACTCTGAAGACCATTGGACAAATGAGACATCTGAAAAAGGGGAAGTCATCCAGAGAAAATGTCCCAGGAAAAAGAATAAATTGGCCTACTTCCAACAAGATAACATTTCATGAATCTTTCGATCTCTTTTTTTTTTTTTTTTTTTTTTTTTTTTTTGCTGTTCTTTAGAGATATGTAAGGCAAATTGTCTTTTTGTAGTTCCAACCAATTAAAAATTAAAGCTGGCTTTGGAGTTACAGCTCTCTTCTTCACAAACATGCTTGATAAAGGAAAATCTTAAGTCTCTGTCTCACATCAGAAGAGTCACATGAAATGGAACAGAAGAAAATCAAAGTTAAGGACAATTCTATTGTCACTAATTTCATAATCCCTTAGATTTATTTTGACTCTTTAAAAGTTTTCTTAGTGCATATTTGTGTGTGTGTGTGTGTGTGTATTGTTATATTTAACTATTAAAACTAATCAATTCTAGATCTAGGCTCCATGTAGCTTCCTGATTTCAGGATTGAGTCTGAAGCAAGTAATTAGGAATTAAGCTTATGTATCCCAGCTGTATTTAGTAGATTGCAGTCCTTTAACATCTTTGAGATCAGCTATAGATGATATTAAAATGTTAAGTTTCCTGCAGTGAACCATGACCATTCCTAACAGAAATTTTTGAAGTCTCAAAAAGGATAATAAGGCCTGTCTAGATTGGGGTAATGTCACTAACCTGACAAACACCATCCAAAGATCAGCTTTTGACTACTAAGTGCTCAGGACAAATTCAAGGAGGTTAGCTAAGATGGTCCAGCCTCATAGAGTACTCCAGCAAGGAATTCAGATAAGCCCTGCATTATCCTATTACACCAAGTCTGGTTCTCCCAGGACTTGACCATTATCTTAATCTTTTCAGGGTCACCTAAAGATGCCATTGTCCCTAGACAGGAAACCATTTTAAGAACACAACACCCACCTTCCCAAGAGGTGGGGTAGGTAGTTTTTGCTTGGTCAGTGAGTTATAGATGTTTATCATTGTTTAGGGGAGTTGGTTTCAAATTGTCATGGTCAAGGAGGAAACTAAGCAAAGGAGATTAGATTCAAGGATCTCACTCTCAAAAGAAAAATGGGGGCTATAGGTTTGATAGGGTAGATTATTGAGTTTGCTTTTAAATTAAAATTAAATTAAATTAAAAAATACTAGTCTCAAACATTTTACATTGGTGTTTCAGAATATTAATATAAGATGTTTACATTCGTTTATGCTGTAGAATATTTGATTCATGATGCAAAGATGTGTTACATTTGTTTGATTAAATAAAACTAACCTGGAGTCAGGAGGTTGATTCAGCAACTAGCTGACAGGAAGTGGTAGGGAGGAACCATATGTAGCTAGGGTTCTTAAGTGGGAGGACACCTGTTTTAGGGGAGATGTGAGCTGGGAAGAGAAGATTAGCTAATTTCATCTCAACCTTTCAATCCTGAATTCTATAGATGCTAGAGATCTAGATAAAGTTTCCTTTAGTTGCCATGATGAAAGCCAGTACGTAAGGGAACTGAATTTACACTCAGCTATGGCCAGTGGTCGCTGCAGAGTTGCAACTGTTGATTAGGATAGCAGTTGTTTAAGGGGCAGCTACTGAATTTAATGAAAAAGAACATTATATAACACAGTGGTGTGGATTTTTTATATTGATACACATTTAAGGTTATTTTTGTTATATTGTATATATGTTTCTTCTCTTATTTTTAAGTGTTATACCTATGCATCTCATTTAGCAATCTAATGCAAATTTCTAGTCCTAGAAAGGTATTGTTACAAAGACATAGGATAATTAAAAAGTACAGGTTAGTAGTTAGTCATTTAAAAATAAAATTTTCAGCCATGTTATGTATGTTTTCAAGGTTAAACAAATATTTTTCAGATAGATGGCCTAGAAATACTTCACAAATCTACAGAATATAACATTTAAGATATTTTCATAATACAAGGCCTTTTATTGACAGTGAGACACGTCTGTTCCTGGCAGCACCATTTACTTAAAATAAAAGAATGATGGGCATCAAAGAAAATCCATATGGACTTTGCATTTGTTGATGGTAAAGTTAGCCACTGGGAAAAGAAACTGCCCTTGCCTCAACTGCTGATAGTGTTCTGTCCAACTTAGACAACTAAGATTAAAAAAAAAAAAAGGTGACCTCTGAACTTTGCCAAGACAAGGTAAGAGAGTCCTTTAAAATTCCTACTTCACAAAAATATCTGTCAGATATTCTAGCCCTGTAGTCTGAAGATGGATGCCTCAACATTGCAGAGGAACCTGGAACGACTGTCCAGGCAGCCAGCTGTCTTTGTCGTTTCGATAGTTAAAGAAATGGTTTGCTCTGCAGTTCCTGTTTACTCAGGTAATATATCCTTTTCAGGTCTCTTATGGGATTGAGGATGAGATAGTTACAGTTACAGTTTTCCTTAGTAAAAGTAGAAAATAAATTAGGTACAAAACTTTGGACTCACCAAGAGAGGAGAAACAATGGAGGGTTTTCTCTGAGTTTGACAAATATAAATGTACTGGATATTGTGAATATAATTCTTACCTGAAAAGTGTTCTTTTTTTATTATATGTAGTTTTACTTTGTTATTACCTTTCCCTTTTATTTAGGTAATACCTGACAATTGTTCTTACTGTATATAGTTTTATTATGATAGTTAAAACCTTCCTTTTCTATTTCGACAAAAATGAGGAAATGTGAGAGATTTGTTTACTGTGTCCCCTGAAGCTGTCAATGAACTAAACCTTGATTCAGAGGATGGAGTCTATGTTCAGCTGACCAGAATAAACAATAGAGTTTCTTGGCCAACTTTGATGGGAAGAGAAGGATACAGAGAAGTGGGAGGAGAGCCTTAAGAGTTTTGTGGACCTTTTAGAATCTTGAAAAAAACAAGCAGAAAGGTCAAGTGGGATTTTCTCCATCACATTTTGGACCTATCAAGTTCATGTTCCTGTATTCAATCAGTGACAATACAGACAGGGACTAGAGTAGCAACTGAAATTTACTTGCATAAGTGTATCATTGTAATGACTCTGGTGTTACAGAATTAAGACATTTGTGAGCATTATAAGAGACTGTAGCACTCATTCAGTTTTTAAGTTTTCTCACAAGTTATTGAATATGGCTACAATTCTCCATATCTCATGAATAGGATGCTCTTCTGTATTAGAGTGCCTGGGACATGCTTAAAATAGTGGCAATCTGATGTGGGAAAATTGCAGTGTAATGACTCGGTGTCACCTTACATCCTAAATGTCTGTCTGGTAAAGAGTGCTGAGAGGTTATTATACATTCATGTCCTTGGATATTGAGAAATAAACTATCACAATTATTTCAATGAGCACGTGGAGGTCATGAAAGTGAATGTGCAGTTACACACATTTGTAAGGAAACAAGTAGAGGCCAGAAAATGACTTCTGTTCCTTGTTGCCTTGAGACAGGGTCTCTCACAGTACCAGAAGCTCACTGCTTTGGCTGACTGGCTGGCCTGGCTGGCTACCTACAACACATGTGTAACAGACAATCACAGCCATGCTCAACTTCCTTCTTTTTTTCCACTCTTCCCTTACCCATCTACCACCAGACATGGGGGGATGGTAGGATTTGAACTCTTGTCTTCATGGTTTCCTAGCAACTACCATCTCCCCAGGTTCCAATGTTCACTTTTAACACACAATTTTAATGTTCGGATTGGTTGAAGTGCATGTTTTCAAGTTTAGTTTTATCATTTAATTTGGCTTTGAAAAACTTCAAATTCTTTATTTTTTATAGACATTTTTTACTATTAGGAAAATAATTAACATATTGGGGAATAGTTAATATGTTATATTATAAAGCTGATAATCAATTGCAAGACTCTAACAAATTCTGTTATTATTTTATTTAACAATATGTGTCCTATATGCATAAATGCATACAGGTAGAACATAATATATACTTATCTATTAGTACTAATTTAAATTTCTGACCTTGCCTTGAAATTTTGCTGTTTTTCTCAATGTAATATTACTTGGATGCAATGACATCTCACTATAACACACAGAAGAAACAAGGAAGAAGGGCAGCTAAAACTATGGACCAATTGAGGGGTCCTATAGAAACATACTATAGTAAAAGCTTCCTAGAATATATAATATATATGAGGGCTAACTAAATGAATAACATCTAATTTAAACAAAAATCCAAATATTCAAATAATTGGAATCAGAGCCCCAATTGCATATCTCTTATGACCAAATGAAGTTTCTGCTACCAGGAATATATTTAGATCTACCAAGTTATTGGTCAAAGGGGTATCATTGGAACTCCCTTGCATAACAACAACAACAACAACAACAACAAAACCCACCAGGCTGAAGACACCCTATTGCTGAAGACAACATCTACACACTCATTGATAAAGGAGAAATTGAGCTGATGCCTGTCTAGAGCCTTCACTCTTGACTACTATTTATATCTTGGAAGATAATATGCACACTATCAAAGAAGAAAGGTAAGCCTGTAAACAGGCTATCTACTACAAAAACCTCTCTAAGACACACCAGTGCAATGATATGCTTATGGGAGTAACCAACCAATATCTAATTTGATTTGTGGCCCTCTCAATGAAATAGAAGCCACCGCAAGGCTGCTTGGGTGGGCAAGAACCTGAGACTAGATACATCAGGGACTAGGGGCAAAACCAAATATTACTGTTTTGCTAAAGAAAATAGCAATAAATGACTCTTCATGCCATTCTATATTCATAGAAACTTCCTTCAGCAGCAGATGGGAACCCATACAGAAAGCCACAGCTAGACAACATGCAGAATGTGAGAGACCTTGGCAGACTCAGCTCTGAAAGGGATGTCTCTATCAAATCTCTCTTCTCAGGGTACAGAGGAGAGAAGGAGAAAGAGTATAAACCAGATAGGACCAAAGACTATGGCAGCATGCACAGAGCCTGCACAGGTTTGCACTATATGGGTCTTATTGATGAAAGGAGAAATGAACATATTCCCCCATCCCTAACCAAGGGATAGTTATCTCTAACTGATAGCTACTTGCAAATGAGAAATTAATTTTTTTTACAAGAAAGACTCAGTGGGGGAAATAAGCCACTCTTAATGGTAGGCCCCATGCCCAGTGATAGACAGCCAATACAAAATTAACTCAATGGCATCTTTGGAGGTTCTTTGCTCATAATCTTAAAACGGGGGATATTTTTAAAATTATATTTTTCCTGCCTTACAGATCCTTTGCATTTATTTTATGGCTTCTTGTTTTGTGTTTTTATGGGATCCCTGTGTGTGGGAATGTGTGTCTCTGCATCTCCACACCTTTCTTGTGCATTTTCTTTGCTCTTTTTCTAGTTTTTTTTCTTTCTTTCTCTCTCTCTCTCTCTCTTTTTGTCCTATTTGATCTGTTTTTGTTTTATCTTATTTTTGTTTTCCATTAGATGCCTGTTTGTTTTCTGAGGAGAGAGAGAGAGTGTATGTATGGATCCAGATGGTAGGGGAGGGGAGTAGGAATTGGGAGGAGTAGGGGAAAGGGAAACTGTAATTATAATATACTGTAGGGGGAAAAACCCTATTTTCAGTAAAGCAAATAAAGGGAACTCCAGCAATGTGTCAGAGGTTGAGCTGTGTATTAAGTGCAGCAGGTAATGGGGGTTAGAAGGTGTGCAGGGCGGTGTGTGTTTGGGTACTCAGATGTGAGTTAGTGTGTATATTATGGAGAACCTATGTAATCATGGAATGCCTGAGTACAAAGTATACTGTTGTTGTTGGGATACAAATGAGGGATGTGAGGTTATGTTTAACAGAAGCCTGACCCTAGTTGCCATCATATACTCTCCTAAGGCACCCATATAGGCAATGGAGAGCCAGAGTGTTTTTAAGCAGGCAAATATGTAATTATAGATAAATTTTATTAAAATAAGTAGCATGGAGGATAAGCTGAAGGGGTAAATAAAGGCAGGAAATCAGTTGGGAGCTGTTTAAGTCCTTCAGACAGAAGTCTGAAGGAAGAAAGTAGCATTAGACTTCTGAAACTGTGAAGAATAAAGGGTATAGAATGGGTAGATTTACCATAATCTGAATATTTGTTTTAAAGGACTTTGCATCTCTTACTAGGTACTGAAATGAAAATTTCAAAAGAAAATAGGCTGAGAAATGGATGTCAGTAATTTTCCTGATATGTTAAATGTAACCTCGATATCTCTATATGATTATTTGATGAAAATTCAAAATTTAATAGGTGATTTTAATCAAGCTGGGCAGGTAAAGAATTATTTTGACTGATATAAATTAGAGAGCCAAAGACCACAATTTCCAAACATCAACCTGTAACAAAGGTATGAGTAATTATTCTCTGACTTACTCAGGTCATTATTTATTTAGTTGTTTGTTTGTTGTTTTTTTGTTTTTGTTGTTTTGTTTTTGTTTTTGGTTTTTTTTTTGGTCTTTTGAGACAAGGTTTCTGTGTAACAGCTTGGGTTGTAGGCCAGGCTGTCCTCGAACTCACAGAGATCCCCCTGCCTCTGCCTCCTGAGTGCAGGGATTAAAGGCATGCATCACTGCTACTGGGATATCCAGGATTTTCAAACCAACATTCTCCCTATAGCTGGTGTTACACTTGTGCTTTCCAGCATCACGTCCTTGTGCTTAAAATCTGGCAGAACATCTTTTTCTTTCTTTCTTTTCTTTTCTTTCTTTCTTTCTTTTTTTTTTTTTTTTTTTTTTTTTTTTTTTTCGAGACAGGGTTTCTCTGTAGCTTTGGAGCCTGTGCTAAAACTCACTCTTTAGACTAGGCTAGCCTCAAATTCACAGAGATCCGCCTGCCTCTGCCTCCCAAGTGCTGGGATTAAATGCGTGTGCCACCACCGCCGGGCTCTGACAGAACAATTTAAGCATTAAGAATTATCTTTTTTCCTTTATTCTTCCTTTATTTCTAACTTCTGTTTTGCTCTCATATGTTATATTCTGACTGCAGATTCCCTTTCCTCTACTCCTCATAGTACCTTTCCTAACCCCTCTCAGGCAGATCAGTTCCTCCTCTGTTTCTCTTTGTGGGTGGTGAGAAGAGCAAGCCTCTTCATGGATATCAACCGAGGATGACCTAAGAAGATAGAGTAAGACCGGGCACAAACCCTCATATCATGGCTGTATGCAGCAACCAAGTAGGAGTAAGTGGGTCCCAAGTGCAAGCCAAAGGAGTAAGAGACAGCCCTAGCTTCCATTGTTGGGGGTTTCACAACAGCACCAACATAAACTCATTAAGCAGTAGACCTAGCTACCACTACAGGGTGGGCATTTGCTGGTTCAGTCTCTGTGAGGCCCCATAAGCCTTGCTTAGTTGATTCTGCAGGCTGTGTTCTTGTGGAGTCTTTGACCCTTCTGCTTCCTACACTCCTTAGGAATTTCTTGATGCCAGTTTCTTCAAGTACTCCTGAAATCAGTAAAATAATGTTCTGAAGTAAGAAGTAAAGGTCTCAGCAACTACTGCTGTCTATTATCATCTTTTCTCATCTGCACATCTCCAGTGAATAGAATAACCAGGCAAAGAAAAGGCAGGCATCATAACATGTCCTTGTTGGGAATTTAGGATGTGTTTACCAGAACTCAGAGGCTGGAACTTCTACTTGGCACATGGTGCCTCTTGCTATCATCAGATTTCCTTGAGGCCCTCTTGATTAAGATGGGCAGGCAGTCAGAACTGCTTATTTATGAGTGAGTCTTTAGGAGTTTTTATTATCTTTCTCTTTTATTAAGAAACACTCATTACTTAATTTAATATGATCTATAAAGGAAACAGATTTTCAAGTAATCACTTCCCAACTTTACTCCAACTTTCACTATCATTTATCATTACTTAATCTTGTTGGCAAGGTTATTTATAGAAATTTGTGGTTCAACTGCCTGAGGTATTTGATATTATTTGACTGAAACAGGAACAGAATGTCCTATGAAAGCAATTGTCCCAATTGTGGTCTTGATTGTTAGCCACAATAAATGAGATGTTTAGTGATTATCAGCTGTGTGGAGTTTCATAATCTATAGTTAAAGAGAAACATGAAACAATAAAGAACAGCACTCAAGGAGATAGCAATTTTTATCATTTGTTAAAAATGTATTTAAAAGATGGGTTTTTAAAAACTGAACCAACAACCAGCATCTACATGGGGTTTTATAAAAGGGAAAATGCAGAAACAATGTACATCTGAATTGTTATGGAGTACACTTCCAGGTAGTTGATCCCTGCCTGTAAGAAATACCTGAGATTCTGAGTTAATGTTAGTGGAACCTGTGTACCAGTATTTAAAACAACAAATGAATAGCATCTCCAATGGGACTTTCTATTACATAGTGCATGCTGAGAATCATTCCTGTAGGCTCCTGTATTCCTGGGAAGCAGAGTCACTTATATGTTGTTCTCATCTGTGTACCTTCACACCATATCTGGTGTCACTCAGTCCTTCTGTTGTGTAGTCTTTCTCTTTTGGATATGGCTCACAAATGTTACTCCTTACCCCTGTCACTCTCCCATATTTGCTAACTCAGAATTGCACCAATAACACAGTGGCAAACCTCAGAATCTTGAACATGTATTTTTTTCTTCAATAAACAAGCTCATGAAAAGCTTCTTTTCCCCTCTCTTCTCCTTTCTCTCCTTTCTCTTCTTCTCTCCCTCCACTCTCCTTCTCTTCTCTCTCTGTTGTACTCTCAGAGGTTTGTGTGTTTCTTACCCCCTTTATGTCAGCAAACAATGTTCTCAGGTTATGGCAATTTCCTAGTTGGTTTCCTTTTATGTAGGTGTTTCTTCAGCAACCCATATTTCACAGTGATGTCTAATCTTTCTATTCTCTACCTAAATATCTTCAGTAGATTCCATATGCCCAAGCAACATCTGTAATCTGAAGCTTTGCCTATCTCCTCTTTGACTTCACCCCTGCAGCCACTTGACTGACATCCAGCTACTCAGGTGGTTTGCACGTGTTTCTTGGCTTTTGTAGACTCTTCTATTTGTGACAATATATATCACAAGTTAAAACCATGGAAGTCCTTTGAGGGAAGTTTAGTCTGGATGGGTTACCCTTCTGTTAGGTCCTATTTATTTCCTAGGTCTCTACACTTAGCTCACTCTAGTGTAAATTCATACTAAGTTTTCAGTATTCCCAGCAACTGTTTCATAAATGTAGCTGTTACTTTTGTGTCTCTACTTCTAATGTTTCAGTTAAGATGACCTACATGAATGTTTTAAATGAAAATAATGGTGTTGACAAACAGGATCTTTAAAATGATAGCACAAAATAATTATGGTATCAGGAAGGTGTCTGTGATGGTAAACATCCATAAGCTTAATGGATAGCATTGTTTGCTTACCTGGTGCTGGGCCCCATACTAAGAACTTTTTACTAATTATAATCACTCAATTATCATGAAAATTCTGTAATGATTTTATCACAATAATATCTATTTTGAGGGTTGAGAAAGTTGAGGCTTAGAGACTTTATGAAACTTGTCCATGAGATGTAACTGTTAAGTGTTGAAGCTATAATTGCAATAATACAAGCCATGGGTTTTCTTTACCATTTGTTTGGATAGCTCCAACAATGAGCAGGTATTGGTTTAAGAATTTTGTATATCAACTTAATCATAAATATAAGGTGGGAGGAGTGAGATTATAACTCATACATTTGCTGATACTTTATTTTGCTGTCTGAAAAGTTATCATCAATCATCTCATACCTTCAAAAAGTATTCTCTCAAACTAACAAGATTATCTGATAAAGGGAAGTCCCTTAAAATATAAGAAACTGGGATGGGAACCTTGGTCCAACTTATACTCAGTCCTTTACATTTTTATGTCAATGTGTCATTGAGAAGATGTAATAAGTGAAATCATCAACAGCAATTCTTTCAGTTTTTTTTTAAAGAGAGAGGTATTAAAAATATTGGAGAAGGAATGATTCCTTGCAGATGCTACACAAGATAAAGACCATTTAACTGTTTGGCCTGGGTGTTAGAATGCACTATTTTTTTTTCTTTTCCTTTCTAGAGTGAGGGAGGCTTGAGTTTTTGTCCTGGAATCTTAATTATATAGCATAATATAAAAGTTCTGTTAAGTAATTTTCCCAACCACATAACATTGTGAACTCATTCTTTGAGATATTTGTAAAGATACTAAACAATGTTTCAAGTGAACCAAATGATATTATGATCTTTGAATATATCTTTGAGAAATGTTATATAATGTATTTTCATCATACTTGTCCTCAATATTCCTCCTCCCCCTAATTCCTCAACCCTTCCAAATTTCATCTCTTTTCTCTTTTCCTTTTTTATATAAAAAAAACCAACCCAATACAATTTGTGTTCTCATATCCTCAAGAATATGGATCCATTCACCAGAGTGCAGTTGATCTACAAGAGGCAATACCCTTAAAGAAAACTGACTCTCCTTTACCCAGAAGCTATCAAATCCCAGTAGTTCCCTGTGAGCCTCTCCTCCATTCATGCTAGAAGATTTATTGGCTTCATCTTGTGCACCTTTGAGTTTCATGAGTACAGTTGTCCTGCCATGTCCAGAAAGTACTGTTTCACTAATTAACACTAAGGATATTGAAAAACAAAGGGAAAGTATTTCATAAACTTAATGTATATGAATATATATGTCATATGAAAGAGTTCAGTAGGAGACAGAAGTTACACAGGGGATAATGTTCCTCCCAGAAGCCATAGGAAAATGCCAGTACCAGGTGTGAGATAACTTTCCTTGAAATGTTGGTAATGGGTGTCCCTGAGACACTCTCAAATATATTGCCATTATTCTGGCATGCCTACCTGAACTCAACAGTAAGGTTTTATTGGTGAAGATAGTATACACTTTGGTCACAGGAAATGAAGAAATAAAGTTGATACTGAAAGGAAGCTTCTTCACCATTGGTTAGCTGTCATAATATTGTGAGAAACAAGTCATTAAAAATATTACTCAGCTGTGAACTCTGGGAGTTATAATAATGACAGGCACTACAAACATATGTCTATGGGTGCAATTGTGGCATGAATATCATGGAGGTAACCAACTGATTTGATTAGGATTTATGTCCCACTCTACAGGAGGAAATGCATGCCCTGGTGCTGCTAATCTGGCCTAGTACCTATGGTTTCAAAGATAACGGGCTTTACTGGTAAACCTACTACTATTATTTTGGTCAACAGACATATCAAACTATACTCTAAATTCATGTCTCCATGTGCACAGGTTAGCACAGATCTCAGTCATAATCAGAGAAATTTCTTTGTGAAGTACATGATGGTCTAAACAAAAACTTAAAACTGAGCAAGGTATAGAAGATAAACATCAGTGGAATGCTGAATCACAAACAGGACAGCTGTTATGAGTGTCACAAAATATTTTGGATGAAAGTTACACACATGAGACAAATCAAATTTTGAAAATGTTTAAAAGTAATATCTCATTGATCATAATTTATAATCTGATGTTTGAGTGGAGATTAATACTTAAAAATTCATTATCCACTTGACCGACTAGGCTTTTTCCAATAAATACATTGGAGAAGTGTTGGAAATAAGTCATTTTTGACAACTGTCATTTGCTATTGTCAGTGTCACTGGAATTGCTATAAATGTACTGTAAGGCAATGAAGTAATTATGACAGTAATATTAAATTTCCTTCTTAAATAATTATGTAAAGCATATAGTTGATTATACAACATGGGATAAATGTCACTAAGTTGCATTCCAGTTTAGGAATATGTAGGTGCTGTGGGGAGGGATAAAAATGTAAAAGAGCAAAACTTTCAGAATAAAAGTCACTCAAGACCTTGAATTTATTAGGTACTCATACCAATAGTCTCAAATTTTCAGGAGTTTTATGAAATAAAGTTCAAATATAAATTGTCTTATAGATGTAATATTATAGGGCCCAATTAAATACAATGCAAAAAAGAAGAGAGATAAATGGCTGAATTTATAGACCTATAGAGTAATTGGATTAATGGGCAGTGGTAAGGTATATAATTGCTGTGTATGTTTTAGAGGTATACTAAATACAGTTGCAGGTAGAGAGGGCAAAGAAGGCTACAGAGAAGGGAAACTGGAAAACCTTTGTAAAGGAAAATCAATGGAGCCAGGCTCCTACTTGAATAGATGAGAATGGATCAAGAGGATGATGATGGAAATGAAACGTTCTGAGGAGAACAAAGTTACACTGATGAGACAAATTGGTGTTGCTTAAAGCCAGACATTCAGAACAACCAACCAACCAACCAAACAAACAAACAAACAAAAATGAATGTTATCTGCCTTTTTTTTTTAAAGTAGGCTTGTTTTCCTATTAATATGCCTTGATCAGACATGGTAGGGATTTTCCAGTAATCAATACCACATACAACAGACTCTAATGTAGGTCATATTTTGGTCTATTTTAAGGAACACTAAGTGCATAAAAGTAGGAAAATAAGGAAACATATACAGAAGTAGCTTACGAACACTATCAAGCACTATAAAGCTTCTGCAGAAGTGAGGCAAACAGTAACTGTTCACTTAAAATAACATACATGGTATTTCAATCTCATGCCTACCATTTATTGCCAATATTTTCAAGAAGTATTATATTTAAGTTATATCAGTAGTACACACATGTCAGATGTGTTGTTTCTTCTGAGGTCTTTAAAGAAAACCAGAACTATGATTTTCCCCCCTAGAAATTTGTCTTATTTATTTAGTGTATTAAAGTCCTTAAAGTCTTTGTGGAGAATGCACAGGTAAGGAAGGTCAGAGTCACATGGAGAATCATCCTATACATTCCTGTGTGAGTTGAGATCTGTAACTGTAAAAAAGCACACATCTAAAGGCAAATTTTATTTGTGCAGTCTAGAATCCTCTCCAGACCACAGTCCTGCTTTTTAAGAAAACCTATTTAAGATGGACTATTGTCTCTTTCAACTAGATCTTTAAAAAAGGCAAAACCCCAAACTGTGTGGTGACTTTCAATGATAAACTTTTATTCTGAATATACTGTTTTTGCACAAGATTTAACACAATGTTTTCTGGGATTATAAATATTTTTTATAACAGTATTATACAAATTTTTACAAAATGTTTTCATCCCGCTAGGTAATTTCCACAAAAGTGTCAAGAGAACATAAGAAGGGAAGGAAAAGTTCTGTTGTTCACAAAAGCCACTTGGCCTTTTGCATGACACACAATGAGCATTTCATGAAGGGAATCCCTAAAGCATAGCCCCACAGTCACAGAGCACAAGGGAAGGACAGCTTTGCCAGTCACAGTGGAAACTCAGTTGGCATCTACACAAGACAGTATCCCAGTGGAAGTTCCATGGTTCTTTTATGTGATCTAGAAACAAGGTAGATGAAACCATTGGTAAGGGCTATTGAATTCTGCAAAATTCTGGAAGTTTTCAGCACTTGATAGTTCTGTTTTAGTAATTTGCTCTTTACAGAAATGTACACCGAATATTAACAATATAAACATTCTGCTATGGAGAAAACAATGCAAGTTCTAGCTAGTGATAAAATATTTGGGAACTGGGGCAAATGGAAAAAAAAATCACAAAATCCATTGTTTCTTGCTAAGTTAGACTTTATGCCTTTAGACTTACGAGTTTTAAATTAAGCTTTGGTGACTTCAAGACACGCATTCAAATGAGATGTAAAGTACAAGAGAGCATCAAATAAGCAAGTAACACTTGGGTTGCAAAGGTCACTTAAAAGGGATACTGCCTATTTGAACCCCGTAAGGCCAGTTTTACAATTAATAAAAGGAATATTATATATAAGAAAACTTACAAATGGCAGCAACACTGTGTTCTCCAAGGTAAGCAACAATGCTTCAAGCATTAGAAACATGAAAAAAGATCATACTAAAATCTTGTAGGCCCAGGACCTAAAAATCTCTTCAATCAAACTTGCTAACTATGTCATGTTAAAAACCTGTTACAAATATGGACCACGATTGGTGTTTGGCAGTAATGCTGGTTGTTCAAATGAAGAAAAGATGAAACCATTTATGCAAAAATTCTTTCTGCTACTCAACACCAATGCAAGACTTGTTTGGACTTTGTTTATGTGACAAAGTACAGTGAGCTACATGAGTATAGCAACAATTAACTAAGTAGAAACAGTTCAAATGTTTTTTTTTAAAAATGATCTCTTATATAATTTTGTTTCTGTAAATAACACACTATACTATTCTTGTCAATAGAATTTGCAGAAAAATGTTAAGTGTTACACTGTAATTTTGGTGGATGCATGTTGCTGTCATTTAAAAAGAAGTATGCAAAAGCATGAATATTAGTTTATATCATGAAAAGAAATTATAGTGAGAGGGCAAGCTTTTGCCCAATTTGTTACTACATATGTGGATGTGATGATGTAGAACTTGAATCAAATAAGGCCTTGCCAGGAGGTGCCAAGTTCAAAGGTGACTATTGCAACAATAATGACATTGATGGTAATTCACTCTGTGAGTGACATTAGCCATGAAAGTCAATACACTTTAAACATAATTTAAGGTAGGTTGTTGTTTTCCAGAAGCAATTCAATGGTTTTTAAATGTGCATCATTTATATGTATAAACTAGTAGTTCCCTTCCCTAACATGTCCACAAATTAATCCAACAAAAGGTAAAAATAAGTTTAAAATAATTAACAAACAGCATGCCTTAAACATATTTTCCCTTCTTTTTAAATCATCTTTCTGCTTTCTAAGGTCAACAGCAGTTATGAATAGACTAAAAATGACAATGTATTAAAGTGGTGACTGACGAAATTTCTTAGGACAATAGTTGGTAGAGTGCCCCTCCCCCTTTTTAATTAAAATAACATTTTAACTTATGAAACGTACACAAATGGTACCCAGAATAGCATGGTGGTAGGAAGGAATTACAGTGTTTGCAAAGCTATGAACTATGTTAAAGAGTTGGTTACAGCTTTGATATGTGGAGCATATTAAAGTATGCTGGAGAATGTAAATAATTCTGATTGCAAAATTATATATATGAAAGTTTCCAGCATATGCACACACCAATAATTGGCATGTGGAACTAATAAGAAAAAAAACTTCATTTATCATAAAAATATATGTGTACTTTCAGCTTACAGTAAAATTACTCTTCCTAGACACATTCATCGTTTTTACCCTTTCTTCAAATACTGTTTAGTCCTCAAAATAATTTTTAGAAGCATAAATAAAGTTTAGATACCATATTAATCTACAGTGAAATTTCTGACCTACTACACTAATGCTTCTCACCAAGAAAGCTTTAGAAAAACAAATTTTATTATTCACAATCAAGTGTTCATGTGCATACACATAGATTCAAGGTTTCCTATTTGTTCATATTAATGTAAAACCCTCATGAAGTTGCATGGGAACTTGGTCATAGGATCATACCAAAATGGAGGGACAGAAGCAGCAAGAGCAGCAATTTCTGAATTGTACATGCTACTATTGAAACGAACAAAGAGGAAACCTAGGATGAATTTTCATTGAGAACATATATGTACTTTTCAAAAAATAAATGTGTTAAATCTGATTTATGTACTTAAAATATCTGTACATAGGTTTTCAGGCAAAAGCATGAATCTGTATAAAATACATGAATTCTTATTTCACCATGTGCCTAACCCAGTCATTCAGCATTTACATCACACAGTATATTCAGAGTAGTTTAACAACATGTTGAAAGATGACTTAAGTGCAAAGTTCAGATTCTTACATGACAATAATGTCACCCATTTAACTTTTCAGTGGACTATACTCTACAGTAAGAAGGAAAACAAACTGGAAAGTTAAAATAGCAGCAGCATCATGCAAAATACCCTTGGCAACCCAAATTCATTAACCACAGGAAAACATTTCCCCTCCCCCCCACAAGCTTCTCTTAGAGTGAGTTAAATATCTGGCTAGCACTACATGACTGTACTTGGAACAAAAGGGACATTACATCACGCATTAAAGGGCTTACATTTATGAGGAAATGTGTCATGAATTCCAATTTCACCAACAAGCACCTGTAACTTAGTCACCCCATCCTTATTTCCAAACCAGCACTTCACACCTTATCCAAATTCAACTGGTCACAGTTGTGTTTTGTTTTTGGCAGAGAAATCATTCTTTTATAAGGCATTTTATTCATAAGCATTTTTTGGTAGAAAATTAGCCATTAGTTTGTATTTCAACAGTTTAGACCACTGTATTTTCTCCCTCCCTCTCTCCCTCTCTCGTTCCCTCTCTCTCTATTATAACTACTTATAGCATGAATTACTTTTTAACAGAAAATAAGTGAAGGCAAAAATATCATTGCCCCCCACTAGGGCTTTGTTTTTTCTTTCCTTTTTTCCTTTTCTCCTTTTTGGTAAAACTGTAGCAGGTTGAAATCCTAGGTCAAAGTCAAGACACTTCTTCTTTTCCTAACACCTGCGTGGGGGAGCCTTTTACATGTAATCACCAATGGCACAACAGTGAACTCCCAAACTTCCCACCGAGCACGGACAAGAGTTTTACTTTGACGTTAGACATAGATGATGCAGCATTCACACAGGCTTCAGGCTCCAACACCCTGACATGCAGTCAGTGAGTGATCAAGGATCTGAGCCTTAGATTTATGCCGTGGTAGAGGCCCAGCTAATGTTCTGTGTAGCTTCTTCAATTGACTCTATTTTAATGTAACTGAGGGCTCATGTGTGGGCAGGGTCTGGATTTATAGTTGCAGATCTGGGGTCTAGAAGATCATAATAGGTAGTGTCTGCTGCCCGATACCAGCCAAAGGAGTAGAAATTGAAGTCCAATGATAGACCACAAGGAAGGATTTAATCCAGAAACACCACCACAGTCAGTATAGTCCTCCTGTTGGGAATACAAGCAAATAAATGACCATCTTGAACAAACATGTAACAAAGCGACTTTTAGGTTAATTCACATTTAATCCACTTTTGAACTTACCTGGTAAAATTGCTTTACCTGGGACTGAAGTAAGTAATAGCGATCTAGATTTCACTGGACAGATACTGTGTTAAAGTGGTCTCCCTGGTACCATTTGACAAATACTTGAAATAATGGTGAATGAAAGCTAATAATAGTGAATTATTGCTTAGATATAGAAATTACTAATTAAGATTTTCACTGCAATGATGAAAAATACTTTGTAATCATATATATATACACATATATATAAGAAATAAAATTTAATAATTCCCCAAAATTATGATTTTTATATCTGTGTTCCATAAGCAGAAATCAATAAACTCAAGAAATAAAAATCCATTGCTCATATTTCTGATATTTAAAGTGAACTTATAGGCTATAGGTAGCACCCTGACTTTAGGAACTACAGTAAAGTGAGAAATAACATAGTTGAACCAGAAGCAATACAAAAGCATCTTGAAAACATAGAGTCCAAGTAAAGAAGTAAGCTGGAAAGAAAAGCCAGGCTTATCCACTGAACCATGCAATGTCATTATGCATGCAATGAACATACCTACTGGCATTCTTCATAGAGCCAGTAGAGGCTCAGTCAGATCCCTAAGAAACCAGTTATTCTTCTTCCCGAGTTTCATACTCTGCAACATCCTCCACAGTTTAAAATTTCTCATATTGTAGTGAATTTCATTAAAAAGTCAGGTACTCTCATTCTCGTGAACATATTTTAAGAACTCATTAATTCAAGGCGCATCTTCCATGGATTGAAATAGGTTGCATAAGTAAATGTAAGTTAAGTGTTCTTTGTAATTTTACAACATCTAAATTCTCAAAGACTAGGAACTTCTGATGTACCTCCCTGACAGAGAACTTAAAGTTGAGTAAATAAATGACATTTCTTCTTTGATTTGTGTTTGGAGGTAGCATAATTGTCTTCTATTCTGAGAAAATAATATACTAATGGCAAATTTTTAATTTTCAAATTCTACTTCTTAAATTTTTTGGTACTTTGAATGTGACTGCCCCCTATAATCTCATAGGGAGTGTCACCAGTCCTGTTGGACTGGGCACAGCCTTATTTGAGAAAGGGTCACTGTGGGGGTGGGAATTTGTGTTTTTTCTATGCTCAGGATATGGGCCAGTGTCTCAGTCAACTTCTGTAAATGATGCTTATATTGACAAATAACTTACATTTGTTGTAAAAACAAGTTGGAAAATAAAAAAGTTATCATTGCAGTAGCCAGTGGTAAAGTAAGAACAAACCTAGACATTACCTTGCAGTATTGTTTCTGCATTAAGACATGTAAAATTCACAAATGCTCATATTTCAGTAAGTTGCTTCATGGTTTTCTTGATGTTCTTGTCCATTTTATGAATAAAATTTGAGGTCTTTTTTTTTTTAGAACATTTACATTGCTATTTTCTTTAAGATTAATTGTATAGAATATTTCATTAAGTAGTGGTAGCTTACTAAACCAAGTAATTATTATTTTTATATCTAACTGATAACCTGTAATCCATATCTAAAATTTCTATAACTGAGAAAAATAAATTGTATAATGAAACCTAAAAATTCATGAATTTCATACCATTTCATATAAATCATATCATATAAAAGTTGGTATCCTTTGGTTCCATTTTGCTCATCTTTATTATTACAAATAAGGGCAGCTACGGAAGCATCCTATTATATTTAAAGTGATTAACTATGTTCATTTAACGGACTGATAAAGGTATATTCTAAATCACACTGTGTATATTGATTTTTGAATGTATGTACATATTTTAAAAAGTAATATCCCTTGAAATATGTTCCTATATAAACTGTTATTTTATCATCTCTGAACAAATGTGGCTATTTCCTGTGCTTTCCCCACCACCCATGAGCCCATGCTGCTCTTATACATAAAGTCTGAGGGAATAATCAATGAATACCCGAGGACTTATCATACAAGAACAAAACAAATGCTCCTGTAGCAGCAATATCATGATAATGACTCCACAGCATCAGAAATGAAACAGCATTGACAGTAAATGGAAATGGACCACAGACCCACCGCCAGAAACTATTTAACAGCCCAGCTTTCTTAATTCAGAAAGTTCCCCAAAGATGAAATGTAAATGGCCATTTTGGCTCAGATACAAATAATAATGCCTAAAATGACTTCAGAATGCAGGAACCTGGATACTAAAATATAATAAGCATATACATGTTTTGGGAATAAATCCAAAGATGCTATGTAAGTTAGATTTGTCTTTTAAAAAGCAACCTGAATGACTGGGTCAGAAATTTTTAAATTACTTGTTACAACTGAAATGGTCCACTAATTCTGTAAGAAGTTTTAAAACTCTAATTCTGTAAGGAGTTTAAAACTTCTAATTCTGTAAGGAGTTTAAAACAAGTCCTAATAATTATGTATTAAAGAAAATTTCATGAAAGTCTTCTTAATTTTTTATCTATATTGGATTAATATTTATACCAAAACCTTATAAGAAAATAATGATTTTAAACCAACACAGGAATCTGACCCACTGGGTTAGCACTGGAAACAGACACACCATTTGAAAAAGGTAACGTACAAAATAATATTACTATTAGAATTTTAATAATCTTGTTTTTGGAGTTTTGAAATCATGGACATAAGTATATGGGTTATTTTCAAAAACTGTAAGTCAAAACTAAAAGGGAGAACAAATTAGAGAAAGTCACTGACCATCCACACAACATGCAAACTGGAAATAAAGTCAAGACCGGACCTGGCATCGTTGACCTCACACAATTGTTATACACACAACTTGATCCTAGTAACAATGGGCAAAGTAGCAAGTACAGGAAAGGGAAAGAAAACACAGAAAAGAGATAAATAGGATGAGATTCCATGCAATCTGCTGGCAATTAATAGTTAAGGTGAGCAGCCATACAGTGCAGGGTCACTGAAAATAAGCATTGTCAAAGAATTTTACTATTGATGAATCACAACACATGGTTTGCACCCAGCCAGAGTAACTCATACATTCAGATTGTCTGGAAGTGTCAAACATCTACATGGCCTTGGTCAAAAGATAGTGTTTTATGGTGAGAATATTGGAGACAGTGTTTAAACATCATATCGTAAATTCATCTTTGTGACTTAGATCTGTGTTTATACTATTAAAAGTTGATGAGAGGTAGTTGAGTGAAGTTTCTGTAATGACTTATACTATTCTGGGGCCCCTAGGCAGTTCTTTGATGACTGGTTTAACATGAGCATGCTATTACAAAATATGACCCATAGAAGATATGGTAGAGATATGGCAGGAGTCCTCATATCTGAGTGTTCTACAAGTCTTTTTTAGTAAATCTGAAAAAATAGCTTAATTTTAATTTTGAATCACTTTTCAAGACAACATATCAATTATTCTTAAAGAAATCTGTAAGATTCTCCAATTTTCTGATATCTTCAAAAACATTGATAATAGCCTATGTTGGAGAGGTTGTGGAGTAAGGGGAACACTCCTCCACTGATGGTGGGAGTGCAAACTTGTACAGCCATTTTGGAAATCAATATGGCAGTTTCTCAGAAAATTGAGCATCAGTGTACCTCAGGATCCAGCATTACCACTCTTTGGCATATACCCAAAGGATGCTTAATCATACCACAAGGACACTTGATTAATTATTTTCATAGTATCATTATTTGTAATAGCCAGAACCTGGAAACAACCAAGATGCCTCTCAATTGAAGAATGGAAAAAAAAAAAAAAAAAAAAAAAAAAATGGGACATTAACACAATGCAGCATTACGTAGCAGTTAGAAATAATGACATCATGAAATTTGCA
The DNA here is from genome assembly GCF_943737965.1 of Phodopus roborovskii. Lineage (NCBI taxonomy): Eukaryota > Metazoa > Chordata > Mammalia > Rodentia > Cricetidae > Phodopus > Phodopus roborovskii. Next base: position 1,664,876 of record NW_026126744.1, on the reverse strand, counting down.
GGCAAATAGATGGAACTACAAAAAAATCATTCTGAGTAGGGTAACTCAGACCCAGAAAGACAAACATGGCATGTACTCACTCATAAGTGGATACAAATGTAAAGTAAAGGATAACCAGACCACAATCCACAGCTCCAGAGAAGCTAGGTAACAAGAAGGGCCCTAAGAACACATGGAGTACCCTGGGAAAGGGAAATAGATGAGATCTCCTGGGTAAACTAGGAGTAGGGAGAAATAAAGGGGAGGGGATGGAGGATAAAAACATGAGGGAATGGGATGGACGAGTTGGGGGTAGGAGAGCAAGGAAAGAGATATCTTGATAGAGGAAGCCATTAAGGGGTTAGGGAGAAACTTGATGCTAGGGAAATTCCCAGGAATCCACAAGGATGAATCCAGATAACACTCCTAGCAGAGTGTGCCTAAACCGGCCTTCTCCCGTAACAGGATTGGTGAATACCCTAACTGTCATCATAGAACCATCATTCAGTAATTGATATAAGCAGATGCTCATCCAAGCACCAGGCTGAGCTATGGGAATCCAGTCAAAGAGAGCAAGGGGGTTCAAGATCATGACAGGGCAGTTGACCAGAACTTTTGGGAGCTCATGCACTCTAGACTGACAGCTGGGGATCCTGCATGGTACCAAACTAGGACTCTTGTATGTGGGCAACAGTTTTGTAGCCTGGTCTGTTTGTGGGACTATTGCGGTAAATAAGGATCAGGATAAACAAATAGGCCGAAGAGATGTTTATTCAGGGAGAAATAACTTACAACCTAGACAGATGAACACCAGGAAATTCAACCCGATCCTCTCCTGTCCGAGTCACGCCAGCAAGAGAGCGCCTTCCTGGCCCCCTCGGACCTCCTTCCTCAGGTCACCTCCGCCCATCGCTCCACCCCCCAATGGGCGTGGTCAGTGCTACAGAAGGACTATCTCACTACTTGGGACCCCTGGCAATAGGACCAAAATCTATCTCTAGTACATGAATTGACAGTTTTAAGCCCATTCCATATGGTGGGATGCCTTGCTCAGTCTTGATGTGGTTGGGGAGAGGGTCATGGTCCTGCCTTACCTGAATGTACCAGGCCTTATTGACTCCCTATGGGAGAACTTACCCTTTCTGAGGAGTGGATAGGGGTGGATTGGGGGAGGTACAGAGCAGCAGGAGGAGGAGAAGAGGGAGAACTGTCGTTGGTATGTAAAATAAATAAGCAAATTAAAATAAAATATAAAAACAAACAAAGATCTGGTTGCTACATCCTACATTTTTAGATCTATCCCCACTAACAATTTTATTTGTTTGTTTATTTATTTAATTTAATATGTGAATGTGCCAGTGCATGTGATGAGGAGGTCAGGGTAGAACATCCTCTGTCTTCCTCTATCCATCTCTGCTTATTTCTTCTATACAGTGACTCTCAGTGACCTAGAAGCTCATCATGTTGACAAGGCTGGCTCACCAGTGAGTCTCAAGAGCTGCCTATCTTTGCTCCCCAATGTTGGGTTCCAGACACCAGCAACCATGTCTGGTATTTTTCATGTTGGTTCAAGCAATTCAAATGCAGCTCTTCTTTCTGTGTTTAATTCACATATTTGTTTACATAACATAATTCTGTGAAAATGTGTTACTGTTTCTGAGTCTGATATTGCTGTATTTTACGTGAAAAACCTATGAAAAACACATTAATCACTGGATGCTTTTATAAGTCTTTAAAGTAGCGGTTCACAAGAAGACAATGCTCTGTTTTGTTTGAGTACTCTTTGGGGTATGTAAACCAGTGTGTGGGGGGAAACAGAAGAAAATAGAGACTTGGGTACTATTACATTGAAAGCAGTAAAAGTAAATAGACAGTGATCTTTCTATTATAGTTATCTTTGTGAATAAGATTGGTTAATTTTAGAAGCAAAGACATTGTATATATATATGTATATATACATATACACACACACACACATATATAACGTATATGTATAATTTCTGTAGCTGAATATATGTATATTGACTGAGTATAATGTCAAAGCACTAGGAATTAGAAAGCTCTGAATTTAAAGAAAAGTTAATATCAGTAATAATTTATACTAGGTATGGGTTGTAACATATTAATACAACTGGGGGAGTGAAAGAATTAAAAAATGATATAGCAGAAAGGAGAACAAAATAATTAAATAATAACTCAAGGAGACTGTGGCAACAGGTACAAAACCTGCATATGTCTGCAAAAGATGGAGTTCCAGAGATAAAGGAGAAGTGCATACATGCCCCCATTCCTAATCCCTACATCCAATAGACAGACACATGCAAATAAAAATTAGTTTTCTCCAGTGAAGTTCTACTGTGGAAACAAACCATTCTTAAAGACAGTCCTCTTACCCAGCTGGATATGGCTAACATAAAATGAACTTAAGAGCATCTTTGGAGGTGTTGTCTTAAAATGCTGTGTCAGGGTTTTTGTTTGTTATTTTGTTTTGTTTTTGTTTTAATACAGGTCCTTTGTATATATAGTATGGTTAAGAGCATTGTTTATTTGGGGGTTCCTGTAGTTTTTCTTTGGTCCTTTTTCTTGGTTGTTGTTTTTTCCTACTCTAGTTTGCTTGCTTTTGTTGTGTTTTATTTTATTATTATTTCTCATATTCCTTATTTTCTAATTAAAGACAAAAAGGGCATGGATCTGGATGGGAGAGAGGTGAGGTGAGGAGGAACTGGGATTAACTTTAGTAGGGTGAGAGAAAATAGTAATCAGGATTTACTGCATGGAAAACAATCCATTTCCAATGGGGGGGGGATAAAAAAAAGAGATGTGCTCCAGTTCTGTAGTACTCTGTCAATAGTGGGTTTGTAAACAATATCTCTTGTTAGTGTGTGTCCTACCAATCATCATAAATGGATGGTTTTGGGGACCTGGTACACCATCCTCATGTTTACTATTACTTTGTTCTGCTGGCATCCCTTTTCCACTGTAGTCTCAGGATCTGTAATGTATCATAGGTTCTATGAAAGAAGTAGCTTAACCCATTTTCTTTTTTTGAAATGACTCAGCTGCTTTTATCTAAATGCTTTACTTAACAATTAATAAGTATCCTTTACATAAATATGGCTTAAGAATTACAGTTTGGATGGATGGAGAATTGGAACAGATGTTAAGGCTGATCTTTGGGAGGAGCTGGATTTGATTCCCAGTACTCATGTAATGGTTGATAATTAGCTGTAACTCTAGTCCTAGGGACTCTGATGCCCTCTTCTGGCCTCCTTGGGCATGAGGCACAAATGTGGGACACAGATTATACATGCAAAAAAAAAAAAAAAATCCATATATATAAAATACATTTTCTTAAGAAAAAAAAAGATATATGAGAAAATAGAATAAAATAATTGGATAATAACTACATATAACAGTGTTTTTGGATGATGAATAAACACACATTAATTATAATAAAAATAATACACTTTCAGTATTGCAATGTAAATTAAGGTAGGCAATGTATGTCCCGTGATTAGCATTTTCTACAGGTTATTATTCATTATTATGTCTTTAACATAATTGTATAGAGTATTAAAAAGTTCATGGAAGTTGTGTTTGAAAGTACAATAATGGGAAGGACAGAATAAGGAACTGCGAACTTTATGCTATGAAAATGACTGAAGTGGAAAATTGTTGTTTACCAGCAATTACATCATGTTAATGAGAAAAACTATGGTAAAGACATAATGATGAGTTAAATGTGAAAACCCTTCTCTTTAACTCCTTATGGAAAGTGACCATTTCTTTATAATATTTAACGAATTAAAATCCTTACCAGGACATTATTATCAAAGCAGACATCAGGCCCTTTTCGGTATCTGGGTTGCTTAACCATATCACAAGGATCTGGACCATCAGCTAAAGAGGCTTGTCAAGGAGCAGAGTGGACATAACTTCTTCCTCACATGGTTAAAGATACAGTGAGATATATTTATTTCCAAAATCAAACATGACTTACCTGTGCCAGTGCTCAGCCAACAGAACCAATTCAAGTGTTTGGGACTGTGAGAAACTATATGTTCAGTGTACTTTTCTCATAGTTCCTGAGTAATGTGATCAGTTCTGACCTTCCAAATTTTTGGTATCATATTATTTTTTTCTACGTGAGCAAAAAAGCAGGGTGACAAAGTTAAATATCGACTGCTTTAAGATGATCTCCGCCAAACATTTCAAGTGCCAAAGGATACAAGTCTGTTCTGCTTGCATGAGTAGCCGTGTGTCACATGGACATGTTCCCTTGCTCTCCACCATTATGAATACTAAGTTGGTGTTCATAAGTTTTTCTACATGAAAGATTCTGCAAAAAATTTTAGAAAAGATCATTAAGTGAAAATCATCTTTTGGGAAAAAGAATGGAAATCATTACAAGATCCTTTCTTAATGAAAAGAAAGATAAAACAATGTATTGAAAACAAAGCATCATCATCCTGAATAACACACAAGAACACACACACACACACACACACTAAAATGAATGTGACTTTAAAATCACTATGTTTTTACTTACTACTATGGACACATCTCCAAAAAATAGTGACAAACTCAAGGTCATATTAAAAATATCTTTGATTGAAATCTTGAAAGTTGTCAGTCTTAATTACTAAATACGTGCTATTTAGTTATATCCAAAACCCTAAAAATAATTTATTTTAAATGTTCAGGAAATGGTGATATTTATCATAGGCAATAAACCAACAATATTTTACAAATAGTCCAAGCAGCAAAAACAAATCAACTAATCATATTGTCAAATTGAGGTGAGAAAAGAGTGAAGATCAATGATCCTAGCAGGTTTCTGTCCTAGCCAATACAGCGAACAGAGGTCTTGGGGTGTGACGTAAAAGTTTCATTATTGCATTTAACCTTAGTTATAATGCAAATAGGCACAAGTTGTTATAAATTGTTAGGTTGCAGAACTCAGATAGGGATTCAGACTTTAAGTTCCATTCCCAGTGTCAGTTGCTTTGTTTTCCTTTGTATCCAATATATGACCAAGATCTGCTTTATTTGTTTTTGAAAAAGTGTAATTTTCTTAGGCTTTCCTTTTGAACTGGGAAACAACATAGAATAACTTAAGTAAGACTGTGCTTTCAAGTGATGTGTTAGACTAGTCTGTACCCTTCCAGTTCTTTATGTACACATGCTGCTACTGGACCACAAGTATAGCAAACCTGGGGTGCTCTATGCATATACTGAGAACAGGTGCTGTTCTGTTTTCTAAACTCGAAAGTGATCTTTATCCAGAATTCGTTTGACTTCTCTCTTTATTTTCCTCATCGTAAACTCTACCTCTTGAAGAAACAGAAATAAAGCCAAGTCATAAAAATACTGACTATGCCTATTGGTTATGTCCTTGAAGTAAAAAATTATTATATAATTGTTGTAGACTAACTTTTGCAATCCCCAGCAACTATTCTAATGTTTTCCTCAGGTTACCTTACCTCATCCCATTTATTTTTGCTGTTAATGTTCTTCTGGAATAACTTACCTTCCATCTCTGCACTTTGTAAACTGTGGCTCAGGGACCCCACAGCCTGGATTAGCACTTTCCTTTCAGACTTTCCAAAGCCCCATGTTGCCTTTCTCCTCTATCCTATTACAGACAAGTGCATTTTATCTACATTCCAAAACAGTTTAAAGATGTTTTATGAATGCTAATATTAACCATTACCTTTGGAGATACTTTCAAATCCAAGTTATTATTCAATTTTTCATGTCAGGGAAGGGTAGATGACAAAGAACACCCCAACTTTCTATAACCCTCCTTATTTATCATATATGAAGTCAATTTGATTGAAATTATCATCACCAAACTTTGTTACAAAGTTTTTCTTATGAAAAATGCACTGAAAATTCCTTTTTTTCCAAAAATCAGAGGCAGTTGTCTTTATCACGTAACTGTAGCAAAAATAATTATAAATCACCAAGACCTTAAGAGACCTATAACAAAACTAAGTATTTCTCACATTTTCAGCTTTGACTCCACTGAGAATGTCTGTTATATTATTATTATTATTGTTATTTTGTGACTATGAATTCTGCTCTTAGTGAATAAGGACTGCTCCACAGGAAGGAGCAGAGTACCTGGAACAGTTTCCACAGTCCAGTACACCACTGAATGATTTACTATCATTATCGAAGAAGTACTGCGTTTGTTCCGTGATACAGCTCTGCTTTGACAGGGAGGCAGTGAAGTCATCCTCCTCCATCTCAACTGTGGGAGGCAAAACAAAGGTCATCGGGAGAAGGAAGACACATGTCTTAGAATTACTGTTCACAGACACAAAATTAGTCAATAATGACAAATGTCTGGTAGGTTGGCTTGCTGTTGAGTAATTGCCTGAAAGTCATTAAAAGGTGCCTGGGAAGATTCTAAATAATAAATTAATATTTAAGTTACAAATGTGAACTATAAAATTCATAAAAATACTAGAAAATAAAGTTTCAGTATATCAAAATATGAGTATGATGATGTCTTTTGCTCACACACATGCATGCACACACACACATGCACATACATATACACATGCACACATGCATGCTTACATATGTACATATACATACACACACATACCCACATGTATACACACACATACATACGTTAACACACACATGCAAATTCTCTTTATGGGTTTACTAGACTGACAGCACAATCCAAAAGAAAAATGAACTTCTGTGACAATGACCACATCAGTGCATTGACATACCTGCCTCCAGGATCCGTGGAAATGTCAAACTCAAGAGTAACTGCTGGAGAATAGACCTGGATTTTAAAAATGAGTAATTGAGAAACATCTAGAAATTATCCCTTACAATGTTTTATAGGAAAACTGAGCATTTTTGCAAGCACAAACACATGCATACATCATTTTCATTATTGTGACGGAAATGTAGTTTAAAAGAAAATTTAAGACATTTTATTGTATTTCTTAAATTGTGAAAAATGTCCCACCTTTGATTCTCATCAGCAGTGAAAAGTGTGTGGGACCAAATGAGGACATACATGAGTGTAGGAGCCTACTACTACTACATGAGTAAAAGAGTCACCTATTAAATCATATTACTGTGTAGTAGGGCTAACTCTATGAGGGAGATTATCAAAATTTGTTGAATGAAGTTTTACATCATGAATCTTTTTTTTAAAAAAAATTTTAGTTATTAGTAACTAAAATAAATAAAATGACAAATAAATAAATTAAATCAAAACTCCATGGTGCAATAAAGACATACAAACAAAAATCACTATCTGAACTCTAGGCTTGAGATTAATTTGTGATGAGGAATACATAAAATTATATAGAGAAATACAATATAACCAAGTTTTATAATAATGATAATTGAACCAAATTTTAGTAAGGAACATTCTGGAACTTAATTTAGTTAAGTAGCAGTAACGTAGAGATTTTGACCAGCAAATGGGACAAAGGCAGATTTCAAGATTATTGTACTATAAAGAATATTTACTTATATTAACATACAAATAGCACTATCATATTGTAAAATAACATTTTTTAGGAAAAGGGGGATTTTTAAAATTTGAAATATTATTGTTACTTTGGTAAAAATGATATAAACTTGATTTTAGCACCCAAATCCTTAAGACTCAATGGATTTTGTATATTAATAAATATGGAATACAGCTGAGCCAGTTCAGTAGCATGAGGTACAAAACCAGAAATATGGGGTAGACAGGAAACAGGTAGGGAGCAAAGGAAAAAGAGAAGGAATCCTAGACATAGAGGAGGTTGAGTACCCTGGGTGACCAGAATGTGACTGTCACATTCACTCCTCCATGTCTCACCAGTTTAAGTGTGTGAACTTCACAGGTGGAAGGGATGGTGAATGAAGGGGATGGGGAGAGCCACCCAAAGGACAACAGGAGTTATTTCAATATAAGGCTTCTGATACTGGACCAATATTGTGTTAAGGGTAAAAGGTAGAAAAATCAGTTACCACGTCATGAATTGGATCAATATGCACATTTTATTTGGATATTAAAGATAAATCATGTTTTATTGATACTCTTAGAATTTAAGGATCAAGTATAATGTTAAAAAATACAAATTCAGAGTTCTAACTGGACCATAGAATAATCCAGTCAAAAACCCACACCTAGGTAGGAAATGAGCCCAGGGAAAACTTGGTATTGTTGTGTAGCTACATTAACGTGCTATCATACTCTTCAATTCATCTGTGCTTCTGTCCATAGATGCCTGCGACTCTCAATCAGAGGAGCTTCTCTTTGCAATGACTGCAGTGTGTGCAAAAACTCTTAGCTACTGAGAATAATGGAGTGTTTAGGTCTGCATAGGATATTTACATCATGGAAGAGGGGACTAAATGGATCTAACGGCTGGGGGAAAAAGAAAACAGTTTTACAATGTGCTGTCTTCAGACCTGCAATAACCATGGCAAAATGAACCCAGATCACCTGTGTTGCTTACACAAGTCTCACACAAGCTAGTCATGGTGTGCAGAAATGATCTTCAGGTCCTACTCTTCCATACTAAATCATTGGTTACTGATGGATTATGGGAAAAGGGGTGTCTATATGCAGGTGCATACCCACTGGTGATCCCATCAAGCTACTTGATAGGTCCATATCTATATTTACTCAGCTAGACTTTGTGAACTCATTGGATCTCAAAACAAGTAAACATCAGATGGATAAGGGATTTGTAGGGGGGGGGCGGATAGGTTGGTATGGATGGGAGGGAAATAAAATGCATTATGTACATTCAAGAAATTACCAGGAACAAATTTCACGTCAAAAACATCTCTGAAGAGGGGGAATTTCTTGAACTTATCAGTGTCTTTACATAGAAAGTTGAAAAGTATGTTTCACATGATCATTTAGAAACTACTAATGTTTCTAACATGTTCATAGGAAAGAATAATACCCATGATACAAGTCACCTGTCCTGCAATCCACATTTTAATGACATTTTCTTTTGTTTGTAATAAAACAAAGCACTTGACTTACCAAGCTGCAGCTGTGGCCCACCAGCCAATCTGCAATATGTCTGCAATTGATGGCTGTAAAATACAAAATAGATATCAAGATTTCATGATGTCTACACTGGCATAAGTGTTCCCTTGAGAAACTAGTTCAAGCACAGGTTTTACTGACCACATATGCTGAACGATGTCCTGCCCCTTGCTTTGGTGCAGCACCTGGATCACAAACTGATTGATAGTCATATGATTTATTGAATGCATAAACTGATATATTAACCAGATGTCTCATCAAGCTTGGATCAATCTCTCCAAAAAAACGTCCAATCTAGAAAAGAAAGAAGGAAAGGAAGAAAGGAAGGAAGAGATATTCAGTAGTTTCAAATTTAAAACAACATCTGAATTAATTGAGAAATATTATGTAATAAACTGAATTAAAACAAACAAACAAAACCAGTTGGTAAATCTGGGTAAATGAAAACCTACAATGCGGAAGAATCAACGTGAATTTAGCCACTCTCATCATTCAGGGGCTATCAGTGGTCTTATATTTGTGAGAGGAATGAATCCCAACCCACTTCTGTACACAATAAAGTCATACTTAGATGTCCCTGGTGAGAAGAATGGGGTTAGAAGCAGGAAGGACAGAAACAGAGTTTCAGCCACCTGGGTTAAGATTCCAAGAGAGGACCATAGTTAATACTGTTTAGTTGTATATGAGAAATCAACAAAGGGCAAACTTTGGTTCTCCTACCACACAAGGGAAGGCGATTGAGATGACAGATACTTTAACTAGCTTGACTTACAGTAATAATTTTGTATAAAAACATCTTAAACTTATATGCGTTCTATGGTAAACAGTGCTTAAAAACCAAATATCTTCTGGATAAATGAAGAGTACTCTTAATGAGGGTGGGTAGGAATAAAAACCTACCCAGCAGGCTATGTCCTAAACTGGGAGGCTCAAAGAATGGGGCAATGACAAACTCCTAGCTTCAGCAGATAAACTATGGTTAGTCAGAAGAAAGGCTAGCGCTGGGAAAACCTAGAAATATAGATCCAGGATTAATAGTATCTCTTATGGCCAATTTGAAAATTTTGGTCCAGAAATTTCATCTGTCCAGATGTCAGTTTAGACATTACCAGCTATTGTATTGAAGATGTAGCAATTACCTGACTTGCTGAAAAGAGTGAAGGCAAGTTCATATCATTTCAAAATCCTTAACTATGTGCATTAATGGTGACGATTGTTATCTAAAAGTATGACCAATTAAAAAAGGAGTGATGGATTTACTATTCAGAGTGCATTGGTTCATATTATATGAATCTTTTAAGATTTATTTTGTGACAAAAATTAAACAACTCATCAATTTCTAAAATTCTAAAGGGTTTCCTGATTTTTATCATAGAGAGCACTTTGGAAACTGAACTTCTCCCTTACTCCAGGTTCATACCTGGTTAGTGTAATCATCATGGTTTGCCATCAGAAGAAATCCGCCATCATCGAGAATCACACAATCCATTACCTATGAGCAGGAAGCAAGAGGGGTTAGGAAGGCTGGCATGCTGCTCCATCATTGTTCCATGGCATACAAATAAGTCGAGTAATAGAAATGAGAAATTTCAAAACTGCATCTTCTCCAGATGAAATGTATTCCAGAGACACTAATCTTATACATGTAGGGCACACAGATGTTCACATGAAGACTGCAGTCTTGATAATCTATCACCAGTTATCTACCTACCAATGTGAACTGTCTAGCATATGTCAAAACACATAAAATTTTGTTATTTTAAACATAAAAATAACATGAATCCATGTATTTACTAACTATATTTCACAGACTAGGGAAAACACAAGGAATGAATATGAAAAACTATTTTACATTACCATAATAAAAATATTTATTTGGATAATGGGAGACTTACACAAGAAGGCAAAGGAGAATTTGCCCAAAGATGAGGAAGGAAACTTCTACCTAGTTTACATGTGTGAAAATTTAATACCTTATGTTGAAAAAATTATGATTAAAACATTAATTTCAAAGGTGGAAACACAATATGCTATATGCCCAATGAAAACAGTTTGCTGAAACATTTTCTCTAAAGCAATTATTCAACAAGGTCTATGGGAAAGTAAATGTACTCTAAAATATTAAAAGGTGTGGCTTATAATTTCACAGATGTAGGAGTCATCAAAAAGACAAAACACCCTCTTCCTGTAGTCATCTCAGACAGACACACGTGGAGTAAGGAGTCACCAGCAACATTCTCTTTCAGTTCCTGGACCAGTTTCTCTACCATCCTACTTAGAGCACCGTCAGGCCCTTGACAAGGTTAGCTCACATTTTCTATTTCAAGTTTGCAAAGATAGATGATACAAGGCAACACCTAATCCTTTAGTATATCATCAGCATTTAGTTCATTTCCCCCAACACCTTAAGAGGTGGGAAAATTCACAGAAAGGACAGAAGTTGAGGGTAGACTACATCTGAAATGGATGCTTTGCTTAGAAACTTCTTAAAAAATAAAGTTGAAGATACTTAAAAGACCCCACCTTCACCAATACCAAACAAAATAGGGCCCACTTGGACATGACTCTTCTCCTTCCCTTAGACAGAAATATCTTCTGAAGAAGCATTTAGAGTACCTGTATTAATTAGTTTTCTACAGAGCGTGTTAGCATTAGATCCAAAATCCCTGGACCCTTTTAATCATCGACATAATTATTATTTGGTAAGCAGAGAAATAAAAACACTCTAGTCAAATTTATTTTAAAGATTTTAACGAATTTTCTTACATCACTGTTTCTTTTGCAGTCACAAACTGGACCAGCACACTAAAATAAAAAATAAAGAAAAAAGAAAACAAGAGAATTAAAACCACCACTTCACAGCTTTAAATCAGTTGAATAAGTACCTTCCTATAATAAGACAACATAGAATATTTTTATCTAGTATAAATAAGAAAAAGATACTAGTTTAATCTTTAAACCCACAAAATATCAATCAATATGTATGTGTATGAAGTTGTCTACCTGAAATGCTTTTCATTTCATTGCCTAGGAAAAATCAAACATTCAAAACTGAAATTCCTATTTCTATTTAAGTATAGTGACACCAGAAATCTACTTTGCCATTACATGAGGATCATTTTTATTTATGTGAACTTTGAGACTGTTAATCATAGTTTAATAACTTTGAAAAAGAAACTTACCGGATCCCTGATTGAAGTTTTGGTAAAATTTTCTATCCAGGAATTTACATCGATTTTTATTCCCACAACTGAAAAAATAATGTAAATTAATTTGAAGTCATGATTGCTATAATATCATCTTCACAACATAACAACTATCTAATAAATTTGACATTCAGTACAATTTTTTTTAACAGAAGTACAGTTTTTGGAGTTATTAAGAAACAGTTCTTGAAGTTTTTAAACTATTCCATGTACTGTATTTTACATTTCAAGCAACTTTTTAATGATAGCCACATTCCAACTGTTCAATTAATTAACAGTATTACCTAAAAAATGTGAGAGTTGATCTTAAAAAAATATGAGATCATTTGAGCAGTAACACTGTCGGTTAAAGCATCAGATTCATAGGAATCATTTCTTGAAGGAATGGACAAATGAGCATATGAGAAGTAAGGGAAGGTGGGGGTTAGTCAGCAGCTAAGGGAGGAAGTAGCAATTGAGTGAAAGGTGAAGGAGTGAGTTCTAGTAGCTGAACACAGATAGGGTAGCATTGTTCCCTGGGGCAGAAAACTGATCCTCCATCTTTTCCATCTGATCACTCTAAATATAACTGTAAACAATACTGAGTCACATAATGAAAATCTCCACTGTGCTAGATTTGATTTTATTGTATGCACTCACTCCAGCCCATTTGTAATTCTCATTTGTACTGTTCTGTTTTGGTTGATTCAATTTTTTTCCCCAAATAGTTGAACAATTTTAGACAGATCCAGCCCTAACTGCTTTTAGCAGCTCCTTAGTAGTCTAGAAATGTAATTTCATATTTAAATGATTATAAACATTTACGGCCTTGGCATAAGTCCTCCATGTATTTGCAAATAGGAGATATTGACAGAGTAGCATTGCTAGATTGATCACAGATTTAAACTTTGATCTTCTGAATAAATGTTTCCAGTTTATGATGAGATACCATGTTTTATTTAACCTTGGTCACATGTACACGTAATGTATGCTTACCTGCAGGCTTAAGAAGTTTTCCTTGGATATACAGTTCTACGGCTTTGCTTACCATAATGCCAGATTCATACGCACCAGGTCCACTTTCTAAAAGAAAGACAAAGAGACTAATCTAGATGAATCATAATTCCAAGCCTCTGAATGGTACATTTTGTTTAAAAAGATATTTCAGCTTTCTTTTTTTCTTTCTGAATATACCAAGGAGACTTGAAAAGTCATGAGTTGGTTTCTATTTATTATTTATTTAAAGACAGGAATTACTCCATTTCATCTACTTCTGTAATATAATGGATGCATGCCCAATCACAATTGTGGATTATTTTCAAAATGTTGGAGAAGCTGTTCCAAGGAAATGGAAAGAAAAATCTTGGAGTCACAAAACAGGCTTTGCCTTATGAGAGATGTATGTCTGTGGATACACCTCCAAACTGTATGGATTTCAGTTTCCTCATTTTTAAAGTGAGAGTAATAAAGTAACTATGTACACAGATGGTGAAGGGTTGAACTAAAATGTTTTCTTTGGAGGGAGGGAGCAAAGAATCATATAAATTATATTTTAAAATGAACTATTATTTTTATAGACAGTAAATTATAAAATTAACACAGATAAGATATAATCCATCACTATACACCGACTTGTTTCTCATTAACCATGTTTGAGAGTAGTAGTTGATGCGCATGGCATTATTCCCATATGTTTCTACTTATTGTGCATGCCTGCTAGAGATGCCAGATCTGCTTTGCTCGATGACTTCTTGCTGTGTATGCATTCTAATTTTTCAACTAAATGAATGTTTCTTTTCTGTTTACCAATCTCTTATACATATTATATACTCAATAATAGGCAGTTAACAAAATATATTCACTTGAAGGGAGAGGGACTAGTTAACATAGTTTATTAAACATTTGAAAGGAACAGAGAAATCTGAATTCCAAAGAATACTCACTGTTAAAGTAGGGCGCAGTGAAAACATAGTTATCATTATCTAAGCTCCGCTTGTAGAAGCTGTCCTCATACGTCTCTGGGTTTTCTTGCCAATTTTCTCCAGCTCTAGGGAGGAAATGGCTCTCATCATTTATATTCCTTAAGGTACATGATAACCTGAATTCCCTTTGTGGAACTACAGCTCTACAGACATATCTACTTTTCAGGTATGCCTAAGGAAGTCAGGTATGGATAGTGTAACTGATACTCATTACTAAGCAATATATCAACATAAGAAGACTAAGAAAGAGCTGACTCTTAGTTGAGAAACTATGAATAAGTCAGTTAATTAGTATTAATAATCCTTGGTACCTATCCAGCCCACTGCAGAAACTGTTGTTAAGATAACAAGAGATATGAGGCAAGAAAGACCAATGCAAAAAAGGACAGCTATACACCATTATGCTCATTATGCTCGTATAGCCCAGTTGGACTGTGTCTACAAGATGAACATCTCTTTGAACCTCTTTTAAATTTTGTAATGAATATATACAAATATGACTAGTAACTGCCATTGAAACATCCTATAATGATATTACCCAGGGAAATGGTATATTTTATTAATACAAATACTTTAAACAATACTGCAATTTAATCTACTAACAATGACCAATTTTCCCAAAGAATAGCTTCCTTACATGGCAATATCCAGACCCTTGGCACGGGCTGTTGTGATGAACTTATTTTTACCAATGTTATTTGAACTTACTCTTTCGGATAAACTCTTGTAATCCCACCATCAGTCACCACAAAGCGTGCTTTCACTCCTTTGCTAAAATAAAAGATAAAAGGGAGACATATGAAAAAGCAAGCTTTGAGATGTTAAGCTAGGTGTTCATAATACAAAATGAAATAAAGGAAACCAAGTTACACATATCAACACACGCAAAATGGCAGGTTAATAACCTATGAAATTAAGCTCTCAGTGTTAGTGTATTTAAGAATCATTTTAGAAGGAAGAAGGATGGAATTGTCGTCCTTTGACAACTGGTGAGGAGTCAGCAGGGATTACAGAGGACATCAGTGTATAGACAATGGGGAAAGCAAGTCAAGGCACCTGGTGTTAGTAAGAAAGGGATAAGACAAAGGGAGGGATTATAGAAAGTCCACTCTCAAGCATACATTTCTTAAAGAGACACCCTGGCAGTGATTTTGAAATTCATGGTTAAGAACTGTTCCTCCTCACTTCTGTGAGACAGAATTTGGTCTGTGGCAAGGTTAACCTTAAACCTGTGCTGCCCCTGCCTCAGTTTCTAAGTGCTGAGATCATAGGCATGTACCAGTATATTTGTCTTCAAGTTCCACCTTTATGTTAAAGCTCTTTAGAAACAGGGTGTGGCAGGAATGCCTTGTAGGGATTGGTATTTGGCAACAGGAATGGGCAGCACTAAAGGTAAAAAACTGGGCTGTTGTAATTTCTAAAAAATGGTATTTTAAGACCTTGACCATGAAGAAGAGAGGCAAACACAGTAAGGAGAAGTATTTAGCATCAAGTGGTTGCCTGGAAATGAATGGAGATGAGATTATGAATGAGAACTACCCTGCAAGGCCTCCATTACTGAGTAAGAGTATGGCATGTGTCAGTAGAAAGCCAACAAAGTATTCACTAGAAACACTATTTTACCACAAACACACATATGCAAACATGTTTATTTAATATTTTAGCCATATCATCATGTAATGCTAACAAATGGCCAATATTAACATTGAATTGCACTCAAAATTGAAGATGCAAATTATCAAAAATTGCAAAATGATTTCATCAGAAATTATTTCTAAAGTTAAATAACTAACTGAACCTATGAGGCCCATTAAATAAAAATTTCCCAGGGAGATATGGAACTAAAGGCAATAAATATATATATATATATATATATATATATATATATATATATTTCTATTAACAAGAACAAATACTTACATATTTTTCTGCTTACTCCAGTAATTTTGGACAAGTTCATTTGTAAAACCAGCATCCAGCAAGATTCTATTAATTAAATCTGTATTACCTGACATAGAAAAATGATGTCTTTAATTAAACTGCCATAGTTTTTAAAATTCAAATAACAGTGAAACAAATAAATTTACTCTTTTCAAAATCAGTTGAGTAGATGTACAAGAATATTCCATATAAATTGCACATTTTCTATATCATTGATCTCATATATATTGGGTATATGAATGAAGAAGTATTGCAAAAGCCAATAACTAATAAGATAAAATGCTTTATCAAAAGACATTTGACTTCTGGATATAACAAAGAAACTGCACCTGTGAAAACTAAACAATAATGTTTCTCAACCAAGAATTGCACAAAGACTATAAGAGTTCATATGCCAACATGGATGGCCCTACTGATGATGAAGAACTATGGTAGGTTATGACTGCTGAGAGATGGAGAATCAGTCTTGTACAGGCAAACTCCCTGATAGGTTATCCAATTCTCATTCATCAGCCCTAAATACAGATCAATATAAGCAACACTAAATGGACACAGGAGGTTGTGTATGTGACTTGTATTTGCATATATATATATATATATGTATATATATATATATATGCAGGTTTGCATACTTAAGTTATAAATATTAAGAATTTATATATACAAATATGCTTATATGTATACTCATGTATGTACAAATGAATATATACTTAACATATATCTAGATTCATACATACATGACCCTCGTAATTGAAGAAGAGGTCATGAACTTGAGAGGGAGTAGGGCTGGGAGGCATTGAAAGAGGAAAGGCAGGGGAGGAAAGGATTTAAATATAGTACTATTATATGTAACTCTAATTAAACACTTAAATAGTAATAAACAGATACATGAAAGCTCAAAAAGACATCTGCATTATGACGAAATGTATGAAGAAATGTTCTTTTTTCTGTGGTTATGTAGCTTAATAACATGTGTATATATATATATATATATATATATATACACATACATATTCAATAAACACTCACTCGTGTGGATAGGATTCTTAACTGGAATTATCAAGTAAAAATATGAAATATCTTTCACCTTTTTTTAATAAGGAAAAGGATATTTTAACTCTTCACATTAAACAGTAGAACATAATAACATACCATAAACTTGACTTCTTGAAAACTCCTATAAATGTCAATTTTTGTGTTTGTCTTGAAGTAGGGGAAAGGGATAGAATTATCTTATACTATCACTATTCCAACATTAGGTTTTTGAATTCAGTGATATCACTTCAATAGTACAGGCTTTCAGCTATCATTTCTTTAATAACTGAGAAGCATTCCTGTCCAAATTCAAAGGTAACAGAAAGAATGGAAAATGAGGACCCAAGATCAAAGAGCATATCTTACTCATTTTGCCCCTTGGGCCTGTCTGTTCTCAGTGTGTGAAACTTTGAGAAACCCTACAGGTACTTTCTTCTCACATTCATGACAAAGGCTCATTTGATTTAAGTCAGGAATGCACAGCCTCCACTGATATCTCATTTGTGGAAGACACAGGGCGGGGGAATGGAGCAACTCAGTGTTCCTATGTAACAATTCAAGTTGGAGAGGCAACTTTTAGAAGAAGGCTTTCTGACTTTTGATAACTGACAGAAGCACTTTGCTTAGCCTTTTATAATAGAAATAATCACTGTTTAAAAGGTAAAAAGAAAGAGGAAAAAGGAGGAAGTGAATGTTTCATCTATTTGTTCTTTTTTTCAAATTCTGTTTATTTAAGGGGTAAGTTTTGATGTGCATTTGCTTTTTCTCCCTTATTTCATATTTGAATTATTCCAGGTAGAACTCTTATAAGCAATTTGTAGAATGAAAGAATTTTGATTATTAAATGTTTAAAAGCCTAGAACCTATGTATATGAGAAAAATCTTAAAGGGTTAATGATGTAGATTTATCAAAGAGACAAGTATAATAGTTAAAATTAATTATTAAAATTGTCTCCATCATTTTCTACCAGATTTGTCTCATGAGGCATACAATAGACATATGTTTTTGACAAAGTTGCTTGTGATTAAACAATCATAAGGAAAGAAAACTGTTAGGTGATTATTCCTTATTCTCTATTGATATGAAAACATAGAAATTTAAAGAAATAACACATTTAAAAAACATACCCTATGTTCTTTCTTTCTACATAGAAAGTGTATTGTAATGAAAGTCTTCAATAGGTGACTCAATGCAAATTTTCAAAATGTGAGAGGAACAAGGGTGGGCATACCATTTAACTGCTTTCAAGACCCGACTACCTTGTTCTGAAAACTTGATTTCACTAATAATGAAATGATATTCCTTTAATATGAAAAGTAAAGGACCAAACTGCTGCATATTACCATTAAAACTTCATATAGTAAATAAATCAGTATACCAATAAACTGATATTATTCTGAAATTTGCTCATATGAACCAAACTGATCACTTTGGACCCAAGCACCAAGGAAATACAACAAATTCATATATACTTACAGGAAGGGTTATTTGGAGTTTTTCTGTCAATAAATTCATTGAAATTTAAAAGAAATTCAGTATTATTATCAGAGAGTTTAAGGTCATTGCAGTATTCTCTGAAAAACAAGATTTGAATATTTAAGATATTAAAATAAAAGCACAACTTTACAGTTTGCAGAAACAGCATTTATTGGTTGTATGCCTTTGCAAGCAATTGAGCTTATTACCCCCATTTTATTATCTCTGAAACAGAATGGTTGACTGCTTAGTGAGTGGTGAGACCACAGTGGCCTTGGAATTTTCTGTGTAGTTGAGACTGGCCTCCAACTTTAAGCAATCCTCCTACTTCTGTCTTCCCAAATCCCAAGGTTACAGACTCACAAAACTACCACACTTTGCAAGATAGGATTATTGTAATATCTTTTCCAATATTTTAACCATTTGTTTTTAATAACCTAACTTATTAGTATTTTTAATTAGTTGTAATGTGATTTTAAAATGTCAATACACCTTCATATTCTATTAAGAGCCAATGTTCTACTGTGCTTTGGATGAATTTATAATATCATAAAATGAAAAGTATGAGTTTTTTTTAGGCATGATTACCAAATCAACATTCATCAAACACAAATCATTAACTGGAGAGCTCACTATATAATGCAGACGTGAACCAGGGTGCTGCCATGCTCACAGTAGTAGATACAATTTCCTCCAAATCTGACTTTTGTCTACAAGCTTATATATTGTGCAACTGTGACTTTAAATGGCTTATTTGAGCCATTACTAGAAAACATCTGCTGAGTACCTAGCCATGATTGGGTGTGGTCCATCTGTCATTTGTTCATATCCTGTAGCATTTTTTTTTTTAAGCGAAAGAGAAGAAGGCACCAGCTCAGATTCCTTAACCAGCTGCACAGTACGACTTTGAGGAATTAGGTTACTCTAGAATGTAGTGGGACTGATTCTTTCATCGTGGAAGACAGTGTTTCTCCTTTACTAGATGAACATCGAAAAAGTTAATATTTTTTACTGCTTCAATCACAGATATTTTAAAGCAAAATTTGTTGTATAATATTGCTTTAACTATATAAAGATGTGTTAATTTATTTATGTTGTGAAGTTGTACTTTAACCATGTAAAGATGTGTTGCATTTGTTTTACCTTGCCTGCCGAAGGCACCTGATTGGTCTAATAAGAAGCTGAGAAGCCAATAGCTAGGGAGAGGAGGGATAGGTGGGACTGTTGGGCATAGAGCATTAGTAGGAGGAAGAATATAGGCTGGAGAGAGAGCTAGGGAGAAAGAAAGGGAGATGCCAGGGGTCGGACAGAAACAAGGAAGCAGGGTGGAACAAATAGAGTGAAAGGAAGGTAAAAAGCCTCAAGGCAAAATGTACATGAAGAGAAACAGGTTAAAATAATTTGTAAGACCTAGTGTGATGAGCCTAAACTAAGGCTGAACATTCATAACTAATAATAAGTCTCTGTGTCATAATTTGGGGGATGGCAGTCCTGCTACAAAAAAAAAAAAAAAAAAAAATGGCTCTTGCCTTCTTGCCTGTATGTAAGTACCTTACAGTAACTACTGTCACTTACTCTACAGACCATCAGCTTGCATTGCTTCTACTGTCACTATGAGTAGCAAGGAACCAAAAGGGAGCAAACAGCATTTATTTTCTACTAAGGATATAGTTGACTGTGCTGATTCTATGAAAAGGATTCTGGAACCAACAAATAAGCTCTGTGTAAGCAAATTTTACTTAACTACAATCCTGATCAGAAATATAGGAAACATAAAGACAAGAAAACTCCATGAAACTCACAATTAAGTCAAAGAGGCTCATCCAACCAGTGGAAAATGCTAACATTCAGGATAAGGTATATAAGTGGTAAACATCTCAAGAAGAAAAGCAATCACTTATACACAGCCCTTAACAACAGAGCAGAGCAGAGCAGAGCAGAGCAGAGCAGAGCAGTCGGAACTTCAAAAACAAAGTTAAAAATTTGGGGTTTATAACAGTTTTTATATGAAAAAGAAAAACAAATATGCAATCATTTTTTCTTGAGGCCAACTTAACACATTTTAAAAATTATGTTTAATGTTTTAGATATAATAAGCTTGCTATGAAAAACTTAGTTTAGAGGTAAAGTTTAGAAAGTTTCCGTGATGTAAATGCATTGGGTTGTCAGGAAAGCAAGGTCTGACTTGTCCACAGGGCTTTGCTGTTACAGAAGTCAGTGTACCCTGAAGTCTAAAGACCTCTATATTGAATTTGAGTTATGATATCATGAGCTAGGAACCAAAAGCAAGATTTTAGCAGTCTAGACAAAAGTATACTGCAAACTATTGTTCATACCATATACGAACTACCATTTTATTATTTAAAAACACTTCTGACTTGATTTTGTTCTTTTAATTGAAAAATGCTTTAATTTGAAGGCATTTATAAAGTTAAAGAGCAGAAAATTGAGATTCAAAGGTATCATAGGGGTTCTTCAGGGGCATCTGACTAGCAATGGGCTAACCCCAAGAAAGCCACTTCTTTGGATGACTAATTTGTTTCCTTTCCTAACAGGAGACAGAAATAGACCAGAGAAATTCTGAGACTGAGGCTCTGCAAGTGAACAGTTCTAATTCTTCTCCTTGGCCAGTAGTTGGAAATGCCCTTGGTTCTGTCCTAGCTACTGGACAGGAGTGCCAGAGAACTCCAGTTGTAGTTAATGCTTCCTCTTTCTAGGTGAACACCCTGCCTGTCACCCCTCACTGCCACTGAACTCTAAGTCAAGAGCAATTTTGATTTGTATCAGCAAATGGAAAAATTCTGTTGTTTGACCAATCAGTTAGACACCTATGAATTAATCTAAAGTTGCCATGTACCTTTTTGTTATATAATAATGACAAAAGATATTGTGTGATAGTGTGTACACTGAATGAGAATAGAAAAAAATCAGATAATTTAAACAATACATTCCTGAGAAATACTGAATGGGTTGGTGGTAGAGCCAGTTTTTGGATAATAAGAATGTATGTGTGGCAACGGCAAACCAGATTGAAACATGTCATTAGTGTGTGGCATGCCAGATACTGAGTCTAATGATTAAGAATCTGATAGCTTCTGGTAGGGTGGGATGTTCCAGAAAGACTCAGTCTTCCTTAGGAGCCAGCCGCTGGGAGTTTGATCACGCTCCAGTTATTATATGGGCAACACAAATTGGACTTTTCTTCTCCTCCTCCCCTTCTTATTCAGGGGGTTTACAAGGGTGGAGGGATGGACCAGGAAGGACTGGGAAGTGAGTGTTCTCGGGGTTCATGACATAAAGTTCCCAAATAATCAATAAAAATATTATGAAAAAAACATAGGCATGTTAGTGCTGGACTTTTCTTTTTTAATTTATTCTCTGCTAATGCGTTACATTCTGACCATAGTTTCCCTTCCCTCCATTTCTCCCAGTCTCCTTCCCTACTTTCCATCTGTTTCCCTTCAGAAAAGAGCAGGCACTTCCAGGGATATCAACCTAACAAGGCATGGCAAGTAAAGTGGTTCAGGACTTGAATCCCAGCACTTGTCAAGGGTGGGGAGTGGAGGATGAGGATGAGTGAGTGGGTGAGGTCAGAGGTGAGTTCAAGGCCAAACTGGTTTACATAGTGAGTTCTAGGATAGCAGAGAGAACCTTTTTTAAAACAAACAACACACACACACACATAGTAAAATACACACAAAGAATCTATGGAAGGGGACTGGAAAGATGGCTCAGTTTGTGAGAAAGTGGTAGTTTCAGTAAGAATGCCCCCAATAAGCTCATATATTGAAATCCCAGACACCAAAGTGGTACTGTTTGAAAAGAATTAGGAGGTATGTCCTTGTTGAAGTAGGTGTGTGACTGGGAGTGGACTGGGAGGTCTCAAAAGCTCACACCAGATTCAGAGTGTGTCACATTCCTTGTCTATCTGTCTCAAAGGCACTTCTCAAGTTCTCAGTACTGCCCCAGTACCGTTCATGTCACCATGCTCCCGTGGTGTTCATAATGGTCTCACCTCCAGAAACTGTAAGAAATTTCCCAATTAAATGCTTTCTTTCATAGAATTTTGCTTATGATCATGTCATAGAAGTGACTAGGACAGAGCACTTACTGTTCTTGAAGAGCACATAGATTCAGCTAAGGACCCATTTAGCAGATTATAACAATCTGTAACTCTAGTTCCAGGGGATCCAGCACCCTCCTTTGGCCTTTGAGGACAACAGGCATGCACACAGTGCACATAACTACATGCAGGGGAAAGACTCATTTACATAAGTAAAATTAAATCTTAAAAAAAAAAATCCCTAGAAGTGAAACCTTTTGTTACTGGTACAGTTGATACTACGGATGGAGAATCGTCTATTATTAATAGGAGACTAACATAATTGAAGCAAAATTTTCCAGGAAATATTTCCATAGGGACAGAATAAAGAAGCTGTTGTCCAGCAGGGGCAAAGCCGTATCTCAAGCTGACAAACAAATTTAGCAACTGATATGAGTCAACCACATGGTAGTGTGTTTGCAGGCACAAGAGGTTCATGGGGAGAATCTGGGGCTCGGGACTATGATCAGAGATGGTGACACTCTGAAGAGATACTGGCAGAGACCATTGGTGAAAGTGGAGCTTCAGTAGAGGTTTGATGCTTAAATCTGGAAGGACCATGGAAAAAGCTGAGCCTTGATGTCATGTGATAGGGTTGGAACCCCTGCCGATTCAAGGCCACTGATAAAGGTACAATCATAGATATGGTAGAGAATATAGTATATTGGAGATGTCATGACATAGCATGATTGCCAGGATGGTAAAAGGTGTGGAGTTGAGCTGGCCTGAGCCAACCAGGTAAGATATGTGTGCTATAGGTGGCTGAGCCAGAGAGGTGGGATTGCCCAAGTTCTTTGAATCCCAGAAGAACTTGAGTGAGTCCAAGATAATGAACACTGAACTACAGGGCTTGATTTGCACTTCTAGATATTGTTTTTGCTTTCATCTAATTTTAATTGTGCTCAGAATCTCCCCTCTTAGAAGAATAAAGTATGAATTTGGGTTTTGACTTTACCAAAGCACACAATTATGAGATAGTTGGAGTTTTGTAGAAATCTTGGACTTCCAAGTGATTAAATTTTTAAGATAGTATAACTTTTAAAGATATACTATCTTTTATATTTTTATTAATGTGAGAGCTTAGGGATAAACAATAAAGGGAAGACTGTGGTTTAATAACCATGAATTTGTGTCATGGTGACAAGGGTTAAATTATGTTATCTAGTCTGTGTCAACTTCACACAAACTAGAATCACTTGGGAAGAGGAAACTTCACTTGAAGAGTTCCCTCTGTCAGATGGTCTGGGCATGTCTGTGGTACATTTTCTTAATTAATCATCAATGTTGAGGGCTCAGTCCACTGTGGGAAGTGTCACCCTTGGGCAGGTGGTCTTGGGTTATATAAGAGAGCAAGCTGAGGAGTCACAGAAAGGAAGCCAGTATACAGCGACCCTTATGACCTCCGATTCAGTAACTGACTTTAGGGCTTTTCTTGAACTCTTGTTCTGACTTCCTTCAAAGATGGACTGTGGTGTGGAAACATAATCAAAATAACTCCCTTCTTTCTCTAAGTTGCTTTTGGGCATGGCATTTTATCAGAGCATCAAAAAGCAAATTAGATGGGTAAATAATGCAGGTGTGAAGATCTGAGTTAGCTTTCCAGAACCTACATAAACATTTCAAGAGTGATGACAAGAAGGGGAAACTGATGGATCCTTGGGGCTTCCTGGTCAACAAGCCTGACCTAATTGGCCAAATTGCAAACCAAATGTGAGTCTGTCTTAAAAAATCTAAGACGGATGGCCTTCAAGGAGCAACATTCCCCAAGGCTGAATTCTCATCTCTGTATGTGTGTATATATGCACACACATACATGAACACAGTTACTATGGTTAATCGTGTTTTTAAAAAATGATATTCACATATCCTTAGATTCTCCAGTTATCAAGTATTTATTCAGCTCTACAGTGTAAAGGACAAAGGATTCAGTACTGAATGTCGAATAGTAATTTAAATGGATGCATAGTGGTTCTGTGAAGTAAACTGAATAAATGAAAAGTGACTAAATCTTTGGTAAGGAAAATGAAGAATTGTATGAAGCAATCAGCAGGAAACGTAATAAAGGAATGGCTGGAATTCCCCAAGCTGATGCTGAGGTTTTGGATTTAGTGGGGTTTGTATATATACAGTGAAAAAATGAAAAAGAGAGTTAAGTGGAAAAAAATAGGCATGGGGAAACCTTTGAAAACAGGGCAACACAGCCAGTGATTCATACTCTGAGGACCCTGAAGTCTGTGCTAGAATTAGTCAATCTACTTCTGTAGTAGCCCATAGACAGTGTCCTACTAAGCATTCACTAACTCTCTTCTTGACAAGGACTAGAGTCACGTGAGAAGGAAATCTCAGTTCAGGGATTGCATCATCAGTTTGGCCTGTGGCTATCTCTGTGGATTTCTGTTTTGATCCTTAACTTATGCTGGAAGGGTTATCCCATTGTGGATGCAACCACTCCGTGGGCAAGTAGTAGATAGTTAGATAAAAAAGCCCTTGTGAGCTAGCAACCAAGCAATGCTCCTTTTTGGTTTCTCTGTCAAGATGCAGTGTGAATTCCTGCCCATTATTCCCTCAATAATGGACTATAACTTGGAATTGTAATCTAAATAAACCCATTCCTCTCCTAAGTTGCTTCTGAGCAGAATGCTTTATGATGACAACAGAAAACCAAAACTAGAACAGACATTATAGCCACCAGAAACAGTACATGAGAAAATGAGACCTTCTCTACTTCAGTGAACAGGCAGTCAGTCTGCAGGCTCCCAGTTCCTAGCAAAGGGAACCACAACAGAATGTGAATTCCTATAACAGAGCACTTGAAAGCTGTGGAATACAGCCCATAGTTATCACTATAACACCACACAGCCACTAGTTAGTAAGTAGCACTTGAGAAAGATGCCTTCACAGTTTAAAAACTCTTTAGTCACAGAATAGAAACAGGGTTGGAGAGCAGGGGCAAATGGATGAAATGTGAGAACCACTCAGATACACCTGTAGGCACAAAAAGGCTTTGGCCTGCACTAAGACAAAATAGCTGGAGAGCAACAGAAATGTACATAGGTACTCAGATAGACCTGGCAAGACTCAAGGACCAATTATCAGTAAGATCAGCAAATGGGAGCATATCAGGACAACTGTGATGTCTCATTGTACATTGTATATTGGAAGAATACTATTTCCCTCTTAAAAGCAACACAAGAAGAGCTTTCCAAGTGTGACAAATATTTACAAGACACTGAATTGGAAGCACATTGAAGAAACATTCTGTTAGGCCTTCATGACACATGAATGTCTTATGAGGAAATATGAGGGTGGACAAAGTCTGGAAGGAGATCTGTTTGATTCTCTATTGCAATGTTAACAGGCCACTTGCATCTGTTGTTTCTAGCAGTTAGAACCATCATGATAGACTTGGGAGACATCATTCCAACTTGTAAGTGAGGAATTAATGCATGGGTTGTGGCCTGAAGATGGAGTCACATAAGGAGAGAACCTAGGTAAGCATAGTTCTCAGCAACTTCTCTGGGTGGGAAAAAATGAATATCCTGGGAAAATCCTGCATCTGCAACTGTACAAGGCTAAGACAATTCGAACAGTATAACATGGGAGAGAAGCAAAAAGGAAGGAGGAGATAGCCAGCCCCATCCACAGCACAATGAGGGGGACTCTCTCAAAGCCAAGGATGAACTTTCTTAACTGTGGTTTTTCAAAGTGTTACAAATACTACCAATTTTGGAAGAAGCAGAATTTAGTATTTTCTATACGGAAAAATAAAGGATTAACTATGAATATCTTTCTTCAAAATTTTTTTTCAACAAAGTGCAACTGAAAACATAATAGAATGATCTCCCTCCATTTTCTTAGATAATTTATCCTAGATTAATAGGAAATGTATTTAATTTGATACTGTACACTGTCTAGTAAAGACAAGGACCCAAAATAAGAAAAAAAGAATAAAAATAAAGACTTTAATAGTTTCAAATATTCAAATAGAGGTGGAATAAAATGTGCATTATGGATAGTGATTACATGAGAGAAACAAAATTGGCTAGTAAGATATGTTCATATGAAAATTAGGGGATAAGGTTGGGCATCAGCAAGCATACTTGGAATCTCAGAGTTGGAAGAAAGTGATAGACAGATTCTAGGAACTTCCTAATTATCCAGTCAAGCTGGATTTGAAAGGTTCAGAATTAGTGAAAGGCCCTGTCTCTAGGGAACAAGGTAGAGATCCATAGTGAAAAAGGATATTTGGCTCTATGTGCACACCTACTTACACACCTACATGCAAACACACACGTAAATGACACACACATTGTATGACACACACACATATCACACACACACACACACACACACACACACACACACACACACACGAGGCACTATATTTTCTGCTCCTCCAGCTGACACCAAAATGAAAACAACACAAGAGAAGAAGGTGATTCTGACCTCTACTGCCGTGAAGAAGTAGGACAAAGTGGTGGTGAATCTTGTTTCAGAAAAAGGCCTCTGAACTTTGGTATTGGACATCCAGCACCAAAGAGACTCATCCACGTTATCAATGGCCTTAATATACCAGACTCCCCTCCAAAGGCCTATCCTCTATGAACATTCAAACACCTGAAGTTCACTATGCCCCTAGACTTTCAGCTTCCTGTTTGCTTAAGGCTGCCCACATTACAGGCCACAGACAAAGAGGCAGAAGAAACAGAGGCTGTGAATTTACACTGAGAAGAAAGCTGCTGCCAAAGGCAATGCCTCTACAGAGACCACTTGTTCTTTGATGGGGCCAATACTGAAACTAGTTTGTGGAGGACAAGCTCAGTTGCCATTGGTTGCCCATTATGTAAACCCCGTTAGGATGGTGATTTTCCTCTCTGCTGTGTTGCAAGGCAGGAGTCCACTACTGCATTATCCAAGGCTAGTCTATGGCAGCAGGAATACACCTGCATCCTCCAAGGCCAGGGTAGGGCAGCTGGTGCACAGGAATACAAGCAGTGCCATTGCCTCACACAGGGAACTCAGCAGACAAATGGGTTCTGGTTAAGCTAGTAAAAGCAATCAGGACCAATATCAATGACAGATACAACAATCTGGGGGAGATAATGCCCTGGGTCCAAAATTAATGGGTGGCATTCTCAAGCTTCTAAAGGCAAAGGCCAAAAACTGACAAGCAAACTGGGTAGCATGTATCATATATACTGCTGAGTTTTCTATATATAAATATAATAAAAAATTATTCTTCAGTAAATACTTGTCATCCAGAAATTTGTGTTGAGTATGTAAAAATTACAATTATGATATTAAAACAGTTCATATTTAAGTGTGTGAGCTTATGCATATGTATGCCTGTGTCTGTGTATGTGCCCGAAGTAATTATATGTATATGTGGACTTCCTTTGTGCTTATATGTATATGCTATTCAACCTCCAGAAGACAATACTCCATTATTACAGAAGACCAACACTCCTCTGTTCTATGTGCCATTGAGCACGTGAGGTATCATACTGCTCCATCTTTATCAATTGCTCCACCAGTATTTAAACAAACAACAGTTATTTGAATGAAGAAAAAGGATTTTGAAAGCTTAAAAATCATAGTCTCTTTGTTTTCATAATTGAACACGTAATTAACTTAGAATAATCTTGACCCCAATTAAAAACTTTTTTTTCCTGAAAGACATAGCCAATAATATGAGTTATTACAGAGGAAATCAGAACAACAAACCAACCTTGGTGCTATGAAGGTATAGCCAGATTCTTCAAAATTGTCTGGCTTCAGGGTTTCTGAATCTGAAAATGTAATGATATAAGATTAGATTAACAATAAAGAGCATATGCTTCAAGGGTGTAGGACAGCATGAAGGCATTGTAAAGAGTCCCTACTAAGAAAACTTTAAGCAGACTATTTACATCTTAAACTTGAAACAAATTAACTGTCAAGATTCTCAATATAATTCTCTCTTATTCCAAGATTATAGCATAGGTAAGTTTCACTAGGTAATTACAGCAATAATTACATACAAAATGCTATTTATGCTTTTCTATTTACTAGTTCTAATATACTTAAGAATCTTAACATACTATACACATAGGATAGCAAGTATATTATTTAAAATATCAATGACATTTATTAACATTATGATTAAATACTTTGAACTCATTCATGCATTTGGAGAAGTAATAAGAATCTCTATATTAGGTAAGAATTAGTAGGTGGAAAGATGTAAAAAGAAACATGATATTAACTCTAAAAAAATATAACCAACTTGAGCATGACAGGTTGCCTGAGCAAACATAGGCACACCTGCCCTGTTCTGTTGCTGACTTTCGGGTAGTCATGGAGGAAATTCTAGCCAATGTGAAGCACAGAGGATAATATCCAGTAGGAATGAAAATATTAGTGAAAATGCTGTGTACTAAACAGAAAGAAATTGAGCAACAAGAAAATACTTGCCCTTCATTTTTCCCTTTTTTGCTGTAAATCCATCAGAAAGAGAAAGCAGGGAAACAAAAAAAACAAAGAGGGTAAAGTAAAGGGGTCACAAACAATATTTTATTCAATAACTGTGAATAAAAATATTGTGCATAGATCAAAGGTCCATTTATGTACAGCTGTAGTTTGGGGAGAAAAACAGGCATTTTTGAAGACTGGAAGTTATGTTCTGTCAATTTTTCTTTTGTTCCCTCTCTGTACTGTGCTTATTTCAAGGGTCTGCTTTTGCAAAGTGGCTGATATAGGTTCAGTATCAGTGATGCCAGCTCTGAACAGAAGCACTTACCGATGAGCACACTCACTAAGTATCCCCTCCTTTATCACATAAAAAACTAGCTCATGCAAGATTGCTGATTGTTAAAAGACCATCATACCTATCAAGTGAAAGTGCAAATGTATACTTTAATCTTCCACAATACAGTAGTAGTGTCTACCACTGCTGCAAAGAGCAAAAGGGCAGACTGAGAAAAGATGGGAACTGGGAAAAGATATATATAATTTAAGTTGCCAGTAACCATTGAGTGGTGAACAAAGGATATGATGGTCATTTTGTTTCACTAAATCTAGCCATCAAAAACAAAATAAAACTTTAAAATGTCTTGAAATAGGCATTGGTGTTATTTACTCCACATTCCAAAGGATGCATAAAAGTGAATTTACTTGAGTGACTAAGACATTAATTTGGATTATAAAAAGAAAGCTAACTGCCAAGCACAACATTATTTTGGCCAAATGCAAAAAAATAAAAAATAAAAAAAAAAAAACCAAAACGAACAAAAAAAATAAAAGAATGAAAGAAAGAAAAGAAAAGGAAAGATAAGTAAAGGAAAAGCTTTGCTAGCACAGAACCACGAGCAGAGAGCATGTTGGTAGCAGCATGTGAAACATTTCACACCAGCTCACAGACCCTTAAAACGACAGGCACAGAGGACACAGCACTGCAATGATTCTCTGAGCACATAGCAAGGCAGGGGAGGGCAGCGGGACTGCCAGTGAGGTTGGAGTGCCTGCTCATATTCTATCCAAGTAGAATATTCTTGTTCCTTGCATGTTTGGAATGGGTTAGAATCATTGCTGTAGATTTTATAATGATACCTCCTATAATGTGTACGCCTTGGGCATTCCAAAATCTAGATATAAACATCTGCACTCGGAGATAACAAGTAGATCCTGAAGTTGCTTTCACAGTACTTACATCTGGCCTGAGTTATTGTCTCTTCTATTTTGGCTTTTATATAGTAAAAACTGTAGGTTGGCAATACCAAGGCCAAACTGCAATAGAAACAAGAGAAGCATAAACACAAACAAACAAAAATGAAACATAACTTTAAAAAAAAAAAAGACGTCAAGTTCATGGGAAAATCTGAAGATGTTCCTCATGCGAAGGAGAGGACATGTTACTTTGACAAGAAAATGCATTCAACAGATAGAATTCTTAATCTCTACCTTGCTAAACTGTACCATCCTGCTCTCTACAGGGCAGGGAATTAAAAGGCTATATAATGTAGCCATAAAATAGCTGACGATCAATGCCTTAGATCCCTGATATATTTCCAGATAGTTTAATTATGTACCCGAGATTGTGAACAAAAAAGAAAGAAAGAAAGAAAGAAAGAAAGAAGAAAGAAAATAGAGTTTAAATTTAAACAAAGTAAATATCATACCAGCTGGATACACCCTTTTTATTATACATAGTTTTGAATGCTTTGAACCAATCACAATTAAAAATGAAAGAATAGCCATTGCTACTACTTCACAATGCACAAAGATATCACAGTTTAGAAGGTTTCAATTCTCACTGTTTTTCTGGTCCTGTGGCAAAATCCCCAGTGTCCTCATGTGGACAAGCTCTGACCCTTTATAGAGACTGTTTGATTCATTTGTACTCATTTGTACAACTCACTGTGCAAATGATTTACTGTGGACATGCCACGCGATTGAACACTCTGTTATTAAAGAGGAAACATTTCTTGAGTTTAGTAGTTTTCAAGAGTCTGGAGGCTTATGTAGTCTAATGGTCGATGTCCTAACCAAAGAACAGTTCCACTGTAATCTTAGGCAAACTTCAGAATGCTTTAGACACAAAGAATGTTAGGCAAGACTGCCACCCACCTTGTTTGAACAATGGCTCACAAGAAGCTGCAGGATAGGTAACCTTACTTTTTTTTTTCTTTTCTTTTCTTTTTTTTTTTTTTTTTCTTTTTTAGAAATTTCTAATTTATAGAATACCCGATGAATGTATTTGAGCTTTTAATTAAGTTTAGGCAGTAGTCAGAAGTAAACTCCCTTTCTTCCTTCAGCTAATATATACATGTAAGACACAGAAATGATTGTTTATCTACATTTCCCAAAACAAATGAGCTTTGATATGCTTTGAATGTATAAGGAATACAGTGAGTCTTAGATGCAAGAAATGACCATTTCTAAAATGGTCTGTGAAACCATATACAAAGTTAACATGGCTAACATGCCTCTTAACATTACCACAGATATTAGTGAAACACCAGAAAATATCTTCCTTTCTAGGAATTGGAATATTGTAAAGCACGTGTAAATCCTTTAAGTCATCCTACCCTCCCCCTCGCATACCCAGATATGGGAATAGAAATCCAAAGTATTATTTCATTGCATGTTATTGATTGACAATATATAATGAAACAAAAATTAAAAAAAAAATCAGGCTTATCTTATTATGAGTAGAAATGTTAAAATTCCCCTGTACAAATGTTCAAGTGCAAGCAAGGGTTTACTTTCTGAAATTTAATTCTTCAATAAAGATGGCAAAAATTGGTGGTTGCTTGTCAACCTCAGTTTCCAAAGCTTCCACCACAGTCATTGCTTATAGGAGAAGGTCAGGGAAATAAAATGTTATGTAGAGTTAATGAACATTTCTACATTCATTTTATAGGTAACATCAAGGGGAGGCAGGGATTAAAATTAAAATAAGCAATATAATCATTCTGAAAACAAGATGACCTTTCATGATTCACCTGCCATTAATAAAAGAACAGAATTACTGAGTATTTGAAAACCACCTCCTCCAAATTTCTCTCAGGGGGAATTAAGGCATTTTTATTGCTCCTTCAGCATTTATCACCATCAAAATCTTCTAATTAAAACTGATAACACCACATCCTCCCACTGCTCCAGTGTCTCTGAGTCACATGTTATGCTCCACCAAAAGTAGTATAGCAACCCATGAGGATACCAATGAAAGCTCCAAAATTGGCATATTAAATATATGTTGTGTTAGCCAAGACAGATATTGTTACTCATAGTCACAAGTCATTCTTTAGAACAATAGTTCTATCTGTTTGCAAGTCAATCCAACTGTTGTTTCTTCCACATACTGCAGATACGATCTTTATCAACATTCCAAGGTAATGATGCTTTCCTATGCAAGGGCTGTTTGATCTTATAATATGAACCTGATACAACACAGCTTCTTGATTCTTCTCAGAGATTACAGTTTAATAAAGCAAGTGACACTAGATGGATGATAAAGTCCAGGTAATATTTTGTGGTTCACATAAACCTAGTTTACTGAATTAAATGGACTATAACAGTTTTTTTTCTCAAATCATTTATTCCCATCAAAGTCAATCTCTTTGAAAAAAGAGATTTAGTAAAAGAAGTCATTATTTACATTTTAAAATGTGTTACCTAAGTTGGATCAAAGTTTAAGAAAACAGAAACTCCTGTGTCTGAAAGTGGTATTTCACTCATTTAATCAAATCATCCATCTTTAGGCAGAACATAATATTTGTTAGCTATTTTGAATTATCTGCCCAGATATTAGGACATACATGTAATTGAGGCCAAAGTTAGAGACTTAGTCATGGACCATGGTGGAAAGCATGCAACATTATGGCTTCTTCCTGTCACCTGTGTGGTGACAAAAACAGCAAGATAGCAGCAGATAGGCTGTGGTAGAAATGGGTGGAGCCAATATCATCTATAATAGTCCTAATAGGAAATTTTGTCAGCAAAGAGTGACACTGAGCTTGAG
The DNA here is from genome assembly GCF_943737965.1 of Phodopus roborovskii. Classification (NCBI taxonomy): domain Eukaryota; kingdom Metazoa; phylum Chordata; class Mammalia; order Rodentia; family Cricetidae; genus Phodopus; species Phodopus roborovskii. Next base: position 1,631,643 of record NW_026126744.1, on the reverse strand, counting down.
GAAGAAAATTACTCATACTATATACATTGTTCCTGCATGTTTAAAGGAAAGAGTCTGAGTGGAGAGGAGTTTTGTGAGTCTATTACAAATTCATTTCCACTTGTGAACATTGTGAGCTATAGTAATGATTGGCCTGGCAAGACTGTCCCATTTATGTAATGGTGGCATGAACAACCTGGAACCACTTTCTGATAGGGTATACAGTTGACTCTACAAGATGAAATCTACACCTGGCACCATTTTTTGGCCAACAACCTATGGATAAGCAGATCATAGGCCCAAGGGGATCCCTATTACTAATTACTATTCTGTTAAATGCATGAAGGATTAAACCAACTACTAGTGACTTTTCATTGTGCCCATAGATTAATGCATCTCTCAACTCTAAACAGAGAAGCCTCTATTTACATTTGATGGTGATTAGCACAGAGACCCACAAGTGACTGTGATGTAGAGAAATCAAATTCAGAATGTTCAGCAGTAAATGGGATTTCTATATTACATATTACAGCCCAGAGATCACTGCAGTGGAGCAAGAAGTGAGAGCCATCGGTGGTGGATGACTGCAAGAGGAATGTGTGTTCTAGGTAGAGCAGCATATATTAACTTAGAGTTGTTACACAGCATGCACAAGAACTGTGCAAGCTCAATCCAGACCAAATCCCAGCATCAAGAAGGGAGGTGAGCACAAAACCTCAGGCTTAGATCAGAGTTTTTAGATATTGATTGCTGGAAAAAGTAAGGGTGCATATTCTAAGGGTGTGGACCTAAGTAAGACTAACACACTTCAGTGGAAGGTTATACATCCAAAAATAAACAGGCAGCAGACATTAGACTTGACAGGATTATTTTTTGAAAAAGGCATGTATTTGGGTGGTATGGGAGGCAGGGACGTATCTGAGAGGAGTTGTGGGGGTGGTAAATTCAATTAAAACACACTTAGGGAACTAAAAACATAACAAGATCCCAAAACTAAGGTCACGACAAAGGTAGTCTTTCAACTGAAGTAAAAAGCAATTTTCATAGCTGATTCATTGTTGTGTTCAAAAAGACTGTGTTTCCATTTTGCTTATCTGAGCAACAAAGGCAGGAACCATATTTCCGTACAATGCAACCAATACTTTGCTTTATTTTTATTTATTAGTTAGTTAGTTAATTTGCATGTTTTTTTGAGACATCGTTTCTCTTTGTAGCCCATATTGTCCTGGAGCTATGTGGACCAGTCTGGCCTTGAAACCTGAACTCATAGAAAATTGACTGCCTCAACCTCATGAGTGCTGGGATCAAAGGCATACATTACTACTGCTCAGCAATTTTTTGTTTTATAATGACTCTACTTCTTAATAGACAGGGAATCCCTTTGTCCTATACCTTCATAGGCTTTTATAGGTTTGTTCAAAAATTGAAGGATGGTAATAATCAAAATAAATGAGGAAAACCATTACTTGTAATTATTCATGAACATCATGCAAATGTAAAGAGATGTCTAGAAGAAAGTTAGATATTACAATCTACTCATTATATAAAAATGAATAAAATAATAAAAAATGGTACTTCTGATATTTTTCAATGTCCTAAAATATAACTAAGATAAGCAGAAAGGACTTGGATATAATATGTCAAGACATTAGCATTGGATTTTCTTCTTCTACATTCTATTTGTCATCCCAAGAATAAAAGGAGATATGTTCCTATGATAACAACATTGTAGCTTTCAGACATCTCTAGCACTCAAGATTTCCCTAAGAGATTATGTGTATGGCATTAATGAATTGAGGAGTTGCAAAACAAAGACAACAACATCAACAATGAAAAGATATAGCTGAGTCTGACACAACAAATTAAGATTCCTGTCCATTAGTGATAAGTACATAATCAAAGGACACATGAGAAAATTATGACAGAAATTTTGGGGTATAATTTTCTGAATTCAACAAGGTAAAACAGATTTCAAGTTTCTTCAAGTTAAAAATTACTTCTTTACAATGAGATTCTTCAATTTTATAAACATTTAAAAAGTACCTTCTATGTGCCTCTGTGTTGAACATGGGAGTCAGAGACAAATGGAGTAGAACCCATGTCTACCCTCTTAGACCTACCCTCTTAGAAATGGTAACCAACAGAATTAAATGCCTTTCTATAAGCATCACATACACCCGTGTGTGTGCAAACCTAAGTGAGTTTTGGGTGAGCTACCTGGTAGTAATGCAGTATTTAAATATGTATATAGACAGGAGGCTCAATATTGGGAAATAACCTTAATTTGAAGTGATCAGGAACAAAGGCCTTGAAGCAGTGAGCTATTAATATCTTTGAGGAGAAGTAAGTCTTAACCAGAGGTTGTCATTTGGATATTTGAACAGTAAATTCAGAACCTAGTATTGACTGAGAACAGTAGGATTAGGAATCTAAAGCTTTGATAGACTTGATAGAATAACTCTAAGTCTGTAGAATACAGTGATAAAAAATTGAGTTTTTGTGTATTTTAAGATTTATTTTAGCAAATACATCCTGTTTTATTTTACCCATATGGATAGGTTTAAATAGTGGCCACAGAATGTGGATCTCTGTGAATGTAGGGGAGTGAAAATAGTCTATATTGGAAGAATGGGAGAGACTATTACAGTGAAGGAAAGTTGGATGGTAGGTATGGTTTGATGACAGGAAATTCAGAAGTATAAATTTCCAAGATGAGAGAATGAGTAGTAAGATAAGATGGCAAGCAGAGACAAAAGTCTTCAGATGATTGTGGTCTGCTTGTCTGGCATGTGCAATAAAGGATGAGAAAACCTGTCTCAAGTGAGGTGGAAGGTGAGAGCCAACAAAACAGAGGTGGTCCTCTCTTCTTTGTGTGTAGATGGCTCATTCATATTCCACAGTAAGTCTCCACACTATTTCCAAGAGCAAAATGTTCTTTATTATTCCACAGTACATACAGTTCTTCAATATTTTACTCCAGATTTTTATTACTAAGACCAATTAAAATTTAAGCTACACAAAATTTTTTTCTTTTCTAAGGATGTAGAAACAAAGGACCAAAGACAAAGCAGGAAGACCTGAGAAGATTAAAGGGAAGAGAGCTGGAGGTGGTGGCATACACAGTTAATCCCAGCACCCAGGAGGCAGAGGCAGGCAGATCTCTGAGTTTGTGGCCAGACTGATTTTCAAAGTGAATTTCAGGACATCTGGGGCTGCACAGAGAAACCCTGACTTGAGAAACAAAACAGAAAGAGAGAGAGAGAGAGAGGGAGAGAGAGAAATAGAGACAGACAGAGAGAGAGACAGAGAGAGACAGAGACAGACAGAGACAGAGACAGACAGAGATACAGAGAAATTGAAGAAAGGAGGGAGTCTTCAGATTTTTGAATATTGGGCTTTGTAGGTTCTGATATATAGAAAATTGGAGGGGTCCAGACATCATTGAACTGTTCAGTAGTGCTAAGGTTATTTTATATCACATATAATGATGAAAAAAGCACACTATTATTTTTTAGCTAAGTTACAACATTAAAGAAAATAACTGGGCTAAATGGAAATAAAAGAGAAAGTCAATAGATGTCATACGTATAAATTATGGCTATTATATCAATCTTTATTACTACTGTCATTAAGTATAGTTATCATTTCTAAATATTACATTGCTAGCTACTTTCCATATTTTGCAAGCTGAAAATCAGACCCTCATTTTTGTGCTGGAGGGAGTAATTTTTCTGTTGAAACTTCCACTGAAAATAATAAACTAAAATTAAGATTTCATACTAGTCTATTGAAAATTGGATACCAAATATTTGAAAAAAAAGGTTAATTGAATCTACAGTCCTTTATACGAGACAATTGTAAATGTACCTGTAATCTGTGCCATTGACAGGTGTCCATGTGTATGTTCGATTTCCTTTGTCAATATATCTCTAGAAAGAAAGTTAAACATGGTCATTGCAGCCTCCCATCCATATGAATTTATAGAAAGAGTAAAAAATATGTCCATCTGGAAAGTGGTAGTCATTCAACATCCTTTTTTCATAAGTAAAATGACATATTTCTTTTGCACATTTTAAAAATTTTGAAGTGCATACCTGTCAAATAAAATTTTGGATCAGAACTGAATACTCAAATGATATAAGTTGGGGACTTAGAAGCATAAAAGCTCAGTATTTGATAACAGAGTACTTTCTTCAAAACTTTAAAAGATTTAATTAAAAGCACATTTAATAATAAAATGGGACTATAGAATATTAAACAAGGTTCAAATATCAACCATAGTAGAGTATATTTAAGAATGATAGCTGATATGATGAGGAAAATATATTAGCATTTCTACATATAAAAGTACAATTCCCATCTCAAAGATTCATTTTGTGGAACAATCATGTTGCTATACAATTGAAGGTTAGAAAAACACCTATATTCAATCAGCAAAGTGCAGAGTTAATTAGTTCACAGATGTACTATATCTCCTGTGTCAAGAGCAATAGTAAATACACACTCATTCTTTCTTCTAAGTATATTAATTTCATACATGTAGCTGTAAATTTCTTTTTTTAATTTCTCACTTATTCTGCACATTTGCCTTATTAAAGAACAATTGTATTCCTGTATTTCTGATCGAGATGACTATGAAAAATCCCTACAAATAAGTTTGAAGCAGGTATTTTGTAATGTGATGAGTAAAGCCCAAGATTCTCTCTGGGAAACAGTTCACCAGTTCACATGATAAAATGACCTGCCACCCAGTGTTGATACATGATAATATTCAACTCTCCGATCTCATAGATGAGAAAAATGGTATAAAGAAAATTTAAATTATTTATTATAAGAAACATTGGGCTTCACAATTACATGATTTCTGTCCAAGGGCTTCTGATAGTTTGAAGAAAACCAAACTAAAAACATTTTACTTTAAAAGTCATTATCATGACTTAAATATTCCTGCCAAACTTTGCATAAAGCAAACACAGATCCAATGTCCTCGATGATATCATTTTAAAATCAGTTTTTGTTTGATTTCATTATATTATTTTATTATATTAATATTCCTTAGAAGCCTGTTTGTTTTATAATGAAGGACAAAAAGTTGGTAGATCCAGATGGAAGGTCTGTGAGGAACTGGGAAGAGTGGACGGATAGGCACTCATAATCAGAATAATTATTATGCAAGAAAATATTTTCAATAAAAGGTAAACAAAATAATGAAAAATAGTAATTCATAGAATTGTTTTGGTATTTTTATAAACCTGATAATACCAAAAAGCCATGACCACTCAAAGTAAATAATAAAGTTTCTTGAAATATACAAACAGATCAAATGAGAGTAGTGATATTTAATTAATAATGAACAAATATAGCTGTCTATATTTGTTTATGTACATGTGTACATTTAAGAGAAAAAATAAAGTTTCTAAGACAGACAAGTGTAGTTCATTGGTGAGTACAGCTCTAAGATGAATGGACAGTGAACTGGAAGAGGCAAGTAAGTAGCAATGTGAAATGAGTTGTAAGCTGCATAAAAAAATGCGGAGGTCAGATATCTTGGAATGACACAGGATTTGGCAGATCTGTTAAATACTTTACACCCTTGCTTTAGGGAGCAAAGAGTCAAGACCATGGCCACAGTGAAGCTACAGAGTTGTTATTTCAATAAAAATGAAAATTGTAATACCTCCTTTTCCGTTCTGGTAATAGCCACTTGTAATTACATCAAAATAAATGATGTGTGCTATTAAAAATATTTAGATCATATATCTCCTTTAGGATAAGAGCTGTCAAGAAATTAGGGAGAAAAATTATGTTCCTAAAACATACAGGATTTTGGATAAAGAGTACAAATTGTATTAGAAAGCTGCAATTAAACTTAGAGGCACAAAAACTTCCTAATCTTATGTAATTTTGAACATTCAGGTATGCGGATGTCAGTTTTTACTCCACAAATGACTGATAATGGACAGAAGAATATCCTCACATACAAAATCCATGTATTCTCACACCTGAAGCAGTATCAACTTATTATATATACCAGTGAATGATGAGGGTGGCTGTGTTATCATGTGACATGTACAGCAGTTCTCAGTCTGTGAGTCACGACCCCGCACAGGGTAACTTACCATATTTCGTGCATATCAGAAATTTACATTAGGTTCATAATAGTAACAAAATTATAGTTATGAAGCAGCCTTGATATAATTTTACAGATGGGCATCGCCACAACTGTACTAAAGAGTTGTAGCACTAAGAAGCATGAGTACCACAGGTACAGAGGGGTTAAAAAGTAAAACTAGCTAAATCATTCAGAACACAATCTCTAGAACATTTATGTACACACATAATACAATATAACATATATTAATTCAATACTACAGCTTCCCTGGCCCAAAGAAATCTGTTTCTTAAAATAAACCACATAGATGCAACGTGTAATTTTAAGAATATAGCTTTTACAACCCTTTATTTATTTATGATTTTGTGTATGTGTCTCTGTGTGAGTGTGTGTACATGTGTGAACATGCCTGCAGAATTCAGAAGAGGGCACCAATGCTCTTGAAATTGGAGTACAGGCAACAGAGCCTGCCAACAGGGTCTCTGGGATCTGAACTCCAGACCTCACAGCAAAGAGGCAAGTACTCTTATATCCTGTGCCATTTCTCTAGTGAATTAACACAGTATTTTTTTTTTTACTGTATGAAAAAATGCTCAGCAGAGTTATCCCCGCTCCATAAATAAATGCAGAAAGGCATGTCACACCACTAGCATCCCTATTCTGAATGCATGCTTTCACTCACGAACAAGGCTTCATTAATTCTTACCTCATCTTGAGATTTGACCAGAGTTCTGAATGTTTTTTCTCCACTTTCTCCATCTATCATTTTATTTCGAATCTAAGAGAAAATGAAGCAATTGCTTTATCCAGGAAACAAACTGACTTACTGAAGGTTACACAACCATCATTTTCAAAACTCTTCCTTATTTCATGGATATTGAATGATAATGGCAAAGCAGTTGCACCACTAGATGAGGTTATTTGGGATTTTTATGCTACCACATTGTAACCATTTTACATGACTGTGCAGTAAAAAAAAAAAAACATGCTTATTGAAATTTTTCATTAATTGGTCAGTAAATTTTGAATCACAGCAATGGAATCACAATTTCTTTATAGGTTTCAGGCATTTCAGGTGGAAGTAGATCCCACGAGGTAAAAGTGTAGGTATGCTCCCAGAATTAACATGTAATGTGAAATGCTTCAAATTCTTACCTCACCTTAAACAGCCAGTTCCTGCCTAGACACATTTTGGGACTGTCCTTTATAATTTGTTATTGTTGTTTGTTTGTTACTTTTCCAGAGCAGGCCTCACTCTACAACCCTGAGACTCACTTCTCAGACCAGGCTGCATTCCAACTTGCAGGGTCCTTATGATTCTGTCTCCAGAGTACTGGGAGTACAGGACCCCACATCTGGCTTGCCCCTTGTAATTTACTCTTTGCCACATGAGGCAGTTGTGAAGAATGACATAACAGTAGGTTGTGCGTCGTAAAGATCTATTAGGATTTTATATCACACTGCAGCCCTCTTATAGCTTCCTAAGTCCTTAAAAGTAAAGCCAGGCCAATCTTAGAGGACAAGCAGTCCAGTCTACTGGAAACTCAGAATTTCTTTCAACTTGATTTTAATTTTATATATTGTTAGCTGTTACATTTGGGCTTTAATAAATATTAGTGAGTGAATGAACTTGGTGTGACCAGGCAAATAAATCTGAAACTACAGGATGAATCTATTTTTTCTTAAAATATTTTCAGTTTGACAGTGAAAAGTAGTAAGCAAGTAAAATAATTACCAAACTTTACTATGTACCAGGTCTTTTGCTCAGCTTTCTTCATGTATCATGTCACTCAGTTACTATACATTGAGGGTGGTAGATTCTGAGAGACTACATGGGTGCAGCAAGGTGACTCAGTGGGACTGAACCTGAGAGGGCAACCTCATCATCATCACTGTAACATTAGGGCCCTGGACACTTTAAAGAAATCATCTACAGCATCCCAGTACTCACTACGCCACACTCTAGAGTAACTGTGAACTTAATAATTTCTATGCCTTCTACTAGATAACTATCTTTACTATTATGAGACATCCTGGCAGAAGAAGCGGCATGTGGCTTTGTTACACAAGTAAAACAGAAATGTTAAGTGCCTTCAGACAAACATGGCTGCAGCTTTGCACACACGGCTCTTCATATGTTTGGGTGGCTGGAACCCTGCCAACTTCTCTCTCAACTGCATAGCATATCTGCCTGTATGAATTTTATTAAAATTATTGTTATTTTTGTACATTTAAAATAACTCTTCGGAGTTACCAAGGAAATGAGAACACAATTAAGGTCACACCTAACCTGAAATATCCATTCTTTGCCAGTATGAATCATTGGAAGATGATAGTCGAGGATGCACACTATTTTAACGACAAAGAACACACCAGTGTGAGCTAGGAGATGGCCTGACATAAACCACTGCTCAAGACTTATTTGTGGGATAGGGAACCCAGGGTCAGGCCATGTGTCTGTCTGACGTAACCCGACTGTGCACACTCACCTCCACTTTAATGTCATTCTCTAACTCTGCATCGAGGAAGTCCAGTGTGACTGGCTCCTGTGATTTGGGGTTCTACACAGAAGATAATAATTAAGGACATATGACATTAGCAGACATTTCTGTACACAGAACAGACTGAAGATTACTCAGTGTGAATTAATTCTATAAAAGTTACTTACCTTCTTTCAGAGCTAGGCATTGAGTTTTAAGTGCAACAGACAATTGTCATCAGTTATCAAGTGAAGGCAGGAAATGGTTAGAAACAGAACCTGTGGATTCACTAAACACCATTTTCTACTTTACCATCCACTTCCTTTTCTTGTGGTATACAAGGAAACTCACTGTGGAACTCAACAGAGTACTTATTTGTATCCCAATTGATGCTATTAGCCTGTTAAATTCACCTCATTTTGGTGTGCTTTTAATTTCTCAAACATTAAATGAGGCCATTTAGTGGACAGACAAAATGTACCTCTGTCCTTGTAATTCTTGCTACTTCGTATAACATGTCATATTAGAGTTGGAAAATTTAGCAGAATAAAATTCTACTTAAATAAAATTTTCAAAACAATCAAAATTTTTAGAAAGTAGACATTAAAGTATTTATTAAAAAGTATCATCCAAATATGGCCAAAATTAGATGCTAGTAATCAATGTAGTCTTTGATTCCTTGCTAGTATCACAGACATTTTACCTTGAGTTTGTAAAAAACATCCATATTGCTACACCATGCTAAAGGAATATGTCTCCTAACATACTAGTTGCAGACAAAAAAATCTGTCCAATTTGTATATCTTGTTTAGATGGAGAATACCATGGTGTAGTACACATAGGACATATTTATATTATAATCATGCAAGATGCCTTATTTCAAGGAATATTGCTATTTTTAAAAAATTAGAATTTCAAATCTTCATAGTGTTTGATGAATGAGAATTCTTCAAGTAACAATTTTCAAAATACTCTCCTTGTGTCTTTTGTAAAGGTGAGGGAGCAGGGGATTGTGTCCAGGGCCTCATGCTTGCTCCTCAAGCACTCCACCCAAGTCTCTGTTCACAACCAGTGCCTTTTATAATTGAGAAAATATTCACTGCTTAAGAACTCTGTATAATCAAACTTTCTATTATATTGGTAGAAAGTATTTGGGGTTTCCAGCACAATACACCAAGAGCAAATAGTCCTTTGGAATGTAGAGTTTACATGGAAATAAAAGTCAACATTGAGAATTTTTATTAAGCTCATGAAACTTGCAACTTCCCTAACCAAAAGACACAACAAATGTTCTACTGTATAAACATTCAAATTAAGATAATAAACCAATGCAAAACAAACTCAAGACAATCAAATGGTAAAATGAAAACAGAAGTAGGAATATTTCTCTTACATGCAATGGATAATGCATAGCATGACCGGCCCCAAACAGCATGCAGGGAGGAGCCATTATCAGGAGGAATTGGCAATATGCAGATCATGTCCCAATCCAACATATAAAGACAGAGAAGAAAATGAAATCATAAAAGAAATTGTCAATGCATCACTTGTATTTGTAAATGGCAATCCGGCAGAGCATTCATTTGTTTTAGAAAGATCCATCATTTCTATAAGAAGTAGAAAGTTGACAAAAAAAAAAGTCTTCTAAAAAGAAAACAGCAACATGGACTGAATACCTCTATTAGTCTCATTGTGTCTGAAAATTCACACAAAGAAAAATAAGTGCCTAGTATTTTGTATCAGCATGAATTTCAGCTATCATAACTATTAAGGACAGTATATGATGATAACAAAATTTAAATTTTAACAATTATGAGTAGTTGCTGGTTTGCCATTTAGAATTTGCATAATGAATAAAATAAATCATTATTAAAGTTGCATATTTTTAATTAATAATATTTGCATGCATATATTTGGGGTTGTGGTAAAATAAAATTCACCTGATAGCAAAAACTATAAATTAAGATATTACAAAAGTACATGCAAACAGAAAAACAAAATAGTTTCCTAGTTGAAAAAGGCATACACATCATTGTAATGTCTACAGGGACCAAAAAGGGCCTAAAACTTTGAAGATGCTGCAACATAAGACTTAGATTACCACAGAGTTCTAGCTCTGTGAGAGAACTAAAGCTTCACTAGTCCAAATCACTCCACTTTTGACAGATGGGGATGCTTACATATGCTCGGGAGCCTAAGTTCAATGAGAACTTCCAAGGGTGGGAGCATGACATCAATACACATGTTTAGTTTTCCAAGAGGAGTGCAGAATGCCCCTGATTGACAGATGAAAACACTGACGTACTGCTCACAGATAAAGTGTTGGCAGCTAATAGGACCAGATTACAACTCATTCCCACTGTCCATACATAAAGATCACTAAACACCATGCTGACTCTCCAGTAACACACTACCATGTGTTTTAAAGGAAATGATAGGTTTACACACAAATCTGCAGTCAATTTTTCTCTAACATTTTGGATCTCTCTGAATAAGAAATATCCTTTTATGCCGAATGTTTTCTGCCTTCATGTATCTGTAACCAGTGTGTATCTGTGGACTATGAGAACACAGTGCCCACAGAAACCAAAAATGGGCACAGAGGCCCTGGAACTGGAATTCCTAAGGGCTATGAACCACCATGTGGTGTTGGTATTATATCCCAGGCCTCTGTAAGAGCAGCCAGGACTCTTACCACTGTGCCATCTCTCCAGAACCCCAAATTCCACTTTTAGAAATTAAAAACAAAACAACTGGGCTCAAAATTTTCATTTATAAAAATCACAACACAGCAATTATGACTCAATTTGCACTTAAAATCAATTTCACAAGCAAACTGTTAGGAAAACAGGGGTATGGTATTAATTGCACCAAATTCAATGACAATTTTTTCAGGAGCCATTTCATTCTGATTATTCTGATTAACGTTATTATTAGGTCAATTTCCTTAGCCGCCTTTCAGCCAGTGCACACCCTTTACCGTAATTAGCACACTTTGCTCATTGAGAAGGGAAGCTCCCTTGTGCCTCATGCTCTGGAAGCCTGGTGGCAGTAAAGGAGCCTGCACTTACAAGCTTTGAGACTAGAAGCTTGATCTCAACCTGATTTGGCAAATTTGAAAGCACAGCTGTCTACCTCATTCACAGTTACCTGAACGTTGGGTCTCCTTTTTCTTAAATTAATTGTCGGTATGCCTACACCAATAGGCTGAAGCAACAGAGAAATGATAGTTCATTATCCTACATATCAGCATAATAATAATTCTATGCTGCAGTCAGTTTTACTCAGTCTTTTCCTTGACAGGAAACAGAACAAATGATGTATTCACAACTCAAAATATTTGTATCATAGAGTCCATGACAACAAAACAAAACAAAACAAGACACCAACATTAACCAAAACTGTTAATGGTAGTAAGAATCACTTTTGTTTTGTTTTTTGTTTTTTGTTTTTTTTTTTATTTAAAGAAACTGTTCATTTTTTTTTGTCCTGAATATTCCTTAAGAAAATAAAAGTTAGAGAGTGGGAGTGCTAGTTTGACCTAGATAAGTTTTCTTGGCTGAAACAAAGAAAAGATTAAAAAATAAAAATTGTTGAAATGTACATGACATAAACACATAAAATAAAATATTGGAAATGGCCCCTGCAAATTCTTCTGTAGCAATCCTGCCTTGGCAATAGGGTTGTAAAAGAAGACTGGGTCTTCTAGAGGTAGCTAGGATATGAAGGCAACAGCTTACAATGGGTTAGAACACTTACATAAGAGAAGCCAAAGAGACCCCCCATCCCCTTGGCCCCCTGCCATTGCCTTAGAGGGAAAAACTGTCTGCCAAGGAGGAACATACACCGATCCACTCATACCTGAGTCTTGCATTTTATTATGCTCCTTAGCATAATAAAAATACATAAAGTAAGTTTTATTCTTTAGAAGCATACCGGTCTTTAAATTTTTTCCCCACAGAGTAGTCTAAATAGACTAATAAACATAAAAGGGTATTACGAGTCCATGAACATTTCAAATTTGATCCTTTGTTATCTGAAGGAATGAAGTCAGTGGTATCTATTAATAAGCTAGAGGAGAACTCAACCATAATACTAGATTTATTTTGAATATTGATTTCTAAGGCATGAATTATACAGTTTTATATATAATCAATCAGCATTTATCAGAATTTATCATGATACCAAATCTAATAAGTTCTTTTAATGGGAGAAATACAAACCTATGGTGGAAAAAACAGGATAGCTAATTTACTATTTGTTAAAATGTGTTCATAGAGTGATATATTTTGAAAAAACAAATGACAATCCCATAGAGAAAAATGCACAAAAGATTTGTGACTGGTTTACTGATATTTTGGGCCACACATGAAATAGCCATCTATAAATTACAAAATTACACTAAAATATTTTGTAATAATTCTATAGTACCAGGAAAAATTGTATGACACTGACCTAGTAACCTTGCATGTAACATTATTTCACTTTGTTACATAATAATGGACACTAGAAATAGGACTCCTAATGAAAGAATTAAGGTTCGATTTTACTGTGACAGACCTCTGTTACTATACTGGCCCTTTCTAATTGTCATGTGTTCTCTAATTCTCTCTTAGAGCCTTAAAGTTGCAAGTGAGATATATGAAAATGAGATTTGAGAGGTGATGATCACTGTCTGAGAGAAGAACTGTAGTTAAGCTAACTTTCAAGAGAAAATGAAGAATGCTCTCAGATTTTCATATGCTGTAATCAGTGGTCTTATCCTCTCTTAAGGGAGGCAAGGACACTGTTCTTTTGTCTGTAATGTTACAAAGAGAATTTCAAGCTATAATCCCGTCATTGTTAGTAAGTGATTATACCAAACATTAGTAACTATAAACAATTTATATACATACCTTTGGCTGAAGATTTGGATGCAATAAGACATAGCCATTAGGATCAATTGCAAAATAGTAGCCATTGGGGCACAGCTGGAAAATAGTAAAATAGCTTAGAGATTCCTATGTCACAATTAGAAATCTCCACTAAACATGTTAATAGTTATTCAATACAAGTATAGGAGCACAGAAGAAACAAAATGGTGTCTTCATATTTTAAAAATAACCTTTTTACATTAACCTCTTGATAGATCAGGCACTTGTGCCTTGCTCTCAAGTGCTTTATGGAAAACTATACTGGTACATTGCTTTCAAATAGGAAGTGTAGTCAAAGGACAAATTGCCTCTTACTGTAAAACGTGGTGTCAGTCTCTTTATATCTTCCAGAGAAACATCAACGCCCATCACACCAAGAATCAACTGGTTCTAAAAGAAGAAAGTGAAGTTAGTGCATTTTATAGCGGACACTGTTTCTACACAAATATGTTTACCCTTTTATTATAATCATAAATGACTTCCACATTAGTGTTAGTGCAACACACACACACACACACACACACACACACACACACACACACACACGGTACTTTTGGTGTCAATTTACAAGGACTCTCATCTTTGTTTTCCACAACTTCACCATCCCAATTACTTAACTTAGATGAAATGTTAATGACTAAACCTAAACCATAAGAGGCATGAAAGTTGTATTAAAGAAAACAGTTGGGCCAAAAACTATGGTCTGTTGCTATGAACTAAAACTAGACTGAATAAAACCAGTATATGTAAAACAATCTGATGGGTAGGTCATGCTAAGAATTTAAAACATGAGCAGGAAGACCACAGGATTAATTACACTGTTACAAAATTGCAATATTTAGATCTATGTCAGTGGCTCTAAAAGCCAGAACCAATGCTTTGTAGAACTCCAATTGCTAAAATGAGGCACCTCACTAAAATTTATAAAAGTTAAATATCAATGCTTAGTGCAATAAACCTCACTGAATTACAAACCAGAAATTAATATTCCTTTAATTCATCAATATCACCTGCATAATAAGCCTTTAGTATTAAAAATAATTTTACAGACTTACATTCATTCTTAACTTTGTAATTGTATTTTAAAGTCAAAAGTATTCAATAAGTAAAAACATAAAATGTATAAACTACATTCAATAATCGGTTACAACTTTCAAGTACATAGCTCCTTCTTGTACTGATATTACCAGAGCTATAGAAATTGAATATTTTTATGAAACTAATTTTTCATTATATTGTAAAAAGCAGAAAGCAAGTAACTGATTAGATCATTAGGTTATTACAAAATAGCTCTTCTTTGGGAATTCAAAAGCAAGGATTCAATAAACATATATTTCTGCACCTGATTCAAAGAGAACCAGGCTTTGGCTTTTCTGTTTTCCTCCTGAATTCTTTGAATATCTCCAGAACATTTAAAAGTGGGCTCATGATAGTATTGTCCATTTATCATGTCATTACTTGTGTCTGACTTTCTGACTTTCTCATCACGTCACAGTTAGACGAAATGAAGCTGAATCCTGACTCTAGGGCCAGAAGGATTTGACCTTACTTCCCTTTTCCCTGGTGGTTATCATATGGCCAGCTGTTGCCAATGACCTCTAGCCTCACAAGACAATTACATCTTCTGTATCTCCTTATACAACTATCTTATCTACGTGCAGCTTCAACGTCATAGTTTATCACTTATTGTGACTAGTTTTATCAATTAACTTTTAACCTTTAAGTTTGTCTTATTTTCAGATTGTCCAGTGACATTGAAGACCGGCAGAGTTCCAGTAATGACAAGTCCCAGCTCCTAAAAATAGATGGAAAGAAAAGGCCAATGAAAGCAACATTTCAACTCTGTCCTACTGGATTAGCCTTTGCAATTGGAAACTTCACTTTGCAATTATATTGTAAAAAGTCACAAAAACTTAATAACCAATTTTGACTGTCTTTAAAGAGAACTTTTAAAAAAAATCAATGAAAATTTCTCAGAAGTAGTAAATATTTATTAAGTAGTTTTACAATATCTAATAACTATTGTGAACAAAATAAAACCAACTTACACAAATGTAACTGTAACATTCCAGTAACTCTTTTCACATCTACATTTCCTCCAAAATAGTTCATTTGCTATCAGGTGCCCCCAAAACAGGACTATCATGGAAACAGTACTTTAGATGTGTTGAAAGCCTTTTTTCTGTAGTTTCTTTCACAATTTTAAGCCTTAAATCAAAGGTGCCATGTTGTATCACAAATGTCTAGCTGTACAATGGTACATAGAAGAATATGTACATTGTAGAATATTCTAGTGAGAACTGTGGTGTTTAAATATTACTTTTAAGTAGTTCCGAAATGGATATTACTTAGGCAACTAGACTCCAAAGTGTATTTTTTGTTCCAGGTACTCTGCACACTTTCTGAGGAGTGGAATGAAAAATTAAGGGTCTTGCCTCCTGGAATGTGGCACTCATCATAAACAGAGCAACTCTTCCTATCTTCCTTTATATAGAAAGAGCCTAACTTCATCTTTCAAATAAAACAATCTCTCAAGGACATTGCCCTAGTCTTGTTCCTCTCCTATATCCAGGGTCTCTAAAGATGATTCAGTGATGGTATGATTATTTCTTCAATGAACCTAGTGCTCCTAATTTAGTAGTGCATGCTTTTGTGGTTTCACCCTCTGCATGAATTACAATAATATGACCTGTGCTTACACGCAGCTAAAATGTCTTCATTTTTGAACCACTCCCTGCTCTAACCACAAGTATACAACATCTTTCTTTTAAAATGCCACACCTCTTTGAATTCTTCATGTTACAGTAGTTATCAAGTTTGTTCTTGGAATACTGTATGTTAACATCCGATTTGACTGAAGAACACTCTGAAGACCCTACTTGTCATGATTCTAATGATGGGTCACTAACTTTCAAACCAGTATGCAGCATTCTCTCTGTGTCTCTGACCACCTAACAACACATCCCACTTTTGTTTGTTTTCTTTTTTTTAAACATCTTGTTTCAGCCTGTAAAGTAGAACATTTACAATCAGTATTTCCTCCAAATGTTGTTTGTGTTATCACAGAGAACCTCGCCAGCAAGGCACTCTGGTTACTGAACTTCTGGTCATAGGAAATTCAGCAGGGCCTAACTATCGACTCCCAGAATGTGCAATCCCGTGATGGATTTGAACATCTTGCTCATGGCTGAAGATGACCATGTGACCTTAAGTAAATAAGTAACGTCAAGAAGGAACACCCGGCAGTCATTTTCTGAGGCTTGAGGTAAGCAAGCTTCCCTTTATCTCTCTTCACATGCAAGACTGCTACTAACAGTCCCCACTTTTCCTCTAACTTCCTGTATGTGTTTATTTTGTAAGTACCAAGTGATAAGTCATTCTAACGGGTTGTATTTTGCCCTTTGGGTTCATCCTTGCACTCAGAGAAGTAGCAAAGGCATTTAACTGCACTCCAAGTAGGGAAAAGGGCATTATTGAATCAGCATTTACTTTCAGCTTTGCGTTTAGACTCTCTAGAATATCACTTTGGTAAATGACTAAAAGTCCTTAAATTCACATTTAGTATATGAAACAATCTTAGGTATTATAAGTTTTAATAACGTGTCATAAAGTAAAAATAAAGTAGAACAGGATTTCTCAGCTTATCTCATAGTCACAACTTTGGCTGGATAATTTTTGAGCTGTATGGGAAACAGGGCCAACTGATGTATTATAGGATATTTAACACCAACCAAGGGTACTTACTATCTGTTATATGCCACTGAGAGCTCTCTGCACCACTCTGTGCCAGAGAAAAATATCTTCATACATGTTCAAGTGAAACAGATAGGGAAAAGTAACTCCTAGTTGAAAATTAGTGCTTAAAACGTGATAGAATGCTGCATTATGGGGGACCTGATGCAGCCAATATGATTACCTCAATGTGATCTTGCCCAGAGAATGTCTAAATCTGAACTTAGAGCCAGACAGTCTATATGAAGATGTGATTATTTCCACGCTTATTCAAATACGTTGTCAGAGTCATGTGGCTTTAACTAAATGTCCATTTGAGTTTGTATAAGTCCAGATACAATCATGGAACATGTACGTATAGTTAACAATGGACATCCACTTTAAAAAAGATGTGCTTCAAAGTGTTTGTTCAAAATGTGGAGTACTTGGTCACTACTCACATGATGTTCAGCATTATTTTCCCACATTAAAATATCAAAAAGTTACTGAAATCCCCATATAGTCGCCATTCTACACTGGAAAAGCAGTATTTTCAATAGATCAAGAATAACCTATAACTTTACATGTACAACTTTATATTAATGCAATCCTAGGATTTTCTAAAAATTTCCCTAAGCTAAGAAGCTTGCAAAGTAATGAATCAGTGAAGAGGAAAAGGGAAATGTTGCCCAGTGAGAAGCAAAATCAGCTGGGTGCTCTTGTAAGACAGTTTTGGGTTTTGATCATAACCTCTTACCAGTGCATCCAAATACACATTTGTCCACTGGACTTGCTTCGCTTTGTCTCCTGCTAAAACCATTGGTCTTCCAAGAACATCTAGATATTCCTATTCATACCAAAGAAACGGTGTAAGTCATCAACAAAACAAACAAATTAGACATACTATGTTTAAAAATAACCTTCAAATGGAAAAGTTGAAAGTTGAAACTGAATATGGACCCAAATTATTAAGAATGTGTAAGTCCTACTTAGGGCACTCTCTATTTGTGATCTACCTTATTCCTTATATGATACATTTATATACATTGAATCAATAACATCTATTTATGGAATATATCTTCTCTAGCTTTTTCTTCTAGTGCCAATCAGAACATTATTCCTCAAAGTACAGCCAATGATAAGTGAAATATGTTCATTATGAATGGCTTCATGTTGATCTCTAAGGCTCCATGATTTATGTGTGAAATTGTACAAATTTGAAATGATAAAGCAACCACATACTTGCTTTCACATAACAGATTGTTTGGATGAAATTCAAAACTGCATTCAAACATATCAAAAAAATAACTAAAATATGTGCCAAGTCCAGACACATTCACTGCTGTTTCATTTCAACAATCAGTGTGTTCAGCATGTACACTAAATGCCAAACTCTATTTATGTTAAGTTTTAACAGCTATTTTGTGCATTATTGTTGGTGCTTCAAACTGAGCAACAATCTTTAAATTGTAATTTATGAACATTTCAAAATAAAAAATATTTAAATTAAAATCGCTGAATTCTACAAAATGTTATATAAATGGTATGCTCCTCAACTCCACAAATGAATGGTGTTAAAAGGTGTTATTTTAGCTTTATTTAAATAGATTTGCAGGAATATGTACAGAAAACTCAAGTCCTATATAGAGCTTATTATATCACTCACCCAGAGTAATTACTATTTAGTGTTCTATATGGCTGTGAAAGTCATGTGACTTAAAATTGAATAAAAATTTCATGAGATTATTAATAAATTTCTCACTATCCAGTTTCTATGACCTATTTAATGCCCAAGAATAACAAGCTCATATATATATATATATATATATATATATATGTTTACCCAAGTTTTAGATGTTTAAGGATATAAAACCAATAAATATCATATTAGACAGCATTGTATAAACATTCATTATGTAAATCTTTTTTTCTATTTTAAACTATTCTCTTTAGATTGAACTAATTAAACCAGGAAAATATCTTTAACTGTGAAAAATATTTAAGAGTTTTTAGATAACCATACCTGAGTATTGATCCTTATTGCGCCAATGGAGGGAATTTCATAATAATAACCTAAAAGTCATATACATATTATAAATTATAAATATTATACCTATAGGACAATAAAAATAGCTTTATATTTTTTATAGGAGGAAAGGTAATTTTTTCTAACTTGAGCAAGTAGATAAATAATATAAACATTTATTAAAATATAAATACAAATGTTAAAATCAGAAAAATATTGATTAGCGAGTATTGTCAATCACTTTGGAGAATTTATGATAAATTTTAATATATTTCTTAGGTAACATAAAATAACTTTTCCTCTACAAAGCAGTAAGGAAACTAGAACTATTAAACTCTTTTTCACTAGATAAACATTAAAAGTACAGATATATACAAATATTATATGCATATGTTTTGCTAAATGTAGTTTTGGGATGTATATAGGTTATCTTTTCTGCTATAACATTTTACTCTTCAAATGACTTTCTTTTTATTCTGAGTACAAAGAAAATAGCTCACTGTGAGAAATTTGAATATTGAGGAAAAGTATAAGATTGTTTTCAAAAACAGTAATCCAGTCATTTAGAAAAAAAATTAGAACAAATCAGCTCTATATCATTAAGCATCACTCATCTCTTCATCTGTCCCAGTATCAGGATCAGATGTTTGAGTGTGCACTAATCTCAGAGTTTGTTGTACGTGTTCTCTATAGGAAGAAGACTTAGAATCTACTTCTTATTCCATACCTTGTAAAGTCACTAGTTTAAGTGCAAGGAAAGACCTAACAATAATTATCAAAGTATTTTATCTTCTGATAAGACATGCTCAAGAGAACATATGTATTACCTTTGTTTTCACAAGCCATCCACTGAATAGGTCCTCTGTCATAATTATGCTGACCAACAGAAAATGTAAACACACGGACCTAAGGAAATCGAAAAATTGGTCAAGGTAAATTCAACTGAATAGCAAAACAAAATTGCTGAAGCAGAAACAAATAAAAGCACATTCAGGCAGCAAAATTAATAAAGCAACTCAAATACTGAGGCACTAGAGGGAAACAATACAGCCTACCACGAACAGACCTGAACCACAGTGGGACAAGAAACATCGTGTCCCGCATCAAGTCTGCAAGCTGGGTACCTGGACAGTGACTGTGGTCTCCTTTGTCGAAAGTGCTTCCTGCAGGAGCCTGGTTAGACATCTCACCTACCTGTGCAGTCACAGTAAAGACATGTCTCTATTGCTTAGGCGATTGGTGATGCAAATGGATTCAAAAGCCCCCATAGTTACTGGAGGCAAGTATATTAGTGCTGGTTTTTCTACTTTCAAACTGGGCAGTATTTAAGATTGTGGTTTAATATCACTTAAAGTGGTTGACTGTGCTAAATACTTAAGCTGCTAGTTGTTTCTTTTGTTATTGTTTGTTTTGTCATTAATTCACATGAAGCAGCCATTGTGCCCAGGGGCAGGGTACTCATGAGCACATGGATATGGAGACCAGAGGTTGGCATCAAGTTCTTTTTCAGTTGCCCACCTTAGTTTTGGGCGTGGGGTGGTCTCTTCCTGAACCTGAGCCTCACTATTGGCTAGACTGGCTGTCCATCATTACCCTGAGAACTCACTCATTTCTGCCTCTCCAGAGCTGGGATTACATGTTCCTGCCTTGCTCCAGGTTTTAAGTGGGTACTAGGGATCCAAGTTCAGATCCCCTTGCTTGAGCTTGAATCTCTACAAAACCCAAGTCTTCTCCTCAGCTCTGACAGTTTCCTTTGTTCTGTTTGGCACATGAATCTTGAGCACAAATCTCAATAAAACAAAAACAAGAGACCACAAGAACAAAAAAATCTTTTTTTAACTTTTTCTTTTTTTCTTTCTTTCTTACTTCCTTTGGGTTTAGGTCATAAACACTATAACAGTCTATGCTGTCAGCTGCATGTTTGGGACAGTGCTTGTTCACTTGCAAGGGTTTATCTGACCCACAATTTTGAGTCACCCAGGTTTGCCTTAGCTAGTAACGTAAGACACCATTTGATGGGCACATCTGTTTGCTGTGTTCATATGGAGACAGGATCAAGCTATGTTCTTTGTTTCTGCCTTATATTTCAAATCTTTTACATTGATACCCAGCTTGCATCTGAATTACAAATTATAAGGGTAGTGACAAGACTGAGGAGAGGTTTGGGCCCTCTTGCTCTTACCTGATCTACCATCTAGGGTGTTATCATGCGCACTCGAGGGTGCGCGTGAGCACACACACACAGTGCTTCACTATCTGCACCTTTTCAATTGGGTCATTTAGGAGGCTGTTCTTATATTACAAAATGTTACTGCTCACAGAGTTGAGTTCCTAACAGAAATATTTTTATAAGGCTGACCACCCTGAGTAATAATGCAGTTTAACTGGTGTGCCCTAAGGAATCTGCTCTCAGGCATGTCGTTCATAGTGTGAGAAGGCATGCCTCACAGATTTAATTACAGCACAGCTGTATCTAGTTCTTCCTGTGACCACAACACAATTATGGTAAAATACTTTCCAGAAGATACTGCACAGTGCAAAGGAATAAGGAATTAGGCCGAGTGAATTATATTTCTAATAACATGGAGACTATACTTAGACCCACACTGTGTGATTATTTTGACTGATGTTATCCTTCAAGCAGTGCAAATAAACATTTAACTTAAAAAAGGAAAACAGCAGAATGACTTAGTGCCTTATTTGTTTGACCAGAGTGAGTTCACCCGACTTCCACGGATGTGTATGTGGGGCTTGTAACTCAGGATGAAAGAGTGGGGTATGTTCTGTCACAGCTCACCTTTCTTAAGTGTTCTAAGATTCTCTTTGCCTCGCCTTTCTTTGTTTTCTCCCTTGCATGCTGACTTAAGTCTAAGTTGCATTAACAGGTTAGGCATTTGCATACGATAAATGTTAAGTTTCTGCAGTATTTTTGCCTTGCTGCAGACATGCATGACAGTGCTATTTTTCCAGTAGTTACTAAAATGCTGTGAATCACAAATTCAACTTTGAATAATTTACGAGAATATGTAATTCTGAATCATAGTCACGGTGTTTATAAAACCTATTATACCCAAGATGCTTATTTTGCATTTAATTTTATGGAGATAGCACACAATATATGTTTACTAACTGTATATCAAGAGCCACATTATAATGTTTGAAATTGAATACTTAATCGAGTAAAAGTTTCTACTCAAAACTTAGCATCTTACACATTACAATGAAAAATGGATATAAAAGTAATTGCATTGCACAGTGAAACTATTCTCCACTAAGATACTGTTCAAATCAAATATTATTGCTGTGTTTGTTTTTTGTTTTAATTTTTTTAACCTAATCAAGCATGGAGAATTCTGAGTTTATGAATGTCAGTATCCTCACGTGGTAGCGCATAAATAAGAGTAACTAATGGTGAGTTCTGTGCATTGGCTCCTGCTGGGGCTTTCAGGGCACCCTCTACCCTTTCCACACTGTATTGCTGCCACCCAGTGGAGCTGTCTGTGAACTAACTCTGTAATGTGGAGTCACCCTTCCAAACTCAGATTACATTTTTTAACCTTCTTTTCCTCCTTCCAAACTATCTCATATTCCTATCTCTGCTGCCCTTTAAATTCATGACTTCTTTTATTCATTAATTGCTACTGCATCCGCGTGTGTGTGTGTGTGTGTGTGTGTGCGTGTGTATCTTAAGAAATGTATATCTTATACATAACCTGCTTAACTAGTATATGGTTACTTGTTTGAATGTTTCCAGTGCTACCCACATCTTTAAACTTAAGATTCTTGAAAAGTGAAGTGATCACCCGAAAGATGGACATTGTAAATTTTATAGCAAATTATCTTCACAAAGTCCTGTATATATCACAGTTATTATTACTGTGTATTGCATGAAATTATCTAAAAACCAATACAGATAAATAGGACAACTCAAAATTCTGAGTATAGACTTGGAGGAGCTAAAAACCTTCAGCTAAACATTCAGGCAAATTCATCACATTACCATTACACAATGTCTATATTGTATCATCTAGGCTTTTGTTGGGGGTATTTGTTTACTCATGCCAGGGAGAGTACTTATAATCATGAGGTCAATTCATGTAATTATCAGAGGCACAGCAGAAATTTTCAAAGTGAAATGTACATAGAAAATCAACTAAATGTTCCTCAATGGATGATGTTACTAAAATCTTCTTCATCGGGCCACTTTTAAAACATATACAAACATAAAGGGCTTCACAAAAATTAGAGCCCGAAAATGATGTGAGAAAATAGCATAGAATAAATTGAGTTTAAGTTCCAAGTCTGTACAACTTAACATCTCTCATAGCTTTTTTCGTATTTGTGAAGACTGCTTAAATTAGGGAAAGAATGAAGGGTCGAGTAGGGCTCTCTCCTCTCCAGAGGGACTAGAGACCATCTTTTACTGTCACATTTCATATATGTCAGTTTAATATAATGTGGGAAGAACAGAGCTAAAGAACACTGGTATTCAATGTGCACTTTGTATTTTGGACCATTTTTATCATGGCAAATTCATATCAGTTTTATTTTTCACTGCACAGAAATATTCTCTCTACTTTAATAAAAATGTCAAGCAAGCATAAGAATATTTAATTAGTTGTATCATTCTTACTCTAACATGGGTGATAAGCAAAGTAGTATCAATGTGGGGAGCTGATTTAATGAAATTAAAAAACTTCAAACTGTGCTTTATTATTTGTAAATTTGTGTGTTTTACCTTCAGTTATTTAGAGATCTATTTCTTTGGGCAGGTAGGATGGTTTAGCGGGTGAAGATGTGTGCATTCTGCAGCAACCACCCTGAGGAATGGAACCCTGGAAATCATGGGAAGGTAGAACAAAGCAGATTCTGCAAACTTGTCCTTTGCCCTCCATACATAATGCTATACTCGATGACTCACAGGTCCACCCATCATACATGCATATATACAATCAAAAGTACATACAATTTACAATTTGATTTTTCTTGGAACAGATTCTTATAATTCCAATAACTCAGTTAATTACAAACCTAAGCTACTTGATTGAACAAAGCACCAAATTTCACTGTTTAAATATAATGGTAACCCCAATGGTGCAATGAGTGCCTGGCATGTGTGAGACATTCTTGAGTACTGTGAAAAATAGACAAATGTATAATAAAGTACTGACTTATAACTTTATCATACAGTTCTTGCTTCTGCTAAACCATTTTGTAAAATTTTCTGACTTGTTTGTTGAAATCTAAAATATTTTTCTTCAATTAAGAGTTTCCCAAACAGACATGGTTAGCTTTTTTTTTTTTTTTTTCCCAGCAGAACCCAGTTACTGGAAACTGTCACCTCAACAATTATCAGTTACCCAGAGTTCAAGTTTAATTTACAATAGGCAAGTCTCCAAAGAATAAAAGAGATGAGTCTATGAAAAGGGAAGCCAGTAAAACTAAGATAAAAACTTCAGCTATTGAAACATATGAGAAAAATTATATCCAAGATAGATTTTATTAATCCATTCTGGGAATTCAAACTTTTGGGATTAAGCCTATCAAAATACTACACTGGACTGAAAACCTTTAGGAAAATATGCTATAGTGATTTCCACAATTCACAAACATGTTTAAGCACAGAGCATTTGAACAGTCCTTGTTTCTAGTTCTATATCATTAGGCAATAAATAAAGTCCAAATTCATATTCAAAATTTATTTCTTAAAACACAGGGATCAGAAAGGTATGTGCAGCCTGCACAGCTTTGGTGATGCATCTTGACTACAGCCTGGCTACAGAGTCAAGGAGAATCCTAGAAGATGATATCAGGTTGTCTGAGTAGGAGGGAAGGCTCCAATGTGGACGAGTGGTTAGCTTCAGGGCTGGCCAGAGAAAAGGTGCTGATAGATTCTGTATGAGGCTGTCAAACTTAGACTAGCAATGATTTAAATTACTGAATCTACCACATATCTGAATTTCAACAAATGTTTTGCTGTCTCCTATTTTGGCTTTCCTGTTTTAACAATGTGGCAATGGATATGTTGGTGATGACACTTTCATCATGTGAGTATTCCAATGGTAAATAAAGTCTTCATGACATATAGAGTTCATAAGCTGTGAATGTCTCAGCTGTAGTAATAAAGAAGGTGTTGACTACACTATTATCTTAGAATGCTGCAGTCTAACTTTCATAATTCATTTTCCATAGCAAGTTATAAGCCTTTCTTGCATCAAGAACTTAAAGTAGCTAAACACAGTAGCAAACTCCAATGCTAAGTAAGGAGCCAATGCCACTTACATGACCTATGTCTACATAAGTTAAACCCATTTTGGTTCTAAAGGTCTGACAGAAGAAGCATTTAATCAATGTTGTTTGAATCTGCTCAAGTAAATAACATAAAGCAAGTGGTAAACCAGAAAAACAGCATATAGGATTCACGCCCACCATCTTAAACAAACAGGTTAAGATTTCTCTAATGTATGCTGCAAATGCATGCACAGCATAGCTCCTATGTTAGGGTTATACTGGAGCCTTGTTGGCCAGTGTGATGACTCACACTCATGCTATTGGATTAGAAGGAAGACTTCCCAATCCCCCACTTTGGTTGTTTTTCCAATAATTGCAGCTCCGTAGTTACTGGCAGCAAGCACCTCCTCCTACTGCCAACAAATGTAGTTTTTAACTAAATCTCTATCATTCTATTCATCTCTATGACTTGGAATCAGAGGCTGGAGTGAAAACCTGTTATCTCACAGAGGTTGAGGAGTCTCAGAAAGAAAGCATCTGACAAACTAAAAATGACTATCACCCTCAAAGTCCCTCCCTATGACTTCCTATGCATCTCACTATCCATCTTCCAGACTCATTCCGACTCTCTATGACTACTTTCTGTCAACCTAAGGTTGATTCTATTTAGTGAATGAAAATGCAGACTCAGGGTTCACAGTGTGATTGAATACCCTGCAACACCCTTTGTCAATACACATATACTGTGCTTTACAATGTAGGACCAAACTACAGCAATAATCGATTTCCAACAATCTGTTATCCTGTGAAGACTATCGCCATCTGACTTCAGAATGTAAGAGTGACTCAGATCATCTTGACACTGTATATAACTAATTCTTCCTGGATAGTAAAAAGTGCTTTATGAGCATTGATGATGAGATTTTTAAAGGAACCTTGTATATTGGACAGATGAGAGTAAAAAACAATATCAGGACCAATCATATGACCTTCCCTACCTTCAAAGGAAGACACATTAATGAGTATAACAGGATTTTTACTAAAAATGCCAATGAAAAAAATGGAATATTATTTGAACAGTAACCACTTATTAATTATAAGTCTGCTGAATGTTTTCTGATATATGTGATGTTACTATATTTTAGAAGTATATTCAGTATATATAATCATACTCATAAAAACTGAGAAGCTACTATAAGTCAGCACTATGTAATTAGCTATAAATTTCTTAATAGGCTTAGTAAGATAATTTGATATTTTATATCACCCTATTTCACAAAGCTTCTAGAAGAAAATAAAGGCTCCAGGTAACATATGAGGATATAAGTTTTCAACTGGTTCAGGTGAAAGGACCACTTGAGAGAGGCTTGGCAGAGATACTTCTGAGGAAGTATTTATGAAGCAGAGTTTTACTCAAAACAGAGGGCAGCCATGGAAACAGTAACAAAAACCATAGGCCCTTCTAGCAATGTCTGAACAATGGAAGATTCCAGGTTGACAGGATATAATTATACCTAAAACAAAGTTGAAGTGAACTTTATGTATCTAAAGTTTATATGTTATAATATATACTTGGTACTTAAGGCAATGATTTTATTTGGCATGAGATTTACTTATATATTAAATTAAAATCTAAAGTGCATGAAGGTGATATTCCTCAAATCTAAACAAAATGTACCTGGTAAGTATTTTATTACTGTAGAAAATAGCTGTCAATGAAAAATAAATGAGAAACAAATGATTTCAGAGACAAAAATACACACTCATACCCAAACACACACTTTGCACAAAACATTCCATTTAAAGTGATAATTTCTGCATAGGACAGTCCAGTACCTCATTGTCTCAACTGTATCCTGACTCTACCATAAACCATGTTGAGATTTATAAACAAAGGTATGTGGTTCTTATTCCAATGCTTAACTCTTAGGACGAGTTGAAAGTGCAAAATTATCCAAAATAAAGGATTTTTGAAATGATGTAATTGGTAAGTGACATTCAATATTTTATAAGCTAAACAGCCTTAATTACTTCTGTCAGAACATTCCTTAAAAAGGCTATAATTTCACCTGATGGAAAAGGATGGTGCAAAAAAGTAGAAAATGCCATGAATTATTTCCTGTGAATTCTTTTCCTAGTGTCAGTTAAAAAAATAACTATAAAACCCAAATATACATTCAGATACTTGTGACTTGCTTTGGACTTATACAGACAGAAGAGAATGCCTTTCTACTTAGATGCAAAGACAATATAAGAAAGATACTTAAAAGTAAATTATTAAAAACAAATTACAACAATGAATATTGTCAACTTTTACATTAGCTGAGTATCCCTTAGTTTAAAAGTGATTTCCCAATTCTGTTTTAATTTTTTAGATAATTTGAAATGTTCACTATATTAATTTTGAATGTCTTTTTTAAAAAAAATTAAGTAAACCACAAGAGAATTATTTTCTACCTGGAGAGGTAGTCTTAGTGTGCATTGCCAATCAAACAATTATTGCTATCTTAGAGAAAAGCAAATATGTTTGATTTTCTTGTCCTGGGAATTATCTCTCAGCTGTGTGTCTGGCTTTACTCTCCTTCACTCACTAGGTTGCTCTCGTTGGTAGAGCTCATTTTAGTTTTGGCACCATTTTTAAGGAGGTCTCATACACATGGGTGAGCCCAAAGGAATGTCACTGCTACAGGTAAAGATTAGAGAGTGAATGCATTTTAATTTGGAACAGCTGCTCCGGGAGATTAACATGGATTTGGTTTTAAATCTCTGCCTATCTGTAATCAAGTAGATTGATTCCCAAGAGTATGACATTCCATAAAAAGAACCCAAACATTTTGTTCTAATTCTCACAGCCTTGGCTTCATTAAACTGTGCCGTGTATGCACAGACTCATTCATCAGATGTCCAGACATCCCATCACACCTACCAGGGCTGTTGTGAATGACTTTTGTGTCATCTAGATGGAAAGTGAATGAAAATGAAGCATTCATTGATCATGTTAATACCACAAGAGGATGGGAGGAAAAAGTACAAGTACAGGTATGTTTTTTAAAAGATCACAAATTTTTAAGACATTATAATATTTACATATTTAATTTTTTTGCATTATTGTGGTAAAAAAAACCACACTGTTTGAGGTATACCCTCAATTAGCTTTTAAGAAGATGTACTTTCAGCTCTTGTTTGAGTGGCCATGTTGGTGAGACTTTAGAAGTGTAGCTTTTGCCATTACTAAGACACACCTATCTCCAGAAATCTCCCTCAACTTTTTGCTCTTAAAACCTTTATATCCTCTCTTTCACAATATTGCCTCAGGAAACAGAAGGGGAAAAGAGTAATTATATTATGCTCTTTAAAAATAAAATAAATAATAAAACTGTATCTAACTCAAAAGCAAAGTATTTTCTTTGTTTTTACAGTTATAATGCTGCAATGCAGCAACGTGTTTCGCAAAACTTTAGTGTTCACAGACTTAAAATGAGATAATTATCCATTCCTCTCTCTCCCTTCCCTGGCAACTTCATGGACTGTGAACTTGCTACAGATTCCTTATGTATGTGTAAACATATATTACTCACTTATTTGCATGTGCGTATGTGAATAGTCTATTTCACTAAGCATGATATCAAGGTTTGACAATAGTACAGAATTCCCTTTGGTTGAGGCTAACTAGAATTTCCTAGCATGTATGTGGCATGGTTTATTAGTCTATTTGCCAGAAGGTAGCTTGACTTGTCCCTATAGCCTATGTTTTGAGTAAAACTGCAATCAACAAAGAAATGGCTTCTTTAAATGTATTTTTTGTGAATGTCATATTACATCATTCATCACCCTCCTCCCTCCTATTCTTATTGTGTTATTCCCATTTCTTCTAAAATTCATTGGTTTTTATACTTTAATTATAATTTACACACACACACACACACACAAAGTGAGAGACATATATCTATGTTTATAAATAGAACCAGATGAAATAATTTAATCTTGCTCATATATGTTTAGGGTTGTCCTCTTGGGATTGGTTAACCTCTCTGGGGTTCATACCTAGAGTGGACTGATTCTCCCTCTACAAGCAACCGATTGTCTGTAGTTTTCCTCTCTAGCATATGCAAAATATTGACCTAAATGACTCAAATAGCTATAAAACAGTCTAATTGGAGCTACTGCTGAGCCAAATCTTCTCAAACAGTAAAATTGTCTATCAAAAAGAGAACAAAAAACAGCTGTAGTCACAGCTATCTGGAGGTTGATGAAGGATATAGTCTTCATTAGGATAAGTGTATAATTTTCTTAAGCATAAGAAAGTCATTGTATCTCCCCCCCCCAAATGACTTTTAAGATGTTCCTTTACCATTTTAGAAAAATAGATTGGGAATTAGTGTCTTTTATAAATGTGGGGTGTCAGTAAGAAAATACATGTAAATATTTGGTAAGATGCCTTGATGGGGCAGTTACAATCTTAATAGGTTTTAGTAATATAATAACACTCTAAAGCATGAACCTGTAACCATACTACAACCCTGCCTCACTACCACAGATCAAGAAATGAACATACTCTAATTGTAAAATACTCCTACTGTCCATGGTGTTTGGGATAGCATTCTTTAAATTATTGTACCAATCAAGTAATTCATCGTAAGATTTCCATTGAGTTCATTTTCAAGCAGGCTGTATCTGTTTACTCTTGTGAATGGTTTATGCATCTATATAAAACATCACTGTAGAAATTTCTTGGTATATTTAGAATATTGAGCCTTTTTATCAATTTCAATGATTAGAAGGCATAATCCAAGAAAGGTTGAAACTGTTTTGTTTTCCCATACTCTTCCCATTTCTCTCTTCTGTTGATTTAAGAATCCAATGGAACCCATAAATCTACAATATCTGACTAATGTATTTGTAGCTTGGTGCTCTCGGTTTCCTGAAGAAAAAAAAAAGTTTTGTTTTACCATTAACATATTAATTTTATAACTGCAATTAACATTTTGGAGAAAAAAAATTCCCTCACCATGATTACAGACTACTTTTATAAAAATCGTCTACATGTTAAAATTAAAATACTATAAAACAACACTCACTTTTTTGTCTTTGTTGTATTTGGCAAATATCTCCTGGGCTCTCTCTTCTCCTCCATCTGTGAATAACATGATGATCTTGTTGCAATTCGCTCTGGAAACATTATACTGTTCAAAATAGACATGCCAATTATCCATAATGAAAATTAGGAGAAGAAAACCAATATGAAAAAAGCAAGCTCATATGACACCCTACAAACAAAATGTCTTCTCAGTAGTATGTTCTAATATCAGGTTTGTGGATTAGGCCAGCCTTAGCTCTTGATACATAGATAGCCAAATACCTTTCAAACCTGCCATCAAATGCCACTGTAATGGACACTTTCCTGGACCATTGTGTTTTAAACTGTAATAGAGTCCAGATTATATTTTCTTCATAATAATTTAATTTGTATACAATCAGCATTTTGTTGGTTTGGTGTTAATGTTCCTTTTTTTCTTTTTTAAGATTTACTTATTTGTTTGTGTATTTATTATTCAGTACTCTGTATGTATGCATACATGCCAGAAGAGGGCACCAGATCTTATTATGGATGGCTGTGAGTCACGGCATGGTTGCTGGGAATTGAACTCAGGACTTCTGGGAGAGCATTCAATACTATTAACCTCTGAGCCATCTCTCCAGCCCAATGTTAGTTTTTCTTAAAGCAACACAAGCCCCACAAAAGTAAGATAATGTGGTATTTAGACAGCACCAAGTACATAATTCCCCAGTGACTGAGCAGTAGTTGGGTTTTGTATGAGCAAATGTTTCTTTTACATACCTAATTATATAGCAGAAGCAAACAAATAACATTCACTTGAAATAATTCACACTTTTCACATTAACCTTTCAATCCTTTTCCAGATACTCCTCTTCTTCGCTCCATGGTCACCCCATTACTTTTGCCTTATATTTTGGGATGGCAGACTCATGCAGAGTTTCTCACACAGTGCTCCTCAGGCTCCATAAGTGCCTGCAACCTACTCCCTGAACATCTTTTCTCCTCTTTGTCCTCTCCTGACCTGCCACACAGATTCTAATCCTGCAAGATTCAATTCTGGCTATAAATCCTCTTAACCTTTAAGGTCTTTCAAAGAACTGAGCATAAAATAATGAATTAGCATTAGAGGGCCATTAAGATGAACACTTTAATTTATCAAGTTGGACTTGTTGAAGGCATCAGGTTACAATCTTAGCTTTTCTACTATTATGGAATGTGTTTGCTTAAATGATGAGAAAAATGGATTGCACTAACTTCTGAATGCTCAGCTTCTTTGAAAATGTCAACTTTGTAGCGTACTGCTATCTAAAAGTAAAATGGGAGCCTACTGCTTCATCTGAAGGATTTATAATGGGAGACTACCACATAATTTAAATTTTTCTAAAGACCTCATAAAGCAGAATAATAAGTTAATTTTTGTCATAGAGTTCATTTAAATTAGTCTTCAAACTACTATCCTTTCACTATGAAATCATTATAAAGTTACTGAGAAAATATACACTATGTTCTTCTATCAATGTCATCAATGTCACTGTGCAATTTAGTGCAATTCCAGTAGGCATTCTTCCAAAGTCCTTGAGAACCTCCTGTAATTGAGATCATCAGTCTTGGCCTTTAAATGAGCAATTATATTTTTTAAATTATCAATGATACCTTGGTAGTGCTATAGCCTACAGAAGGCCCACACTCTCATTTTGGAAGGATGATAAAGTCCATCTTTTGGTCCAGAAATTAAAGAAGACCTTCCCCACATTGGTGACAAGATACTACTTCATATTATCTCAGCACATTGACAAGCCCATAAGGACACTGACAGTAAAAGTTTCTAACGAATCAATGGAAACCCAAGTATTGACTAACACATCTGTTACCTTCAACCATGGCTCTAATCTCTGAACATACCCTGTCTGCAAATTTCAATGGTGATCAGTGACTTTTACCAGAATGTCTAAAAACAAAATAAAATGGCTTCTCACTGACACTTACATTAAGCAGCTGCTCAAACGCAAAGCTAAAGCCCTTCTTATAATCTGTTATCCCTTTGGCTGTGATGTTATTTACAGCATCTTTCAACACCTTCTTGTTTCTCACATTCGCCTGGACCAGGTGCTGAAAACAGCTTACGTCCTGAGCATTGCTGTTAAACTGCAAAGAGTAAACAGAGAGTGTATAAATGGACATGGAAGCCAACTGCACAATTTCATCAAATCTCATTTGCAGGCATCTCAAGCTCATTGTACTGTGTTCCTTTGAAAAGAAAAGAAAAAAGTCCAAGTAACAAATTGTGCTAAGGACCGAGTGGCAGTTTACACTTACTATAACCTTGAGTACTTGCCTTCCTAAACCCTGTTTTTAAATTAGGGATTTGATTTTGGTGGGGAACCTTTCAATTTTCATATATTAAGATCCCAGAAGTGGCCTGCCTGCTTGGGACACAGATGGAAAGGAGAAATTTTTAACTGTTACTCACCAGAAAGGAGTCCTTAGAATAAGGATATAAGGATGATACGGCAGATGCTATTCTGTAATTAAGTAGTATTTCTTTGGGAACTAAACACAGGGAGACTTCTAAGAAAACCGAAAGCAATGGAAGCCTTTTAGGAACATAACTCCTCAGGGAGCACACAGCAAGAATGCTGGAGAATCACCGAGGCAATATGCTGTACAAACAGACCATTATAAGTAGGGATGGGTGATAAACGGACAAGCACCAAGTCCAGTGACGCTCGCCTAGAACAAAGTATCAACATTATCAACAGGGAAGTTCTCTAACTCCAGGGAAAGTGTTCACACACTGCACTTGGTGTTTCTAGACGATGAGAACACAGAAGGCCTCAGAACAACGGATTCTGAAATGAAAAGAACTGTCCCATTGTTCACTAAATCTGTAATTTGAGGAGGATTCCTTGACACTGAGGTCCAGGGATGTGTAAAATGAAAATAATGAATGGTCTTGAGAGAAGAAAGGGGGCAGATAGACAAATTGCTGAAGGATAATTGTAAATCAGAAACATAATTCAATAATTCGAATGCTTACATTATAAATGATTACATATCATATAAATAGAGCATGATGTTCTTCTGCTAGACATAATTATAAGATGCAGTGCAATATTCATCTGTCAAATAAACATTTAGTAGCAACCAGGAATCACAACACATAACCATGCATTCAGACATAAAGCAAATTTCACACATACAAACACACACGTACACCACATATTTGTAAACAAATACTTATGGAGTATTTACCACTAACTAAAATAATAATCACTTTCTCATTGCAAATTTCCTACAACACAGGCATTCACATTGTCATAATGTGATTGCCAAGGACACTCACACACAGAGGCTAACTAACTCCTCCCTAAAATGTACAGAGTGAGAGCCCTAGGAACACTCAGCCATAACTGGGATGTCTCCATCATCCCTTTCTTCAGGCCTCAGGCAACACTGCAGAAGTGGAGGCAGAAAGAGTGTAAGATCCAGAGGGGATGGAGAGCACCAAGAGAACATGGCCCTCTAAACACAGCACCATCATCACACATACAAATTCACAGAGACTGCAGCCATATGCATACGCCTGCATGTGTCTGCACAAGGTGGAGTCATAGAGCTGAAGTGAGAAGTACTTGCAAATAAAAAAAATTAAGGTTTCTCCAAGGGACTCTCACTAGAGAAACAAACTAAGGTTACCCCTAGCCACATACCTTAAAAAATATGTCCAACATACAATGAACTGATGGGCATCTTTGGAAGTTCTTTGTCTCTTAATATTGTACCAGTGAGTTTATTATTTATTTACTACTATTTTATTTTACCTTACAGGTCCTTTGAGTATACATTATAGCTTTTGAGTATGGATAGGATTCCCATGTGTTCTGTATCTATATTTTTTGTGTGTGCTTTTTCTTTGACCCTCTTTCTTCTGTTCCTTTTGTCCTCTTTCGATTCGTTTGTTTTTATCCTAAGTATTTTTTCCATATTATTATTCAGTAGGTGCTAGTTCGTTTTCTAATGAGAAACAGAAAGAGTGTAGAACTTGATGAGACGAGATATGGGGAGGAATTAGGAGTTGGGGGGATTTTTAGTCAGAATATATTGTGTGAAAAAAAATCTATTTCTAAAATAATCTGTCCCTAGACACGTGACTAGCAAACGGTGAGAGTTGGACTCAAGCTAACTGTGCCTTTGGTCACCCTACACTACCTTTCAGTATACCATTATAAACTGTGTTTAGCTCTATGAAGCACTGTCTATGATGATCTAGAACACCACACTTGGAGGAGAGTTTCCATTTTGGAAAGAGAACAGTGGGAGAAATTCTCTTGAAAAACAAAATTTCTGAGGGGGCACATATTTCAGAGAAGTGTGAAAGAATGTGGAAAAGAACATTCCAGGAGAGCAGTAGATATGTGGAGGTCTCATTGATTTAGTGTGTGGAGAGATGTTCAAGGGTTTGAAGAAGCATTTACCATTGTTATTCAGGACCAATGACACTAGGTCAGAGGAGGCACCTGGGGTCAGATCACATAGCATCTCAGAGAGATAAAGAGGAAGTGTGAATTCCCTATGTCAAATGTTATGTGGCTGCAAGGTTTTATGTCAAATGTAGAATGAGTTTTGGAATATTTAAGAGGTCAGGCTGGTCGCTTCTTAACAGAACTCAAACGTGAACACCCATAGGCTACTGAAGTCACCTAGTTGACAGTCCTTACACTATTCGGGGGAACAGTTAGAAAAGCCAGGGCTGGGGCTCTGTTTTGGAGAAAGATCATGATGGATTTAGCATGAGAAGTCCAGATATGCATCTACAGTGGCCGCCAGGTTTCTGACATGGGCCTTTGAACAGTCTGCAGGACTCTTCTGGAGAACAAGCCAGGAACTGGGAAGAAAAACAGGGTCACCTTAAGGTGAGATTGCACCAGTGTGAGACACAGCAGTAGAGGTGCCAGGAACGGATAACATCTAAAGCTGGAGGCATGAAAGTGGTCCTGGCTAAAGATTAAAAGGGGGGAAAGGCTTTGCCACAGAAATTTGGCCTACAGCCCTGTGAATAACAGTGAAATAGAACAGGAATTCCAAAAATCCTAAGATTGAGTTTCCATAGAAACAGAGGGGGGTGGGGTATGTCCTAAGAAGAAAAAAAATGGCAGAAAATAAAAGGCAGACAAAAGACAAAAAATGGAGGAACATGGGAAGCATGGTCCACACAGAATACTGAGGAAAGTGAGTCGGAGAAGCCCTTCTTTCTCTTCCAGCAAACTGAATGGTGCAGGCATAGGAACAGGCTGCAGCCGCTCAGGTCTGCAGAGGTAACTGTTCCTACCTAGAAGCCTAAGATCGCTTTAAGGCTTGGGGAAGAGAGACTTAACAAGAAGGCAATTGCCCCATGAAGATAAATAATCCAAGAGGGTTCTCCTTTGTATTTTCAACAGAAGTTTCAGGCATGTCAGATGGATGAAAATAAACTTCCAATATATTTGTTTACTATATTCCATAATCTCAAATATTGAAGGCCGTGCCTATAATATAGAACCAACCCCACAACATTAAGAATGGAGATTCCTTTGTGATATGACATTGTCTTAGGCTAGGATTTCCATTACAAGAAGTCTTGTACTAGTGACCGAGACAAAAATAGTTACTACATCAATAGTAAATATCCAAGTTTTAAAAATTAGAAATAATTGCAGGAATTATTATGTAGACAATGAGTACTGGATAATACATTGCCCAGAGACCTCCTTTGGCCTTGACCAACTTCTGAGGCAAAAAAGTGAAGGATCTCATTAAGTAATACAAATCAAGTAAATCTAAATTCAATTCATTAAGTGAAAATTCAGTGGTATATACAGAAACTTACAGTTCCACTCATAATAAAAACTATTGCAGATAAAATAATTACTTACAATATGTAATTCCCTACATATGGCTAATATTATTCTCCTGGGAAAGCAATGACAAGTTTTAAGGTGTCTAAATTAGATAGGAATATATTTCAGACATCTTAGGCTTACCTGCTTTTACTATATGTATATAGAAATGTATGTATGTATGTATATATTCATATTTTTAAAAAGCCTTGAACAGCAGCCACTTGTAAGACATAGCAGGTATTAATTGAAAGTTGAATATTAAAACTTTAGAGCAAAGCTATGAAAAAATAGCGTTATATAATTTGGAACTGTACATGGCTTCTGAGAAGATACATTTAAGCCCCCTGATTTTATCTATTAAGGGCATATCTGAACACTGTGAAATCAGAAATCCAAAGATTTCTCTCTGTATCAGAGAGTTAAACCCTGTAGGTCTTGGGCGATAAGCAGTAGAAGCCTGGGCAGCCTGCTGAGCCAGGAAGCATGCCTGTGAACCTGAGCATGAGCAATAGAGAGCGCATCACTGTTCCGTCTTTTTTCCTTCTTTAGATCCGGTCCCTCTGCTACAGCTTTCCCCAGTGTGTGCCAGCCCTCAGTCCCCAGTACTTCCTCCTTGTCGCTCTTTCCTCATGGTAATGTCTTGTTACAAGACCCCTCTCCCCTACACTGAGATTTTTTTTCCTCACAATTCTTTAGAGACGCTTCCACATGGTTAGAGAAAATTTGCTTTTCCCACCTCTGGCTCTTTAGTTCTTGGCATTGAACGCTCACTGAATGGGCCCGTCAGTCTGCTTCATGCTTTGCATATGGGGCCTAAGGAAATTAGAAGTTGGTGTGGAATATTCACCGGTAATTGAAACCAAGACTTAAAAGGAGGTGAATGGCCTGCTGGTTCTTAAGTCTTTTCCTGCATTTCTACACTGGTAAATGCAAAACTACTCTTCAAATAGTTACTGCTAAAACACTTGAGGAGAATTCCTACCAGTCTGGCACAATTTAGATGCTAAGTAACCAGTAATAACAACATTTAAAATTTATTGGAAAAAAAATACTGTGGCCATTAGGGACAATTCAGGTAGAAACAGTGTCAGCGTTCATGAGATTTAGGCAACGTTGGTTCATGAATGAGAAGACAAGAGAGTCGCAAGTGTGGAGACAGTCCGATACAGTTTTAGAGAAGAGCACACAATCTGTTCATGTAAGTACTTTAAAACCAAATCCTTTCTGAGAGAATGTCATGCCCCAGTACACACAATCAGTGTTTCAGATCTATTAAGGCAGGCTTGCTTTTGTTTTGTTTTCTCAGAGGCAGTAGCTGCTTTTGTTCTGGCATCCTTGGCTATCTCATAGTTGGGTCACGATAAAATGCTGCCAGGGCAGGACACAGCAAGCGAGAAGAGCCTCATGTCAGAGCGGCACCCGAAGCTTCCAGAAAGTTCCCTTTGATCTAAGTACAGCAGCAGCGGTAAAATCATTTCACTGAGCACACGTCTCCCTCGGGGAGGATGACGGGCACAGGAACAATTAAGAAAAAGACATCTGAAAGATGCTGTCTTCCTCTTGGAACCTTCAGTTCTGACCACTTCCTTTCATAGAAGATACTCCACAGACTCAAAATGGAGCGCACTTTAGCCATTCAACACTTGTAACAGGCAAAAACAGGATATAGTTCAAAACTCCTTGGATTTGAATTCAATAGTTAAATTATAGCTTATAATATGTATTTTGTCGGGAATTCTAGCTGACTAACTAAAAAGCAGGCCACTTTGGAAATATAGATAATGTTTTGAAATAAAATGAATTTATTCATGTAAGATAACTAAAATAAATAATAGGCAATGGATTTATAGCAGTTTATTAGTTTAAACTCAGGACCTAAATAACCATCTACATAAAATTTTGTATAATCAGAAATTATATAAAAGTGTTGCTATTCAAATAATAGCCACCAGATGGCACTGCAGGAAAAATAAAAGTAAAGGGCACAGATCCTAGTTTCAAAAATCTTGCTAATGTACTGATTGCTGCAGAAAACAACTTTGAATTGCACTTTAATTGTCATATTATTTCATAAGAAATTTTAAATTAAAACTGATGTTAAACAAAATTCTTGAATGTTGAAGAGAGAGCTGGTAAGGTCTCAGTGTAGGCAGTTACATTGGCCCATCAATTCAGGCTGGGTAGATATTGGTTAGCCACATAGTTAAGATTGTGAACTACCTAACGGCACTTCCAATAACACTTGCAGGATTATACTGAAAACAGATAAATTATGGGGATTCCTGGAACATATTTCGAGGAATGGAGATGTAGAATGGATTTTCATTAACATGAAAAGTGAACTCAGGCAAAGGAAAATGTGCCATCTTGTCTAACTAATCTGGCAAAAGTCTGACTGCCAGTTTTGTCTGACACTCTGGCAAGTGATCTGCCACTGGCCACTGTGCCACACCCCTGTCCATGTAAGTCACTTTTAAATTTAAACCTATAAAATTGACTTATTATTTTATCAAATTATTTTAATGAAATGATATATACACAAAATAACATACTCATTTATAATCTTTGTTGATGTTTCATGAGAGTTTATTTTTATTTATTAGTGTTTAGTCATAGTGCAACTCTTTTTTTTGAATATGAAATTTCTTTTTATGAAATAATTATTGTTTCATGATCATAATCTGTTCTAGCAAATTTTATTTAAGGTATATATTATACCTTTTTTTTACTCTTACAACTATACCATAAATTTATTTTTTACATTGATAATAAATGTTTATTTCAAATACATTGAGAATGATCTGTGCCAGGCTGCACACACAAGTCACAGGACCATCAGCTGGTTGGGCTCTTTTTGGAGTTATGGAGACTGAGTTAATGTGAGGTAGAAAACTCGAAGTCATGCAGCCACCCAGAGTCCACACCTGACCTGACGTATCTTCAGGGTCTGAATCCTTATATTTTAATATAACAGACAGGAAACAACCACACGATCACAATACCATGTTTTTACATTGGTCTTCTTAATAAAGGTTAGAACTATGGCTTTTCTGTCAGGTGAAAACCACCTTTAGTAGTTAACCTAGTAGTTAGGCCTGCTGGTTTTCTAGAGAGAGAGAGAAGGCATGGAGTTGTGTCAGTTGGGAGGTGAGGGGGATGTAGAAGAGGAAAGCATGATCAGAATATATTGTATTTCAATAAAAATATTATAAAAAAACTAGTTTTCATTTGAATGACTTTTATTTCAGGTAGAAATAGTTATTAATTCCCTATCTCATTCCTCAAAACGTTACTCAGTCTTATATTATTTTTTTTGTAACTTTAATAGAGGTCCTGTGTTGATCACTCTTAGGAGGGTCCCAGTGTGAGGAGAGATGCCACAAACATCTTCACTCAGAAACCATGGCACTTGATTATTCAGGGCCTTCAACTGACACTACTGTCTCAATAGTGCCTGGGGTTAGATGTTTTCTTGGCTCATTCTATACAACAGAATCACATTAATAAAGTATTTTCTATGAGTCAATTCAATTTGGGGAAATGAGGTCCCTCCCAGGCCCTTCCTCTGAAGATCACAGCATGTCTGCTTGACTACATTATCTCCTGTGAGCTTTAATTATTTCCTTTCTGAATCAAAGGGCTGCACTGGATCACTCCCAAAGCCCTTCTGGTTCTCATTTATTAATATTTTAATAATTATTTTTATCTTAAAGCAAATACTTCAATTAACTTATCATTCTCTGTCTCTTCCTTTGGTTGAAAACTTGAATATATTGCTACATTCCAAGTATAAGTGCTATATTGTGTTTACATTTTAATAAGAAAATATTTTGTAGGTTAATAGAACATTATTTTATTGTCAACAGTTTCATTAAACTGATTCAACATTCTAAATTTCAATAATTTTATTTTTTTGAGTTGTTTGCCAATTTCATAGAATGCATTGTAATCATTTTTATCACTCTTCCATCCATTTTCCCATCCATACAACTCTGTGTCTTCTTAAAACAAAACAAAGAATTCAAGTAGAATTTGTGCTGCTCATATACCATCAAGTATGTGGTTATCCACTGGATTGTGGTTGGCCTGCATCCCTGGAAAATCTACTCTGTGCATCTATCGATTTCCATTAGCAATGAATCTAGGGGCAGGACATGTAAGCCACCTCCTTCCTCTGTGCTGGGATTTTGTCTGGCTTGGGCTTACACAGTATGCTATCGTTAACCGCTGAAAATTCATGTGCAGATGACTACAAGAAAAACTTGTAATTCTATAATAGTCTTCACTTTCAAAATGAGGAAGCTGGTGAAAACATAGTATTCTTATTTAGAAGTGATCTGTATTTAGCATCCCAGCTTATTTCTCCTGGATATTGTTACTTTTCGGACATCATCAGTATCTCATGGGGTATCACTATACCATTGCACTTGCCTAACTGGAAATACAGACAGTACTCTTGTACACCGTCATTCCTGAGATATAATTCTGTGATATAATTACTTGTATTACAAATGTTTCCCCTCTACTTTTCTGGATACTCACAAAATCTGAGATGATCACCAAATGACACACTCGTTGATCTGTTCCTTTCTAACACCATAGTGACACACATCTGGTGAATATGTTCAGTATTTTTAGAATACCTGAAGCTGCTTACTTACTGGTTGAAAAGAAAATGGTGTTTATACTGTAGTTGTGGCTGACTTTGCTTAAACAGTATATGTAATGATGTATACACATCACACATGTCAGCACTGCATTGCTGATAATAAGGACTGTGCTCACACAGGAAACATTTAAGTCATAAGTGACTGA
The DNA here is from genome assembly GCF_943737965.1 of Phodopus roborovskii. NCBI lineage: Eukaryota > Metazoa > Chordata > Mammalia > Rodentia > Cricetidae > Phodopus > Phodopus roborovskii. The sequence goes on along the minus strand of NW_026126744.1, from coordinate 1,590,438 downwards.
AATCTGCTATAAAATCCAGAGAATTTGCACCATTTCTTTTATCAGTGCTGTTACTTGTGACAACAATTAGTGTTTGAGCACAGTGACCATTATGTGCTTTGAAATAGCTGCATAGAATAGTTCTTAACTTAAATGTGCTTGTGTGTGTGTATAGAAGCTGTGTGTATGTGTGTGTGCTCATGCAGGCACGTATGGTATGTGTGTGTTTATGTGTTGTATGTATGTGTGTGCGTGTGTGTGGTATGCATGTGGTGTGTGCGTGTGTGCATGTGTGCATGTGTGTGTGTTTGTGGTTTTGTATGTGAGTTCATACATGCTATAGTGCAGCCATGATGGTCAAAAGAGAGCTGGTTCCCTCCATCCACCTTTACATGGATTCTGGAGAATGAACTAAGGCTTGCAAAATGTATTAATAATCCGTTTTGAAATCCTAGAAGCATTTGTAGAGGAAAGAGTGTATAGAAAATAAGCAAAGAACAAATATTTATAACATACCAGTTGGAGAGAAATGCCATAAAGAGAAGTGTGGTGAGTTGGAATGATAGAATAACAAGGCAGAGTAACTGCACAGGGATTCCCTCCAGGCTATGCTTGTCCAGGAGGTGGCAGGGAGGAATCTGAGCAATGCTGAAAGTCTGGGGGGGGGTATGCAGGTAAGCCTGGAAGCACCGTGGTGCACATCCAGTCAAGCAGAGTCCATCTCTAACCGGTGAATATCTCTAAGACACCCTAGAGCAGGTAGGAACAGTTTCTAAGCAACACTATTTAACATCTCCAACGAGAGTATGAAAAGGCACCTCAGACCAACAAAATCAGCCCGTGAGAGGAACAAGGCCTGAATGGACTGTACTGGATTGAATACAGTTCCATTGAAGTCACACAGGTGTTTGCAAAACAAACAGCATGTTTATGTACAAGTAAATAAAAATAGTTCTAAAAGAAATTGTCAATAAAGCACAGAGTTAGGGATGGGGAAATTTCACAGTTCCATTTTGAAATGTGGTTAGAAGGATGCTATAAGTGTGGATTAATAAGCTAAGCATTAAAATGATTAAACAATTGTGGACAAAAGTAAACGGCAGTCTTTACCCTGAAAGGAATACGAAAACATGTTAAATGCCATTTCACGATGAAGAGCTTGTATTTCAGAATTTTAAATAGAAAACACAAATTCCATGCCCTAGTCTTTCACTTTCAAGTTGTGCTATATTCATCTAAAATGTCAACATGATTTTTAGCCTCTTAGGAATTGGTTAAATGGGGTTATTATTTATTTAATAGTAAAAACATTAGTTTGTGGGTTCTACTAATAAATACCTGTAGTAGCCATTTATATTATAAGTTCATTTGATTTTTATCCTACTAAATAATTGAGATAAAAACACACAAATGTAAACAAGCTAATAATTTGGCCAATTTATTGCTCAAGCCAGCTTGAGACACTTTTTTCTTACAATCAAAATTAAGAGAATAAACAAATAACAAATTAGTATTGAAATACATGGAGTCTTTTCCTAGTTGCCAAGGCTTCCAAATGAGTCAACAACAGTACTATTTTTAACAACATCTCAGTTCAGCATAAAACTGCCTCCTTACCTTCTGAGTCACATTGCTCCGGGAAAACTGCACATGTAACCAATCTCCAAGTTCCCAAAGCTTGGTGCACCATATCATTAAGAAAATCTTTATCTGGCTTGTCAGCACCTCCTAATAAACTCAAAAGGCAATTATGCTATTCTCTCCTATCCTTTAAAATTAAAAAAAAAACCCTTCATCAGTTTGACTTGTTCAACTATGTCAAATTTGTCCTTTCTCAAAATAAATTCTTTTCAGAGTATACTTTCATTGTGGTATTTTAAAAACACCACATAAAAAACAACAATCTTTACATTAAAAATACAAGAGTAAAAGGAAAGAGCTTTGTTTCTTTTAGAGACCTCAATTCTTCATCTACTTCTATTTAAAATATCCCTTTTTCTAAATTGGATGTGATGCATCCCCCACTCATGCCTAAACAACTCGTGTCCAGCTGGTGACACTGTTTCAGGAGGCTGCGGAATCTTTGGAGAATGGGCTTTGCTAGAGGAACTGGCTCGTTGGTGATTGACCCGGCCTTGGGTCTTTCCTTCTTCTTCCTGGTCTGCAGGAATGAGAACACAAATCTGCAGTTCCTGTTGCCACAGACTGAGAAGCAGTTCCACTCCTCATGCCATCGGGCCATGATGGACCGACCACACACCTTCTTAGTGAGCTTGAATAAACACCTGACGTTGCTGTTTGTCATTTGGTCAAGACAAAGATAAGGAACTTCATAAACCAAGACAAAATGACTGTGGAGTAAAAGTAGCCAAATTTTAAGTCTCAGTTACCACGATCTTAAATCTAAGATAGTGACTGGCATGAATTACAACATGAATTAGAAGCCTCAGATAGACGCTAAATGCCTCTCCTTAATAAGCATTGATGCCCTGACATTCTCTTCCATAGTGGTTTGGGATCTTCTTGTACACACAATTATCAGTGATGCCACCATAACCACTGTGTGGTGATTACTTGGAGGACTAGCTAGATTTGACTCTGACAGAGCTTAAGATTCTATACCTTGCTCAGATGGGCTGGAGGGATGGGTCAGAGGTTAGGAGCACTGGCTGCTCTTCTAGAGGTTCTGAGTTCAATTCTTAGCAACCACATGGTGACTCACAATCATCTGTAATGGGATCTCGTGCCCACATAGGCATACATGGAGGCAGAATTTTGTTTATATAATAAATAATAAATCTTAAAAAAAAAAGATTCTGCATCTCTAACCATGCCTAACACAGCTGCCAGGCCAGGCTCACACTGCAGGGCCAGGCTCACACTGTAGGGCCAGGTTCACACTGCTGGGTCAGGTTCACACTGCTGGGTCATGCTCACACTGCCAGGTCAGGCTCACGCTGCAGGGCATACACAATTAAGCAGCACAGACATAAAAATCCATCTGCTTGCTCATTGACATAAATGAGCTATGGGGCAACATAAACTTTTGCTGAATCTAGATGGATGGGTATTTCATCAGATGTGAAATGAAATTACTTGCTGAGATTTCACTACTCACAAACCTCTTTTGGCAGGCTATACATCTTTTACTTTATTGAGCTGTAAGCTCAAAGACTGTTTCAAAAGGTGTTTTGAATTTTGTAAATTTTGTAAATACAAATTATATTTAAAAACTTACAACTTATCCTATGCTAAACTGAATCTAAAAATAATAAGACAAGAAAGTCACAACCTTGCCTAGAACACATAAGAAATATTTCAGGAAAAAAAAAAACAAACCCCAAAACAAAACCCTGAAATGTATAGATCATAGAAATGTAGCTTGCCCAGAAAGCAGAACCCATGCCCCACCCCTAAGAATCAGTGCATCTCAAATGGTCATGTTCTGGTCTTGCAATCTGAAGGGCCTGAAGATAACAGGCAAAAGTAATCCTCTGAGTCAGAGACAAGGTCGGTTTGTTACTCACAGTAGCTGCAGTAGCTGGAGTAACATCTTTGCAGAGGACAGTCAAGACCCAGTCACTCCAGGGTGACAGCAGGAGGACTAGGGGGTCACTAAACAGGCAGTGAGGTTGCTTCTGGGCAGAAATTCCAGGAGGTCAAGTCACTGCCCTCTCATGAGAACTGTCTTCTGCCTGCCTAGCCTCTACTCCAGACAGTACCTTAATTATTTTGCTATGTAAACATCTAGCAAAGAGGAGCCTCTCGCTGCTTCACTACCCTCGAATATACACTTTTTTTTTTTTTTGAGAAAATTGCTTTTAAGGCATAGACTTGAAGAAACATACCAGCATCAAATATACCCATTGCCTACCTGCAATTGACAGAGGATTGTCAAAAGATGGTAATTACAACAGGAATAAGAACTATGATAATAACATTTTACACACCACATTTCTTTTTTGCACTCATGATGCTAGAGAAAATTAAATGTGATTGTGTCCCCTTTAAACCAAAGGAAACTGTCCAATGTAAGCTTTGGACAACTTGCACATGCTCACATAACTAGTACTTTCCCTGGTCTCTCTCTAAAATTCCAGCAGCCCCTTTAAGAGCAAGAATGTCTGTGAGGAGGGAACAGGAAGGTACTAACACAGATCTAAGCTCTACTACATGCAAACACCCCTGTGTTGGGCTCAAGTTCATTACAGCCTGCCAGCCTGCCATTCCTCTTTCAACAGTGACCAAGTACTGGCTCGCTGATTCTTCAGCGAGAGAAAATAAACTATTGAGATTCTTCAAATGCCCACTGCTATGACTTACTTAAAAGGCAAGCACAGACCCATCTCATGTAGAGGCCTCTACTCAGAGAAACTAGGCTTGATTTGGAAGTCAATGGAAAGTTTTCAACTAGAACAGGGTTTCTGTCTCTTCTCAGCAGGACTTGTAGGTGCGCATCGTTCCTAATGCTGCACCAGAATTTAGATATTGACTGTGAGTGCTAGAAATGTTTAACAATTACAACCTCGACAAAGTATTGAACTTGCTTTTCTAAAGAAAAAAGGGGGGAAAATGACCTCTCCGACAAGGATTCTTCTTTTGATTGTTTTTAACAATTTGAATTTTGCTATTTTATTTATTTATGTGTGTGTGTGTGTGTGTGTGTGTGTGTGTGTGTGTGTGTGTGTGTGTGTGTGCCTATGTGTGGATGGCCACTGAGGCAGAGAAAGGTATCAGCTGTCTGAAAATTTACTCCCAGGAGGCTTCGAGCTGGTATGTGCAGGAAGCTGAACTCCAGTGCTTTACAAGGGGAGCAAATGCTCTTAACCTCTGAGTCACTTCTTTCAGCCTTTACTTCTTTTTTTATAGTGAGAAATCAAAGACAGAGTTTTGTAAAGACCATGAATTACAAAAACTTCTGGGAAGAAAAATGATTTGAGGTCCCAGACACAATGTCAACATTCTGCTCTAACTCATAAGTCAGGAAGCATGTGGCTGGCTGCAAGGATGCTGGGACAGCCTTTGGTTTTTAACTTTGAACATGTCACCCACAATCAACACAAATTTTCCTTTCATCCCCCACTGGTCATGCAGCATTTGACTCCAAAGCATCAGACTCCCTCACATTCATAAACAAATTCAGCTCGCTGTGTCAACACTAGAAGTTCTGCCTGTAAATCAGTGCATGCTGGGATTGAATTGCTGTTCCTATCATCTACCACTACTCCTATCAAAGCACATAACTAGATTAGCAGGAATGCAGCTGCATTGTGCTGCGTTTATACTTTGCCTAACAGCAGGCTTCCTTTTTGCAACAAAGGCAGCCTGCAGACAGCAGAATACATTTAACAATGAAGTGGCCTTAGTTTTTCACCTTACACATGACTCAGGCACAAAAATGGCCTTAAACAAACACAGAAAAGAGACTCACTCACACATGAACTTAACACTGAGTGGTAGCTTGAGCTTTCTGACAAGTGGTTCGAGGCAACCATGGCAAAGTGCTAATGGAGTTTGTATGTTAAGTCTCTGAGTGGATGAAAACATTCTAGGAACATGTATCTTTGGGTACCTGAAGGCTTTTGGGGGGAAAAGTGACCATGAAGAATCCACGGAGAGCCTCTGCCAGGGCTCCTCAGTGCCTTGCTATCAGACCTTGTTGAAGCTACATGAACTGTAAACTGTAAATCATATTGTTGACTTCCAAGTAACTTCAGAGAGAAAAACATCAGGCTCATGTGCACAACACAGATACATGCACATGAACACACACACACACACACACACACACACAAACATAACACATAGATATACACAGATACACACACTCAAAACACATGCAGACACATAACACAAACAGATGTACAATCATCACACACCACACAGAGGCATTAGAGAGATATAAACACAGAAACACACAAACACACACACATCAGATAAATACATGTAAGTATTCTTACTACTCATAGACAGAGGCATACCTAGACACATACTGCACAATATCCACAGGCACACACAGATAGAAAAACAGACACACAGAGACAGAAATATGGGCACACACAAACAACATACAGTCATACCCACACAGAGAAGCTACCCACAGCACATGGCAAAATATAAAGCCTTCTTCCCGGAGACTCTCCATACTATTATATTGTTAAATTCTATTTAATTAGAGACTAACTTCTAAAAATAATAGTATATCTTTAGCAAAATGTTACAGAAGAATGAACTCCTAATGCATCCAGTGCAGACAGTTTTTACATAGAACACAGTAGCTAAAAAAATAATTTTTTTTGTTAATTGTGGACTTGGGTGGATGACAATAACATATCATCATAAGTAACACATTAAAAAAAACACACACACACACACATGGCCCCACGTAGAACTACATAACTTAGATTAAACTAATAATTTAGTTCACATACTTTTTTTTAGGACCCCAATATAGATTTCCTTATGTAATTCCTCAATAAATACATGGAAAGCATCTTTCTCTAAAAGGAATAAATGTGCACTTTTAAAAAGAATTTCTTGGGAATAGGAGATGGCTCAGTATTTCAGTTGATGGCCTTGCCAGCCCAAGGGCAGGTTGCATTCTGTGGGTTTTACTACAAGGAGAAGATGTAAAGTTGGGTGGAGCTGTAGGGATAGGTCGTGGAGGAGATGGGGACAGGAGGATGAAAATACATTGTATGAAATTTCTCAGGAATTAATAAAATATTATTATTTTTTAAAAATAATACTTTCATCACCATGGATAGTGGTTAGACAGATTTTTTAATTCATTAGACACTGATAAGCTCCCTACCTACAGAATCTATAATTTTCATGTTTAGAATACCTGTGTATGGCCATTAGTCTGTTTGCCTACACATGGAGGGGGCTAATATGTCAGCTTCCTAGGGTTTGGGGCTTGACACCTCTAAAACAACCACTCCAGGTGGCTTCTAGAATTTCTAAGTAATTTTTTTTCTTTTTAATTAAAGTCTTAGTGCCTAGATTCTCCTTTTCCCTGCCTCACTCCTTACTCTTTACCTAGTGCTAGTACTGATATTTCTGCAAATAAACTACTTCAACCTAGACTGATGTTCAGGTTTTGAAGAAGCCAAAAAGAAAAATTAGCCATATTGAATATTTTCTGGCCATTACATATGACAAATTCTTTTTTGTTGTGCCAAAAGCAACATTTAAAGCCATTCTAAAGTTTTTGTAATCTCTATGTTTCTACACAATTGAAGATGAGTAAGTATTTAAGTATTCATTGAGATGGTCCTCATGCCATTGTGTCTCAATAAGAGCTTCACAGGGTTCCTGTGAAAAAATAATGGAATAGCTTCATTCTTTTTTCTCCCTGGGAATTATACACCATGAGAACTTTTCCAAGGAATCTTGCATTGTCCACAGTGGGTTCTACATCCCACCCATACTATCATCCAGGAATACCTTTTTAGGATCAACTCCTCTCTATTGTGGCATTACTAATCTAGCTACCTGAAGCATCATTAGCTTTAGTATTATAATAATCGCCTGCTTCCACCAACCCAGGAAAGGGAGATAGTTGTATGCAGACTATAGTTTCATCCTCACCAGTGATTTTAGAGGAATATCCATTCTCAATGGTTCAATACAAAGCAATGTTAACAAAGCACACTCCTCCTTCAACCATATCTCCCTAAATAAAACCATTTCAAATATGAGATTTCTTCCACCAGAAAATGACCATGAAATTCATTGCCTAAATTACATAGATGAAAATGAGATGTGCATATCTTGTTTCATTTCCACTGAGTGCTGTACTTTCTACCTACAATAAGGTCTAAGGTGCTTCCAAGAAAATTTAATTGCCTCTTTTTTTCTTCTGTTAGAAAAACCACAATGCAATAAGGTTAGTTGACCAGGTCAAAAGGAGCATAACCAGCAACAAGCAATTAACTGTTCAATCATGTTGCAAGATGCTACTTAATCAGATGTCCTGAAGGTGCCTGTGGGTAGAAGGGGTCACGTTACTTATACAGGCTCCATAGAGTGAAGGAGAGGAATGCCTTTCATTCAGTATTCATCATTTAAACAGATGTAAATGCTAGGGACCTCAGAAAGGTAGTGTAGAACAGCTCATAACCAGCTTGTACCATTCCTACACCAGCTCAGGACACCTCAGAGTCCAGTGCCCAGGGAGACAGATAGGTGTATTTCAGAAAAAAGAGCCACTCATACTCACTGAAGCTACATTCACGAAATCATCATCCGAGAGGGTCTCTAGCATTTCAGAGACAGATGTTCTGATGAGCTTCAGAGTCAATCCACTCACACTTCCACTCCTATGAACAGACAAATGGATCCACATGTTACTCCCCAGTCATTTAACAAACAGCATCATAAAGAAAGTTAATGATCTTTTCAGCTTCAGGATCATTTACATAAAAATAAAAATATAATTCTGTCTTTAAAAAAGTGGTTAGCCCTGAAATCACATACAAACAACTAACATAGAGACTGAGCAGGCCATATATTTGAGAGAAAGTGTATAGCTTTAAAGATAAGAAAGGGAAGGGGAAAATGATATAATTATATTTTAATTAAAAAATAAAAGTCAATAGAAAAAATGGATAGAAGAAATTAACAGAGCTGCACAGCTGTGATGAGGTATGTGGCCAAATGCCTCGCTCCTCAGACCAAAGAACAGATCCTGCAGGGTTTCTTCATCTCTCCTGTTTCTACACCTCCTCTAAGGGAGGGCTCATCTCTAGGCAACGAACTCCCACTTCTACATAATAAATAGGTGCATACAGATTTTCATATGGTTTCAACTTGCAACAATATAATAAATTAACAAAAAATATTAACGCAGAAATTGTTCATGTATATTATGTCCTACTGATAACATTTAACATGATCTAAATGCCTATAGTCAATATAATTGTTTATGGCTAAGTACCAATTAAGTTATATTTTCTTTTTCTTTCTTTTTTTAGTTTAGTAACAAGAACTGTGAGCTTCAATAACTCTATACTTTAATATTGTTCAGAATTGAAAACTTAAATTGAAATAATAAATAATTTTGAAATAATTTGTCATCATTTTCCATTTTGATACAAATACAAATAGCATTTTTTTCATTTTCAATAAAATACTTTTTCTAGTTTTGTTTTCATCAATGTGCACACATCTGCATGTGCATGCCTACATTTGTGTGTATATGTATGCGCATAAGTGTTACGTTTGTATGTTTGTAATGTATGTATATGCATGTGCATGTTTGTATGTCTGTATGTGATGTGTGTGCGTGTGTTTGATGTGTGTGTGTATCTGTGTCTGTATGTGATGTGTGTGTGATGTGTATGATGTGTATATGCATGTATATGTATGTGCATGTTTGTATGTCTGTATGTGATGTGTGTGCATGTGTGTGTTTTTTATGTGTGTGTGTATCTGTGTCTGTGTGTGATTTGTGTGTGATGTGTATATGTATGAATATGTGTGTGCATGTTTGTATGTGTGTGTGTGATGTGTATTTGATGTGTATGCATGTGTGACATGTTTGTGATGTGTGTTTGTGTATGTGTGTTTGTGTATGTGTGTTTGTGTGTGATATGCATGAGTGTGTGTGCACGCATGTATACATATATGCACTTGTAGAGGTCAGAGGTCGATGTTAGGTATTTTTCTCTACCACTCTGTACCAGTTCTTGAAGACTGGCTCACATAGTAATGCTGGGACAAACTGGCCCTTTGGATCATCTAGTCAGCAAGCCCCAGGAATCTTGTCTCACCCTATCCATAGTTAGCATTACAGGCACAAACTCCTGTCCTGTCATTTAAAATTTTTTTTCATGTAGATGCTGGAGAAATGAACTCAGATCTCCATTTTGTGCAACAAGCAGCTTATTGACTGAGCCAACTTCCTGATCCCTTGTTAATGTCTTAATATGGCTTTTTTGCATATGCAATCATCACATTAATTTTTTCCAGTTCATCACAGATTGCTAACTTCCAGAAAACTACTATTACCTATAAAAGTCTCTCATGCTTTAGAGATAAAAAGATAATATTCAACTACTCACACGTCCACCAGAATAAGCATGTCCTTGGGGGATGCAGCACCCTGGATATACCTGAAACAGAACCACAGAAACACTTCTTTTCCTCTGGGTCTAACACTGATATTTGCTGTATTATTGTTCATAGATCTCTGAAGCTAAGATCTGGTTAAAGCACAGACTCATCCTATTACAACCATAGTAAATGATGAAATGTTAGTTTGAAAAAAAAAAACATATTTAAGATTACATTAGAGATGCTCAAGTTATGGCTTTTAAAGCATACTTTCCAAATATTTATAGGAAAAGATAGAGATAAAATTTAACATAAGCCATGCATAAAATTAGTTTCCAAAAGGAATTTTTCCTGAAGAAAGAAAATACAAAATTCCAATTATGAGCTTTTCATTGTAGTAGATAACAAACTATAATTTTAAATACCACCTCCCAAATGCAAAGAGATACATAGAATATAAACTTGAAGAAAAAGCAACTTAAACAAAAGGAAACACAACAGGCCCATTAAATAACTGAAATTAAGCACTGGATAATGTTATTTCTAAGAATTCAAAGCAGAAACTCTTAAAACTTTAAAGTGTCCAAGAATAACGCTGAGAAGCAGTTCAAATGTTAATTCTACCATCCTACCCCTCTTACAGAACAAGCCTCTCTGCATTGGAAAGATACTTTAGGGTAGATTTATGGAGGAAGTTATGTAGAAATAAATTTGAGAGCAGATGATTAATGAGAGAGATAGATAGAGACAGATAGACAAACACACACACACACACACACACACACACACACACTGCTTGGCTAGAGACTGAAGGGGAACAGACAATGAAGGGGACCAGATGTCCACATTCCTCAGAAGGAAGGGCTGCATGAAGACTCAACTTTTCACTGACAGCAGGCGAATTCATCCTCAACCATCTAGAGCACAGCTGCTACCTGCTCAGGATTTCCATGGAGGAAGAACTTCAGGGCACTGCCTGCAATCCACTACATTCTCTCTGTGCAGGAATAGGAAAAGTCCCTCTCTTTTCCCACGGTAGACAATCCGGCTCATGGCTAGAATCTAACACTGTCCTGGTTAGCATCTGTCCCAGTGTGCTTCTCAGTGGGAAGATGAAAAGATCAGGGCAGTGTTTGCTTTGGATGATTGACACATTGTTCTTACATTTCCCATAAAATCACCACTTCTTAATACTAACTGTGTTATAAAGTAGTACTTGCTTACATTAAGTAACAAACTGTAGGGATGTTATTAATAATATTAATATTGGTAACTATTGCTTAAGGTGGTGTTCATGTAAACAGCTATTTGATACTAAACAGGACACCTAAAAGTCATTAATACATATTCTTCCAATCAATCACTATGTTGCATAGAATTTTTGTGAACATTGCACAAAGTTGGAAACAATTGAAAAATTCAATAATAGGGACTTTATTAATTGAGTAAGCAGATAGACTTTATTAAAATGTTAAGATTTCTTTTCATCAATATTGTACTTAAGAATTAGAATGAAAAAGGCACAAGATACCTCTGTACATGTGAACTCTTAAAAAATAGTATATTTACAATTTAAATGTTAAATTTAGATACTCAAAATCAATAGTTAAAAGGCATGAAATTTAAGAGTTATTTTTCATTAAGCCCAAACATACTGTTTTGTAGGATGATGAATTATTTTAGTACTATCAAACAAATAGAATGCCTTTGGGGGAAATCAAATCTAAATTATATAGATATACTTGGGCAGCATTCTTAGCTTGGGGCCAGTCCTCATTAACTTACTGCCAGAAGCATATTGTCTCTGATTCTATGTCAACTCTCTGTTATGGCTCTACCCCAATCAAAGTAAGAATCCTGAGAGTGCAAAAAGAGAGTGCAAGCTGAAACTGAATATAAGACTTAAAGTAATCCATTTGAAAAAAAAAAGTCTGAAAAATCATTGTAACACTGTTCACCACCATTTCTTACCTAGATTCATCATTTTCATTTGTTATTAATCACATTTATATTTTGAAAATATGCCATTATATATAAGGAGATGACACCTATCCCACTAAGCAGAAATTTACCCTGAAAATATTAACAAATAATAGAACCCTCTTTCATTGATCTTATCCTTAGGGACAGTAAAAATTTCATACCATGGTCTTCTGCGTACATCATACAAATCAATCTTGTTTGGAGTTCTACTATTATCCACCCAGGGAGAAGCTGAAAGACAAAATATATTAGAGAAACCAAGTCAAAGTATAAGCATGACTGAGTTGGCAAGACACCTTTTGGGGGTTTGGGTGCTTATATCAAGACTGACAATTTGGATTCCATCTCTAGGACACACCTGGTAGAAATGGAGACAGTTGTAATCTGCTCTCTGCCCTCCGTGCCCCCCAACAAACACACACAAAGGTAATTAAGCTTGATCAACAAAATCAATAGGAATGTTCAAATACAAAATAACATTTTCATGTCACCAATGTTTTCTTTTTAAAACTGGAAAGTAAGACAACAGTAGAAAAGGAAACCAGTGTAAGCCATGTCCTCATGTTGTCACATGAGTCAGCCACAGGAATTTGTATGGAGTTAACTTAGACGTTTTCCCTTGACAGAGAAAGTGCAGCTAAGGAAAAGGGTGCTTCCAGATAGTTGCTCATCCTGTTTTCATCCAATACAAACTGTCCCTGAGTTCAAGACTATTTTTCACCAGGAATGGTGGTGCATGCCTTTGATTCCAGCACTTGGGAGGTAGAGGCTCTATGAGTTCAACGCCAACATGGCCTACAAGGACTTCCAAGTGAGCCAAGGGAAAAAAAGTGATATCTTCTCTCATAAAAATATTGTTTTTCTTGGATTGTTATCATAACATAGCCTTATCATAGAATTCATAGTCACATGTTTAATAAATAATGAATATTGTTGAAATGATTTATCAATTTCCATTTCTAATGACTATTTTAAGTTTATGCTCTGTTTCAGGCTGAAATTATGGATAAGTGATTAAACTACAGTGAAAGTTAACTATGATTATTTTTGTCAAACTGCTTTGTAAGTACAGACCCTTGGTGGGTTTTTTTTGTAGTTCTCTTCCTTCATAAGGGAAGCTCCTTTTATAGCAGACAGACACGAATATACAGATGCACAACTGGCATTGTGGAGAAAAATTGATGGTGAACTTCCAAGCCCCAAATTAAGCATCTTCACCAAACCATCTCCCCCTAATGCTCAAGGAACGTCACTGAAAAGGTTATGCAGAGCTTATAAGAGCTAGATGGCGGGAGGACTACCACCAAGTAGCATCTTCTACACATGACAAGACAGCTGCACTCAGGAACTCACCGTATCTATAGTTGTGAGCCTTGCACAAGATCAAGTCAGTAAGCAGTCTAGCATGGAATAAGAGAGGCTTGTGAGGCTCAAGGGGAGGGCAATTAGGGGAGGCAGCATTGAGCTGGTTTCCTTCAGAGATATAGTAGCTGGCTTTGTAGCTTGCCCATGTTCATGTGGACAATTCTAATTGGACTCAGCAGGGTATACAGGAAAATGCAAAGTAAATTGAAACAGGAGAAAATAAGTTGAAAGAGAACACAGATGGGCTAAGAGGTTCTGAAGGACTTAGAGAGAACAAGAAGGGGGTGGTATGATGGAGTACCACATTTTTCCTTGTGGTAGTCTTAGAACTGACTTGGTGTATGTGGGTAGATACACCAAGTCCATTCCAACTATCATACATGCAATAAATACTGTTTAAAAGATAACAAACAAAATTTTAGCTTTGCAAATTTATTTGAATGATGTAAATTTATTCAAGCAGAAAGTCATTCATCTATTAGTTTCAAAAACTATCGTATTTCTGAAACTACATACTGAAACTAAAAACTTATTGGCTTTTTATATTGATTTTAAAATGTAACTGATTCATACTTATTCCAATAAAGTCAACACTCTGATCAAAGTGCACTAAAATTCTTAGTGCACACCCACAGTTTGGGCCTACAGAAGGCAAGTAAACTTAGTTCATTAACGGCATGTCAGCTTGATGGCATGGAAGTCCCATACGTTGAAAGTATCTAGACATGTGACTCAAGAAGATTCCTACTCAGATGACATATGCACTGTGATACATTTCTTCATTTTCTTTAGTAAGAAATCATGGAAATTATGGAGACAGTTGGTGAGAACCAGGCTTATTATCCAACTAAGATAATTTGGCCAATTAGAGTATGTCAAAATACACACACAACTTAGGAAGCCCTTCTTGACTGGGAAATTACATATGCATAAGGTATATTATGAAATGACTTATTCATTTCAAATGACTAATCACATTTACATAAACTGTAAGTTTAAATATAGCAATCCCCAAAGAACCAATTAGTGACATAGTTAAAATAACATCCATTAAATTTATTTATCTAAAATTTGTTCAGTTTTCATCCTTACAATCTAAAGTATCAAGGATATAAATACCACACTTTTCCTTGCGGTATTCTTAGAATTAAGCAACAAGTATGAGGATAGACACATCACTTCCCTCTTAACTATTACTGTAAAATATCAGTTACTATCTCAATAAATGAATCATTTAAAGAAATTGAACACAAGTTTCAATGCCATGCCTCTGTTTATAAATTCTTTACCTTTTAATTATAATGCATTCCTTTGCTTGATTAAAATGATCTGAACTTTTAAAATACTTTTCCGAATTAGCACATTCCCATGTATTATGTGCATATGATGCAAAACACTGAGTAAGAATGGGGTATTTCTTGTATTATGTGTTTTGTTAGCTCATGTGTTCTTGACCATGAGTAAATTGTCTGGTGTCTGTCTACTGCAATGTATATGTGTTTCCCAGACTCAAGCTCCCATTGTTTTACACTTTCCCTATTTCTCCATGTTTTTGTAGTTTCTGAAGATCCACTAAGCTTCTAATAGCCAGTAATTGCTTACTGACACTGAGTTAGTCACAATCCTCAGGACCCCCCAAGCATTTTGTTTTTGTTTTTGTTTTTTTGTTTTGTTTTTCTTACAGAGCTTCCTGTTAACATTAGTAATCCTAGAGGATCATTTCCTAGCAAATTGTACCAATATGGCCTCCTATTGACTATCTGCCTTTCAGAGACATACCGTGCCTCTAGAGGAGGATTAGGATCTCAGGTCAGAGTATTGGGCCATGAAAACTGTATTTCAGATTTAGAGGCCACTATAGATTAGACTATCTTATAACATATCTGGCATTCATAAATTCTTTATGAAATTCCAGAAGTCCAACAAACCTCACTCCAATCTCTATTACAGTTAATAATTCTTTCCAATTTGTTTATGTGTGCATGTCTGTAACTTATGTGGCAGATAAATGCTCAAATGTGTGTGTGTGTGTGTGTGTATATATATATATATACATATATCCACCAACAGGATCCTGCAGGCCAGAGAGGGACATTAGGTCTACTATCTACTATTGAATCACCTTCTACTGACAATCAGCAAGCCCCAAGAAACCCCTTAACTTAGCCCATCCCACAATTCTGGGGTAGCTGTCTCACAACCATCTGTAAGTTTTAATGTTGGGGATATTTGCTTTCACTAAGACTACTAAATGAAATCTACTGATATGAATTATTATGAGCTATAAATTTCTTTAAAAACACAAGAAAATTAAAAGGCTATAATTTACATTAAGGGCAAGAACATTAAATTTTAATAACCTTGCTAATCTTAGGTGGTATATATTTTTAAAATAGTTATTTTCTCATAAATTTTCTTGTATATTTAAGAGAAAGTTATGCTAAATTAGAGTATTTATATTATGGCAAAACTAAAGAACATAAATTCTTCTGTGATATCACTAATTAGCATGTAAAATTCCAACATGGTATTTAAGTGATGTGTTATTTATCCAAGGTCAAAATTATGGAAAATCAACTAGTAGTTCCTTCAAATTATGTTTCATAACCATTCATAGTAGAACTACATTCTGGAAAGGAAACCAGAGTTTCTCAGGGACCTGGAAAAGGGGATAGTTTTCATCTTAAATATCTCTGCAACATTCCATTAAGGTGATAATGATCATTTATGAGAACATTTTCCATGACCAAAACAAACAAAACAAAACCAAAGAGGGGTGGGGAGGGAGAGATACAGAAAGAGGCTGAGCTGTAGTTGTGTCCTCTGCCTGCTAATCTATTACAATATTATTTTGCTTTCCATAATATTTGGAGTATGCAATGACAGATCCATTAGTACGAGAGGGAGGTCCTGTACATGATCTCAGAATACTGGTATCATGTGCTACAGGAACATTCTTGAGAAAGCATGCAGATTTTGGTTGCCTAACATGATAAATGTTGCCTAACAATAAAAACTATCCATTTTTTGATGGGGGATGTCCTTCTGTATGTATGTTTCTCTTATTGATTGATGATTAATACACTGACCTATAGCCAAGAAAGGCAGGAAGATAGGTGGAACTAGGGACAAGGAGAATTCTGGGAAAGGTAGGCAGTGAGGTGTGGAAAGAACACTATGTAGCAGAGGAAGGAGTAAGAAGTCTGGATCCTTCTCCCGTAAGCTAATACTTAGATTAATAGAAATGGGTTAAGAATTAAGAAAAGAGATAGCCAATAAGAAGCCCTAGCTATTGTCCAACAGATTAATAATTAATATAGCACCCATGTGTTTATATGGGGTTGAAGCATTTGTGGGACCAGGCTGAGAAAGAAGCTCCAGCAACATATTTTCATGTCATTTATTAGTAGAAACATCACTTCAAATGATAGCTAATTGCACTTCATTGGTAAGTTCAAATGTATTTTAATAACTCTAGGAGACTTCAATTAATTTCATGAAAATGTACAAAGCAGTACATTTTATACAATTAAAACAATGCCTGTACACTCTCACAGATCTTCTTTTGGTGTCAATGATAGGCTTATCTCAATCATGTCCTATAGAATATTAGGCACATACTGAATTAAAACATAAGCAACTGTGATTCTTTGTTTTTTAAAAAGGAAGAGACCTAATTGACTCATTTTATACACCCAACAAAATTTACAGTTATCATCATTGCGAAATAGATTCTCTATAGCTCCTAGTTTGTACCACAGCTTTAGAATGGGTGAAGGAAAGAGTAGTCTTTTTAAGTGGGTTCAGATATTAAACTCAAATTGAAGTGCCAGAGGATGTAGAAAAGAAAATGGCTCGCTTCTTTAGATTTTGATTTATCTTGGAAACACTCAGAATATAAAAAGATGAATCTATATTAATATCACTACAGAAAATGCCTTAAAGTATAATATAAAAATCCCATGTCTTCTCACAGTGATGCTATTTGTTAGTAGGACTCTCTGTTAGGCATTACTCGTCATGTGCTTCATAAAATCTACTCTATGCTGAGTGTGGTTGTGTTGGATCTCAGCACTTTGGAAGCAGAGGCAAGTGAACTGCTCTGAGTTTGAGGCAAGCTTGGTTTGCATATTAAGTTCCAGGCTAGCCAGAGCTCCACAACGACACCTGTCTCAAAACAAACAACAAACAATATAACAAAAAGAAAAGAAATCAAATCAAATATGCAATTATGCAGAGATCTAGGACAATCAGAGTTATTGTTTCTCTTAGCCTGCCACTTCCAAAGCTCTCAAACCAACAGACATACAACCATAAAAGGCAAGTCGTGAGAAGGTACAACCAAATCACTTCAGTCTAAGGCATGAAATGGCAGAATTCCTTCATCACCATCATCGTCAATATCATTATCTTCATCATCATCATCATTATTATTGTGTGAGACCTAACATGAACTGGCTCTGAGTACCACAGACACAGATGAGCTTTAAAAAATGAATTCCTGAGTCAAGTCATCACTTGCAAAAGGATTCTTACATTGAAACAGATGACAGAATTTTGTGAACAGCTAGCAACCTCTACCACAGGTATAGACAGATCGAAAGAATAGCAAATTCTATTTTTTTTCCTATTGTTTATTCTTTGACACTTAGATATATGTCTATAATAAATGTTGGTCCTTTTAACTCCCCTTTTTCCTCTTCCTCTAGCCTCCCATTTCCTTCTCTTGCTGAAGTTCCTTTTTCTGCTTTCTTTCCCTGTGTGTGTGTGTGTGTGTTTATCCTACTGAGTTCAAGTATGGTTGCCTTAAATTCTTTATTATAAAAACAAGTTTTCTATAAGCAGTGATGTCTTCAAATGGGCAAGCTACCCCTGAGAAAAAGCACACTGAAATAGTCTATATTAGGAACCTACGAAGTATACAGAAGATGTCAGAGACAAGAATTAGTTCCAGAGAAAATTTTAGAAATGGGATTGCTTACATAAGAAATTCATTGATCTGGGCATTATGGCACATGCCTTTAATCCCAGCACTTGGGAACTTTGGACTTCACAGGCCAGCCAGGGTTGCATAGTAAAATTTAACTCAAATAAGTTTAACATATAAAAGGAATTCGTTAAAATAAAAAGCTGAAATCCAGCTAATAGAGATTGCCAATGTTGTTTAAAGTATTAAAAAATCTTTAGGTATAGTCTGCAGAAACACTATTCACAAACCAATACACTTTTGAGTACACCAGAAAAGTACAAGCTATGGAATTTGCTGAGTCCCAATTACTCTCCTTCAGATAGGTCACTGTTTTAGACAAAGGTGGAGTTTCACAGAATGCTGATACCGAGATAATCTAATTATCAAAACTTGCTTTATTAAAGCTAGGAGGATTTCTCCCAGATGGAATTAATAAAAAACGTGGATCAGTGGTTACCCTGTATTTCCCAAGCTGCTTTTCCACATTAGAGTCTCATTGTAGTTGTTTACAGAGGAAGTTGCTGTTTATTACATTGGATTCAAATGATTAAGGCATAGAACATAACTGGTTTTCTGCTACATGGCAATCAATCAAGGAAATTTCTTATTCCACGAGGGAGAGAGTTGCATACAGTCAACACATCCCTGATTATCAGTTTCATGTACAAACTTATTGGGATGTTGCATTGTCTATGAGAAGTAGGTGCACGTGTTTTCAATATGGTAAGAAAGACATGAAACACGTTTGACCTACTAAAGACACTATACCCTTTCTGAAATTCTACTATGAATTTTATTTCAATTCTTTGTACTAAAATTATAAAGTTTAATAACCTAATACGTACTACTCTCCATGACATGAAAGAAACTATGTTGGAAGTTATGGAACATAGAAACACATCATGAATTATTTCCAAGCATGGTTACATAGATTCAGTGTTTAGACAAAAAGTGTATTGCAAATAATTTCTAAAAAAAAATATAAAATGAAAGTCTGTCTCCATACAGATGGATTGAAATTCCCCAAGGGGATGAAAGAAGAAAGACTGATCTAGGAAAAGATTTTATATGGAAGGAGGTATTTGTCTTTCATTTTCAGTGGTAGATAAGAGGCATATGGCTAGGTGGGCTCTTAATTTTTTTTATTTCATTTTACATTCCAACCACAGTTCTCCCTCCCACATCTCCTCCCATCCTCCTGCCTCCTCCCCCCTCCTTGCCTGTCTCCCAGCCCACAAGGTGGGTGGGCATTTTAAACAAACATAGAATTACAAAAAGGAAGGGTAGATGTACTACAATAGATACAGACTACATTAAAGAAGGAAAAAAGGAAAAAGCTGGCTATAGTTACACACTAAAGGCTGTGTGGGGATGGAGACTGGGAATGTAGGCTGTGGTCCTCTTTGGATGGTCTACAGGGCCCAGAAAGGCAAATGCCACCTGGTGGACAATGTCAATCTTTCACCTGCTTTTCACACTGTAGTTGTTTAATCAGACCTATTTTTGTCTCTTTCATCTTTAAAATGCTTGTAAGTTTTCCTTCTCTTCTAATCGTGGGCTATCTGAGTCATGATTTTCTTTCAGTGTTCTTACTTCAAAAACAGGGTATTTACAATATCAGTTTTAATTCCTTTGCCTAGCCTTCATAATAATTTTTATAACTAATATTATATGTACAATATGTAAAACAAATGCAATAATATTATGTGATATGGCATAATTGTTATTATAAAATCATATATTAATAATAAACTATTATTAACCTATAACCTATTATTAGTATTATTGTTCATGTGAGGTCAGAGGACAACTTTGTGGAGTAGGCTTACAGGTTTACATGTGACCTAGGTTTCAAACTGACATGGCCAGCATGCACAGCAAGCCACTTTACCCGCTGAGCCATCTCATCTGCCCAATGTTTTTAAATTTAAATCTGAACAAAGTTCAGACCATGCCACTGTATTATTAGGAGAAGGACTTTGTTGGCTCTACTGTTTCTGTTTTCACTCACTGTAAACAAGTTAATATAAACTCAAATACAGAGATACTGCTCTGTGGCTAAAGATGGAACACCACAATTTTTAAAAGACCTATTATATATTGTGCCCACATGAAACATCTTCAGTAGAATTTAGAAAATTTGCTGTCAGCAGAAGTAGTGATTAAGTGGTAAGTTATATGTTGAAGTAGAATATTCAACAAAAAGAATGCTTGTACCTATTTAATCATTTAAGTAGCTCAGGAATCACAAGAGCACAGCGAGTATTATGAAGTACAGGAGGGGAAAAGTTGTTGGAAAATTCTAAGGGAAAATTCTAACCCTGACTGCCCCCATTTTAGTAACATATGGTAAAGCTTGAAGTGTAAGCAAATTACAGTTCTACAAGAAAAAGTTCCATGGTTCATGAGTCAATAAAACTCCTTGGATGGTGGTGATTACAGTGGTACAGTTCTTTGAAACTTTCATTCTTGATCTTGGAAGTGCACAGGATCTCTGTGTTTTAGATAAAATGTTTTTGAATTCTCTAATCAGTTCCAGCAAACATAAAATGAACAGCACATTGAAGAGGGTTGTGTGCATCTAAAAACGATGGCATGGTTCAACACATAAAGGAAAGGAGAACAGGATCAGAAATATTTAGAAGTTAAAACAGATGAAGGGTTTATCAATACTCATTGACATATTTTAGGGAGAGGGTTCATTCTGCCAGCTGAATTACAAACAACTCTCAGTTTTTAAATTATCATTTATTTAACTACCTATGAACAATGAGGAAAACACTTTAGTCAGTCCAACTGTGAACAGAACCTTAGTTGAACAGCTCCCAGAAGAGCCTAGTGAGCCACAGGGTGTAAATACGACAATGATTAGATAAGGGACAGGTGTACAAGGGGATGGAAATGATGCCGGGAAGCACGGGACTGTTTTAAGTCTTCCAGGCTGTACTGGCTCATTCACACGTATACAACACATATTGCACACCACACATCATATGACGGCAGCACACGGCGAGCAATGCACAGGATTAAAAGTAAAAACCTTGTGCTCGGCTGTATGTGAAGCTGTTTCCCTCAAACTTTGCTGTTCAGAACTGAACTTATCACTTTGCTCCCAGATGAAAATACCAATGACACTATTTTCACTAAACAAACACAATATTCCAAGTTTCACTCAAATTATAATGTATGGCCATCATTTATATCAGTAATTAATATTTTTGTTAGTTCTCAGGTGTCGCCATCTTTTGTATTCAAGAAGTCTCATTTTTAATTGCTACTTGATCTTTCCTTTGTTCAGTTCTTTATATTTCCACGTATGTCATTTCCCGGCAATGCATTCTGAGGACAGTCCCTTAAGACTTCCTCTTTCTAGAAAGACACACACAGCAGTCAAATACCCAGAATAGCTGTACTGTTCTATCTACATAGTATCTTTGTGTCATTCAAGGTCTCATATTGTTACTAGCAGCCACTGACTTAACACAACTCCATTCCTTTTGCAACCAGAATGCTGGCTCACCAACACACACTAGCACTGGTTCATTTCCTCATTTTCTTATGTGACACCTCTTTTTATTTCTCTCTCTCCCCAGAAAGCCTTTGCCCATTTTGATTTTTTGCATTTACTTGAGTTTTAATCTATAGTTCATAAGCCTCTCTGATGACGTTAGTCCTAATTACTTCTTTTCTCAGGTTTCATAGGAAATCTGTTAATGCCGCCGGCTTAATTTCTTTTCTTCTTAATCACTAAATGATCTGCACTGCGATCTCCATGTAGTGATGCGTGGCTCTTGACATTTTAATTAGATTGGTTTTCTGAAAGGAAGAAACACGTTGCCGCAAGTTCAGACGGACACAGTGGGCAGCCAGGACAGGCTTTCACCTGCAGTGTTTCTGTGTCCTCCTGAGGATAGTTTAGGCTTTTTACCTAAGAACGTGGCCATGGAAAAGGGCACTGTGACCATGAGAACACTAAATTATGTTCAGACTAGAATTCCTGGAATCCAGTTGCAGAGAGGGAGAAGCAAAGGGGTCAAGACCAGGCTGGAGAAATCCACAAAAACAGCTGACCTGAACAATGGGGAGCTCATGGACCCCAGACTGATAGCTGGGAAACCAGCATAGAACCAACCCAGACCCCTAAACTTGGCTCTCAGTTAGGAGGCCTGGACAGTCTATGAGGTCTCTGACAGTGGAAGAAGGATGTGTCCCGGGTGCACAAAAGGACTTCGGGAGCACATTCCTCATGGAGGGATACTCCCTTAGCCTAAATCATGAGGGAGGGCCTAGGTCCTATCACAAATGACTTGGCAGATTTTGATGATCCCTCCTGGAAGGCCTCACCCTCCCTGGGGAGTGGATGGGGGATGGAATGGGGGGTTTGGTGGGGAGCATGGGAGGATGGGAGGGAGAGGGAACTTGGGTCAATATGTAAAATAAGAAAAAATATTTTAAAAAATATAAAAACTTATGTTCAGACTCATGCAAGGTGAAATGCTTTGTGTTGTTTCTGAGAAGTTACCTGAGAAAGGAAGTGACAGTCCTCTGTCTATGCAAATGAGCACAGGTTAGCACTAGCTGTCTAATAGGAGATACCACACTTATGACACAGAAGTGAGGGGGTGCATTGCTCTCTGGGCTCACTATAGACTAGCTCTCACTATATGTTAATATCTGATTGGATGCAGGAACCAACTTCTATGATGTCAAAATAAACATTTTGAACTCCTTTTATAATAGGCAGCCCCAATAGTCCCAATGGATATATATTGGATTTAATAATTATTGGGAAAATGTAGATCTTATTTAAAATTAGTTATATAGTGATTAGTGATGACTAGATGTTAATATATTTATAGCTAACCATGTGTTCATTCACAAAGCTCTAAACATCAACAACAACAAAAATAACAAAACAAAACAAAAAAAAACTTTCAGGCATCATTGAAGATAATGGACCATTGGTGGTAGCACCACTTTTAGACACTACAGCAAGCTATTTGAGGTTGAAAATATTCTCAAGTTATTTTATAAAATGTCACATACAATATATGAAAAATTGACTATCCATATGGGAGAAAAGAGTCTCAGGCTACATACTTATACATTTATGCAGCATGCATGGGGGTCTCATTTTTGTAATTTTGAAATGTACAAGCAGGAAGGGTAGCTAAGTCTAGTAAGACAGGAGGCAAATGTCATATAAAATAAGAGATTTATTTTTCTGTTTTTTTCCTTTGTAACAGGAATTATGTAAAAAGGATAAGTGCTTTCTACTTTAGCATTTCAATGAGACACTGATTCCTAATTATAATCTCAATTTAATGCTGCAATTGTTACAATTTCAAGAGACAGTAACAGGTGAAACAAATAGTTGTACCAACAACTATTTTTCAGATGCTTAAGAATTCATAGCTTTAGCAATGAGACCAGTTTTAACAGCTTAAACTTACTTTATATAGGTCAAGAAGTACAAAGGAAAGGGTTTATAAATGAAGCATTTTCTAATAAGCATGGATGTTACTGGCATGTGCTCCATTTTTGCTTTGTTTTAGATTTTTTTTTTTTTTTTTGCTTTACAATGAGCATCATAATTGTGCCGTTTTATGGGCATTAAGAACAGTATTTTGGTATATGTACAAGTTATATAAAGATTACATAATAGTATTACCATATCCAACACCTAAAGCTTAATTATTTCTTTTTGGCAAGTTGTGTTCTATATAGCAGAATTTATTTACTATTAAAATTTCTGAATGGTAGCTGTAATTTTGAGTCTTTTGACCAATTTTGCCATCATTCTCCCAAGACTGGTAACCAATACAGTATCCTATTTCTACTCTGAGATCACCTTGAGCATCATCTTCTTTTATGCCATGGGAATTGGCTTTAAGTATCTTGTAAAACAAGACTGTGGACAAAGAAAAAGCTAATAGTTGAACATAAAGTTAGAGCATTGGAGATGACTTTGGAGATCATCTTGTTCAAAATAATGAGGAAATAGGCATAATTATAGTATGACACAGTCTGAGGGTAAGGTGATTATCATCACAACTAAAAACACCTCCAGAATAATTTCCCTTGTACTATAGCATAAAAATGTACCAACCTTCAAAATAGAAGAAAAGGGAAGGGGTGGGGGGGAGGAAAAGGACGACAAAGAAAGGAAATGTAGAAAGGACAGAACATTGATTTTCAGTTTCTTTTTATACATTATCAGGTAGATGAGAAAGCCTTTTGACATTTAAACTCAGGGTAGATATTGAAGTTCAGGCAAGAAATTACCAAACTAATTTTTTAGAGTTCTCACCTCACAGGTTCAAGTAAGAATCATGTGGGTGGCTAGCCATCCCATTTCTCTAATATCCTGGCAAGATGCTAAGAATATCAATGAATCTCATTCTCTGAATTTAACCTCAATCATTCTCTTGGTTTGACCACTGGCATCAACAATGGTTTCTGAAGGCCACCTCTACATCCAGTGTCTGAGGTGAGGTGCTACCTGGCTCTAGATCACAGTTGTTGACTGTATACCACTTTGAACAGCACCTGAACAACGAAAACAAGCATTTTAACAATTTTTGTGATTCAGAAAATAAAATTTCTGAAAAACAATTTACTTTTCAACTCCACAAGAATTCCCACGAGAAAATAAAATATAGGTAGCTTTGCTTACAGAGTTACAGTAAAAGCCCACATTTGGAAAACTACAAAAAAAAAAAAAAATAGATTTTGTTTGCTACTCAGTGATCCTGTAGAGTAGTGGATGCATGGTCTATGGAGACACTGGGAACTTAGCTAGAAGTTATTTTTTTTCCTGTAAACTTTACAGAGAAATGAAGAAATAGCTATAGGCCAATCTAGTGTGGTGTGATGGCTGGCATTATGACTCAGCTGGGTTTAGATTTCTTCCCCATTTTTATTTTGCTTCTTTGTCAACCAACTGTGAGCTCAGTTATTCTCTTTAATGTCTTAGATCAAGTGAGTTCTGACTATGCACGGTGGAAGCTCACTACTGTAGAAATGCCTGTCCTTTTGTATTTGCAGTTTGCTTTTTAAAATATATGGGTATTGTACTTGCATACCTGGTGCCTCTGGAGGTCAAAAGTGGTATTGGATGTGGGTGCTGGGAATCAAAATGAGGTCCTCTGTAAGAGCAGCCAGTGCTCTTGACCAATGATCCACCTCTGTGGTCCATGATCTTTTGTACTTTGAAGAACTTTTAATTGTGGTTTATCTCAGTGACCCACCATAACCTCTAGGGACTAAATGTAGCGATAATTAGCATGTCTTTACTTTGTAAGTGTAGATCAGGATCCACAAACCTCAAAGGACTGACCTGAGGCCATGGCACTCCTTGCAGGAGGATTAACTTCTCATAGGAGAAATTAGCTAAGATATGTTAAGGTGGGAAGATGGTGCAGTAGGTAAAGGCTTGCTGCACAAAATTGAGGACTTAGTTTTGGATCCCAGGACCCGTGTCCAAGCCATACCCATGTCTGCAGGCATTAGAATGGAGAAGTGGCAGAGGACAGGACAAGCATACAGGCTAGCCGATCTAGCCTAAAGGTTAAGCTGCAAATTCAGTGACAGGATGTGCCTCAAGAAAGAAGGTGGGAAGTGACTGAGGAAGACATAAATGTTGACTTTTGGCCTCTAAACAACATACAGGGAATGTATCTGCACACATGTGCATATAGTACACATATACATACCATGAAGAAGTAGCATATGTGACACTCTGTTCCTACTTACTCATTAGTAAATGGAACTTAAAGGGAGATGAGCCTGTCTGTACTAGTTAGAGAGAATTATTAGAGAGAAAAGAGTATTGAGACAAGTATAACAAGTTAATTGCTATTGATGACCCTATCTTACTCTTTGGTTAAGAAACCTGCTGCTATTATATCATTACAATCATAAAGAGCAACCCAGCAACAAATTACTAGAAAAGAAATTGTATGAAGAGTATAGACTATTTTAACAGTTCCAGCAGGTAATAGAGTTCAGCATGGCAGTCTTCTCCTGAGTCACTTGGCCTGCCAAACGCGATTGACAAAATGAGGTTTTGTGGTTGGGCCCAGGCTGGCTTCCACAGCTATCATTTTGAGAGGATCACCAGGATCTGACTAAATTAAACATGTAAAGACCTTTTCCAAGGTATTCTGAACAAATGCCAAGACACTTGAAAATGTCTGATTGGTATTAAAAATAAAAGTAATCAACTCTTTAGCTAGCATTCAGAATAAAAGAATCATAGAATGCAAGTAAAGCATTTAAGAATTCAATGCTACATTTAATAAGAAAATGTAGCAGTCCTTTATGCTACAGCCCTTTGCCTCATCGTTTTTTCCCATTTACTCTCTTTCACGTACACACTTTCTCTTCTAATACTATTGCCCTCTGACCCCATTCTGTTTTTCTCTCTGGTCTTGGTCCTTTGCTTTCTCAATAATATACTAATTCTCAAACACTAAGACCTTTTTTCTTTTTTTTAAACCCTTCCTTATGAATATTAAAACGATGTGGCTTTTTTTTTTTTTTTGCCAGATTCAGAATCTCTATGATGTTACTAATTAATGATAAATTTATTTGTAGATTACTGGAGGGGTTATTAGGTATTTGGTTTCCAGATTGTTTAAATTGTACCAGAAAATATTTTATAAAAAGTGATATACATCTTCCCATACTAGGTTCATTATGTACATGAGTGCTATTGTTTTTTTTCCTTTCTACTTCAATCTCCTTATGAATAATATTTAACAATTAACGCATAATAAGAGCTTTAGAAATATTGTGTTACATTTTATAAAATTTCTGCAAGGAGGAATTCCCACTACTATTATAACATGAGGTTTTACTGTGATTCCTTTCCAATTTAAACTGGGTCTTTGCTAGTGTACAATATCTCTGTAAAAAGTAATTAGCACTATTTTTCCCCACCTGCCATTTGTAATTACATAGAGGTTATGAATATCTCACCTGTTCATGATACCTAAATACTTATAATTGTTTCTATAACTATTCAACGCAAGGTAAAATTAAAACTTAACTTTATTTTATTTTTTTAATGATGTTTCACTATGACAAATTCAGATGGCTGCACATTTAGTAAACCTAAATATTAAAACAAGCAAAACAAACAAAAGAACACCACTTAATTCTTATGTTTTGCACTGAAAACTAGTCTCTCTTGTCAGGCCTTTAAGAGAAAGAATGCATGCTGCATTTATAAGACCATGGTGAGACTAACTGTGGCAAACATCAAACATGAATTGCTATTTCATTTAGGTCTTCCCAGAGGGGCTCAGAGGTAACAACTAATTAGTTTTCATGTTTGTGTTATAGTTATCTCTCCTCGATTCTTTATAGCAACAAAAACATTACAAAAAATGCTTATTTCAATTTATAAAATATCCCCATGCACTGAGGGAGCCCATTCCACATAGAGGAATATGTTCTCAGCCTAGACACATGGAGGTGGGCTTCAGTAGACAATATCCTAATCATGTCTCCCCCCTCAGAACCCATGTCAATCCATTTCCAAATTTCATTTTCTCTTCTTTATTAATTAATTAATTTATTTATTTATTGTTAACCCACTAGGTAGAATTAATGCAACCCAGATGTACAAGGCTGTGGGTATCATCCTCTGGGGAATTTATTAGTGGCCACAACAATAGTAAAGGTACTGTACTAAAGAGCATTTAACAGACATTACTGAGGCTAGTAGCTGCAGCTTATCTCCATATTTGCCTAATCACCAAACACTTACCTGGATAATACCGGGCCAGTCCAGTGGCACTGCCGAACACCTGCCACAGCAATGTTGGGTCTTCATCTCGATTTCTTTTGAAAACTTCATCTAAGGCACTTGTCCAGTTGAGTTCATTTAACACTATGGTTGCTAACATGAACAAGAAAAAAATAATAAATTTATTCAACTGTACATTAGTATTTTTTTCTAACTCATATTACATGTTCTTACTGTCTGCTATAAAATACTATAATTATACTGGAAATTGAAAGGTTTTAAGCATAGAGCTAGGTTTTCAGTAGTCCGATTTATAATGAGTAACAATCCATAAATCCCACATATTGTACAATGTTCAGTAGCATCCTATCTATTAAGTGATAGTACCATGCCCCCCCCCAAACTGTGGAAAGAAAAAGTGATTTCATATGTCCTTAAACATTTCTTTGGTATTAAATTACTCTCAGGTACAAAGTACCAAGAGCTCCCTAGACACATAAAGAAAAGAAAGTTGGTTAATATTTCTTGGCTGTCTCCGAGGTGTCTACAATAGAGTTTAACAGTGTAACCCTCAAATTCTACTGATTCTCTGTTGTATACCCATGTAAATTACCTGGGTACCAGACTTAAAAAAAAAAAAAAAACAACAAACACATGGTTATCATTTAGCACCTTTATCAGCTGTGCTTACACAACACTGGAAACATATATACTGTTTGGTAGAGGAATAATTTACTGGGACATTTGATAATGTCAATGTTAGAAACTGGAGACTAGTGAGTCAATGCCTCATCAATACCATTTGGAGCAATAATTCATTTTTCCCTTCACTCAGTTAATAATAATTGGTAATAAGCACATGTAATTAACTTAGATACTGAATTATAACTACTTACAGACCTAGATAGGTAATCCAAATACATATCATTGACTAGTTTGGAAGAGTATCCAGAAAGATAATTCCAGATAGAACATAAGTCAAATAGTATTTAAATAATGTGACTCCATGATCATAACATCATAACATAACCACAGCATAGTTAAATTTCTCTGGGAGTCTGTGGTTGTAGCTGTATACAGTACCTTGCCTAGCTGTATACAAGGTCTTTGCCTTGATTTTCAGCATGATGGAAACTATGTGTGTTAGCACACACCTTTAGTCCCAGCATTTGTGCTGTGGATGTAAGAAGGTCATGAGTTTAAAGTTATTCTTACAGGCCAACCTGGGATATCTAAATCCTACCTAAAAAAATGACTAAAAGGAATATATTTTTTCCAATGCAAAAAAAGTAGTGTAGATAATTCATGTGTTTCCTGTCCTAGTGTGTAAAATATGAAGCAAGATTCCAGCAGATCAACAGAATGAGGCTGGGGTCATAACACATATGAGAATTGATACTTGAGCTTTAACTGGAAGACTATGCTTTAATTACATGTGTTCTCAAGATTAAAGTGATTCTGGATGATGCCAGTTCTTAATTCTTCTGAGCATGCACCTTTATAGCAATGAAGCTTCCTTTAATCACTGAGTTAGCTGTGCTCCAACTGCTTAATATTCTGGGCCATTAATTCATTCACCTCAAAGTATTTTCTAATTTCTGTAATTGTTTTCTCTTCTATTCTTTTCCATGACCAGAGGAAAGGCAATCATACTGAAGTAATATACAGGCTTTATGAAGCTAAAATGAAAAGAGTGCTTGCCTTTTCATGGGCTTTTTAACTTCTGTTCTTTTGTTCTATTCTGATTTGTTTTTAAAATCTTATTACGTTTTATTATTATCCTAGATGGCTGTTTATTTTCTAAGGAGAGAGTGACTAGGGGCGGATCCAGACAGGAGTGGAGGCACAGAGAAACCGAGAGCAGTAGAGAGAGGGAAATCAGAATCAGAATCTATTGTATGAAAAATATACCTATTTTCAATAAAAGAAATCAGAAATCCCCCTAATAAAAGGGACATGAACCTGTAAAAAAAGAAAGTTACATGGCATGTTTGTTCATTCATTAGTTTCTTTTTTATTTGTATTCTTTTTAAAGACAACAACAAGCACAAAGGAATTACAAAGCCACCTGGGACCAGAACCCTGATGTAGCTCTCATTATGGAAAACTGAGATTTTCATCTTTATGTATGTGATTACTCTCAGAAAGATCACGTGTGTGTGTGTGTGTGTGTGTGTGTGTGTGTGTGTGTGTGTGTGTGTGTGTGTGTGTGTGTGAATATTCATGAGCTGGGTCAGAACTATGGGACATCTGGAATATTGAAGAATTCATATTCAAAAGCATGAACCCATGAACACAAAGTGGCCAGTTATATGGAAATTTATATTCACATAGATAACCTGAACTGATACCATTCATGAATATTTAAGATATTATACAAATTATCACAGAGGAGGACATCATATTTTCCTTTGAACATTCATGACTTTTATAGTAATATTGTATAGAACAAATCATGATTTTAGTTAGGATCCATAAACACTTCATTAATGTCCAAACTTTTTAATTTCCTTGACCCTACTTTACAACAAGCAACAGAAAATAGGTAATAATTTTTGTTAAATTTTTACTGTTTTGATAGACTGCTATTTTTCTTGATTTTATTAAATACATTAACAATTATGATTTAATAGGGATGGGCACATCCTACAGTTTACAATTACACACTGAGCAAAACAGCTAATCTCTAACATATTGCTGTCCTTGTGGGAATGTGTTAAAATTCCCAGTTGATGCAGTTGAAAAATTTTCTAGATAAGACATAATAGAATTCTAACCATTTTAATCAAAATGTGTTCATCTACAAATGAGCAAAATATATAAAGTACATTTGGAAATGAGGCACTATTAAAGTTTACTCAGAATGAAGAAATGATAATATATACCGATCACGTTAGCAAGACATAAGCTTGGAATCCAGTATGTATCTTGGTGTCAGGATACGGGCATTATATATAAGGACTTCTACATACAGTGATAATTCTGTTAGTTCCAGTCTCGACTTGAATGTCTAATGCCAAAGTCAAAACACAAAGGTCAGTCACAGGAGTCTAGACCTAGTAATGCGCTCTTTGTTGTTGTTTATTTGTTTTTTTCCCACTCTTATGAGACAGTTTGAAAGTATTGTCACAATGGACACAGCCTTGGACTCCAATCTTTACCCAGAGATTTAAATATGGAGAGAACTGACCCACAGTCTTACCATTTCCCCAGATGCACCCTCCAAATTCCTTATGAAACAAAATCCTGAGAAAGTAAGAGAAATGACTACATTACAAGATTTTTTTTCCCTCAAATTTTACTGAAAATACCTAAAACATCAAAGCAACCAGGAAAGCAACCATGCATGTGATTTCAGAACCTTTGTTATTCAGCTATATTTTCTCTAAAACAGAGTATGAACTATTTTTGCTTAGTATATATTACTTAAAAACTGAAATTATCCAAATTTTCATTTGCAACTGATAAAGAATAGCACACCAATAATTACAAATGTCACACAGGTGTCCATCTGTATCTTGGGTGGACAATGCTGAGATGACTTCTGGGTCAATAGGGTGGACGATGCTGAGATGACTTCTAGGTCACTAGGGTAGACGATGCTGAGATGACTTCTGGGTCACTAGGGTGGATGTTGCTGAGATGACTTCTGGGTCACTAGGGTGAATGATGCTGAGATGACTTCTGGGTCACTAGAGTAGATGATGCTGAGATGACTTCTGGGTCACTAGGGTGGATGATGCTGATATGACTTCTAGGTCACTAGGGTGGATGATGCTGAGATGACTGCTGGGCCATTAGTAGAATCACAGAACTAAAGCTGAACATGAACCTTAAGAGAACCCTAACCCTCTTCTTGCTTCAGATCCTCCCTTCTACCTCCATTTAATTTCCATACAATCAACCAATCTATAGATCTTCCCCCCTTGAAATTTGTAGTTTAGTGAGGAAGATGCTGTTAAAGTAGCAATTGAGGTTACAAATGGGTAAAGATAGCATACTACAAAAGGTAAAAGTTTCTATATGGAAATGTATTTCATGCTGATTTTTGTGGCTACGTCCTTTCTAGTCTTGTGGCTATTGCTCTTTTGTATTTTCCTGACTTCATAAAATCAAATATATAAAGCATATCTATTTTATAATAGAAAAAACAAACAAACCCACATTCTTCAGAACATTATTCATCTTCAGGAATTATTTCTCCAGATGCTAAATATATTATTCATTTTGATAATAGCAGTATACTGAAAAGTATTTATAGAACTTAGTCTTACTAATTAATGTTCAAGGGATTATTAAAAAATATTTCTCTTACAATTATTCATTAAAGTCATCAAAATGCAATTGACAGCACTTATCACAATATTTCAATATTAAGGCATCAAAGTTCTTTAAATGAAGCTATTTATTTTGCATAGCTAAATACTATTCCATAATTACAAAGTAAATTATATTTTCAAAGTAAGTTCAAATATTTAAAAAAATATAAAGAGTGTGTGTTTGTGTGTGTGTGTAAATGTGAATGAGGTGTTCTAGGGGTAGAAGATATCAGATACTCATGAAGAGAAGTTACAAGGAGTTGTCAACCATGAGGTGTGGGTGTTGGTAACTGAATCCATTTCCTCTGCAGGAGCTGCATACTCTTCAATGTAGAGCCATTTCTCCAGATGGAGATGGTCAAGTCTTTCATGACTAACAATAAATCTATTTGTACAGATTAATTTTTAAATTTTCATTATATTTCTAACAGATTTTATCTAATTTGCTTGGCAATATTTTTAATTATGTTAATTTTATATTATTAATCATATGTCATAAATATTAACATATTACATCCAAATTGGCCCTACCTTTCCTCTGAATCCTAAAATTAATACAATTTTACAATCATACAAGCTTCTGGTCCCTTGCTCATGTTGACAATAAAAGTAAGGTTAGGTCTGATATTCTGTTAATTTCACAAATTGTGTATTTATCTGTTAGAAAATTATGCTTTGTACAAATTAAGCCCTTTATAGATGTTCAAGGCCAACTCAGATGACTGTGTAGAGGGCAGCCTTGACTTTAGGACCTCTGAATAGCATGACGAATTTCAGTGATAATTGATTCACAGTGCTAAACATCTATCCCTATTCTTCATGCTCTTGGTTTTTCAAAAGTATGGCCTTGGCATTCAGTAATCTTTCTTAT
Source organism: Phodopus roborovskii (assembly GCF_943737965.1). NCBI lineage: Eukaryota > Metazoa > Chordata > Mammalia > Rodentia > Cricetidae > Phodopus > Phodopus roborovskii. The sequence goes on along the minus strand of NW_026126744.1, from coordinate 1,557,139 downwards.
GAGTATCCTATTGTTCAGTGTGGGTTCTCAAGGGAAGAAAGAAAAATCCAATTTGTAGTAGCACAAAAGCAGCCTCTTCCAATGCTGCTAATTTTTTCCGAAGTATGTGACTCTTCTAAGCTACATCTTGTCAGGGTGGAATGCACGATCATTGACAAGCTTGAGATTTAATTTTTTTTTGAAAACTTCAAACAATAAAAGGATGAATTATTGTTCCTTTTTAAGTTTAATCAAGATTTCATTAAAGTTGAATGTGTTCTGTTGATTTATTCAGAACTCAAGGCCCCAGCATGCATTAAAATCCTCTAAAAAACATGAGCATTATAAATCCTGGCAACTATAGTTTATTGTTTTCACAAGATTTATTATTATTTGTGTGTATGTCTGTATGTGTGTGTAGTGAGAAGATAATCTGGTATGTGCACATACTACAAATAATTATTATCATCAAGGTAATAACTTATACATTAACAGCAGAGATATAAAGTGTATATTATATGTAACTTTTTTATCTATCTTGTCAGAAAACTACAAATATGCAATACTATGGTCATGGTATACAATGCATTTTTAGAAAATTCCCCATGCTAAATAACAAATTTTGTACATTTGAGCATGTACATGAAACAAATGTATGTTAGAAAAGCAAAAATATTTGCTATGATTCATTTCAAATATAAAACAATTATAGTAGGTCTTATATTAGAAGTATAGCTATTAATACTTCATAAAGAATTAGATTTTAGTTCTCTTGATGCAGCAATGCTAATTATTATGTAAACACTGAACATAGTATTTACCAGTTTCCACTTAACTTGAAATATTGTTCTTTTAACATGCCCTGCATTTGACAAAAATTTGCATTTAATTTAAACATTTATCATGAATGACATGCAGCCTTTACTCTGTTCTTCATAAATGCCAAAAGTTAACTATTTATGCATGACCTCAACTTTTAGGATAACATTTTGAATGGGGTAATATATAACATCTCTTGTCTAAGAACTGTAGACATCCAATCAAACAAGTGTATTTCAGTTTCTCAAGTACTGATCACCTACCTGACATTTATTTATAATTTTTTATTTTCTGGCAAGTTCTGATTATCTAGACCCTGAATAGAAGGATTGCCTGTTTTTTTTTTTTTTTTTTGGCAAAACAGTGGTTATCAACTGAGAGGAAATTCCTTCCTCAGGAAAATGTGCCATATCTAGAGACATTGTATTTGTCATGACCAATGCAAGAGGGTACAACAAACAGCCTTCAGTGCACAGGGTGGAACCAGGAATAAAGCATCATCCAGCCATGGTTTCCCTAAGTGTAAAGTTGAGAAGTCTTGCTAAAATGTATACAAAACAACTGGAAAAGCTGCATTCTCAAATGTACATGTCAAAAGAAAAATGCCTCAGTAAATTTATTTAAAATGCCACTTGATGCATTTTTAAAATGTTATTTCATGCTGTTAAAGTATATCAGTATTTCAAGCTACATTTTTGGCATCTTTATTTCCGTTGCTGATATTCTAAAGATGGTATTTGCTCTCCAGAAAACTCAGTCAAATAGGACTTCAAAGCCAGTCTGTTGCTATTGTCATCCTCTCTACCAACCTTAATTTTGATCAGACACAGAATACTGGAGATTCTCAGAATTTACTGATGCCATTGATGTTTATTAGACTCTAATCATAAGTAAATTGCTAGCCTGAATTGTTACCTTTTGTTTTGATATCAAATATCCATTTCATAGACTAGGAAATACAATAGTCATTTGTGTTTCGTTTAACAGATGAGCTGAACCAGATGTCACTAATTGCATTCATCGATCCTAATCTGTAGAAAGAAGACAAATTTTAATAAGAAAAAAACTCACTGATCTAATTAAGGGCAGGGAGAAAAAGAATCCACTTCAAGGACTGGAGAGTGTGCATAAATATTAAAAGAAATGAATCTATTCAGTGGATTTGGTTAATGAAATCTCATCTAATCTCAATGTAAATGAAAGATTAATGAGGCCAAGGGAGATGGGTGGAACAATTGTAATCTCTGTAATCATGTCTCAGGCACGGGATCCCCATTCTCCTGAGGACAGGAGGACAGCAGGCTCCGAGGCACATGGGACACTGATGAGGAGATAAGCCCTATTCCTACAGTTAATTTGGTACAGATAGTAAAAGGCTCTTGTCCCTGTCAATTCTCTAACCCCCCAGGTTACTGAGATTTCTGGCTGTGCTCCCCATTCCTTTCCTTTCCCAGAGATTGTGCACCTGGCCACTAGCCAGAGCACAGCTGTTCCCTTTAATGAAATCTGCAAATTGGGGAACAGACTGAAAGGGCTCGGGGAAAATCCACTTTATAATCTGAGACAATAAGAATAAAGCAAGGAAATAGAAGACATTAGGATCTAATGTCATGTCTATTATTTGAAGGATTTCATAGTCCTTTAAATTAAACAAAAATTAGAAGGTTTGTAGAGAGGCTGTAAGGATTTTGTATAGCAAATGTAAGAAAAGTAAGCCAGGTAAAAATAGATTGTTATTTTTTTTTTATTTCTTCAAATATTGTGAGTTCCTCATATGAAAACCAAATACATTATTAGTAACATTGTTTTTGAAAAATCTCATTCATGTGGTCTGTCCATCTCGTGTACACCTGTTCTAAGGAATTCGGATGGCCTGCACCATTGCTGTGAAAGTCCAGGAAGCTGTGAATGGAATTCATCACTGTCTTTTTTTCACAGATCTTATCTCAGATGGATTAAACACACTTTCTTCAAATGTCTCTCATAGACCACACATCTTTTACCATAGGTCAGCATCATTATGTTGCTGTTGCCAGTTTTACTTTCCCTCCAACAAAACTCAATGTCTTTAATTTGCAGGCACCTAAAGATAACCATATGCTGTGGGAAATCTCATTCCTTCCACTCATACTGCTTCAGGTACTTTTATCACAAAAATTCTTGGACATAGAGAGACACAATCCTTTCACTTTAAATTTGAGAAGAGTAGTTCCTCACAACAATTGTTTCACACAAGCATATACATGAAAATTTTGAACAGTGGTAAAGAAAAATGAAATATCTATAAATTGGAGCAATATCCTAGATTGCTGGCTAAATTCTGAGCAAATGAAAATAGCTACATATGATCTAAACATCTCTTAATTTAAGCTTTAAAAACAAAACTGAAAAATCTGTGAGTTAAAAAATGAATAAATCCAATGAAGTTGGAAGCCAAACAAAAATGAATATGCAACTGTGACCAAATTTAAAGGACTGCACATGGAGGGTATTTCTTTCTCATGTCTGTGTTCAAATTTCTCATTGGTGATGTCTTTTTTCTGGAATATGTGAGATTTTTAAAATGAGCATGCTAGTGTATACAGTACAACAAAAGACGATTCTCACACACTGTCCACCCACATATAGAATGTGCATCTTCTGTTAGAAGCAGCCACAGGGGCAACTTTACTCTAAAAACCAGGTTTCCTCCACCTGCTTTGAGGGCATGACTACAGCCTGACACACAGAGCAGTTGGGACAACGCATATGCTCAGCCTGGTCCCTTAGCAGCTGCACAGTAAATGACTCTGTGCTTTTCTTACTCTAGATTTAAGTTAATGTCCAACAATACTTCAGTTTCTTCTCATGGATCTTATGAAGGACATAGGTATGTACCGCATTAATACTGTGTTAAAGTGAGTGCAAGTATTTATTTATTTTAAGGAAACATTTACTGCTTTTGAGGGGCAGATGATTTTTACATAGATGTTCCCAGGGATCTTGAAATCACATTAATAGATTCTTCCTTAATTATAGCACTGACATGCTCATATGAGTAAACTGAATGAAATTATGTTAGTTTTCATATATGTCCTAGAAACAATAAACATACAGATATTTACACACACATCCATAAATATACAAATGTCTACATACCAAAAAAAAAAAAAAAAAAAAAAAAAAAAAAACTTGCTGAGAAACACAAGCAGAATTAGAAATGGAAAATCTCCTGCCTTTGGTCTGTGACTGTCCAAGTACATTAGAAATTTAATGTCTCCATATAAATCTGGATTGCTGAATTCAAAGAAGGATCAAACGTGTTGGAGCTGACTAATGAGGTGTGGTTGAGGAGGAAGATAACAAGGCTCCTGGGAAACGGGTGATATTGTCAATGCACCATACACTGCTTGATACTTAAGGGCTGTGTCAACCAGTTTTAAGACAATGAATTGCCGGGTGATTTTAAGATGGAAAGATAAGATGCACTGACACACAGGATATATAAGTCGGCTGCAGTTGCAGACAGTACTTCTGCTTTCAACACCATGGACTTTTGAAAAGAGGGACAGGGAACAACTCAGTTTTGAACCACAGATTATTGCATACAGAGACATATCATATTCTGGCATGAACTGATTTAAGTGTCTTTTTAAAAACAACGTGAGTAGACATGCTTTGGATGTTAGCAGTTGTACATGTATATAGAGTAGTCTCACATACACGAATACATACATTAAAATATTCATATTTTTCTCATGTACTTGAAGAATGACAGTTGTACACAAAAACAAAAACGTCCCCTATCAGAATGCAGGCTACAGGGAGCATGACTAAAAATACATTTCAATGTATTTTTAGTTAGTGGCATAGTAATTGCTGAGTCCTACTTACTGCGTTGCTAGGTAGATGCCCTAGTTATGCAGGTAGACTTTTCTACTCTAATAATTCGTGTTTACTTTTTCATGCGAAAGTAAGGATTCCAACAAACATTAAATTTGTTAGCAAACATTTTTTTTTTTTAAATCTCAAATCAGTGGTCACAGATTTAAAAGAGATACATAATTCAACACCTGGTCAGACTAAGTACCTGTAACATTTTAACTGCTTTAAATGTGTTTTTTCTGAAACGAGGAGGACAATAAACAATCAGTTCATGGCATTTCTAGCTGCAGAGCATACATTTTCTGTTCTTTCTCTATGACTGTAGCTGTGAAGTCTTTAAATAGTCTCCCAGCCTCCAATTTCTGCTCATATTCATCCATTCTTCCTACAGCTGCCATGGTGTTCTACTTGGGCAGTGACCTCCCTAATTACAGGTCTCCAGTTGTTCTCCTTGAGAGCAGGTGTTTTGTAATTGACTTCCACCCCTCCCCCCCCCAGCATGCTTCACCTCCTTTATGCACACAGAGCCTGAGCCATGGAAGAGACTATTGCCATTCCCCGCAGATGGAATGCTGACTCTCTCCTATGTCATTGTGTCTAATATTATGTTTGTCTAGACAGACTTCTCTCCATTACTAATTATTCAATGCTTTCCATCACATCTTGGTTTAGAATCAACCTCTTTTGGGAGCCCCTCCATTTGACCCACTATTGCACACAGCAAAGTATATACTCATTGTTCTCTGTCCTATCATATTTACACTTGCATTAAGACACTATCCATAGTACACAATCCTTGTTTATTTGCAGTCCAAATGTTTGTAACACTTTAAACACACACACAGTGTTAATTTCACCCATTGCCTAAAAATAAAGTTGAAGATGCAACAAAATGTGACATCCCTGTGTTTAATTCATGTATACAGCCTAAAGAAAAATCACACAAGCAGAAATATTTCCAGATTTTTCAGGCACAGGATGGGGAGAACCTCATGCTACCTAGGGTTGCCATGAAAACTACAATGAATCTCTATTCTTTATGTATAAGAGAGATTCAGCGGACAGTAATGGCTTAAGATGTCTAGGCTCTCAGTGCATATAATTAGTGAATGAAAGGGTACAGGAAGAAGTGAATTTTAACTTACACGTTGAGTCATAATTTTAAATGAGGTAATTTTCTATGAAGCATGAAACAGTTCAGCTACTTTTTCATCTTTCATTGTGCCACATCATGCCTAAGTAGATAGAAATGGTACTTCATTTCCTTTTATTTTTCTAAACCAACCAGTTACTGAGAAGTGAATAGTAACTAAATTCAAGGGGTTTAATCATTTGATTTTATTTCTTAATCTCACTGCAAGCTATGGGACAGATTGACCACCTATAAATGCAGGTTGTTTGGGGAGCCAGCTTTTAGGAAAGGATTTCAAATCTCTATGTATGTCTGAGAAGCTTTCTGCCAATTACTTTCCAATCTGTCTTTTTCATTTCCCACTCATCAGTTTTTCATTCAACAGATATATTGGGTCAACAAACATTTCCTGAACACCCATCTCATGTCTGGGATGGCTCTAAGCTCTTGAGTAGCAATAAATGAGGTAATACACTCCAACTATGGGTCACAGCATCTGTCAGACGACTCACATTGCAGCCACACCAAAATCTCTGACAGGCAACAGACAAACCGGTTGGAGTGACAGTTCCAGTGATATTTTGTTGACAATAACAGACACTCAGGCACTGGAGGAGTTTGCAGACTCCTTTTACTCTCCAGAGCCCATCAGTGTAATAGGCCTTCCATTCAAACAGAAGAGATTGCAGCAAGCAGAGGGATCATGGCTACCATTGAAAGAGGACTTGGAAATGAACAATCCTTTACACTGGCATTGACAACACAAAGAACTAACCACATACTCTTACTAAAAACCCCACCAGAAGCATTTCCAAGGGGTTCCATGATCATTTTTTAGGTGATTTGGATATTTTTACTGTAACAGGTTTAACAATCTAACTCCAACATTTTGTCATTTGAGAAATAAAAATCATTATAACCCATTGTTCACCTTTTCTTGATCTGTACTTCACTCTCCCAATCTGGAGTGACCTTGATCTTCTGTTTGCCTAAGTTTTCTTTAGTGTGTACAATACAGTGTTTGTTTTCACGTGTTTGACTTGATTCACTTACTATCTTTCATTTCCAACTAACATCACAAATTATGCGCTTTTGTCATTTTAACACAAATAATAATCAGTCATGTATATTTATCAATACTACAATTGAATCAATTTATCTAGCAAATAGCACAATGTGTTTATACCCATGATAATTATCTATTTGTTCCTAGGTGACTATAGGAGAAGAGTTCAAAAGTCCCCAACTTATGGAAATGCTGTTTGAGGAGAGAGAATTGCACATTGCCTCAATTTTATTATTATGTATTAAACCTAGTTTTCAACTAAAACATGAATAAGCACAGATATTATATCATTTAAAATAAAACAAAACTTTCCCCTTTAAAACATTTTAATAATCATTGGTGAGATTCTCAATATCAACTGAACATGAACTCTGACCATTTCTTTTAATTTTCTCTGAGTTTAATAGAAAAGACGCAACAGAAGCAGTCATTTCGACCGAATTTGACTGTGTATCACAAACCCAACTTACAACATATTATTATCAGAAACTAAATAAATACTTTGAGGGACAATTGGAGCCCACAAAGTACTTGCTCCAAAACATTTCCCAAGGTGGAAAGATGTCAGGTCTGTCTGGGAGGCTGATCTCTTGGGCTCACTACCCTGAGTGCCAAGACTAAAATACCCAGAAAGCTTATGGAATTTGAATTATTCAAAAGGGAAGAAGAGAAAGTGATTTGGATTGGTAGACCCATGTTCTTTGAATAACCCAGAGATCCTGAATAGAAAAACTTCCTGCAAAGGCAGAATTGATGGGATTTCATTAAAAATATATCTGATTTTCATTCTTGGAAAGAAAACTTGACTTTAAAAATTAACACCCGAGAGAATATTTCATAAAATAGAAAATTAAGTTCATATTAAATAAGAAATCCAATTTAATCTTAAGCAAATAGTCATCCCTTGATGTAAACCTTGATAACATATTGAAATTAATTTTACTATCCTTCCACTATCCTTACACACACACACACACACACACACACACACACACACACAACTAATATTAATGTGATTGCTGTTTTTAAGAGAAACCTTATGTCCTTGTCAGTTTTTGTTCTGTATTAACTATGATGGAAGTCTGAATCTATACTACTGAGTGTCAGTTTCTTGGGCTTTTCAAAATAAACAATAGTAAATCTTTTGCATGTCTTTGTCTTATTAATTAGAATTCTTTATATTCATCCTAATTATCCTAATTAAGTATCAATCTGTATTTTTCCTGCTCTTTCTATTTGCTACTCCTAAATGTAAAACCTGTAATAATATCTTTGGTTAAAACCAAAAGTCTGAGCACTTTTCTCATAGTGTAACATGATATTTTTCCAGAGTTTTAAGATTTTATGTGCTTAAGTAGGGAAGCGTACTCCATTTTGGCTGGTTACTATTTAAATGGATATGTACCTATCATGTTCATCATCATTAATATAATTATTAGCATCCAGTTATGCTAGCCCCCTGTATACTGCCCAGACTTGAGTTTTGTATATGGACAAAAACAGGGTTCTTTATAATTTCACAACATTTAAAAGAAAATAAGGATAAAATTTTTATAATAATGGGAGCAGAGATTCTCCCATATGAATCTTTTCAGTCCCAAGAGCCGACCAATGATCTCCAATCAAATATTGCTTTCTAGAGTTGGTCTCTTATCAGAAATGATAAATTTTCTACTTGTACTATCAGTGATTTTAAGCATTATAATGGAGTCATTAAAATGAATACTACATAAAAACAAATAGACATATTTTCCAACACTCTTCTAAAAATTTCGGTATTTCCCTTAGTTCCTTATAAGTTAAAATACTATTAATATAGAAAACCTATTAGAGGGAAGGGTATAAATGATGTGAAGACTATATTCATGATGATATTTTCAAAGAAAATTTCAAAATTAAATTTATAAAGCATATAAATGATTAAAGTGTAATTTTGATCTAGATAATTTTTTAATATTAGACTTGAGTGAATTGTTTTATTTAACCTGGAATGAGTTTTACACAAAAAAATTCATATTTATGATGTGCACATACAACCCTGATGGGAATTATACTGATTATAAAATTGATATTTCAGTGAAGGCACATTTTGACCCTCTCTCTTTATTTGTCATCAATTGATTTCCTTAGTCTTAGGATTTTCTTCTGCTGTATTTTAGTGTTTTAATGTGATTTTCTAAGCAGAGATTCTAATTCTAATTTTTGAAATTCATAATGGCAAAATCATGGTCTGTATACAAATAGTTTTAAAGGAAATGAAATTATTTGACAGCATCTTACACTGAATTAAAAAACCCATTATATATACCAAATACAAGGTGAAGTACAAACATGTGAACAGTGTCAATATCAGTTTCAGTAAAGATTCTTTTTCTCGGATCTTTATATATACAAAAGGAAAGAAGACATTTGTATAAATTTCAATTATGTTACTGGTGGAAGTTAAAGTCTCACCCAAAGGTTACTTAGAACAGATTTCCCATGTTCCCTGGACCAAAACCATGAGAACCAGTGCTAGAAAGAGATTCCCAAATGGCATAGACCGGTGTTTGGGAGGCACACAGGTGACAGAGGGACATGAAATTTTGCTACGATTCATCAGAAATTAACAAAGTATCACCAAGAAAATGTATTTAGAAGATGATATTCCAATGGGTAATGGATAAGTAAAAATGTACATTTTTAAAAATAAAACTTACAATCAAGTTTAAAAAATACATAGTATTGCTAAGTTGAAAATCATCAGTTCATATAATAGTTCAATTTGTTCCAGAGATAATTTGTATTATTTAAAATTTCCATTAAGCACCCATTCTTTGTTATAAGAAGTAATGGGAAAATGCTTAAGATAACTATAGCAATGTAAAGATCAATATAAATGTATTATAATATGTTGTATGGCTCTTATACTGCGACCAACTCTATGTGTACAGACATTTGAATAGCTAGCTTTCTTTTCCGCCGCCTCCTAATACAAGCTGAATTCAAATGTCTTCATTTTGGATTTGGCCTCTGCCCTAGTGATTATAGAACACATGTTATTTCTATTAAACATTGTCATAAATTAACAGCACTATAATTTAGTCAGTGGGAATAGCCATTAACACCACATACTTGGGGTCATAAATTATTTAGAGTTTTATAAAATGAGCTAATAAACTAGATATATTACTTAAACATGTAAGATTTATGTAATTATATAATCTTTTATTCTGACTGTAGACTTAGAAATGAATAAAAGCATAAACTCCAAACTGTTGATGTTTAAATTCAATTAGCTAAAAATGAGCTTCAGGGTTTTTTTTTCCTAAACAGCCACATTCCTAAATTCCAGATTAAAAAGAAGGAAAGAATATAAAAAATAAGGAAGCACAGATGTTCATTTTGTAGTTCTCAGGAAATCTTTAGGACTTAGGAAGTTTGTCTTAAAATTTATTTTGTAAATAAGGCATTTAAACAGAATTCTCAGTTTCTATTTTCCATTGTTTATTTCTATTAATTTTTAATTTTGGCAGGTTTCAAGTAGCCACAGATGCCCTTGAACTTCCTGTATATTGAAAGCCTCAGCCTTAAACTATTCTTACTCTCCCGTCATCATCTTCATCATCTTCCAAATAGATGCTAGCCATCATATCTGTTTCTAGAATTTTTACAGGTTAAATATTTGTTGGGAAATCCTGAGAGGCAAAGAAATACAGATTGAATTAATTAGTTGTGAATTTTATGAATAGTAGAATAAAAACATGACAAAGATGAGTGCATTAATAGTGATGCATCAATATGGACATACCAGAACACATTTTATAATTGTCTGTTGGTATATTTACATATGTTTTAAATATATTAAATCCCTAAAATCAGGTCATCTTTTGAACTTTGAAGAGAGGTTATATAATATTTTCACTTTTTTATTGATATCCCATTCTTGTTAGAATTCAAAAGATCATTACATCCTTACCAATTAGTATTTTATCTGTCATGTATTTATCATCCATCATCTATTTATATATATCTATCTATCCTCTATAGTCTTTTTTAGAATATATGAAAGTGGGACTTACCTTAAAAAAGTTGTAGTAGTGGATTGTGTATATCAATAAATATTAAACTGACTTAAGTAAAATTGAAGTATATAAATGTCATCCTATTTTAGCTATTACATAACATTGGTTTAAAGATTTAAAGTTTAGAATTAAGTTTTATCAACTGGATACCTAAAAGAGGCTTAGATTTAAAAAAAAAACCCTTTCAGAAATCTTAAGTGGAATTATGTTACAAAATTTAATAAATAATCAACCATTTTAAGAACTAACTTTTCAAATAGCTGATTCAATCACAAATACATGAATGCCACAATAATATTCTAAATAATACATACTGAGAATAGATTTCTCAGATTAAAAGTAATTCTATTTTATTAAATTATATGTTTTGTTATATGAAACTATAGATTAAATCATTCCCTTTAGCCTGTCCAAACTCTTTCATATACCCCTTTGCTCTCTATTTTCATTGATAATTGTTACAAGCATACACACAGACACACACACATGCACACACATACTCTCATATATATATATAGAAATGTATATAAATATATATATATATATATATATACATATATATCAGTACATGAATGAACTTTAAGAATCTTGAAGAAAACAATTCATACAAAAACTTACTTCTACTTTGAGGATAAAAGTATTAAATATTTTTATATTTAATTAAATATTAAGTACCAAATATTAAGTACCAATTTCACAGTAAGCTGTGAAATTATCCATTTTATTTGTTTATTAGGTCATTTATATTCTCTTGTGAGCTGCTTTCTTTCATTTTTGTTTTCAGTTTTATAAGGAGCTAATGATTATAGGGATAAGAAAAATAATTATTATGGAGTAAAAATATTATCTTCCAGGTCCATAAGGATGGGTGACTTATAAAAGGTGAAGATAAATGGTTAATTAGTTCTACATATAAGGAATAGCATCTTCATTAAAGATTCAATCTTTTAAAATCCAGAACTTCCAATCAACTGTCTATTTTACACTTCTGGAGACTTCTGGCCTAGCCATCACCAGTGTGTTTTCATGCTGTTTTTGTTGTTGTTGTTTGCTTGTTTGTTTTCCCTCAAGACAGCCTTTCTTGTGTAGCAGCTCTGCCTGTCCTAGAACACACTTGGTAGATCAGGCTGGCCTCAAACACACAGAGATCCACCAGCCTCTGCCTCTCAAGTGCTGGGCCAAAAGGTACGCATGACCATGCCTGGCAAATAGCAACTGATTCTCACATACCAGGAAACATAAATATTAAGACTTTTTTCCAGTCATGTTCCAGATGTTAGTCAAAACAATAATTTTGTATATTTTATATAAAATTTGAACAAAATTAGAAAGGACACTTGCTATCACCTTAAATATCCCACAACTTCAGAAGGAGTTTCAAAATCCCATGTACTATTATTCAGATAAGTTTACAACTATTGATGACTGGCTTTGAAAGCTATAGCTCACTTAAATATCTTTCTCTTTTTAGTAGAATTTTATAAATATTTCAAATACATTTTTATTCCTAGTGAGAATTTAGTAAGATTTTATCCATGAAGCAAAATGCCAGATGATTTAAAAAGTCCCCATCTCAGGTTCCAACCACTATTTTCTCTCGAATTGTCAATCCTGTTTTTAATTTGCAGTGAACAGTACTGTCAATCTGTTGTGGGAGCTATTTTAAGATTTCATTATCTCTCTTCTCCAACCTTTGAGTGGCCCGTCACTTGTTATACCCATCATCAAAGTTAGCCGATGATACAACTGATTCCAGCCTTCAATTTATTGAGACATTGAATTGCACAATACACTTTGTCCTTTCCTCCCTCTGTGGTTCCTTTCTAGAAACAAAAAAAAAAATTATTTGTATTCTCCTACAGACAGTAAGAAAATTCTAGCAATAACAAGACATCTTACAAATCTTTGAATATTAATTTAAAAATTTATAAAGTATTTTTCTACAACACCAAGGTGTATGAACTGAAAACAACACAAATGGGAGGAAACTTAGTAATCATAGTGCAATATTTGAGTTCTAGCATACAATGGATACTGAAGTGTTGGTTGTGAGCAGTGCTTTTGAAAGGGTAGATGGGAGGATTCTTAAGTGAAATGTGTAAGGTAGAAAGTTCTGGTACTTGGGTGATATGCACAGGTGTTGTTAACCTCAAGTGGGAAAATGGTTTTAGTGCCCAAATTAGTTACATATGCTGATGCAGACTCTTGAATTCTAAGTATTCTTAATTCACTTAATTTTTTTCAGTTCAATGTCACCGAGCTACCCTCAGCTTGACATGCTGAGTACGAAGTGCACTAAGAACACTTTCCACTGAAAAGGTCTTAAACATTGGCCTGATCTGAAGGAACATGAGACAAGCTCAGAATGTAATACAAAACATTAACCCTAACCATGTCCTGACTTGGTCTGCTGTCATTGCATCTGCTAAGGGTTGGGGGAGAACAGAGCACTGTGTTCATGAAGTCCCCAAGGTAAGTCTGAGGGGCAGGTTAAAGACTTGAAAGTAATGGAAGTGTCTGCATCAAGTTCATAATACAACAGTGAACATGATTCTTTTGTTGCTGTTGGTCCAATGAAGTCACAGAAAACAAGACCCCAATGCTCAGTGAAAACCTTAAGGTCTGTCCCCACGAGGAATAATCGGCCTAAATACCTATAAGTACAACATTACACAGTCACCTAAGACACCCAGGGAGGTAACTTCATCCTTCTGCAACTTCCTTCCCCTGTGCTTCTACCTCTGACCCCTTCCAGCAGCCAGGGAAGGAAGACACTGATGTCTATATACATATGAGAATACTACATGGTAGTAGACTGAGTCAAGAGCAGTTTTTGACATTAGTTCTAAGATTATATTTACCCATTTTATTATTTTTAAAGTCTCTCTTCCCCCTCTCTCTCATGCATACACTCATGTGTGAGCTGGCATACACACACACACACACACACACACACACACACACACACACACACACACCCTTATCCACAGGAAGTCTCTAAAAATTTTTAGGAGGCTAACAAATAAGTTAGACTTTCATAATGAGATTCATTTAGGACATGTATAAAATGATAATGGAAAACAAAATGAATTTTTCAAAATAATGCTCTACTGGTTTGTAGTAGTCCCATTTTTAGCATCTACAGCTGTAGTTCATAACTGTATGTAACTCTGCTTTCAGAGGATCTAATAACATTTTCCAGGCTACATAGGCACCTGCTCACATGTATTGCACATACATGCATGTAAGAAAAACACTCAGGAATTAATATAAAATAAAAAACAAGTCTTTAAAGAACAAGCAAAATATTCCCTTAAAATGCTTCTTGTGTTTTAATTAAGTTTGACTGCTTCACAAATTCAAACATTCCAAAATTATTCTAAAATGCAATCTGTTTTTAACATGGACAGGGTAATATTATCTGTGAAGCCTAATAAAATAGCAATATATCAGAATTACTCCTGAACACAAATACTGCATTGAGAATAGAAGGACAATCCATCGGGTATTATGATATTATTTTGTCTTTCTAAAAAAAAAATTGGTAGCTGAGTAAATTTATCTTCTGTATGTGTTGATTTCACCTATAAATGTATCAATTTATTCATAACATGTAACTTCCCATTTGACATTGCTTTTTCAACTAGAAATATGAGCTTTTTGCTGTCATTTTTGATGATAAATACATTTCAATAACTCAATCACTTCAGGTGAAATTTTGAAGTTGAGATTCTGAAATAAGTTCAATGAAGAAGTACATTTCATTCTCAGCAACATGGGTAGCTGGTATAGACGCTCACCTGAATCTAGAAGTTCTACGCCAGCCTAGGCAACAATGAAAGATTTTTATCTCAAACTAAAGCCACAACAACGATATAAAACAAAAATCAATCCAGAAATAAAGGCAAAAAAGGTCTAGCAGCAAAAAAATGTCTACTGAGCAGCCAAGTAGTTCTAAATAATACTCCACAAGAATGGAGAAGAAATAGTTAAAAACACATATACCCAGGTGGTAAACAAACACTTCTAAAAGACAGGGATAGTAAAGAAACAGTTTTAAACCATTAATTATAAGGACGAGGAACCCCTCTAACAAAGAAAGGGGCAATCCTTATTACATCTTCTTCCCAGTGGCTTCACAAAATCTCCAAAGTTTTGTGGAGACACAATTTAGCTCAATGTCATTTTCAAAGCCTATAATAAAACTGTTAATATGAATTGGTCTATTATTGGGTAACCCAAAATAAATTATAAGACTGGTCTCTATGTAATTAGAATGATACTGTGTCATAGGCATTTCGGGTATCAGAAAATGAACACAATGGTGCTCTCTAGGACTTGCATATATTGCAAAAACATCAATAGAGAAAGGTAATAAAAGCAAGTACTGGCTTTATCTCAGAAGTAGAATTGCTCCTCTTATGTCAGTTATTAAGTATAGTCAAATTATCACAGCCTAAAATGTATGACTGAACCTCAGGCTTGTCCTCCATGTCCTTTTATGATGTCCCTACAATTTCACTGCTCTGTTGCTAATGAGGAGCAATACTAATTATTTAGCTAATCCCTTTGTTACAATAGATGATCACTTTGCCACAGGATGAATTGTTCTTTCAAGGGTGCCCTTTCCTAACACTTAATCATATTTCTGCTTGTATGATTCAGAATCAAACCTTTCCAATTTAAATTGCTTTTTAAAAGATGAAATCAAAGCCACTCTGCTAATGTTAGAGCTATGGAAACATCTTACTGACAGTTCTTTAAAAACAGACATCTTTGAGTTATTTGGCATCAAACTGTATCATATGATGATCCACCATTTATAATTGAAACTAACTGAAAAACAAACCCTCTGCTGAAATGAAATCAGTAAACATGACCTATCAATGAAATCATTTTTATCATTGTGTTTTTATTTAAATTCCTGTTTATGATAAATACTAACATAGAAAATTATTGCTTTGAAAATTGAAACAGGGTGGATTGAGTGTTCCAACAGGGTACTGAATGCATTAGGAAATCTGATCTTTGGGGGATATTTATCTGGGGTGCTCCCAAAGTAGCTAGTATATATCAGGTTATTAAGCCTATAAGAAATTTAAACAAGAGTAGGTTACCATATAGCAAAGATTAAACCAACTCTTTGAAAGTCTGACTTTATTTCCAATATGCTCAATAGCTAATATATTAAAATGTTTTCTTACAATTATTTATTACAAAACAAATTTGGTATAGTTTAGAGAAACATGGCAGTATTTTGTATTCATCTTATTTTAGTATTTGGAGATTTACCAATAAGTGGACAAGAACAAGCTCCTGGTTTATAGATTCCTTATATTCATTAACATGAAATCATTTACCCACAGGGTACGTTACTTCCTCTGCAGATGAAGAAGCTAAACAGCAATTCATATCTAATTATTTCAAATTCTGTTTTTGGCCATATGTAAATTTTAATGCAAAGCTTATAATTCATTTTGTTATTTAGAACGTTACAGTTTTCCAGAAACAACAAATATCTTATTTTCATTTACCTTTATATGCTGGAGAAAGAATCTCGATTATTTGAGGTTGTCAATGAATTTGAATGTAAACATTTTAATCTTATAAAATGTGTCAGAGTATGCATTTGCTGAGATGATAAAGCAAGTTTCTCAAGGCAAGTAAATTTAACAGTTAATGACATTACCAGTGTATCCAATGTCTCTGTCTTTCTCCATACACACACATACACAAACACACACACACACACACACACACACACACACACACACACAGAGAGAGAGAGAGAGAGAGAGAGAGAGAGAGAGAGAGAGCATCCATCATGTATTATCAAACAGGAATTTACTAGAATATCTAGGCTGCTCTTGGACTCAGTATCTCAAGTGATTCTCCTACGTAAGCCTGGGAGCATACCCATATGCCAGTGTCTCAGCTCAGTATTCAATGGTGTACATCCTTTTTGGAAAAATCAGTTGCTAAAACTTATAAAACAGCATAAGCACTTCATACAGAAGACAAGAAAACATTTTTATTCTGCATAATTAATACCCTTTGCAGCTCATGGTAAGTAGTTATAGCCTCATGATAAACTTTGATCAAGATAAGTTAGTTGAAATATTGGTGATTATTAGTAGTTTAAAACTTCAAAACAATATGACTCCTGAAAATTTTCATGTCTTATCAAAACTAACATCTTTTAATAAAATTATGTCCATTTATTTCGCCATTACTAAAACTGAAATAATAACTGCCTTACTTAAATTCTAGGGCACATATAGGACAAAACCACATGAGATTTGAAAAAGTTATACAACCTCAAGACCTGGTCTTTATTTCTATAACTGGACAGTCTATCATCTTTTTTTATTTCCTATTTGGTTGTATTCATGAGATTTATCACAGCAATCATCAGACTCATCTATAATAAGAAAAAAAAGTGACAAAATGCTTTTTCAGAAATTAGTTTTAATTAAAAATTCTAATTTTCAAGGGAAAAATGTAATCCTTTTCATATTCCATAAAATACAAGTTTAAAAGTTTCTGGGGTTAAAGTATGATCAGAGAATAGCATTTCCTAGAAGCAGTCTCCAGATTCTCTTCATGTTGAATGAGTTGGGATCTCTGACTTTTGTAGGAAGAAAAACCTGGTGTGCTGGATCCTAAAACACACTCTTCCCACAACACCTTTCAGCTCCTTGTATGGGACAGTGAAGCCTTTTGTCTGCTTTGCAGACTCCTGTTCACATTCCAATCTCAGCCCCTCCTTTTCTGGTGTTCTTGAACCTAAGACAGATAAGGTATATTTTTCTTGTTCATTTAACTGTTGCTTTTGGTGGGGGGAGTGGGGATGGTTCTGGTCTTACTGTGTAGCCCTGTACGGTCTGGAACTCATTATATGGACCACAAGTTGACCTCTACCTCACTGGTATCGACCTGCCTGACTCTAAAATGTACCATACCCAACTTTTTTCTTTAAGAAGAAAGTTGTATGGGATTGGAAAGAGGGCACAATTGTTAATAGCATTTGCAGCTTTTTCAGAGGACCAAGGTTCAGTTTCCAGCACCCAAGTGATGGCTCATAACTATTTAAATTCAGTTTCAGAGGCTGTTTTCCTTCTTCTGGCCTCAAAAGCACTGGGCAGGTACATGGTATACTCATAGGCATGCAGTCAACACACTATATACATTCTCTACAAACTTTGTCTAAATAAACAAAAACAGTACATGCTATTAAATGACTGTAAATCTATAGAATAGTCTAAGAAGATAGTCCTGAAATGATTAAAATATTAGTAAAATTCTGTGCTCAAACAAATCTGGGGCATTGGGATGCAGCTCAATGCAGAGTGCCTGCCTAGTATGAGCTTGACCCATGTCAATGCACACATTTAGAAACAAAGAACTGAGAAAACTAATTAGTTCACAATATCCAGAGCTTGTTTTTGTTTATAGTCTAAATGAGATCTGAAAATTAAGTGGTTTGGGTATAAATCAAAATGTAGCAATCAATAAAGAACCCAGACATGAAAAATTGAGATGGTGCTCTAATTGAAGCTATAATTTTGAAAATTTAAATATATAATTGACTGAAAATAATAACATTTCAATTCAAAGGACTTTAAAAAGTAATTTCCCTTGGGAAATTTGAACATGAGATTGGTTCTGAGATGCAGCCACACAAATGCCTTTGAGCAAAAGGAGAGGCTGTTCCTTGCGTTAAGCCTTCAATTACAGTATACTTTCATATTCATTAAACTCAGGAACTTACAGCAGTCCTTGTACCTGGCTCATTCTGAGGAACCAACTGTTGGCTACTGGGAATTACAGACTCTCCAGACCTTGCTGACATTTCTAATTTGAGTCCTGTCATTTGCTCATGCAATGCAAATGCTGGATGGGAATTTTAAAGGTGTATGGGCCACAAGAGGTTAGCAGTGCACTGATGAGATATCATCAAACGATGATGCAATATCCAGAAAAAAGGCAGGCTGAACAAATGAACCAAATTTTGAACTTTTCTCTTTTTGTTTCCAAAGTAATACTACCATGTAATGTTTAAAAAGCATAAGCATTCATCTCCTTGATTTTCAAGCTAATAATATTATTCTTTGTGACTTTAAAACTTTTTACAGATGCTTACAAATAGTTTATTCTAAATTGGGAACAAAAGTATTGATATAGTCAACATTCTTGTACATTTAAAAAAATAGTGTATGGTATGTAAAAAATTAATATCAAAAATGTATGTTTTTCTCTGTAAGTGTTTACACCTGTTCTTGGGTATAATATATGAAGACTTTAGCTATGAATGCTATTTCACTAAAAGTAACAAGTACATAAGAATCATTAAATGGGGGACTGGGGAGAGGGCATCACCTATAAGGTTCAAGCACGGGGATCTCAATTTGGATCTCCATTACACATGAAAGGGCGGGTAGGCAGGAAATAAGTCTGAAACTCCGGCAGTGGGTGTCAGGGTAGGCAGTAATGAATCTCTGAAGCCAACTGAATAGCCACCCTAATTGAATCAGTGAGCTCCAGGTTAGTGAGAGAGCTTCTCAAAAAATAAAGACAGTGACTGCAGGAGGCAACCACCATCAGCCTCTGGCCTCTATACACAGAAGGGTACACAACAACACTACCCAAGAGGAAGAAAACAGGAGGGGCTGGGAGAATGATTCATTCATCATGGTGCTTCCCTGACTCTTTTAGAGTTAGGACCAAGGTTTGTTCCTACAGTTCACATAAAGATACTGAGTTTTATGATGGGTGAATGTAATTTAAGTGCTGAGCAGGTAGACACAGAAGATTCCTGGGAGACACACACACACACACACACACACACACACACACACACACACACATACACACAAACACACAAATACACACTTGCATGAATAAAGACTTGTTCAAGAAAAGAGATTTTCCAGAGGACCTTTGTTTGGTCCATAGCACTCAGGTTGCATCTATCACTCCAGCTTAAAAAAAAAAAAAAACTTCTGTGGCCAAAGAAGTGGACATATACATGCACATACACAGGAAAAATCACATACATAATTAAAAATAACAAAGTAAATACATAGCATGAGAACATGAAGCTTATCCTGTAAAGTGTCTTACTTCTTGTAGACAATGTTGGTTCTAAAATCATCAAATGTTAATCTATGAACTTATAAAAAATGCTTTGTTTTGACAACAAATGTCAGATATGTCTCCTACTGAGAAACAAACAGATATTCAGGCAGAGCTGCACTAGCTTTATTTAGGTATATGAGTGCATTTGTTTCATATCAAGAATTCATGAGAATACACATGCTAAAGAAAATAAGCCACACAATATGGCTGTTTGGTGAAAAAACTCCTTGACTGAGGTTATCATAAGACCCAAAGATAACTAATGGAACATAGAACAAAACAGTTTGAGTCATAATTTTACATATTTTCCTGTTATTTTTTCTTCATTGTAAATGCAAAGATAGACACAAATCACATCAACTAATGACAGGAAAACAGAAAATATATAAACTTAAAAGGTTTTTAAAAATTGAGGAACATTACCAAATATAATAGCATTCAATGAATCAGGTTATATGAAGCATTACTTTATTTTATTTTTTAATTATGTCCAGGAATGTTTGATTGCATGTTTACCATGTGCATCTCTAGTGTCCACAGAGGTAAGAAGAGGACATCATTGGGTGCTGGGAATCAAACCTGGGTCCTCTGTAAGAGCAGCAGGTGCTCTTAACTATTGAGCCATCTTTTCAGTTAAAAGGATCTTGTAAATGTAATCACAATAATTAATGTTGTGATTCACAAATAACAAAATGTTCCATGTAAAAGGCTTCGGATCTCACAGTGTGAATCAAGAAAGATGTTATTTTCAGTGTCATGTATTAACAAGCTTTATACACACACACAGCTTTCTCACTAAAAGTAAGGACAATCAAACTCTAAAAGAACCTATACTCTGAAATTAGCAAGTGTTTTTTAAACTAATGAAAAGAGTAAAGACTGAGGATGTGAGTGGGTAGCACTACACTTGCCCAGTGAATACGATGAGACCATGGGTGCCACCCCCAGCAGCACAGGAAACAAAAATGGACAGGATTAATGAAGGAATAATACACGTTAACAAGAGGTGAAATTCATGTGATACAAAGATGCATGCATGCATTTCACATTACTTTAATAAATAGCCTCAGAAAACATCTACCAATAAAATATGCTTTACAAAAATTCTTAACACTTGCATTCATCTAAATAAATGAAGCTAATAATAGTGAATTCTACTATAAGCCTACCTTGAGTTTGCTATTATTCAGAGAACTGAAATTATATTGATACTTCATCCTCACATGGTCTTTTAGGTCTGTAATCTTAACTTCATTTTGCATCTAGGAAAATGTTTGCTGACAAAGGTGACTTGGTTGAGAAAACAATACTGCTTAAGTTTACATCCAAGCTCATGCAATCTGGCTCCTGGAATCAAACAATTTCAGGTATGCTCTGGATACTTGATAAATTCTATAGTTTGTCCATTTACTGAGAATATAAGAAATATTTTTTTAATGCACAGTGAGTTTTTTTTTTTCTTGTTTTTTATTTATGTCCGGAATTGGGTCTTGACATACAGAAAGGGATTCAGGGAAAAGGCTAGGAAATGAATGGAAGCCCATGGGAACGACAGAGTCAAGACCAAATGCCTGGATTACAAATCCAGAAAAGCCCCTACACAGGACCCTGAGTTCACCTTTATTAATGTAAGAAAATCCCCAGAACACAACAAAAGCTTCTCCCTGTTTCTTCCTAATTGCACACCCTCCTCCCTTTCTTAAAGTGAATTCATCTTAACTGAGAGTCCCAGGTCAATTTCCGTTCCAAAGAAGAAAATTCATTTGTATCTTGATCCAACATTATACTGGAAAATTAAGAGGTTTTTAGTCTGTTCAGTGGTAAAGAAAAGAAAGCCACACTGACAGACATTGCAAGAAATGGTAAAGGCAGTAGTCTAAAACTGCAGTCTGAAACACACAGCTTTCTCTCCCTTTACCAGCTGGTGTGCTTACACATGCACAATGTGTATCTGTGCTATTCTGATTTCTAAAGAACAAATGTGTGTGTATATATATATATATATATATATATATATATATATATAGAGAGAGAGAGAGAGAGAGAGAGAGAGAGAGATATCTTTTGAAAGATATCTATACTAACTAGGATATCAGAATGATTTACACAAGAGTAGATCAGAACAACCCCTACTTTCCAATAGGGAGTTCTAGAAGCTATGTGGTAGAAACTATACATAAAAATCACATTTGTCACATTGCATAATGGAGTCTACCTATACTATTTTGTTGTTGTTATTGTGTGTGTGTGCATGCGTGTGTGTGTGACTGTTTAGTTGTGCAATATTTGCTTCTAGAGACTGAACCCAGGAAGGCGTTATATAGTAGTTAAGCAATCTACTACAGAGCTCTGGCTCAAGCCTTCCCATGGATTCTTACATACTTTGTAACAGAGACAGTTTTCTTTCTCTAGATAAGACATGTAAGGCATGCTCAGCATCCCAATAATTCTTCATAGTTTTTTACTTACAGCCCTCATAGATGTCCGTGGGAATATGGACCGCTGCATGTTGATAGGATATCTGGCGTCCAAAATTAGCATCTTCAATAAAAACAGGTTTAATTCGTTGGCTGCCTGGTTCACTCTCATTTCTTTCAGGCTACGAAGGAAAAGAAAGATAAAACAACTTTATAAATCATTTTAACAGATATTTTCACATTCACCTTCTTGCTTGCTCAGTATATCTGCTTCAAAAGATAGAGCTACATTCTAAATGTAGTGCCACGATGCCATTGCTTATGCAGATTTCCATCCACGCATTAGCACTCACATTAAATGCTCATATAATCCAATTAAAACTAACTTCTTTCCCAATTCCTTCAAGTTGGAAGCATTCCAGAAACATCTGGCACTTTCTCTTAAAATACATGTGAGGATGTAGATTTAAAGCACAAAATGAATATCCCAAGACAACTGTATTTAAATTATCCACTTGAAATGAATTTTAGGATTTATGTTACAAGCTTATATTGGGCAGCTTACAATAGTTTAACTTTTCTATGTGAGTTGTTTTTGTTTAAAAATAAGTTGTATAAAAGAAGATGAGAACCATTGCAATTCTAAACACAATTAAATCAAACTTCAGTTTTCTAAAATAGGCATCAAGGCCCCGTTAATAATGATGGAAACCAATGATCTGAGAATTAAAGTCAAAGGTTAATTTCCTCTGTCATTTGTCCTCTCTAATAGTGCCTGCCATACTGTGTCATCTTATTACCCCCTGGATAGCAGCCTGTCCACAATGCCTCTGTAACTGTTTTGCTTTACATATTTAACATGTTTTACAATTGAAATATAGCTTTCTAAGTTGTTCACTAGCTATTTTCAATACTAAATTCAGGCTTGTATTTTCAATTCCTTTACTGTGGAAACTGTTTATATAATCCAAACTCTTTAAAGCAAAACAGGAATAAAGATAATATTTAGATACAGTGCAAAGAAAATTCACATGTATCAATATATGACAGTGATAGACCTGATGAACAAATGCATGCATCAGCATGCATAACCAGTAAATGCCATAAAGCCATGGCAGAATCATTTAACAAACTCCCAATAGGTCTGCAAGAGAAGAAAGTTTATTTATTGTTTATCATAAATGTAACTTACCAAGTGACATATTTGTATCTTCAAAGAATGAGATAAACATGCATTGTTATTTGGAACATTTTTAAAAAGACCATTTATACAGAAATATTAGTAGCATAGATCTTCCCAGTGATGCTGAACTCCACAGTCATCCACTATGTAGTGAAGTCAGTTTAGTGAGCCACAGTCATATGACCTTTGCATAATGAACCATTAATTTCTAGAGTGATATCACCTTACTTTCTAGTAAGGAAAGTGGAATAGAATAGATAGTTATGGATGGATGATTCTGGGCTGGGGTGGGAATTTAAATGGAGGATCAAGAGGGGGTGGCAAAGGAAGGGGGAAGGGAATGGATATGGAGAAAGACAGTTAACAATAAGAACCATTAAGGGGACAATATAGAAAGCTAATTTACACACACACACACACACACACACACACACACACACACACACACACGAAAAGCAATCTAATTGAAATTACCAAATAATGTTTATGTCTTGTCACCAAATGCAGCTTCCAGTACCATAATAGTATTAGTTGTAATCGAGCTAATGAAAAAGGACCCACAGAAATCACAAACTACCCAGGCTGCAGCTTGCTCTCCAAACACTGACAGCAGGGCCCTGTGGTCAAGCTGGAGACAATTGAAACAAGAGATGTCAAGATGGTGCCTATATAGAACCTTCACTCCTATGTTCCAGGGTCTTTGGTACAGGAAGACACCTACCTGCATGCTACCAAAGAAGAAATGTAAACACCAAGCCAGTGACAAGATGTTTATCTAAAACAGAGTACGGCCTTCATGATATGTAGGAAAATGATAGCACAAAGCTTGTGGGAGTAACCAAGCAATGACAGATTTGATGCAAGACCCACTCCATAAATTGGAACTCATCTGTTACTGTTTGGATGACCAAGAACCTGAGACTAATCTATTCCTTATACTGAATCGCATTGCCCAGTCTTCATACAAGGGGAGGTGATGGGAGATGCCATTATGTATATGTTTCTCATACTGGTTAATGAATAAAGCACTGTTGGCCAATAGAAAAGGAAGATAGGAGGGACTAGGAGACAAGGAGGAAAGAGGAAATAGGAAGGAGAAGTCAAGATGGAGAGACTGGAGAGAGCAGAATGCCAGCTGGCTCCTCAGTAAGAGAAGACCACGTGAAAATACATATATCAGCAGAAATGGGTTAATATTTAAGACAGAGCTAGCAGATAAGAAACTAGACCAGGCCAAATAGCATTGTATCAAATACAGAGTCTCTGTGTGTTAATTGGGGCTGATGCCGTGGCAGGACAAGACTAGGCAAAATGTTACTCCTTACACATGGTGCCCAGGTGGCTAATAAGAACTTCCGCTTAAAATTTAACAAAAGCTTAAAAAAGGGTTTTAGAAACAAAAGAACAAAGACAAACAAGGTTTCTTAGTAACAACATTTTTCTCTTTAGATTCCAATTTGTGAGAGACAAGCAGATATTTGCAAGGCTCCTTTAAGGGAAGATTCCTGACTCACCATAAGTGGCAAAAAACCACAAGGCTTTAAAAAAGCACTGCTAACAATTTATTGGTGTGTATGAGAGCTGGAAATGGCAGTGACCACATCTCCAAGCTCGCAGCATGCTTGCTGGATGGCAGCGCAGACCAAAGCAGTGACCACAGCTCTCAGTGCTGGCAGTAAAAGTACACCCCCCCCCCCCCGCTATCTTTGGTAAACTGTGACAGAAACAACTATGACTTTCATTTTAGCAGTGTTGTTATTTACCAGATAAAAGACTCGTGGAAAAAAAAAAAAGATAAAGATTTACAGTAAAGACAGATTCACATTAAGAAAAAGCACTAAAGGTTTACAGTGTGGTATAAAATATATATAGGATTGGGAGAAAAAAATAAAATGTTTTTAAAAAGACAAAGAGGAACTGGGTATAGTGGCACATGCCTTCAATCCCAGCACTCAGGCGACAGAGGCAAGCAGATCTCTGTGATTTCCAAGTAAACCTGGAATGCAGAGTGAATTCCAGGACAGATAAGAGTTACACAAAGAAACCCTGTCTCAAAAAATAAAAAGTAAAAGAAACAGAGTAATAATAAAGCAAGTAAAGATGAAAAGCTCAGAGAGAATCCGTTGCTGTATGGTGTTATATTGTCTTTGTATCTTTTGACTGCTGAGGAAATAACAACAACTGTTAAAACAAATGGTGTTGGATCAATACAATTTATATATTTTAAAAATGCTTTGACTCCAAAATTTAAGTCTAAGGACAAGTTACTGGGGAAAAGGATTTCTATTTTTCTTTCCACAGAAAATGAAAAGCTGTGGATTCCTTCCAGATTAATGTGGTTTGAGCAAGCCAGACCCCCTGAAACAGAGTACCAGTTGATCCTACATTCAAAACAGCTGGACAAAGCAGCCTTGTAGACTACAGCCAGGATTTCTGCATCTTCTTAGGATTCCCCATAACAGTGCCCCCTATCAGTAGGAAGTTGTTTGAAAAGTAATGCCCAAATTCCCAAATATTGTTTATAAATGTTTTCATGTTAATGGGGTTAGTTATAAATGGTTAATGATCACAGCCAAATCTTTTTAAAGGTAAAAAGGGGATTATGGTATAGATATGAATACTTTGTATTGGAATGGATTTTCATTTATTGATACAATTTAAGGTCAATTTTGTAATGTGTGTATTTCTTCTTTTGTTTAGATACTGTGTTTGCATAGCTCATTTAAAAATGTAATATATAAGTTAGTTCATATTTTAGAGAGTTACTTATAATAGTCAAAACTTATAGCTAGGTGAGTTAGGTTTTCTTGATATATAGACATGTATTTGAGATGGATAAACATTCTTCAAACCTTTCAAAGACCTACAGAATATGGCATTTAAAATGGGTTAGGGTTTTTCTTGACAATGAGGCACAACTGCTCCTGGCAACACCACCTGCGTCAGAAAGGAAGAGATGGACATTAAAAAAAAAAAAAACACGTTATGGAGTTTGCCTCCAATATGGCAAGACTAGCCATGTGGACAAGATACTGCTCTTGTCTGGACTGTTTGACTTTATGCTATATAAACTGGACATGCAGAACCCACAGAAAAGTGCCTGCTGATTGAAGATAGACATTGCTACAGAGTTCCTGCTTCATGGAAGAATCTGCCAGACAGTCTGCAGGACACAGAGAAAAGTGACTGACAAACTGACAATACAGGTATACAGTTTAAAGTTTCCTGCTTTGCTGAAGAGTCTGCCAGACACACTATGGCCTATGGGCTGAAGATGGAAGATTACAGAAGAACTTCAGGTGACTGACAAAATAAGATGTGTCTGTCATTTCTAGAGTTTATATATTATCCTTCTGTGGTGTTTGATGGAGTTGCAGACAGATAGTTATGCTTATAGTTTTCCTTAGTTAGGATTAAAGATAAGTACTTAGACTTTAGACACACAAAGATAGGTTAGATGATGAAATATTTTCTTAAATCTTGATAAATGTTAATGGACTAAATATTGTTAACTGTGATTCTTATTTGATAACTGTGTGTGATATATTTTGCTATGTTAAGGTTAAAACCCTTCTTTTTATTTAGACAGAAAAGAGGAGATGATGGGAGATGCCATTATGTATATGTTTCTCATACTGGTTAATGAATAAAGCACTGTTGGCCAATAGAAAATGAAGATAGGAGGGACTAGGAGAAAAGGAGGAAAGAGGAAATAGGAAGGAGGAGTCAAGATGGAGGGACTGGAGAAAGCAGAATGCCGGACGGCTCCCCGGTAAGAGAAGACCACGTGAAAATACATAGCTCAGCAGAAATGGGTTAATATTTAAGACAGAGCTAGCCGATAAGAAACGAGTACCAGGCCAATAGTATTGTATCAAATACAGTCTCTGTGTGTTAATTGTGGCTGGTGGGGTGGCGGAACAAGACCAAGCGGCGGGCGGAAAATCATTACTCCTTACAGGGAGGAGCTTATTCTTACTTCAAGTTGATATGACATGCCTTTCCCTTTCTGAACTGGAACAGAGGAGGAGTGGACAGGGGGGCGGGAGAAGTAGGGGAGGGAATAGGAAGGTCAGAATGTAAAATAAATTAATAAATTTAATTAATAAAATAAATTAACCTAAGACGAAATAGGTCATGTATCTATGATAAAACCAAATAATATTGGTTTAAAAAATGTGGTGATAAGTCCCAATAACATTCTGCTATACTCATAGTCAGTGCCTTGCTTAGCCATCACCAGAGATTTCTCCAGCAGCAAGTGGAATCAAATATAGAGGCTCAAGTAATACATAATTCAAATGGTCAGGGACCTTAGAACACTCAGCCCTAAATGGGATGTCTCCATCAAATCCCTCCCCTCAGAACTCAGGAAACCCAATGGAAGAAGCAGAAGCAAGAGTGTAAGACGCAGGGGAAATGGAGGGCACGCATGCACAAAAACATACATACACACACACACACACACACACACACACACACACACACACACACACAAAACCAAAATGTCCTCTGAATTTACATGAGCAAAGCTCACATGAATTCAGACACTGAGCAGTAGACATGGGGTCTATACAGGTCTCAATCAGGCCAATATAAGATTCTTGAGTATGCAAATAAGAGAGTCAGTATTTTGTACCTTCTCTTGGGCTCTGTTCCTTCTGCATGTTGTGTCTAATTCCAAAGTTTTAGTTTTGTTTTATCTTATTAGAGTAATTATATTATTATTCCTTAGAAGCCTGTTTCTTTTATAAGAAGATGCATAAAGGGAGTGGATTGCTATTGGAGAGTAAGTTAGG
The DNA here is from genome assembly GCF_943737965.1 of Phodopus roborovskii. Lineage (NCBI taxonomy): Eukaryota > Metazoa > Chordata > Mammalia > Rodentia > Cricetidae > Phodopus > Phodopus roborovskii. Next base: position 1,528,678 of record NW_026126744.1, on the reverse strand, counting down.
TATAATAGAAGAAAGGGAAACTGTAATCTGGATATATCATGTAAAAAGAAGCTCTGTTTTTGCAGGGCCTTTGTGACGCATGCCTTTAGTCCCAGCACTTGGGAGGCAGATCTCTGTGAGTTTGAGGCCAGCCTGGTCTACAGAACTAGTTCCAGGATAGGCTACAAAGCTACACAGAGAAACCCTGTCTCAAAAAACCAAAAAAAAAAAAAAAAAGAGAGAGAGAGAGAGAGAGAGAGAGAGAGAGAGAGAGAGAGAGAAAGAAGGAAGGAAGAAAACAATACCATTACTAAGCTAAAAATTTTGTACTAAACAATATTATTTAACCTTATTTTTCCAGTTTAGGTTATATTAGAAACATTTTGGATTTGTGTGTGTTTGTATGTAGTGGTGAATCATAGTCCTGTGGATGTCAGTGCACATAAGTGCTTGTGGAGGCTAAGGGTAAGCTTGCCTGATTCTTCAGATAGAGCCTTTCATTTACTAATTTTCATTTACTATGCTAAGTTCACTGGCCAGTGAACCCAAGGAATCTCCCTTCCCAGCCTAGAATAGCATCCTTATATTACCATTTCTGGTCATTAAAAAAGAAGCAAAAACCAGAAACAACAACAACCAAATCCCTTTCCATTTTTTGAGGTTAGAGTATCACACACATGACTGTCAAGGCTGGCTTTTATCTGATTTCTGGGGATCAAACTCAGGTCCTCTTGCTTGCATGGCAAGCACTTTATAAATTAGCTCATTTCCACAAAATCCTAGAGCTATTTTGCTCCAGAGAAGTCCATAAAAGGAGCATTATTAAGAAACACTGTGAAAGGCATGGTGAAAAAGACAGATGAGAGGAAATCTCAATTTTGCTAGATTAAACTGGGCCAGTCCATGTTGTTTCAGTGCCTGACTGTGAAATAAATGATACAATTATACAATGATCCTTTTTCTCAGAGTGTATCAGACAGTCAAGCCGCCTTGTCCTCAAAGTAGGCGGCATCTCACAAAGGAGAGGGAGTGTTGTGAACACGTTTCCAGTGCAATCTAATAGGAGCTTCCATTCTACATTACATACCCAAACCAAATGACATAGTTATTCGAATTCTGTATTAAAAACTAAAATATGTAGTTTTTCTTCACAGTTTTATGAAATCACTTTAAATCAGTCTTTCCACCAAATCAAATAGACGTTTATGTACAGCAATTTCAGATATATAAAATGTAGAGGATAAGATGACAGATAAAGACTGGACATATGAGCTAAGGCTAGCAGTACTTAGACACATGAAACTATTTCACCCATTCACTCATTCCAGGAAAACCACACTGGAGGCCTGAAGAGAGCATGATACCTCACTGTCCATATAAATGCCACTCAATATCTAAATCTAAAAATACTGAATTTTCAAAAATAGTATGATGGTCACAGTATTTACATAAGATATAATTATATGAGTAAATATAAAATAATTATATGGGAAAAGCACACAATTACTGGGTTGTTTTAAGATACTAATTCTTTAAAAGCATATTAGGCAAAACAAAACAAAACAAAAAGATGTAAAAGCCCATTTGTTTGGGGAGGAGAACAATAGAAATGAGGCAGAATAGACATATAAATGGTCATATTCATGCCAATCGTCAATATTAAACTTGATCTTTGTCATTAAAAATTATTCGTTCTCTAGCTTTATCCAGTATTTAAATAACCACATATTATATTTGCTATCTAAAATGTTCTATTATAAACCATTGAACACACTCTGAGTTCCTGCAGGCAAGATCCTTGACCACCAAATCCGGGCCTCTGCTAAAGAAAGAGGCCTCAGCTGGAGAGTTCCAGTTTTCAGTGAGATCCGACTATCCTGCAAAACCTTCCCAAGTTCCAGCTCAGGCCTTGTCCTCTTCTGCCAGCTATTGGCCAGAGGTGACTCTGGGCCCAATCGGGGCTTCCTGTCCTCTACAACCACTCCCCCCCCCCCCCCGCCCGAACTCCCTGGGTTGGCCCCTGATCCTGCTGCTCCTGTCTCCTATCCCCATCGACAGCACCCTTGGAGCTCTGATACACGCCCACCCATCCCCACGGCCAGCCTACCCCCCCTACCCTGTGCCCTACCCTACCCATGGTCCTGCCACTGTGGTTGAGCACTGGGACAGAGGGTGGAGCTAACAGTCCACCTACTTCGGAGACTTCTCGGAGCAACTCTGAACAAAGGAGACCTGACTATCCACGCGGGACCACCCTTAATTATCACCTGCTTGATCTCTGACCCCACTTCCAGTCCCGGGGCCCTCCCAGAGATCTGCCTATCTCTGTGGGACCACTGTGAGTACCTGCAGCATCCTTGAACCCATCCCTGGGTCCCTGTCTGCAGAGAAACCTCCTAGATAGCTTGGACCACACAGAGCTACATATATTGAATCTCAGACCCACATAAGCCCATCAGGGAAGTACCATAGAGAGAGAGGGGATACACCACCAACACCTACTGGAAGAAGCTATGGGAAGAAGGCAATACAAGAAAACACCTAACAACAGAAAGAAAAGCATGACACCACCAGAATCTAGGGAAACTACACCAACTAGAATGGAACACAACAACAAAGCAGAGGAAGCAGAAGGGAACAACTTAAAAATTACCATCGTAAAAATGATAGAGGCCCTCAAAGAAGATGTGAGAAAAATCCCTTAAAGAAATCGAGGAAAAAACAAATAAAAAAGTGGAAAAAATGAACCAATTCCTTAAGGAATTTACAGAAAGCAAAGAAAAAACAATAAGGCAGGTGAAGGAAACAGTTCAAGACTTGAAAACTGAAATAGAGAAAATAAAGGCAACACTAACTGAAGGAATGCTGGAAATAGAAAAACTGGGCAAAAAATCGGCAACTACAGACACAAGCATAACCAACAGAATTCAAGAAATGGAAGAGAGAATCTCAGGAGCAGAAGACAAACTAGAACAAATAGATTCATCGACCAAAGAAAATCATAAATCCAACAAATCCTTAACACAAAACATCCAGGAAATGTGGAACACCATGAAAAGGCCAAACCTAAGAATAATAGGCATAGAGGAAGGTGAGGAAGCCCAGCTCAAAGGTGCCAAAAACATATTCAACAAAATCATCGAGGAAAACTTTCCCAATCTGAAGAAGGATGTGCCCATGAAAGTACAAGAAGCATACTGAACCCCAAATAGGCTGAACCAAAGAAAAAAGACTCCTCGACATATAATAATCAAAACACCTAGCATAGAGAATAAAGAAAGAATATTAAGAGCAGCAAAGGAAAAAGGACAGGTAACATATAAAGGCAGATCTATCAAAATTACACCTGACTTCTCTATGGAAACCCTCAAGGCTAGAAGGTCCTGGATAGATGTTCTAAAAGTATTAAGAGAACACACGGATGCCAGCCTAGGCTACTATATCCAGCAAAACACTGAGAGAAACAATTAATAAATGGTTCCTCTTCAAACTTAGAAGCTTCTGTAAGGCAAAGGACACAGTCGACAAGACCAATCAGCAGCCCACAGACTGGGAAAAGATTTTCACCAATCCTATATCCGACAAAGGGCTGATCTCCAAAATATACAAAGAACTCAAGAAACTAGTCAACAAAACACCAAATAACCCTATTAAAAAATGGGGTACAGAACTGAAGAAAGAATTCTCAATGGAGGAAATCAAAAAGGCTGAAAGACACTTAAGAAAATGCTCCACATCCTCAGCTATCAGGGAAATGCAAATCAAAACAACTTTGAGATACCATCTTACCCCTGCCAGAATGGCTAAAATTAGAAACACCAATGATGACTGATGTTGGAGATGATGTGGAGAAAGGGGAACACTCCTCCACTGCTGGTGGGAGTGCAAACTCATACAGCCATTTTGGAGATCCGTATGGCGGCTCATCAGGAAACTGGAAATTAGTTTACTACAGGACCCGGCAATCGCCCTCTTAGGCATATACCCAAAGGATTCACATCCATGCAACAAAGACATCTGTTCAACTATGTTCATAGCAGCACTATTTGTAATAGCAAGAACCTGGAAGCAACCTAGATGCCCCTCAATTGAAGAATGGTTAATGAAGATGTGGCACATCTACACAATGGAATACTACTCTGCAGAAAAAAATAATGGTATCTTGAAATTCGCAGGCAAGTGGATGGCACTTGAAGAAACCATCCTGAATGAGGTAACCCAGTCACAAAAAGAGGAACACAGTATGTACTCACTCATATATGGATTTTAGACCTAGGTCAAAGGATCACTAGTCTATAATTCACACCACCAGAGGAACTAGGATACAGGGTGTATTCTAAGAGATTCATATAAAGTCCCTCACAGAACTGGGAAGGGACAAGTCCCCCAGAGCTCAGCGGAAGTGGGGGGGGGGGAAGTGAATGGAGAGAGCATCTGATGCCTTTTCCTGGCCTGTGTGGTCAACTGCACACACACTCACATAATTTTAAAGATAAATAAAATTTAAAAGGGAAAAGTAAATCCACAGTTCAACTTTAAATTCGAGTGAGTAGATAGGTATCGTGGTACAAACAGTTTATCTCTGTACTCAGGAGGCAATGCCAGGTGGATCTCTGTGTTTTAGGCCAGCCTAGTCTACAGAGGGAATCCAAGACAGGCAGGGCTATACAGAGAAATTCTGTCTCAAACACAAAAACAATAACGAAAGGGCCATTGTGAAGCTGACATATACTCATTTACCATAATATCTATATTTAAAAGTAAAGACCATGAGGTGAACCAATTTGGAAAATTTGGGGAACTGCATGCAGCTGAAATTTTATACTAACACATAGAAAAATATTAAGTTTCTTTAAAAATCACTCTATGGGTTATTAAAGCAAAAATACATATTTTCTAAAAAGACAAAGATAAGTATGGACATAATACAAATAAATATGAACAGAAGCAGAAAGGTACACTGTGCAATTCCAGTCTCAATTTACTGTATTATATTTTAAATGTAAAACATGTTCCATATAAAACATACTGATTTGAGTGATGACAAGTATAACACTACATAAAAATGATCATAACAGAATTCTAGAATATTCTTGATGTGAAAATACTGCATTTTTTTTTTTTTTTTTTACGTTTGCAGGATGGATGAATGCTGATGACATACATAGTATAAGCAGACTCCCAAGACAGAAGATGATGGGGAAGAGGGGCAGGGCAAATGTAAATTCTACATGTTCACAATTTTCAAGCGGCTCACAATCTTACTAAATTACACACTTCTATGTGTTGAAACTTAGTGTAGCACTTATGTTGATGTAGGAAGAAGCATGTGGTTGCAGAGCCCCTAAGGGTTCAAGGGAGTACTCCATGAAAGTGAGGCTGCTGAACACCTGCAAACATTAGAAAGTGTATCTAAATGAAGACTTTTTCCTTCTAAGGAATGAAACTAATGACCCTTCTGATAGCCTGGGGCAGAGCTCAGTCAATTGCACTTTCATAGCTTATGCAAATCTATTGGAGGCTACAGTCTCAAACCCAGTCAATCAATCAAATATATATATATATATATATATATACACACATATATATACATATATATATATACACACACACACACATATATATACACCTTTTTATTGAATATACTAGAAATAAAACAACAAATGCTCATAAATAATCTTCAAATAATATGTAGTTCCTGGAAAATTGTGAAACTGGAATAAAAAAGGAAGATTATTAGACTCAATCTTTATCCCAGTAAATCCTCAAGTGGCTAATTTACATAGTTTGCATGCATAAATAGTAAGTAGCCATGGACACCAACTTGCTCTGTAGACCATGCTGGCCTTGAACTCATAGAGATCTGCCTGCCTCTCCCTCCTTAGTGCTGGGATAAAAAGAGTGTGCCACCATCACCCAGCAGCCAAAAGTGTCTTCAGAGCATTTAAAAATTGTATTTCATTTATTTATTATTCAGTGTGTGTATGTGCACGAGTGTGTGTGTGCTCTGTTTATTTTTGTGTGCATATGTATGTGTAAGTGATGATGTGTTTATATGTGTATGCATGTGTGTGTATATATGTGTGCATGTGTGCTATATGTGTACATATGTATGTGAAGTGTATTTGTGTGTGTATACTCATATATGTGTGTGTATATGTGAGTGTATATTGTGGTATGCATTTGTGTGTGTGTGTGTGTGTGTGTGTGTGTGTGTGTGTGTGTGTGATGTGTACATCATAGTGCATCTGTGGAAGTCACAACAACTTAGAGGAACCATTACTTCTTTCCACAGTGTTGGACCTACTAATCAATCCCAACCTACTAAGCTTGGCATTGAGCACTGAACCATCTCTTGGGCATAGTCTTCATAATTGTAACTTTACTCTTGTTATTTACAACAACATGGATATAACTGAAGATCATTATTTTAAGTGAAATATGGCAATTAAAACAGGATAATAAATGATTATATTTTTATGTGGATTCTAAAAGTACTGGTTTTGAATAAATCAAGAATGGGGTGGTGAACTTACAAAAGTAGGTGTCAGACTTTGCTGACCCTTACCCATGAGGAGGAATGCACTGGGTATGGGCTGGGTGGGAGGAAGTGAGAGAGGGTGGGAGGAGGGATGGGAGGGAGAACTGTTTGCAATGTAAAATGAAATTTAAAAGAATAAATAAATTATAAAAACAAGCAGGTGGCTCTGGATTAGTGGAGATGGATTAGTGCACCACTGCTACAGTCATATATTTAATGTTTTTAAACTAATGTGATTTTAATTTGCTTTTGTTATTTTTGCCTGTTTGGTTTTGTGAGAGTCTCTTGCTCTTTAAGGGTGCCTGGTATTAAGGTCATGTGCTAACTATTATCAACCTCACAAGCATTCACATAACTGACTTATAAAGTAGTGAGTGTTTTATTGTACTATTGAATAGATGCTAGATAAATTATGAGTTGATGATACCAAGAAATGAACTCTTCTACCGAGGAAATAAAATTTCCCTTCCTGAACATTCAAATACAGAATAATGTAACAAATATATTTGTGTATTAAGATTTTTAATAACATTTTGATTGTTTATAGAATAGATTGCAAGAATTGGTTCTGTTAAGAGGTTTAGTTGATTATTATATATAATAAATTAAATATATATAATTAAATATTATATATATACATATATATATATATAATTACAGAAATATTAGACCAAATTCCACTGTTTTTCTCAACTTAAAAGCTAATTATTTCTTGAAGCACTACTTGGCACTATATAATAAGAACTTTTTTCTCTTGGATTGGAATACCTCCTGTAAAATATTGAAGTTGGCTATGTAAGTGAAAGAGGGAAGAGTGGTAATCAGGAGATAGTTCTCCTATGAACTCAGTTGCTTTTTCCTGTTTATTAGTTAATGGCAACATTGCATCTACTTGTCTTGTATCATTTAAATGTAGTTGAATATTTAGTGTAGGGAGAAAAATTCACCCTTTTGTGAAATGGATATGAGATTTATTCTCACCAGATGACAGTGGCACAAACCTTCAATCCCAGCACTTGGGAGGCACAGGCAGGCAGATCTCTGTGTACAGAGTGAGTTGTAGGACAGTTGGCTATACAGAGAAAACCTGTCTCCAAAAACCAGTAATAATAATAATTATTATTATTATAAATTTCTAATATTATAAATTTTTAATGTGTTTTGATCCCTATTACTAAATTAATTTCTGCAATTTCAACATTATTCAGAAAAGATAATAAAGAATGGTAAATACTAGATGTTCATAAGCATTGCTTATGAACGATATTATTTGTCTAATCAAGTTGGACTTATCATGGATGATATGTTTTATTCACTTTCACAAAATGTTTTATAGGTGAATTAATGGGCTGTCCTATTTGTGATTTTATATATTTATATTTAAAATGTTTCAATATTTATATATAAAATGGTCACAAATCATAGTGGCAGCACGTTGTTTTAGTTTGCATTTGGCTCACCATTGCTCTTCTCTGCCTGAAATGTCAGACTTCCATCTTATATATCAATATCTCACATCAGAGGAACTAATTAAAATGCTAAGTTGAGAAAACTTCTATCATACTAAAATTATTTTCTGTGTATTTCAATAGTGATGTAATTAGCTGAATGCTAATGTTTGGTTATATGCTAATGAATGATTATAAAGTCTGAATCACTAGTTGCTATTTTAACTTTCTCCATAGTTCTTTGTTCTTTTTTTTTTTTTTTCCCAGCTCCAGTGAGTATCAACATAATGGTCATATTCTCTGTTTCCCACACACTACTATTCATTTCCTTTTTTCTTCTAAGAAATTCATCTTTGATTAGATACTGGTCTCAAATATATGTCTGAGTTATTTAAATGATCAGCTATTTTTTTACTTCTAAATTTTAAATAGGCTCTTAATCATGTAACACATTTTGAATACACTAATACTTTTAAACGTCATGTTCATAAATACTTTCCATTTTTAAATTCATTAAGTATATGTTGTTGACTTTGGTAATTAAGACCATGGATAAGTCTTTCTAGAATCTGATAAGCAGACAACTTTTGGTGTTGAAATGACTTTCTTTTTGGAGGTACCACCATCTTTCCAAATGATTCTTTTGGGCTCCATCTCATGGTATTATTTCCCAGAGGTCAGATTTGTGTGGTCAAAACTGCTAGTGTAGGTCTGATAATGTATAGCATAATATAGTCACCTATGAAAGATTTTCCAGTAAGTCAATGAATCTAAGCTGAAATCTCATTGTATGTAACTATGACAAGATTGAAGAAACTAATATTGTAGATATGTTCTAAGCATTTTTCGTTTTTCTCCATTTTTTGTCTTATTCTTCTTAAAAAGCTCAGGTTTTACTGTCCATACCTCACCCTGGATCTGTATTTGTTTTATAATTTTAAGGGAAATAATTTAAATATACACAGTGAAAAAATACTTGACCTCTGTGAATTTCTCTGGATCAGAAACCACAAATATTTTGTATCATTCTTTTCATTTTAGTTTCCAATATGATGCCTTAAAGGAAAAAAATGCAACCTACTCTCTGGGCCTTTCCTATTTCTAAAATGAGATAGGTCTTTCATTATTTTAAAAGTAATAATAAAGAGGACAGTCAAAGGGAAAAGTGGAACGTTTCAGTTGAGGAGGAGTACTACAATAATGCAGAAACAAACTGTAGTCTTTGAGTTTACTTTACCTTTCTCAGGTAAGAAAATATAATAATATTAAATACATGGTTAATCTCTGCAGAGAAATACATGGTTAATCTCTTCAGAGTATGACCAAAATCATAAAGCAAAAAAAAAAAAAATGTCATTAAGAAAACTTCTGTTTGAATAGATTGTTGAGTCCCCATGATGGCCAAAACATATGGATTAGTCAGCTTAATTCAGTATAATTAAAAAGTGGTTTCCTGGTATATGTCAACAAAAAGATATAATTATGGTAAAATTTAAAATTCATTAGAAGATCTAACAGATTTAACAATATGAACTGTTGATGTATGATGCACTTGGTACACTTGAGAAATGATTATAAAATAGTTAAAGAGGAGAACCTTTATAGAAGGATATTTAAGATCGAGGACAAGAGGCAGAAATGTAAACCATAAAGTTTGAGACAACAAAGATTAAGCCAAAGCATAGGGAGCAGAGATTCATCAGTTTCGATGGGAGACAGCAATTAGAATTATTTTGTACTGTTGTGGCTATGGGTGGTGTACCATGCTTCAGACTAAAGGTTTTAAAAAGTCAAGAACATTTATAGAAAAACATTGCTCAAGGACATCTAAGTGGAGATCTCTAGTAGACAGTTAAATGTTTAGTTTGGTTGTTTAGGACAATCATTTAGAATAGAGTTCTATGTTTAGCTTACAAGTTGAATTGAAAATTAGTGGCTGAAACTTCCTAACAGATGTGAAACAGATGAATTTGACAGGGCTGGATTTAAGGAAGTATTTAGTTTGATGAGCTCAAGCAGTATTAAAAAACAAAGTTAGTTTGACTACCTTTCCATATAACATGTTCTTGGGCCTGTCATAGTATCCCTATCTACCTCCTGTCATCTTAAACTAAGTATGCTTTACAAATCAAACCAATAGTGAAGAAGCAATATAAAAGATCCCAGAACACCAACATGTAATGGACCAAGGAGTATATGGAGTTGGAGAATGTTAGTTGATAAGTATTTGAGAATGTAGGGGAAGCTTTCATAACAGAAATAAGTCATAGAAAGGCCATGAGTTCAGTTCTCATTGAAAGCATGATTAAATTTATAGTCCGATTTCTTTGTCCTTCAACATGTCACCATACTCATATTTGTCTTGAAGACTGATATGCTCAAGTACAGGTCATTGCTATGTACATTATGATGATAATTCATGGCCTCCCTCAAAGTAAAAAAAGTATGTAACAGTGATCAGTTGTTTATTTAGAATGCACTCTTTCATAAACCTCCGTGAAGGAGCCAGTTTATATGGAGCCACCTGGAAACACTTTGGGGGTTCTGTCTTCAGATAATTGCTCAATGACATTTTATAGCTTGTTTTCGCCTCTTTTTCAACTTATGATATTTACACTTGCCTGGTATAAGGTGGAATAGGGCAATCTAACCATATATAGGTAAATTGTTCTGATATATGTTGACTTACATCTCTGGTTAGCTAATCACAGAGTGGTATTTTTCTAATAAAAAATAGGCTCACCTGACAAATCCATTTTCTAAGGATCAGGTGGTCTTCCTTCCTCAGAGTATTCTGGGAATTTGTAAATTATTGCTGGCTTTGTGGAAAATGCTTTGCCAAGCAAAACACTTAAGACATCACTTCTATTTGTTGATGAGGCTTATTGAACCTGTTTGTCTCTTAGTGACCTTATATCAAGAGTGTTTGTGAAGGCCAATTGGTTGTAAAGAGGTACTTCTTTTGTGAAGTAAAGGGCAAGTACTCACCACCATGAGATCAAAGAAAATGTGGTTTTATTAACTTGGATCAAGCAAAACAGAAGAGAAGGAAAACCAGCTTTTATTTATTTATATATATATATATATATATATAATATATATATATATATATAAAATTGATCTTTAAGGTAAATGTTTGTTTTTTTGTTTTTGTTTTTTGTTTTTTGGTTTTTTTTTTTTTTTTTTGATCATGTAATGTGACAGGCTTCAAAGTTCTTAGTAGCCTTTCAGGTGTTTCCTCTTTGTTGCCCATCTGCCCCTTCCTCTCACTGGTCCACAGGAACGATGATCAGAAGTAAGAACATCCAACCAGTCGGAGTGATTTCCTTGTGGTGAAGTTCCAAGGATATTAAGTAACACAGTATATTTGATGGCAATTGTGAGGCATGTAGGGCTCAGGATGTTTTTTACATATAGGGCACAGATTACCCAGTGGCCTAACTTGTGCTGCCAGCTTGCTCTGTTTCCTGAAATCCCCAAGTGAGTAGGAAAAAAAATAATTGGAGCTTTCCAAACCCTTTAAACATTTCTCTTGAAATCTTTCTCTAAGTACATTCCAAATGAAGTAAGAACAACCTAGATACCTCATGCTATTAAATGAAATTGATTTATTTGCTTTATTTTATTATACTGATCATTTAAATTTTTGACCGGTCTGAGACATTTTGGCCTCTATGCAGAGCTCCAATACATATTTATTTGTTTTCTTCTTGGTAGTCTTGAACTTTTAAAAGGAATTCTAGGATGGTATTTTGTATATTTCTTTAGAAATCTAATGATTCTTGATAATTTAATTTAATCTGATTCTATGGTGAGATGATGCAATATAGGCTTCATACAGTAATATAGTCTGCTATAATTATTTTTAAAAATGATGAAACTAGGTTTATTTGCTGACATACTAGTTTCTTATAGCATGCAGTTTTTATTTGGTAAATGCAGAATCCTTAGAGCGCATAGAAAAAAAATGTCAGTTGGTCTTGTGTAACAAATGAATTATTCATTATCCTGGAAGTTTTTGTTGTTGTTCATCTAAAATAAATTATTTCACTATACCAGCTACAATGTGTTTGGAGTGGTTTATAATAATTCATGGTATATGCTTTATGGGCTATATGTCATTTGTGGTTAAAAGCAATTATAAATAGAACAAATTATTGGGGTTTTTTAAAAATGTTTTCAGCTAGAGAAAGGAAAATTGCCATGTTTTAAGGCCCACATCCAATGCCATGCCCTTGTGACAGCTGAGAATCATGTGTACTGATGTACTAGGGTTCACTCCTTGGCGGTGAGCTACAGTGGCTCCTTGGGAGGGAGGGAAGGTTCCTGTGAAGGGGCTGCTCCATGTCAGCACTTTGACCATTGGTTTTCTGCAGTAAAGCAAATGTTGTTTCTTGAAATTTAATATCAATTTCAATTACATCTTAATAGGGACTTTCCCTTATGTTAAACTGAATTATAGAATTAAGAGAATGTTTGCCATGGGTGATTTCTAATGCCTGGTGTGAGAGTTACTGAGAGTCAAGAACGATCCATGTTTATCAAGAAATAAATATTTTCTTTCCTTTAAAAATAATTGCTTAACTAATATGTAAAACACTGAAATACATGTATTAAATGGATACCATGTACTGATACAATATCTGTGTATATTGTGTAATATTTTAACCATGGTGAAATTACCTCATTGATCTTGCTTTATTGTCAAGACCTCAATTATCTTTTGTCCTGACATTAAAAAAAAACACACAGTTCTTTATCATTAAGTGTAGTCTTGATATAATTGTTATAATTTTATAACAAGAAATTTTTAGATGTCTTTTCTCCTTCCTTTTAAGTATTAAATCATATAATATGTACAAAGTCATTATATATGTCAGGTATATTCACCATTCAAATACAAACTCTCATAGGGATTCATGTTAGAAATGGAGTGAAATCAAAACAGTTGGAGTCAACTACATTACATTAGGTGAAGAACTTGCATGGGGTTAAACAAGTGTGAGGTACATGCCAGTGTGGATGGCAGAAGTCAATGTCAAGTGGCTTTCTCAATCAGTCTCCAGGTTCTTTGGTGAGAATGGATCTCACATTCATCTCACAGGCTGGTTACACCAGCAGAGCAACAATACTGCAGGAGTTATGGTCGGATGACATATACTTGCAACAACACCAGCTCCTTAAGTGAGTGCTGGGTGTCAGAACCCAGGTCCTCATGCTTGGGTAGCAAGCACTTTATTCACCAAGTCAGCTCCCCAGCCTAGCCTCTAAAGCTTTAATAGGATTTAATAACTTCTGGGTAACTAGAATTTAAAGACTTGTCTGAGCACAAATTGGTTTATTACTCCAATTATTTTCTTTATATTATATAACACTCTCTGCCAAGTTCTCTATTAATTTACATATAAATAGATAATATCTCACATATATAAGAGTAGTTTTTAAAAATATCTTGTGTAAGCGTTAGAACAAAATATTTATTTGCCATGTTTACTGTCATTATCACAATTTAACACTCGAGAAAATAGGAATTATAAAATCAGTGTCAGTGTTTGATAAATTAAACAATAAAAGATACAACTGACAGGGAAATTGATGATGAACTTGAATATTTTTATTTTATTTTTTCTGTTTTTGAAATTATAATTTCAGCATCTACTCCTTCACTTTCCCACCTGAAGTCTCCCATGAACCTACCTGGCTTAACTCTTATTCTGATACCGCTCAATAAAACATAAAAAAAAATTCTGTATTCAGAGGACAGATTAGACCTTTATAAAAAAAAAAAAAAGTTTAGTGTGGGGATGGCAACAAAGCTCAGCATTCGGGAGTACCTCCTACTTTTGCAGAGAAACTTGAGTTTTGGTCCAAGCATCCACATGACAACTCACAACCATTTGCAACTCTAGATCTATGGGATCTGATTCCATATTCAGACTTCTCTGAGAACCACACACACACGGAGCACACACATACATGAGTACGCACATATATGTATATACACATATACCCTTACACATAAAATTAAAACAAATAAAAAGATAAAAAGAAAAAAAAAAAACACCCAGGCTATCATCTATGAAAGGGGAAAATGTGTATTTTCCACAGTGTTATCATACAAATTAAGATAATTTGTGAAAGATGGTTAAAAAACAGCACAAATTTTAGTAGTCAGTTAAATCTGTTATTTGAAGACATTAATAATGTTGCATATACTAGGAGTTGTATTATATCGTGTGTGTGTGTGTGTGTGTGTGTGTGTGTGTGTGTGTGTGTGTGTGTGTTTATAAATTATTTGGAAGGCCAAACCTACTTGTTTTATATTTTTTATCTTCTTTCATCATATTATGTGTTCAACCTTGTGAAAGTAATACACATCTAAACATTGAAGAACACACTGAGACACATACAGAGGATGATAGTTCAGAAATGGACGACTGGGAAGTCATTTCTAATACAGAAAAGCCAGTAAGCACCCAGTAGATATCAGAAAAGCATAACAACCATTATCACCTTGCTACATATAACTAATGTTTTCTTTTTGTCATGTAACATTTTCTTTATATGTATTAAATCCTGTTTCATGTAGGCAATATTTCAAGTAATACTCACATCAAGATCATCTTTAGCATTGTAGTAGACAACTTCATTGCTCTAAAAAGAGAAAAGAAAGTTGTGTTGATCATAAACAACAAATACTAGACCTAACAGCATACTTTTGAATATTTTAAGTAGCAAGCAATATTGTTTTAAATTATATACCATGAAATCCATAGACCATCTAACATTTTTAGACACACAGAAGCAGTATACCAGCACAACCATAACAGCACATCTTGCAGCAAAGAAATAATCTCAGTATAGGACTAAGAAACATTGTCCATGTAAGACCATAAGGATTTCACAGTGGATGTATCCTTGGAAAACACAAATAAATACATAAGTATGATAAATAATGAACATTATTAAAATTAGGTAAGACAATTTTTATATTAGTTTTAAAAAGTTTTTAATCTTCACATATAATTCTCCATAGTGTCAACACTTGAAGACATAATATGTAATGTCAGAAAATTTTCATGAAATTTAAGTGATTGAAGTCAGATAGTAAAGGTTACCCAATTATAATATGTGTCATATTATATACCTATCAAATTATATGATACTGTTATTTTTCTCTGGGTACTAGTGGCACACACTTTTAATCCCAACACTCAGAAGGCAGAGACAGGTGGGTCTCTCTGAGTTCAAAGTCAGCCTGGTCTACAGAGCCAGGACTGCACAAAGAAACCATGTCAAAAAAAATATTTCTCATTTTCTTGTAAAGTTGTAAATTAGTGTCTATACTTCTGCAAGAATAAACAATTGACAGTTCCTCTGAATATAGTGTTGATGAAATATACTGAAAATGTGTATTTTTATATTTAATTTATTTTATATGTTTTATCTTATGAACACATATGTACCATGTACATGCTTAGTGCATGTGGAGGACAGAAGAGGGTGCTTTGTCTCATGTATACATGTGCACACCTAGTGTGTGCAGAGGACAGGAGAGAGTGTGGCACCCTGGAATAGATGAGCTGCCTTGTAGTCTCTGGAAATTGAATTCAGATCTACTGCAAGTATAACTAATGCTCTAAATTGTTGATCCATCTCTCTGGCCACCAAATAATGAAAGATTAATTAGGAAAAGAGGCTAGTTCTGTACATCCGCTGTAGTAAATTGGAAACTATACAAAGACAAATATTTCTGTGTCTCATAAACATTTACTAGCATGGATAATTCTAAAATGGTATTAAGAGTAAACTTAGAACACAATTTTTTTTTAAAAAAATAAAACTTAGTTGGGCTCTGTTTTTAAAAACAAACTAAGTTGATGATCAAGCCACACCAGTCAGGCAAAGAGGTGAGTGACAATTCTGACAGCTGAGCTGGCTCATTACAAATTCTTTCCTCCAAGACACATCCCACAGCCCTGTCCTCACCACCCCACCACTGCTGAGCACTGCCCACTCCTATTGCTCAGGTGCAGGCCACACCAGTCAGAAGAATAAAGGAATGACCCCTCCCCCCACAGCCAAACTGCCCCACTCCTCAAATTCTATTCTCCAAGACCACAGACAGCTCTTGCCCTCCTACTTCATCACCCCTTCCATTGCTGGATTCTGCCACTACTAGGTGCAGCCCATATCAGTCAGAAGAACAGGTGAGTGACCCACCTGCCAACTGAACTGCTGGCTCCCTAGAATATGTTCCCAAGATGCATCCCACGAATCTAGCTCTCCCACTACATCATCCTTCCTGTGGACAGTCCTTCCCACCAACTCCAGATGACTTCACCTCCTCATGTGCAAGCCACACCAGTCAGAAGGACAGAAACCCCCTTACTGCAACAAATAGCAAGCTGCCAGAACTCCAGCACCCAACATAGACAGAGACTCCCTAATAGATCAGAGGTCACACCAAAAACCAGAAATCCAGGCCACAAGACTAAAAGGCTAAAGAAGAAACAGAAAACAAGGAGAAGAAACACACACACACATACACACACACAAACACACACACCAAAAACAGACTCATAAATTGGGATCTAAACCTAATCATCCCAAATTCAGATACCTAAATGCCAGTGTAAGAATACAATAAAGAAGAAACAAAAAACAAGGAGAACACACACACACACACACACACACACACACACACACACACACACACACACACACACACGAGAGAGAGACTCAGAAATTTGGACCTAAAGCTAATCATCCCAAATCCAGATGCCTAAATGCCAATGTAAGAATACAATAAAAAACAGCCCTGACAATATATCACAACCACATTCTGACAGCAAGAACTGAATATACTAACATATTCTCCTGCAGCAGAAGGACAAGAAAACAACCTTAAAGCCAACTTTGTGAAGATGATAGAGGACTTTAAAGAAGAAACGAAAATCACCCTTGAAGAAATGGAAGAAAGGTAATCAAAACTTTTGAGGAAATCAACAAACTCATTAAAAATGCAAAGAAAAAAAAACACCATAGGTGAAGGAAACCACTCAAGACTTGGAAATTGAAGTTGAAAGAGTAAAAAAAAACACAAACTGAGGGAAACTTAAATCAATTCCACTAAAATCATAGACTAGACAAAGGTGCTCACACTCTCCATATCTATTCAATATATTCAAAGTTCTATCTAGAACAATAAGACAACCATAAGAGATCAAGGGAATACAAATTGGAAAGGAAGAAGTCAAAGTATTGCTATTTTCAGGTGATATGATATGATATGATATGATGTGATTCATACATAAGCAATCCCAAAACTTGTTGACCAATGTAATCTAATTGAAGACACAGAAGTAAATCTATACAATTTGGACACTTGATTTTTGATCAAGAAGCCAAAATTATACAAATGGGAAGAAAAGAAATCTTCAAAAAATGGTACTGGTCTAGCTGGATGTTGACAATGTAGAAGAATGCAAATAGATCCCTATCTATCCCCATGCACAAAAATGAAGTTCTAGTGGGTCAAAGACCCACCTGAATTCTAGTTACATTGAACCTGATAGAAGAGAAAGTGGGAAGTAGTTTTGAAAGCATTGGCCCAGAAGACAACTTCCTGAATATAACACCAGTCAGTAGCACTGGCCCTAAGATCAACACTTAATAAATGGGACCTCATGAAACTGCAAGGTTTCTGTAAGGCAAAGGACATATTCGACAAAACAAAATGGTAGCCTCCAGAACAGGAAAAGATCTAAATAGAGAATTTTCAACAAAGGAATCTCAAATAAAAAATGTTCACCATCCTTAGACATCAGGAAAATGCAAATCAAAATGACACTGAGAGTCCATTTTCACCTTGAGAATGATAAAGATAAAAAACAAAAGTGACAGTTCATGGTGGAAAGGATGTGGAATCAGGGGGACACCCCTCAATTGCTGGTCAGAAAGCAAACATGTACAGCTACCTTGGAAATTGATATGGCAATTTTTCAAAAAATAGGGAATCAATATGCCTCAATATCCAGTTATGCCATTCCTGGGCATATGCTCAAAAGATACTCTACCATATCACCAGGACTTTTGCTCAACTATGTTCATAGTAGCTTCATTCATAATGGCCAGCAACTGGAAACAACCAAGATGTCCCTCAGCCAGAGAATGGATAAAGAAAATGTGTCATATTTACACCATGGAGTATTACTCAGCTGTTAAAAACAATGACATCATAAAACTTGAGTACAAATGGATGGAACTGGAAAGGATCACCCTGAGTGAGGTAACCTACACCCTAAAAGACAACAATGGTATGTTCTCACTTGTACTTGGTATTAGCTGTAAAGTAAAAAGGTAACTAGCAACTAACTTGGATTCATAGGGGTACATATAGGCTGATCAATCATGGAGCCTGCATGGGACTGACCTAGGCCACCCTGCACTTTAAGTTACAGTTGGGTAGCTTGAAACTCTTGTGGCCTCCTAAAGGTGACAGCAGGGACTATGTCTGACTCTGTTGTCTGCTTTTCGGATCCTTTCCTCCTACCAGGTTGCTTTGTCTCACTGCAACTTGACATACTATGGCTGCTTGATATCCATGGGAGCCCTTTTCTTAAGAGAAAAAAGAGAAGTAGAAGGGGGTAAAGGGTTTGGGTGAGGGTGGTCATGGCAGAAGAGAATGGAGGGTAAACTGTAGATGGGATATAAAAACTAAATAAATACATACATAAATAAATAAATAAATACAAAACAATCCACATACTAAGTTGTTATAGCTGTTTTATAGAAAAAAATGTGTGAAAGTCATGACATTTAGAAAAAAGTAGTTAATGATGTCATTCTGAGAATCTGGATATATGGCTCTACAGTTAAGTACATGTACTGCTCTTTTATGGGAACTGAGTTAAGTTGCCAACAGGAACACAGGATGGCTTGTAACCACCACTCACTCTAACCCCAACTTGAAGCCCTTGTAAGGACTCTGGGAAGTTTAGTAAGCATGTTAGTGTGCAGGTTCATTCTTTCTCTCTCTCTCACTTTCTCACTTTCTCTCTCTCACTCTCTCTCTCTCTCTCTCACACACACACACACGCACGCACACACACACACACAAACACTTATAAATATTTGGGAAAAACCATCATTTTTTTCATGTGCTCAGTGGCTCAGTGTATGTTTGAATGTTTGCATTTCCATGCAGAAAAACATAGTTTTGTTTCCCAACTTACTAAAAACCAACAACAGGAATGTCTTTTGTTGATTTGATAAACATATCTTGAGACTGAGGAAACTATACTAGTCTCTGTAAAGTCTAAAGAACCCCAAACTGTAAACATTTGAGAATAATGTTCATTTCCCTGATAAAAACACATAAACTAGAATTTGATTCACAAAGGATTGATTGTACGTTTAAAAATGTCATTTGATTTCTGAAGTGACTGGGCAGTGAACTTTAACAAGCACAGAGTTTCCAATTCCTGAAAGTTGTCACAGTATCCCTTGTGACTGAATTAAATATAAAAGCAGGAGACACTCCCAAGTCTCCAAGACTCACACCTAATCTCTGCTTTATTGATTCCAAATACAATGCAGTCATTTATTTTTCAGAGACAATTTTCAGTTTGGAATGCAGATTCTGACAACAACTTAAACACAGATTAAGTTAGTCTCCTTTTAGACTTCATTTTGGATCACATGCTTCTTGCATTTACAAATTCAGAACACGTAGAAAATTGAGTGAAGCTATGTTAAATTCTAAGCACTTCAGTGCCATCTTGTCAACAGAAACATTCATATTGTATATATACACCATTGTGGAAGTCAGGAAAAGCAGGAAATAAATTAAACCCTAACCCTCTCTTACTGGAAACAGATCAATTATGCAGCATGACCTGTGGGAATATGATAACATTTGAAAGACAGTACTAGAGTTAACAGACTCAATGGGTTAATCAAATTGTTTCCTGTGTGATCATGTAAAGAGGTTCAGCCTTCCAAGCATGAGGGTGTCCAGCTGGCTGTCAGAAGATGATCAAATATGACAAGACATGCTAGGAGTTACTCAAACTAACATTTTGAATCTGCTAAGAAAAATTGTACAAGAAATTTAAAGTCAGCCAAGTAAAATTAAACTCAAAAATTCAAGTTTGAGATTCCTAAAGTATTCCCATTTTTACTCTGCTACAATTTCACATAAATCCTGTTATTTAACTATACTTTCAGAAACTGTTCATTTCTCCTAAAACTGTTTTGGAAAATAATCTGAAATTTATTTAAAATTTTTTTCCATTTATACCAGGTCTTCTGGGTTTGAGGTGACATCATTATACTTGATATTTTAAAATGAACTAAAGAAAATACAAATGCAGCATATGTGAATATGATTTAAATTTGACTATACTTAATATACAAACTATATATAAGTACATATAGTTATGTTACATTGGATTAGTCATAAAATTATCATGTAGCCTAAACATCTGTATTCCTTTTTGAAGCCAAGTATGTAAAATTTTCTATTTTAAAAGAGTTCATTCTTAACATAGTCTTATATATCATCTAAATATATTTATATTTAGGACAAATGTATGTTAGGAGAAGGGAAGACAATGATGAGGCACCAAGTGAAATCTCTGTTCTCAGGTTGGGAAGGTGGCAAACCTTACTGTTATGAGCAACACCTACTGATACACGCCTTACAACAATATATCTTCTCTGCCAGTGAAAGTGATGACTTTAGGACCACCGCCAGTAAACGTGATGTGGCAAATGTCATTAGTAGCATATATTTCTTTATGTCCTTACTAAACCTAACTAAAAAGTTCAGTTGGTTAATTCACTAGGATGAATGTGTATAAGAATCAGTATTTGTATACAATTTAACTTTGAATTGGTTACATAGTCCTCATCTATAGCAAAGTGACCTAGAACATTAATATTAGCAAATTTTGTAATCATATTAAACATTATTTTCTGGTTCCAATTCATTATATTTTCCTTTATAAAACAATAATATTTTTGTTTGGAACTTTTATTTACATATTTTGGACATTGGTTGCCTCAGGAATGACTGAGTTTGAGAGATCTCATAATAGGGATAGCATCAATTATTATTCAGGTCATATTCATTTACAGTGAACATTTCTACCGCATAAAAACATATTAAGGTTTCTACAGTAATGTTAACCTAAAGCAGCATGCAATAAAGAGTTTGAAGTAATGAATACACCAAACTCCATGCAGAATGAGATAAAGGCACAATTTGTAGAAATGAAGAGTAAGTCATTGACTCAAGCAAATTCTATATTCAGAATTTTGATTCAAATAAACTCACTATCAAAAGGAAATTGGTAGAGGAAATTTTCCTTTTAAAGAATAAAGCTGGATGCTAAAAGACACAGAGTTCAAAGAGGGACAAAGTTTCAGGCAGACTCCTTCGCCCTTGACAGAGTCTCCTGCCTCCAGCCCACTAAAAACACTGTTTAGGAAGATTTCTGGATCAGTGTAAGCAGTCAGATCCCAAATCCTCTACAATAACTTCAATGTAGGTGGTTCCATGACTTGAGTAACTTCTTTATTGCACTTGGATTTAATTTAACATTTCTCGACATACCTTAGTATGTATTTTATGAAGCAGAAACAATAGCTGTAAATGAGAATAACATGAAAAATAACTGCTGCTAACCTTTCTTATGACCATCATCCATTATCCCGACTCCTTTCTCAGTTCTAAGTGCTAGAGAAACAAGATTACTAATATTTATGTTCTGTCCAAGGAAGCAAAGGCACCAACTTCAGCACCTAAGTGGCATGAAGACCCAGGTGAGGTCCAGTAATACACTAACATGCTACATTTAAAAATTTGTTGGTATCTGTAGATAATAGATAATTACACATTTCAAAGAATTAGCTATACTTCCACTTCATTAATGAGAAAGTGGGGGAGAGGAGAGATTATTAATCACTTTACCTATCCTCACTGAAAATTCCCAGAGTACTTCCTTCTGGAAAGTGGTCAGACTTATTTGTTGGCTTAATTTAAGTATGGCATATACACTAAAAACCATTGGTTATTGATTTAGAATAAACTATTGTTCATTAATTATAACTAAATATTTTGATGAAAATTACTTAATATCATCACCTACGAAAATAATCAGATAGAAAAAGCAGTTTTTAAAGTAAGGTAAAATATTAAGAATAAAGGCAGCAACAACTTCAACTAGATAGTGGATTAGTGAAAGCTGCAGAGGGCTATTTTTCATAATTAAGCTATCTCAGATGACATATACAAATTGTTTTGCTTCTGATTTTAACCAAGTAAGTTATATGTATATTATCTTGAAATAAATTTACTTATATGGTCCATTCTAATATGATACTGCTGCTTGGTGAAATTTAAAACATCCCCTAGTAAGTTGAGAGATGAATTATTTTAGTCTCTTGGTGTCTAATGGGAATCAAAAATCAAATCTGGGCAATGGGCTACTCCATCATAAAAATGTATATTATGAGTGACAGTTCCTGCATGCCAGTTTCCTATAAAAGTTGTTCTCTGATGAATAGCTATGTTAAAATCTGAGGTCTCAACTAAGCTCCTCTGAAGAAATGAGATTCTTTTATGGATGACTTAAATATTGGAACCAGAAGTTATGAATGTATAATCCACAGCCGAAATTCATCATGTTCTCAATATTCCAATAGAGATCAACTTTCTGTAAAATTTGATAATTCTTTTTCTTTGATGATGCCCTGGGATCTATATAGCCTGATACATTATATAAGCTGTATTTTCTATATTGTTTTTCTTTTAAAGCAGGTTTTTGATTTTTATCATTCCTGACTTTCAAATTAAAATCAGATGAAACTATGGATATTCTTCATTAAAAATGACACATGGTTACAATTTTTGCATGTCAAGATTCACAATTTAGCTTGTTATGTCTTAGCCAAATTGTATTAAAGTACATTAATAAAAAACTGGCCCAGAAATAATAGACCTCATGTCTAATGCCTGTATCTGAAACAAATGTAGTGGGCATGGAATGTGAAACTGGCTGCCCTGCAACACTATGTAAACCAAAAAATTTAGGGACCAGTAAAGTAGGTTTAGTTTGCATGTGTGTGCTTGGGGAAATGTAAAAATTTAGGGACCCAGAAGCTTACTTTGCATGTGTGTGGTGTGGGAACATGTTTTAACAATGCAGCCCTTTAAAGCACTCTCACAACATTAAATTGATTTATTGTGAGGATTTCATGAGTAAGTCGCGAATATGAAATTGGCAAGAAAAGGAAAGGAAAAACATGAACAGAGTTGTATTTGGTTATCAGTGTCACCAAGTCACTGGAGTGAACACATTAAGGACACATGCATGTCTGTGTTATAGGAGAAGAGGTATGCAGTGAAGCAACTGGTGTACAATGTGACAGTTGGTTCATATGGTGTTCAAGAGAAAATAAATGAGGGGATTACTGGGAAAGTGTTTAGCTATGTGTCATTCATTGTGCACATATAATGGAAAAACAAGGAATACAGATTCATGCATAAAGTTTTAACATTTTGCTCATAAGAATAGATGTGTAGGCACGTTTTATCCACTCCAAGCCTGTAATGATGCCTAAACACATGATGTGCCTGTTGTTGTTGAGGACCTAATTGGTTATGAAAAAAGGACAAACATGGTATGTACTCACTCATATATGGATTTTGGACATAGAGCAAAGGATCACCAGCCTATAATTCACAGCACCAGAGAAACTAGGATACAAGGAGGATTCTTATATGTAAGGTCCCTCACAGAAGGGAAAAGGGACAAGGTCTCCAGAGCACATAGGGAGTGAGGGGGCAGTGAGTTGAGAGGGAACTAGAAGAGAAGAGGATGAGAGGAAAGCACATGGGACCAGGAATATTGAGAGACAGGGGAGGAATAGATGAGAGGAGAGAGAGAGAGAGAGAGAGAGAGAGAGAGAGAGAGAGAGAGAGAGAGCATAAAAGGGGGAGCCATTATAGATTTGAAGAGAAAAACTGACTCTAGAGAAATGTCCAGAGACCTACAAGAATGACCACCACAGGTACCTTATATGCCCTTCCCTGATAATAAGATTGATAACTAATTTGAAATGATAGAGCCTTCATATACTAGCTGATGGAAACAGAATCAGATACCCACAGCTAAACACTGAGCCGAACTCCTGGTATCCAGCTGCAGAGAGGGAGTAGTGTTAAGAAAAGAGGTCAAGACCAGGCTACAGAAACCCACAGAGACAGGTGACCTGAAAAAGGGGGAGCACCCTAGACTGATAGCTGGAAAACCAGCATTTTTCCGACTCAGCCCCCCTGAATGTGGGTCTCAGTTAGAAGGCCTGGGAAGTATAAAGACCTCTGACAGTGGAACCAGGATGTATCCCCAGTGCAGAAAAGGACTTTGGGAGCACATTCCCCTTGGAGGGATACTCCCTTAGTCTAGAGGCACTAGAGAGGGCCTAGTCCCTACTCCAAATGACTTGACAGATTTTATTGATCCTTCCTTGAAGGCATCACCCTCCCTGTGGAATGTGGGGGGGGGGATGGAAGGGGGATTCTGGGGGCATGGGAGGAAGGGAGAGGGAAATAGGATCAATATGTAAAATAAGAAAAAATTATATGTATATATGTATGTATGTATGTATATGTATATATAGAAACCCACCTGTCATATAGCTGTTTATATGGAAGGCTCCTGCCAACTGATGCTAAACTAGTGCCTATCTTTACATATGGAATTAAGTATTTGCCTGTCCCAGCCTCCTCCTAAGCTTCCTAAGTTTATAAATGCAGGGTGATTATTTCCGAGAAACAGTGAATTCTTATGCTAAATGCACTGACCCAATAGTGCTTAGAGTTTGAGAAAGTCATTCATCTTTTGTTGTTTTATAATTTATCTTAAAGTACAGATTAAACACTGATGTAATTAACTTAATAAAAGAATAGGACAGAGACACAATGCATTCCTACTGTAAACTTATTTTTATTACTTTACATTTAGTCCTCAGGTGATTTTCATATTTATAACATCATTGGGTTAAGTTCCATTTTAGTGCCTGAGAAGTAAAATACTACTAAATAGCTTAGAATACATTAACCAATCTTTAAGTCAAAGTCTCTTAAGGGAATTGACAAGAGTAAAGAATAATAGATCCACTGGTCTTCAATATGGGTAGTTGCACACCTACCCAAAGGGATTCTATCCTTAATATTTATGGTGAAACTACTGACACAGTTGGAAATACCACCATTAGTGAAACAAATAACTGTCTTACTATGCAACAGGAAATGTGAATTATGTCTACAAAGCAGAAATATACATTTAATGGAGAGATTTTTGTGTTTCGGATTTAATAGTGACAGTGTTTTACAAAGCCTCAAGAGTGTTTTGAATATTGTTAACACTGTACTGTCTGATGAATGGTCATCAAAGGCTAGAGGAGATTATTAGAAATTTCACAGTAAGACACTGCACATTAATATTTGGTGATGCACCGTTTGTTGACAACAGCCAAGATTTGAATCCAGCCTAGATGTCCATCAACAGATAAATGGATAAAGAAAATGTAATATGTATACATAATGGATTTTATTCTTCTCTAAAGAAAAACAAACTTATCTCAACCACAGAAAAATGTATTCCACTGGAGATCATTATATGAAGCTAAATAAGCCAGGGAAAAAAAGACAGCAAAACATTTAAAATATATGCAGCTTTTTAGAAAGTTTCAAATAGAACAAACATGTATGTACACACCACATGAACATACAACACACACACAAAAGATTCAAATAAAATATAATATAAATCATTCTTGGAACAAACAAAGAAACTCTAAGAGGAAATTAACTTGATAGTTCCTTGGACCTTGGACCTAAACAAAGATCTGATTCTTTCAGCATTAAGAGCAGTGCTAATTTATTTCTTCATCTTATAGATGTTAATAGTAATATGCCTTGGAGCTATTCGAGTGCTCCAGATGAATTTAATAAATAGAAGACCGAGACACTGAGGAAAGGCAAAAGTAGGATAAGAGAAGATGAATATGTTATTTTGCACAGGCTCCAAGTCTCCTGGGAAGCTCATAACTTTGAGCATGTCTTGATGCTGAAGGACACATTCTACTTTGCTTTACTCTGCATTTCCAGTGACGCTTTGATTATAATCATTAAAATGATTAATATTTAATCCATGAAAATCTTTCATTTACCATGTTCTTCCTATTGACTTAGACAACACAAAAACTTCTTGATTTCTGACTGAAGTAAAGAGCACTTGACCATTCAACATGAGATCCTAGTAGTAAAGTCATGTTAATTTGTCCCGGTCTATCATTAGCACATTTCCAGATGAATCCTTATCAATCTCAGAAAATCATCACACTGAAACAAAACATAAAGTCTCACATTATGTAAGTGAATTAATTACTGAGTTTACGATAATCTTTCAAAAATTAATGCCTAAATAATAAAGATCACACTGCTATTCCAATTCATCTCATTTCTTACTGGCCAGAAGGAGCATGGGGAGAGACACACATACTGGTAGGGTATGCCTAGTGCATGCTGAGATTGCATTAAATTGCTAAAACCTGGCAGCATCTTCTAGAGACAGAAAAGCCCAATCTCCTAAAAAATAGTATGTCAAAATTTAATTAATCTTTCGGAACATTGTTCTTTGAATTCTCCATTCCTTTTATGTCTCGCTCCACACTGAAACAATGGGTTTCCACACTCTAGTGAACAGGGAGAATAGAATGAATAGTACTAAAACAAACAGTTTTGTTTCATTGGAAAGCACGCTATACTTTAGTTCATTTAAGGCCAGAATTGTAAAAATCCAGCCTTCTGAAGGCAGAAAGGGAACTCATTTAAAAGTGAGTTATATTATATGCAAGGAAATAGTCTAGGAAGGTTAAACAATAGACTGTTGTCACATAGTGCTTAGAGTATGGCATCAGTAGCATTGTGCTCCTCTTTGGGAACAGAGCCACTGAGAAGGGAGTTTGCTTGAAAGACTATGGGAAAGCCAAGGGTGAAGCTGCAAGGGCAGCCAAGAACAAAGGGCAAATGAGGCATGTTTGGAATTCTAGAACTGAGAGAGGCCAGAGTCCTGTTTTCTCTCAGGGCTCTGAACACTTGCTTACATTACAAGCAGGAAGCTTTCTTTGCTATAACCAACTTCCTCAACCTCCCCTCCTCTTAACACTTCTAATGGCACCTTCTGTTGTTCAACAACTCCATGTCAGAGACAACATGAGTAGTCTCACTCTCTGGTTTACATGGGCTCATGAGAGAAACCCTAACTCACAGACCAACTGCATCCTGACCCTCACCCTGCTGTCTTCTCACACTGCACTGTTCTCTGTTGTGTGGCTGGGAGGACGCAGAGGCTAGGAAGTAGGCAGGTTGAGGCCAATGCTTGGCGGAAGAGCATCACAGCAGTTACCAGTGACCAGAAAACCCGAGACTCTTCTCCCTCAAAAGCTCGATGAAACCTTTTGTAACTAGCTTTATCCTCCACAGAACAGGCCTTAGTGGATTGATTTTCACCTGCTACACAACTTGACTCAACAGAAATGGACACAAAAACTACAACTTGTTCCATGGTAATTTATTTAGAAGATGATAATACCATTGGGTTTTTTACGGCACTGCCAGAGAAGTCCCAGTTTCCTACGAATGAAGAACTGAGCAGAGATAAGGTTGCAATAGAAGCAAACTGTAAAGAGACAGCACACTTACTGAGGGAATGGGGTGGGACAAAGGAAAAAACACTAATGGCTCAGAAGATTCCATTATGCAGCATTAGGCTTTTACACTCATTTAGATAGCACAGACTTTTTTGTACACACTAAAATACAAGTAACTCTACATACATATGATTTCAGGTGTTTCAGCATCTGGAATGTCTGTTAATGCATTTTAGTATTATAATTAGACAAAAGCCACCTCTGACATCTAGAGTACCTCTGCCTCCAAGAGTGGGTTACAAGTTTGCTTTAGCGGGCTAGGCCAGGGGTCCTTGGGCATTCCTCTTTGCCAAGTTTTTAAAGGCTTTCCACTAGTCATGTGAGAGCTTTGTCTCTGCCCTACTCTGTTAGCTCAGTGATACTAGGAAACAACCACAAGAGAACAGAGAGGAGTAGAATAGGAAAAAAAAAAAACAAATTTAAGATGTGCATGTTTAAGAACAACTCGAAATCCAACACCTGGAGTCATTTTACAGACTTTGGATTATCTAAACAGGACTGAGTGAGTGTGCCCCAGACATTAGTCAGCATTTTTAAACATGGCCATTCCCACACAGTGCAGCAAGTTCAGAAAGCCATCAAATGATAGGGCTGCAGGTACATTGAGGGAGCAGCTACAAAAACCTGCACCAAGGGACCTTTTAAGTGCTAATGGGATGTGTGTAGGGAAACAGCTGTATCTGCTACAGCCATTCCTGGAGTGCTTAGAGGTCAAACAAAGGACAAATCAACAAATGACCTTCATCACTGACCAGTTACTGCAGGACTGCCTCTGTCACAGGGTGTATAGGGCAAAGACTAGTATCCTACTCACTTTGTGTTTTATAATAACAATGTTAGAAAGTGCTTGTTCTTGTCTCGTGGGGACCTTTACGATGTAAGGGAATCATATACCTATGCTAAGGAATGGAAAATTAAAAGAGCAATACAACTGTGCTGAGTTACAAATAAGGGCAACCTTCTTCCATCCCAGGCCAAGTCTTCACCAGTTTTAGGAAAATCTGATTAATCTGTTCAAAGTTGTTTGTTTTCTTCTATCATGGTGAGCAAAGAACTCCAACATCAAAGGAAGACACTGATAATTTAGACACAATTTATCAAGAATACCTTTTCAAAATGTAGGGGGAAGTTTAGGTTTATTCTTGAAGAATAAAAATTTTTTGATGTTTGATAAAATTATAATGAGGGCCTGCTGTTTAAGTATTCAAACTGTATTTATTTAAACAATATACAAAAATAAAATTAAAAAGTTGAAACAGCAAGTAAAGCTGTCTTAATATTAAAAGGGCATTTATTTATTGTTTAATATAAATTATGAAATGCAGATTTTAAATAAAACAAAGTGAGATTCTAAAATAGAATGCATACTCAGTTTAAGAACATGTCTAAAGTAGGTTTAACTAAGTTGATGCAATTTCAATTATATGCAAAATATTGCAGGGACATAGTGCTAATTAGAGTCCTCTACATTTTAAAATAACATTCCACACAAATTTATAACAAAGCAACCTATCAATGTATTCGTTTGATCAGATTTTCTTTTTTTACTACATAAGAAACTCAGGATGAAAAATATTCTACATTTAAAAGATCAAACAATTCTAAAGTCAACATCCAGGTGTGAAAAAGTGAAGAGAATGAATTAGCACCCAATTAACCTTTACAGACACTATTTCTCCCCACAATAGCAGAAGGGTGGATTTCCTTCCATATGTTGATTAGTTTGGCTACTTTCATGGTTACTTGTCAAATGAAAACATAAACCTGGAAACAACCAAGAGGATAAAGGGAACTGACAGCAGATCAAAGAAAATGACTTTAAATCTTACATTTTTAATCTAAACTTATCGATTATAGCCCCATGACACTATGAAGCAATGATAACAAGATAAACCTAGAAGTGATTAATAATCATTTATAAATATTAACATATATTGTTTACTTTTTTTCAATCTCAAGTAAAGGATAAAAAAAAAGGCAATTGTTTGATATTTCTTAGAAGTTGCTTAGGGAATCAAACAAAACAGATACAAAACAGGTATTAGTAAATGAGAAGGTTGGAAAAGGCTCTATGAGTTTCATTTTTATAAAAGAAGACATCTTTCCTTCTTCAATGATTTAAATTTCTTCACAAGTTTCACAACATGAAAGTGTAAAGTACATGCTGTAAACATATTACGTGTGACGTGCTTAACCTGTGTTGTATATTTTACAACACATGCTGTAACTTGTTACCTGTGAAACCCTACCTGTGTCGTAGATGTTACATGGCTGACAGGCTGATTAGAACATGGTGACAATGGAGAGCTGGATGCTGTAGGTGTCTAGATAAATTCTTTTTGGCTGTCTTTCGCCCATCAGTAACTATTCACTGTCTACCTGTGTATCTGACCACACATATCTGCAAGCATCAGGAAATCAATTTGTAATATGGCTGGCAACTTTAACAATTGCTAGCTTTCACCCACACAACTGCTAAGGATGTCATGTGATGGGATATGAGACTCTAGCAGAGACATCCACTCTGATCTACCCTGCTATCTGATGTTCCCACCAACATAATATTTAAATGTTTTCATTTGTGGTTTTCTTTTGTTCTATACACATGAAACTTCCTGAAACTGTTTCCTCATTGAAATATGGTATTTAGGGCAATCTAAATCTATATTTCATGGGAACAACTGCTCATACTCTGCTAAAGAATAAACTGTCTTTTATTTCCTTGGTGGTGTGAGCTACATATTTTGTTAGCAATATACACTATAGAGTGACTAAATTGGGCTAATTAGCATCACTGCCATAGTTTTGTAGTGAAATAATCGTTCCCAGCACTATACAAGGAGACAACATCTAGAAATGTTAGCATTCATAATGTAGGTTTGCCAGAGAAAGAAATCGTTCAACTAATTTTCATTTTGATAATGAAGACAGTGAATTTTATTTATTATAGTTTAGTTTATACTAAAAACATTGTTTATCTGAATCCACATGTAAATGAACATGTAGTATTTTATGCACTAAAGCTTATAATTCTACTTTATGTAATACTATCACATATGTACATAGTTATTTATGGCAGTTTTTAAGGTTTTATGGTGGAGGATATGATGTTTTACCACTTAACAATCCCCTTCAAATGAAATGACCTCAAAGGAGCAACACTACCATTACAAACTTAGCAGCCTTCAGAAAATTTAATTATAGAGAAAGGTCAACATGACCCATTCTTTCACAGCTGCAATAACTGTTTAGTCAAAGTTATTTTATGTTGCAATGGGACATTTTTGGATAGAGAACTTGCAGGCACCTTTCATTTAATTTTTATTTTCAAATATGGTAAAGCAGCATTGAAACAGCTGTAGTGGTATTTTAGTAGCAGTTTACCTATTCCTGATGATTTCAGAAAAATTCAAATGGAACTTCACTGTCATGTTCATCATCACTGATAACCATGGCAATTTCCTTGGTCTGAGAAGCCTGTTAGTTTCATGTTTATGTCCCAGCTTATAAGTTTTCTGGCTTCACATACTGGGTCACAGAACATAATTCCCAGGCAGAGCCATTCTTGTTGGCAGATTAAAGGGTGAGACAGTGGCAGAGCCTCCAAACTCTGAAGCCTTAGAAGTTTTCTTCCTTTTGAAGTCTTGTTGCTCCCAGTTGTTTTAGTGAGATAACAAGAAGCCAAGATTCCTCAGGGACTCGGGAAGGGATTCAGCACTGTCTAAGATCAAATCTGGAATACTTATAATTTGTAAGCTAAAGGCAACTTAGATGTTTAAAAGAAAACAAAGCAAGCCTGAAAGAGTTGTGTGATACATTATACATGATTAATAGAATAAATATGCATTTGCTTTCTCAAAATAATTTTCAACATGATAGTTTATTTTTATAGGGACACACACACACATGCACAGATGCAGAAGATAATTCCTTCAGTTGTATGAAGGAAAGTTGGCCATTATACTTTTCATTGAAACTTTATTGACATAACTTTTAGATATAAAGGGAAATTAAACTAACAGAATAGTATAATCAACTTTATAGTTGTTATACAATAAACATAAATTTGTGACAAGACATTTACACAAATTCTACTGCCTTTGCCTCTTAACTACAGCTATTTTTGACTTCCCATGACTACCCTTGATATTTAGGCGGCTACTATGTTATGACTGAATTTTGTGTACGGATATCAAGAAACTTGTATTTGAAAAGCTGTTTGGGAGGCTATTTTTCTGCATTCTTCTCTGTATTCATTAAGCTTACTGTACTAGTTACTGCTACACTGCTGTGATAAAACACCACACCCAAGGAAACTAATAAAAGGAGGATATCATGGGCTTATGTTTCAGAAAGTTAGAATTTGCACTTGCAGAGAAGAGTTAGCAGAAGGTGGGCAGCTGGATCAGCAACTGAACACTCACACCTCAAACTGCAAACAGCAAGCAAAAAGGAATGCTGTAAATGACAGTCTTTTAAAGATCTCAAAGTCCACCATCCCCAGAGATATGGCCTCCAACAAGGCCACACCTTCTAATCCTTCCCAAACAATCCATTTGGATTACGAGGTATAGCCTTATTGGTAAAGATATGCCACAGGAGGACAGTTCTGAGTTTCAAAAGATATTTGTCATCCCTGGTGTGCTCTCAGCCTCTTTCTTGCAGTTGAGGTTTGAGTTTTCTGATGTTCCTGCTACCATGCCTTCTATCTTTAGTCATTACTCTAACCCTTTGGACCTGTAACCTTTGTTTTGGTGGTTGTCTTTGTTATATCACAGCAATCAAAAAGTAACCATTGCAGCTGTGGAGGATACATAGTTCTGCTCTTGGAGAAGACTCCACAGCCACTACTAAACCTGGAAGTAAAAGGAAATATTCCAGCAATAATAATTTCAATGATATGTCTTAGGAAAAAGGAAAAGAGAGTTGTTACAGAGTCTATAATTTCATATTTAAAAATTAAATTTTGCTTTAAGCTCCATGACAGGACAGGAGGAAAATAAAACAATGACCCATAGCATCCTTTTTCTTCTGTGATGAAAAAAATGTATGAGCTTTTTTTTTTCATGAGCAATATGTTCCTAAAAACCTAAACCACAAAGCCTAAACCACAGTGAAGGACATAATGGAGATGAAGTGGTTTCCTCAGATACTTAGAAAAGTGCTTGGTTCTCCCCATGTATCATCACACATAATCAGCACTGTATACATAAGCTGGTGAGTATTAAGCATGTCACTGGTGGTAGTTGCATACTTTGGAAGAATAAGTTAGAGGTACTTAAAGAATCACAAGAATGGACAAGGCTTGTTAAAATCAATTTTATGACAGGAATCTATATTAGGGGGAGACATATTTTAATAACTGCTTTCTCAACATGGAGAGAGGATGATGTGCAGCAAAGAAGAAACTTGAGCACCAATCTGCTATTATCAAAGCCCACACTGATTTCCTGGACAAAGTTAATTTTCATTTTAATCTATTAATATAATGGTAGTAACTATGTGTTTTAAAATTGGATTTTAATTCCTGATTAACAAAGCAAGCATCCTTAGGTTGAAAATATTAACTCGTGAGTGGCCCCCTTTTCAGGTTCTGTATAACAGTGCTGCTTCCTTGGGACTGAGGCTGTATGAGTTAGCACACTGCCTGCCCAACATTCAAGAGCTTTAGATCTATACACTTTATTTTGAGGCTCTCTTACTGAACCTGGAGCTTACCAGTTAGCAAGACTTTATGGCCAGTGACCAGCTGGAATTCACATACTACTGCTAGCCTTTTACATGGTGGTGGTGGTACACCACAAAGGATGTGTGAGTGCTGGAGTTACAAAAATTCACACTACACAGGTTGTACTGTAAGGAATCTAAACTCAAGCCCTCACACTTGTGCAGCTAAGTATTTTCCCACAAAGTCATTAGCGTTTTAAGAGCACTTTTAAAATTATTATTATTATTATTTCTTATTTTACATATCAATCCCAGTTCTCTCTCACTCCCATCCTCTCATGCTCCCGAGCCCCCTTCCCACCCCATCCCTCCCACATCACTCCACAAGGAGGGTGGTGCCTTCCAGAAGGGATCATCAAAATCTGTCAAGTCATTTGTAGTAGGGTCTAGGCCCTCCCTCCTGTGTCTAGGCTAAGAGAGTATCCCTCCATGGGGAATGGGCTCCCAAACTAATTTCATGCATTAGGGATACATCCTGCTTTCACTGTCAGCGGTCTCTTAGACTGCCCAGGCCTGCTAACTGAGACCCACTTTCAGGGGGTCTGAGTCGGTCCTATGCTGATTTTCCAGTCTGGGGTCCATGAGCTCCCCCTTGTTCAGGTCAGCTGTCTCTGTGGTTTTCTGAAGCCTGGTCTTGACACCTTTGCTTATCACTCCTCCCTATCTGCAACTGCATTCCAGGAGTTCAGCTCAGTATTTAGCTGTATTTACTTCTGTTTCCATTAGCTATGAGATGAGGGCTATAAGATGGCATATGTGGTAGTTATCAATCTTATTATCAGGGAAGGGCAATTAAGGTAGCCTCTCCAGTATTGCCCAGATTGTTAGTTGGGGTCATCCTTGTAGGTCTCTAGACAATTCTCTAGTGTCAATTTTCTCTTCAAACCTATAATGGTACTCTCTATTATGGTATCTCTTTTCCTGCTCTCCTCTATTTCTCCCCGGACTCAGTCACCCTAGTCCCTCAAGTTCTCCTCTCCCCTCCTCTACTCCTCTTTTTCTCTTAACTCCTTCTCTAATCACTGCTCCCACTCCACAATATTCTCAGGAGATCTTGTCCCTTTCCCCTTCTGTGGGGGACCTTATATGTAAAGAGAACTTTTAAGAAAAAAAAAAAAAACTTAACTTGGATTGGAAAAACACAGGAATTTTTTTCAATCCTTACAGATTTGGGGTCAATATACAAGCTCAAAAACATTTATTGCATGCCATACTGTAACTTCATAATATATAATGACACTACTCTAAAACATATTTAAAATAAAATGTTTCAGTCCACTCTGTAGCCAACTTAAATTTTCATAGTTTTGCTCTGGTTCAGGTATCCTTGCAAATAAATCTGCAAAGAGGCACTGCCATTCCTGCCTATTTAATTGCTTATTTGTTGACTTTCCTCTACTCATGGTGTCTATTTACTTGACTTCTCAGTGTCCCTAGCAGGAAACCCTTTGTTGCCAGACTTCATGGTCACAAATAAAGCTCCAGGAAAGCTAAACAGCAATAAAACTAAAGATCTGCTATAGATCCCTCTTTTCTAGGGGACAAGATGGTAAACTAACTGTTAAGCAACTCTGTAATGAGTGCATTTTAAATTTCAGTGTAATTCACCAACACAATACATTTTCAGTTAATGTGATGTTATCTTCCTTCTTTTACAGATGAATTCCCAACATGGACAAAGAGCATCTCTTAAAAAGTATGCAAACATAAAGAATTAATCTTTTCACACTACCATGTAAATTATCTAAAAAACGAGCAGTTAATATTCATAATCAAATAATAACCAACCTACAACCATTCATAAAGTTTCATTTATCATTTTCTGTGAGGTAGGAGGAGGAGTGGGATTGAAGTGAAAACTGGGTGCATTTCTTCTTCCATAAATTAAAATACATTGGGCTTTTTTCTCAAATACATATTTAAATGTAATATACCAAGGCCTTGGTGGCACATGCATGTAATCCCAGCACTTGGAAAATGAAACAAGATGATCTTGAGGTACAGGCCAGCCTTGCTATCTCAAGAATTCCAATTCAATCTGACTGCTACAGAGTTGGAGACTATCAAGTCAGCCAATGAACAAATAAATACATCATAATGTACTAAGGAAGTTGCTAAAATTTTTATAGTTTTTACACTACGTAGTGAATATCACTAACATAAAAACACACTTTCCATTAATCTACACAATAGGCTTTTGATAGATACAAAATAAAAATATTGTGAAGAGTTCAATTTTTGTAATGTTAGCCTTGAATTTTATCTTTGTGGAAGACTTTCAAAGTAACTAAGATGGGAGTCCTTGGCATATTCAGCCTCATTCTGGGATAGAGGATAATTGCTGCTCTCCATCCTCTGTACACAGCGCTTTCTGGAGGGCTCAAGAATGTTTTTATATCTAGACCTTGGCTTTTATTGTAGCAGCTTATTCTCTGAGTCACAGAGTATGACTCAAGATAATTCATACTTATCAATGAAATAGCCTTGACATTTGAGTATCAAGAAAAGAACCATCAGCAAGAAGGCCATTAAACAAATCCCCATGCTAGAAAATCTAATTATGTAAATGTCCAAACATTTGTTTGTGTGCAATCAGATATGAAAAGAAAACTGTTGTGGAGATGATGTATGACTGAGATTCTTCCTATTATGGGTTTAAATTATCTACATCTTCTTGTACAGCCACTCACTGCCATAAAAAACAAAAGAGCTCAGAGTTGGAGGCACTTTGGGTATTGAGATCAAGGCTATTGCATTAGTAAAATTATATTATGAATTTCTGAAAAAACTAAAGTAGAGGGACTTCAGGAAAGCCTCAGGATAAACATCCCTGATAATAAATGAAGAGAAGATTGATGTTTTCTGTCAGGATATCTCATTTCCTTTTTGGCTAAGGAAATAGGCTCATGTCATCTCAAATACATAATTTGGTTGTTTTCACTCACCACAAGGATTATGAAAATAATCTAGCAGCAAAGCCATCAAACATACATTTGATTTATTACAACTTAGATTCTATAATCTGTTCTCAAGAGAGTAACTAATGCTCTTTATTTAGAACATTATTATCTCTTCAGAACAAGAAGCAAAACCCTTCAGAACATAAACACCTAAGAATTTCAAACCCAAGTGTGGAACCGTGAGCTTTATTAGACTTTACTTGTTGTGAGCTGTCAGGAAATGGAATTCCAATCTCATAAAAACAGTAACATTGTTGAATTCTTCCAGGACATTTCAAGAGTTCAAAGGAGTTACATTGAATATCTCTACTTAACTGAACATGTATTCTCAAAGAGCAGTAATAGTTTCTGAGGACTGGTACCTCAATAAGTAAAGTATTTTCAGTTGAAGCATGAGGGTGTGAGATAGGATCTCCATCATTCGCATTAAATTTGGGCACAGCACCAAAGCTCTACTATCCCAAAGATAACTGGGAAAAGGACAAAGACGTAGGCGAGTCATCATTGAACTCAAGATTCAGTGAACAGATTCTGTTTCAAAAGAAAGGTGGTAAGAGATGGAGTAAGACATGACATCAACCTCTGACAGCCACATGCTTTTGCATATATGTGCATGCACACCTCCTACACATGTGCATACACTCAAACACATACATATGCATAAGTCATATATACAGAAAAAGTTGATTAAATTGATTCTGATTATTTATTGCCTTTGTTGCTTTGTTAGTTGATATTTCCTGTGTTCTTATCTTAGGAAACTTTAAAATGGAACTGGGATGAACATGTAAAATAATAAATTAAATAAAAAAAATGCTTTGACTCCAAAATTGAAGTTCAAGGACAAGTTACTGGGGAAAAGGTTTCTATTTTTGATTCCACAGATAATGAAAAGCTGTGGATTCCTTCCATACTAATGTGGTTTGATCAAGCCAGACCGCCTGAAACAGAGTACCAGGTGATTCTACATTCAAAACAGCTGGACAAAGCAGCCTTACAGACTACAGCCAGGATTTCTGAATCTTCTTAGAATCCCCCATGACAGCGCCCCTTAGCAGCAGGAAGTAGTTTGGAAAGAACGACGCCCAAATTCCCAAATATTGTCTATAAATGTTTGTTTTCATTTAAATGGACTTGGTTATATAAAATAAGTAAATAAATAAATAAATAAAATGTCCCAAAATTGTCACTAAAAAAAGAAAATACAAAGCTTTTAAAAATCAAAAACTAAATGCCCAGCTTGTCTCAATCATATAAAAACTGGGAAGGGCATTGCAGACATGCCTAACATGTGGCCCACATATGTGCTAGGGATTTATAAATGTGGTCTGACACAAATTATATTTCTTATTTAATGTAATGTCATAATATTATAAAACTAGACACTCTTGGTAGAACTTTTAATCAATCATCGTTATCTATAGTTTTTCAATGAGAAAATCCACTGAAATTTTAATATTAATAATAAAGTTAACATACTAATAATGTCAATAACAAAGGTACTATCATAAAAGTATTATTTAAGAATTTGCTCTTCCAAAATTATATAGATTTTCAGAAAAGACTGAGTGACTGATGAAAATTTGGTAGCCATAGAGAGTTAACACAAGTCAGACTCAGGGCTAAACAACTTGAACTTTTGTGAAATAATATTTTTGTATACTGTAAAGATAACACATTGATTGGTTAAATAAAAAGCCCAATGGCTAATAGTTAGGCAGGTTTTACAGGCAAAGAGCATGCTAGAAAGAATGGACGAGTCATAAGCAGAGGAAGCATGACATGCAGGTGATAAGGTAATAAGCCATGATCCAATGGAACCATGTGAATTAATAGAAATGTGTTAATTTAATTTATAAGAGCTACTTATAAAAAACCCTAAGCTATCTGCTGAGCTTTCATAATTAACAGTAAGTCTCCATGTCAATATTAGGGAGCTTACAGTCCCAATGGATAGCCTACAATGAACTATCTGTGGTACACCTCATCATTATCCATTGTTCACTCCTATGCTTCATCCTATGTCCTTTGAATGTTCAGATAAAAGGTTTTAGAATTTACTAACTTAGAAGATCACTGGCTTTCACCAACTCCAATGCTAAGAATGTATCAGAGAACATCTGAAACCCAAAAGAGAATTTTCTCTGTTTTGTTATAACTTGCTTACCTGCTTTTCTACCAACATATTTGCAAAGAGTGCCTTCACTTATGAC
This sequence comes from Phodopus roborovskii, assembly GCF_943737965.1. Taxonomy (NCBI): domain Eukaryota; kingdom Metazoa; phylum Chordata; class Mammalia; order Rodentia; family Cricetidae; genus Phodopus; species Phodopus roborovskii. The sequence continues at coordinate 1,490,025 of NW_026126744.1, read as the reverse complement.
TCCTTTGTTTTGTAACTAATAAAATCTTCCTATATTTTTCTAGGCAGAGCATGTTATTCATGATTATTTAATCTACGTGCTATGCCATCGTTCCAGATATATGACTTAAGAACCAACTATGTCTTAAACCATCAACAAATTATATATTAAGGATGAACCCTTGTGGTAAGATAGTTACAGAAAACAAGAAAAATCTTAACAACATAGAAATAACATATAACCTAATAAGATCTGTGAGATATAAAGAATAGGAAAATGCAGATATACTTTACTGGTTAATACAACACAAATAAGCTTTCACCACAATTTGTGAATTCCATTCATAAAATAGTATGAAGAACCAATAATGATTTTGTGTGTATCCCATGAGATATAGACAATGAAATCATTAAATAGAGAAACATTATCCAGTTATAAAAATTTAGAGAGATACCAAGTTTCTTTTTGTAGTTAGTCATATCACTTAAACTTACTATTAATTTTATTTTCTTGTTTGTTGTAGAATTAATCTTTACATCAGGCAAATCCTAGACTTGTGGTCACGAGAGGGAGACACTGAATTTCTAATCTGTCTTCTTCTACCCTATGAGATCTGGAACTGAAGGACTATTCTACAAAGTTCAAGCTCATTACAACCTTAGGTTGAATTCTGTTTTCTATAAGAATATCTCCTTTGTAGAATGGTGACTATCCACACAATATAGATCTGGTTGGCCTTGAATTTACAAGCATTTCATATGTGAGCCACAGTATTAATTGAGAGTGGTGGAAAGGAAATGTCAGTTGATATTTAAAAATTAACAGATGATCAGGACTCTATGGCAAAGAAGTGATAGGAGTGGCCGGTCATCTGCAATATCTCCAGGCAAGTAAGACATTACTAGAAGCAGCCAGTGTGCACACTGTAAGAGCCTAGAGCTCAGAAGCATTCTGGTGGGATTATATTTGAAGTCAGCAAAGTTATTAAGGGAGAAAGCATAGGCTCTTTAGAAGAGAAAGTAAGGACTGATCCTAAATCCAGACAAGTGCTATCATGCTATGATGAGAGATGTTCCCAGAAGGTGGAAAAGGAATTGGCTAGTGATAACAATAAAACTGAGAAAGTGGGTCTCCTGACACTGAGAAAAACAGGGTCCAAAGGAAGAGAAATTTTAAGTTTCTACAAAGACCAAGTATGAAATTGAACATAAAAATGCTTATTTGGTTTTGGGAAGTGAGCAACAAAGGAGACACAACTTGAACCAAGATCATATAGGCTGTCCTATATGCGGAGAGATGAGAAGGAAAACAGAAGGGAGGACTAACACCTCATTGAATTCTCCAGCTTAACACAGGGAGGGAGGGAAAGCCATAAAGCAGAATGGTGTGCAATAGGTTTTTGTTTTGTTTTTTGTTTGTTTGATTTCTAATGCTAAAATAGTCTAAGGTTTTATAGTGCAAACAATGGGAAAGAAATGAAAGGGAAAGCTGAGAATGGTGTGCCACACCTTCAATCCTAGCATGCTGGAGACAGACAGATGGGTCTCTGAGAGTATAAGGCTACACTGGTCTACATTCCAGGAGGGCCCGGGCAATGTAAAGAAATCCTGTCTCAAAAAACAAATAAACATAATAAAACAAAAGACACTAGAAACAAATAAACAAGCATGTAAGAAAATACAATGGACTTAATTGAGAGACAGGAATCTATCCATTTATTAGTCTATATCAGATGGTTAAAAAATGACAGGAATGAACTTGAAAATTTTCTACTTCGCTGTGGATAGTCATTCACTCATATAGATTTCTATAACATTATTACCATATGCAATCAACTATAGTATTAATGTCTCATTGCATACTTTAAAGAAACTGTAGGTGAGTAATCTATGAGACTATTACCAGTTGTTTCTCAATTTCCTAATTTAAGCACAACAGTCTCTAAAATATCTGTTCTCTTTGGAATACCTTTGGAGGGTGAATTTCTGGCTGCCCTGTCTACTCAGTCTCAATTTGATTGTTTTTGGTAGCTTTTCAGTGTTCTGGACAGTTTGCTTCCACCTAAAACAAATTATTGAGCCCTCATTATTCAGCAACCACTCTCTTGGGCATCACTCAATGTCCACTAGTCCCACTGGAATCACTCCTACTCTAAACCAAGAGCCTGAATCACTCACTTGGCTCCTTTACTTAAAAGCCCCAAGTGTTACCCACTCCCCATGGAGGGATACTCTCTCAGCCTTGACACACAAGGGCCTAGGTCCTGCCCCAAAAGATGTGACAGACTTCAATGATCCCCCATGGTAGACCTCACCCTCCCTGGGTAGCAGAAAGGGGATGGGACAGGGGTGGGTTAAGGAGGCATGGAAGGATGCAAGGGAGAGGAAACTGGGATTGAAATGTAAAATAAGATTGTTTCTAATGTAAATAAAAAAAATTAAAAAACAAAAAGCTCCAAGTTTCCTGGTAGCATAAACTCTTCAGGGAGAAAGGGTTTCAGGCCATGTGTTTAACTCCTGGAAGAGCCTCTGTTCCAACAGCAGTACTAGCAAAGCCATTAATGTATCTGTAATTCCACTAAATTGAATCCATTCCAGCATCTAATGTTATTTATTCTCAATTATCTCTGGAAATAGAGTTATTGCTCCAGAACTTGGTCATTAAAGAGCTCCAGTAAATGAAAGTTTGTGCTCTCTGACTTTTTGGATTGTGAAGGATATGGTGATCCTATATTATAATTATCACCTACAAATCTCCCAAAGTTCTAAATACATGTGTCTAACTTACTTAATTGATAAAAAAAAAAAAACTTGGAAGCCATAGATAAATAAAGCTAGAAGGCCTTCAATGGATAGCCTAAATATGATAATACAGGCTAATAGCTAACAAATAGTAATCTTTTTGATGCATTCATTTATTAAAACTCACATGATTGTTTCCTAAGGAGAAGTATATCCCCAAGAGTCCACAGGACAAATAAAGGCTACTTGCAAAAACATGTCTTCTCTCATGAAAAGAATGCTTAAATTAATAACAGAGACATAATTTTCTTCAAGTTTTTATGACACAGATGTACTTGTCAGCTCATTCTTTAAAACTAGTTAGGCTTGGGAATAGTGTCATTCAATCCAAGTCTGCATAGTATTCATACTGTCTCCAGGTTAAAGAAATTTCAAACATCCAAGTTGCAATATCAGGAGTAAAAGCTGACAGACTCAACAGGAGGGTGAATTCCCAGCAAGAGACCATGCCAACCTGCTTGAGTTGGAGTCTCCTGACTAATTTGGAGTCAGGAGAAATCTCTATGGGAGACCAATGGTTCTCAGAAGCAAAGGATCAATGGCTGAACATCTCAAGGACACAGTTTATTGACTAGCAGAGCTGAGATCGTGAAGAAATAGATATTTGAAGAGAATATTATTTTGCCAAGACTGCAGTGCAAGTTAGTGTCAGATCCAAAATTTTAAGTAGATTTGCATAATGCTAAGCCCGTGCTTCATAACTATGCTACAGCTGTAAATATATTTCAGCATATAAAAGTGCAGTTCAAACAAATTTTCATTATCTCTTCACTAATATTGAAAGTAATGTTTACAAGTAAAGATGTACTAATAGTGCAAGCTATTTTTTTAATAAAAATATATGCAAGTGATTATCTGTCCTGCATTGCACTAGACTATCTTCACATTGCATTAGGCAATCTGCTCATCTCAGGAAGTTTGCACTATAGTGCTGAAAAAACATGGAGAAAGAATATGTATTGAAACATATGTGGGCATTAAGAAATCATATAAAACAGACAATCTAATATTGGTCAGTAAAAGCTATAATGAAATTTAAGAGCAAAGGTCTGTGAGCAAAAGAAGTAATATACTTTCAGGAGAATATCAATGATTTACTCTGAGATGTTCATATCATATGAATGGTAGTAGCTGTTAGACTGATACCATAATGGTAAATTTGGAAAATATTATATAGACCAGATCACAAAGCAGGAGGTATACCCTCATCAATAATCATTGATGACTTTTTTGTTCATGAGATTCTGTATGTTTGATACATATTTGCAACTGTGCAGAAGTGTGTGCGTGTGCGGGTGTGTGTGTGTGTGTGTGTGTGTGTGTGTGTGTGTGTGTGCCTGTGGTGCCAAAGCTACAATCCAGAGTGTTACTTGATTACTCTCTTTCTCTTTTTATTCACTGAGGCAAGGGATCTCAGCTAAACTCAGACAATGTAAGGTTATTCTAGCTCACCCCTTGAGCCTTTGCTTCAACCATCTGAAAGGCTGCAACAAACAGCTGTCATACCTGCCTGGCATTTCCTGAGTGTGTAAATATGCATGTAGGTCTTCACGTTCACATATCATAAAGTGTATGCACTGACTTTTCTCCAATCCCTCGCTGAAGTCTTTTAAACAAGAAAGTGAAATAAACAGGTTTCTGAAGTAATTCTTCTGACTATGAATTATATGTAATCTATAGTCACTTATGATGTTCATACATCTTTTTTCTCTTTTTTCCAAAATTAATACACTAAATTCTCAACATAATTAAGAAGTCTACATTAGAAAATATAGTTTATATTGTAGAACTTATAGAAGCATCTGTCTTAATGATTCTTTTTTGACAGCTGTAAGTCGGCAGGAGCTGGTGGAAGTAACTGACCCCTTAAATATCAAAAAGGGTGATTATGGACATTGCTTGTGGCTGGAATCTTCAAACACTGGCAGCAATTTCAGAAAGCTCAGTACTTGTCTACATTTCCTTTAACACAATCTGTGAACATGGAGGCAGCAAAATTGTAGTGAATAACATGCAGACCAGCTTTGTCCTCCCTGAGGAACAGCTTTCTGACTTCTCCCCCTGCCCTTATTGAGTACACAGCAAGGGAAAGAAAGAATCTTATCCAGCCTCTGTAATGTCTAAATGCTGTGTTCAGGTCTTACTAAGGAATATAGGCTATTCGATGCAATGCTATAATTGTCTTTGATTGGAATAATAAAACATGAGGTCAGAGTGGACACCCAGGAATGTTATTATGAGTGAAAGTAACACTTTTGGTCAGATGACAAGTAATTAAATATGCTGCTTTCCCTTTTCAATATAAGAACCAAGATGTGAGCTATTACCCAGATTAAGCATCAATTTAAAAATCCACAGCTATTGTAATCTCCTCTGATGCGTTGTAATTTCATTATGATAAAAGCATCAAAAGTTATTTCAATTCTTTTTTAATTGAATAGTTTCCTTTCCCAATAATAGGGAAGATTAATTTTGCACTGTGACTCTTTTTAACCTATTTTTATGATGAGATAAGATTCTGCAGGAACATCAAAATAACAGTAATTTTAAAGGGTTTTGTATATATCAGTAATGCAACAAAATTAAAATATGCAAATGAACCAACCAGAGGAAAAAACTAAGAAAGACAAAAATGAGTCAGTCTTAAATTATTCTGATAAATCTGATAAATCACCTATGAAGACAGCAAGCTACCCTTCAATATTTACTCATAAAAGTGAGTCCTTCCATATATCCAGCATGTACATCAAATTGTCACACATAATACTGTTTGTCTTTTTGCAATAAAATCAAAATAAGCACAGTGTTTTCCCATTGCACAAATCATTTGTGCTATGATTAACAAAGATGATATAATGCCATGAAATGAATAGGGATAGATGAAATAATACAGACTGCCTGAGCCTAGGAATTTTACACACATAAACACAAAACTTTGAATGAGATGATGTTAAAAAATTTTTCATAGATTAAAAAGAGAGAGATAAAAGGAACATTTCAATAAAGGACATGGCAAAATGATTTTGCAATTACAGAATTAAAGTTATATTGAAGTTCTAAATTAGCCTGATTGACTCAATGACATTAAACTTCACCAGAAAAAAATTTCCTCTTCTAATTTACTTTCCCCATGCTGCAGAAGCTAAAAGGGTTCTGCAAACATTTTATTTACTGGCCAATTTGTAGACATCTCCACTCAGCCTACAGAGTAACAAGCTGGCACTAATAAACCATACATAAAAATCCTAGTTATTAAAATACAAATTAGGCACCCCTTATGTTTATACATGTGTAAGTACAATTAATATTGCAGGCTTAGTTGGAAACAAAATTGCTTTAGTTAACCAGCCATGACAATGAAATCAAATGAGATTTTGGATGCAATTGGAAAAGATCTATTCGGTGGAAATAATAGAAACTATATCATGCGGAACAATTAGTTTACCAAGCTTTATTCCCCCTCCACCCACCTGCCCTTAATCAAATCATTTGTCCATCTTAAGTGACATGACACGTCTCCTTTAATGCCCATACGTTCATGGAGACCAGAACAACAGCTGGTAGATGTGGCTTATTTACAAATATTGGTTTGAGCTTGTAAATGCATGAGCACATAAATTTTAATCTATTTAGAGTGTAAGCCCTTTGTTCCCTCCCATGTCATTAGTAACATGTGCCAACCAGCAGAGCTTTCTGGCCAGTTGTTCCCTTGGTTGTATATTCCTGTGGGAATGAAATGGAGTGAGGGAGAGTGTGAATTACATGAGCCCCTTCTTGCTTGCCAGTATTTAGTGTTTTGCCTTTTGTTCTTCCTGTTTATGTGATTTTTCTGTTTTACACATTGGGGAATGCTAATCAACTTGTGCCTAAGTAATATTAATGAAACTTGCCAACTTATACTTGAGGGAAGAAGCAGAATATTACATTTCATTTTGAAATGTTATTGCTGCTTTTAGGAAACTCTTCCTGCCTTCTAAATAACCTTAGTGTTAAATTATTAAAGAACTCTTGCACTGGTAGAAAATAATGAATGGATTGAATGATGAAAGGATTAGAAAGTATAAAGAAGGGCCTTTTGGAATGCAGTATGTAACTTCCAATGAAACATTTCAAAATATTTGCTTAAAATACTGTTAAAATTGGCAACTGTGTCAGTGCTTTATCAAAACAGAGGTCTAATGAAGGTTATGTTTACTCACCAATCACCAATTTCAATCTTATTCCAAATTAATTTAGCTTGATATAGCTATGAATTAAAGCACTGTCTACTTTGTCAGAAAAAGATGGAAGAACAGTGTTCTACTATACTCCTTTTTTGGCCATTTGAACCTAAAAGTTAGGCAAGTCTAGTTCAGGTTCTCTTCTCCAGTCATACAATCCTCACAATTTCAATGTTCTACCACACCATGGCCTCCCAAAGAGGTGAGTAGACACTTGAAGACATGGGAGACAAAGAGGACACTAAGCCTCAAGTATATAAATGAAGACGAGATGGCAGCCCTGTGAAGAGCAGACACAAAGAGTGTGCAGGAAATCAGTGGACAGGACTCTGTCTTGCCTTCCCTTCTTTTAAGGATAATTTTGTTAAACAGGCCCTGAGTGCACTGTAGCTTAATGGTAACTTAACAACAGAGTTTGTTCAAGAATTCAGCTATACAGTGAATACTATTTGATAAGAACATTTAATACTAAAGCGAATGACACATTTTCTATCCATATAAATCTTAGTAATGGGTTTTGCATCATTGTGAACACAATTGTTACCCTGAATGAAAATTCTAACAGTGCTCCTTCACCGACATAGGCATTAACTGTACATGATAGGAGTAACAATTCCAGGGACAATAAATAAATAAATTTATAAATAAAAATAAAAATAAATAAATAAATAAATAACATGTAACAAAAGGGAGCATGGCATAAAATAGTCACTTAACTCTAGCATTTGAGTGCCTTCCAGTTTATAATATTGTAAATACACTAAATATGCAAAAGCTAGCATACTGAATCTTGTGCTGTATGCCATGGTCACCTATCACTTTTCCCAAGGGGTCGAGGCATCACTAAAATGATGACTTAGCATAAATGAGCTAGTGTTCTATAACTTACAGAGTATCTGGGGGAGGGGGAAAGAATCTATTGTCTAGACAGCAAATGCACTATAAAAATACCACATTGATCAGACCCTGTTTATGTTCATTATATGTCACATGCCACCTTTAAATTGTGTGGAGGGCAGGAAGAAGACTTGTCCAAATAAATCACCAAAGATATTTGTTTGGGTCGCTTGTTTCTAAGATATACTAAAGAAACAAGATTATAAGACCATTTTTCTATCTTAAAGATATTAATAACATTCTAACCCTCTCAATACAAAAGCTCATGTTTGTCCATGCTATGAGTGTATGTGATTTTTACCTGTTTGACAATTTCATTTCATATATTACAAGTGGCAGACTGACTTGATGGGAGATGCAATTATGTATATATGTTTCTCATACTGGTTAATGAATAAAGCACTATTGGCCAATAGAAAAGGAAGATAGGAGGGACTAGGAGACAAGGAGGAAGAGGAAGTAGTAAAGAGGAGTCAAGATGGAGAGTCTGGAGAAGGCAGAACTGCCAGCCGCCTCTCGCTGGTAAGACCACAAGGAAATACATAGAAATGGGTTAATACTTAAGACAGAGCTAGCAGATAAGAAACAAGTAACCAAGCCAACAGCATTGTATCAAATACAGAGTCTGCTGGCACAGTGGCGGGACAAGACTAGGCAGCGGGCAGAAAAAAACCTAACTCCTAACTCCTTACATATGGTGCCCACATGGCTATTAAGAACTTCCACTTAAAATTTAACAAAAGCTTAAAAAAGGGTTTTCTCAGTTGGACTCTGCTTTGCGAGAGACAAGCAGATTGTGCAGCTCCTTTAAGAGAGGTTTCCTGACTCAGCATAAGTGGCAAAAAACCACAAGGCTTTTAAGAAACTCTGCTAACAATTCATCGGTGCATATGAGAGCTGGCAATAGCAGGGACCACATTTCCAAGCGGCAGCATGGGGCTGGATGGCAGTGCAGACCAAGGCATAAGCACAGCTTTCACTGCTGTCAGTAAAATAGCCGCCGCCATATTTGATAAACCGCAGCAGAAACAACTATGAGTTTCATTTTAGCAATGTTGTTGTTTACCAGATAAAAGGCTCGTGGCCAGACAAAGATAAAGATTTACAGTAAAGACAGATTCATATTAAGAAAAAGCACTACAGGTTTACAATGTGTTCTAATATATATTTAGGCTTGGGAGAGAAAAGGAATAAAATGGTTTTAAATAGACAGAGAGGAGCTGCGTGTTGTGGCACAAGCCTTTAATCTAAGCACTCTGGAGACAGAGGCAAGCAGATCTCTGTGATTTGCAAAGTAAACCTGGTATGCAGAGTAAATTCCAGGACAGGTAAGAGTTACACAGAGAAACCCTGTTTCAAAAAATTAAAAAAAAAAAAAAACTAAAAAGTAAAAAAACAGAGTAATAATAAAGCCATGTAAAGATGAAAAGCTCAGAGAGAATCTGGTTACTGTATAGTGTTATATTGTCTTTGTATCTTTTGACTGCTGAGGAAATAACAACAACTGATAAAACAAATGCTGCTGGATTAATTCAATTTATATATTTTAAAAATGCTTTGTCTCCAAAATTTAAGTTCAAGGACAAGTTACTGGGGAAAAGGATTTCTATTTTTCTTTCCACAGAAAATGAAAAGCTGTGGATTCCTTCCAGACTAATGTGGTTTCATCAAGCCAGGCCTCGTGAAACAGAGTCGCTGGTGATCCAACATTCAAAACAGCTTGGAAAAAGCAGTCTTGCAGACTACAACCAGGATTTCTGCATCTTCTTAGGATTCCCCCATGACAGCGCCCTTTATCAGCAGGAAGTAGTTTGGAAAGAACGATGCCCAAATTTCCAAATATTGTTTATAAATGCTTGTTTTCATTTAAATGGGGTTGGTTATAAATGGTTAATGATCACAGCCAAATCTTTTTAAAGGTAAAAAGGGGTTTATGGTATAGATATGAATGCTTTGTATTGGAATAGATTTTCATTTATTGATACAATTTAAGGTCAATTTTGTGATATGTATATTTCTCCTCTTGTTTAGGTATTGTCTTTATATAGCTCATTTAGAAATGTATAATTTAGTACAGATTATAGATAATTACCTATGATAGTCAAAGCTTAGAGTTAAGTTAGTTAAGTTTTTCAAGATACACAGAGATGTATTTGAAATAGATAGGAATTCTTCAAACCTTACAAAGATCTACAGAATATGACATTTAACATGGTTTAGGGTTTTTCTTGACAATGAGGCACAACTGCTCCTGGCAAAACCACCTGTATCAGAAAGGAAGATGGACATTAAAGAAACACGTTATGGAGTTTGCCTCCAATATGGCAAGACTAGCCATTTGGACAAGATACTGCTCTTGTCTGGAGTGTTTGACTTTATGCTGTATAAACTGGACATGCAGGACCCACAGAAAAGTGACTGCTGATTCAAGATGGACATTGCTACAGAGTTCCTACTTCATGGAAGAGTCTCCCAGACAGTCTGCAGGACACAGAGAAAAATGACTGACAAACTACCAATACAAGAAGACAGTTTAAAGTTTCCTGCTTTGCTGAAGAGTCTGCCAGACACACTATGGCCTATGGGCTGAAGATGGAAGATTACAGAAGAACTTTGGTTGATCAACCAGGCAGTGAGTTGTCTCTGTCAATTCTAGAGTTTATATACTATCCTTCTGTGGTCTTTGAAGGAGTTGAAGAGAAATAGTTATGGTTATAGTTTTCCTTAGTTAGGATTAAAGATAAGTTACATAGACTTTGGACACACAAAGATAGGATAGATGAAGGAATAGTTTCTTAAATCTTGCTAAATGTTAATGGACTAAAAGTGTTAAATGTGATTCTTATTTGATAACTGTTATGTGATATATTTTGCTATGATAAGGTTAAAAACCTTTTCATTTAGACAGAAAAGAGGAGATGATGGGAGATGCCATTATGTATATGTTTCTCATACTGGTTAATGAATAAAGCACTGTTGGCCAATAGAAAAGGAAGATAGGAGGGACTAGGAGACAAGGAGGAAAAGGAAGTAGTAAGGAGGAGTCAAGATGGAGAGTCTGGAGAAGGCAGATCCGCCAGCCGCCTCTCACTGGTAAGACAACGTGGAAATACATAGAAATGGGTTAATAATTGAGACAGAGCTAGCCGATAAGAAATAAGTACCTGGCCAACAGAATTATATCAAATACAGAGTCTCGGTGTGTTAATTGGGGCTGGTGCAGCAGTGGGACAAGACCAGGTGGCGGGAGGAAAATCCCTACCCCTTACACTGACTTTTATTAACCTAACCATGACAAACAACTGTAGGCAAATTAAATATCTAATAAGATGCAACAACTCAGTCTATATGATCAATTCACTGGGAAAATCAAATAAGATGACTGTTGTTCTTTTGTTAGTTATAAGAATAAATATGGAGGGGTGGGTGGTGTCCCAAGTGGGTATCCCAAGGTAAGGAACCACGTGGGAGAGTATAGCAGGTTCCATAGCAGGAGAGGGTGACCCAGGAGAGAGAGAGGGGGGGGGGCAAAAGCAAAAGCTTAATTGGGCAGAGACCTGTCTTTTAAAGGGGTCCTTTACACCTGCCTGCAGACTGGTACTCATAGAACCCTGGGCTGACCAGAGTACTGCCTGAGTACATTCTGTGAGGTGACAGGGGCAGGCCAGCATAATGTCTGAATCCTTACAATGAAAGTTAAATAGAGTCATTACTTAATTGTTTGATACTTATTAGTAGATAAAGACGAAGAATCAGATGTGTCAATCAAGGAAGTTTATAAAAAGATCATTATGTTATTTAGACTAGTTTCCTTTCCTCATACATAAACAAGCAAAATAATAAACACAAAGTATTTGGGCTACTTCCTAGACCTATTGATGGACAAATTTCTGAATTTAAATCTCACACATTTTAGAATAAGATTTCAGAAAGTATCATAAACTGGCACCCACACATTAGTCCTTTCTGAAATAGCATCAGTTGGTTGGGAGAAGATTACATGCTAAAAAGGAGTTGTCTGGAGTCTATCAGTGATCAGAGATGGAAAAGAGCTGCATTATAAATATAGGCATGAACTATGTTACAGAAGAACTTCCCCTGACAATTTGAGAGTGGCCATTCCATTGGCTATCAGAGTAGATGGATAATGCCGCATTGCCAGGAGGGCTTCATCAATGTTGTATCACTAACCCAGCATCCCATAGAAAACAAAACACACTCATCAAAGAAAAAAGAAAACGTGAAATCTAATGCCAAGTGGCATGTCCAAAAGTAGTTCAGGGTAGAAGTGAGGCTGCTTCCAGCAAAACTCAAATAAATCAGACTAGATGAGTTTAATATTTGCATGCTTACTTCAGTCACTTTACCCAACAAGACAGTTACAAAATACATGTGTTTTCTAACAAACAACAGTTAAATGTAACCTGGGTTCAAAGTAACTATGAAGATCATTCAGAGAGTATTATTTAATGATGTTTTAATATATTTTCAAATGCCTTTAAGAATGTGAGAACCTTTACTATATATATTTTATTTATTTTCTATCTACAAATATGACAAGGAATATTCTATCTAATTTGCTTGGTCCTGGTCACTCAAAAAATAACAGACTTTGGCACTTTGGAGTCAAATATATTGTTACCAAAACGTTACCAAAACTATGCAAACAAAAATACTGATCAACTTAAATGAAGTGATTATAAAAAAAGGTCCTTACTGCGAAATCTTCCCTCCACTGGTGGGCTGCTTGGACTTTCTCAGCTTCCATAGCCAGGCGCTGAAAGAGAAACGGTAAATCTTAGACACACATGACTGTGAACACAGGAACAGAGAATTAAAACACAATGCACTATCCATGACCTTTGATATTACAAATAACTATGGGCAAAAAAACAAAAAAAAACAATGCACAGCACTTACTTATGACTCTTAAGTTCTAAATTAGTTAGCAATCTAACCTACTAAAGATGATGTCATAGTAGTAACAGATGTACTTTTCTTGAATACCACAAAAGTTACCCTACCTCTCCTGTTTTCATCAGTAGTGGGTGTTTTCCTTCAACAACTTATATTTCAGATTTGTAAGATACTTTAATGGCATGCAGAATCTACACTGATTGGCATCCTGTTCTTAACACCAGCAAATACTTCAGTCCATAGAACAAGGATGTCGTTGAAATATTAATGGTTATATGGTAACCAAACAGGTACATCTATAAGAACATGTTTTAAATTTCCTGTTTGCTAAGTGTATGTTTCGATGTTCTAAAGATTATTTGAAAGACTGTGAATTGAGAATACACACATATGTAAATGGCTTTATTTATTTCCACCCCCCACCCCCCGCCTGTATGATAAAGTAAGGGGAAATGTAAGGTTGCTTTATTTTCCTCTGGTACGTTTAAGCTAAAATACATGGGAAGAAATAGCACAAACCTAACAGCAAATACAAATGTATTAAATTCACTTATTAAGAGACAAATATAAGATTAGATTTTAGGAGAATATAAGCCACCCAGTAGTTTTGTAGTTTATGTTACAGCTAAAAAATATTCACTGTTGTTTGCTTTTCCCATGAGTCAAGTCTACATGAACTAATGTAAAAATTTGCTTTGGCCATTTCCTGACAGTAACATGTTTGTTTGTGTCCTTTAAGTTTAATACTAAAATTTGTCCATTGTTCTAAGCTATGGCATAGGTATTACCAGTGATTTGTATCAATGATTAATGAGAGACTCTGAGTGTTGGTCCTTTGATTCTTCATATGCCTCTGGAATGTGGATGCCTGCACACACACACACACACACACACACACACACACACACACACACACAGTGAAATATTCACCTTGTCCACACCTGTGGCATATACCATGCCCATTGGGGGTGGAGACAGGGCAGATGTTACCTGGATGAACTAAGTCTGAGGAGGGGACTCTGAGAGCTCTCTTGCTTGCAGTATGGGGACAGGAGTACATCCAGAAGCATCCTTGGGATCAGGAACCTGCTGGTGTTCATCTGCCTATGTTGTTATTTCTCCCTAAATAAACATCTCTTCGGCCTATTTGATTCTCCTGATCCTTATTAAATATCAACACACACACACACACACACACACACACACAATTTAGATACAGATATTTTATAAAGAAAAAGGTATCTGTTGTGAGCATCTGAAAATATTTAGAAACCAACCAAAGCTACATAAATGTCTAAAAAAGACATGGATTTTGAAGAGTTCAAGTTCAAAAGTTGTTAAATTTTGTTTCCTCTGCTTGAAATATAAAACCAAGCAGTCATGAAAAATATACTACTCTTATAACTTTATTCATAAAGAAATAAATGAAACTTTAATCAAGTTTCATAAAGTTCCAAATACTGACTTTTAAGACAGTCTAGGTTATAAGTAGCGCACTCACTGTCTGCTCTTTCTGGTGACAAAAAACCTGAAGGTCATTACTTACAGAAATTGACATGCCTTCTAGACACTGCAAGACTCTAATTAACTTCCATTCCAGTCAAGTGACATTTTAAAAGCCAATAATCTACCATGGATGCCATAGGGAAATTGCAGTAAGATTAATAAAACCTCTATCTAATAAAGTGTGAATATTTTATTGTTAGCCAATCTCTTATCTATACAGTTGAATAAATGGGTATGTCCTGTAACAACAACTTATTTCCAAAGAAAGAAAACATAATTATGGAATGGGTAGCATGGGCTATGGTGTAGCTTCTTCCATATTTATAGTATTGGAAGTCACTGGGAGGAACCCTTCATAATAAGCAGCTTGCAAAAACAGGGACTAAAACTCCAATTAGTAGCCAGAAGAAAGGGAACAGAGTCTTATCTCTGGCCTTGAGTAAAAACATGACATTCTGAACTAGTTGGAAGGTCCAAGGCTTGTCCAACCCTTTAATATTGTGATGTCATGTGGTAATCTATAACAAAGAGCCGCCCAATTCAATTGCAAAAAAAAAGAAGAAAAAAGAAAAGAATGAACCTGCAAGATAAAGTCTATTATTTTAAGTAACTTTATGATTTTGTAGAAGGATGGATAGAGCTGTTACCATATCCTTACTGTATTGCCAAGGGCTTGCTAGGAAAGAGACAGAACATACCCTATGCCTTCCCACTACAGTTTATCCAATGGGCTTGATAATCACTTGGATAATTTCCTTCCTCAGGATGACCTTGTAGAAGCAGAAGGGAGGCAGGCAAAGAACAGCTAGACCTGTTTGACCAAGATGTCTTCACTCCACAGACTTACTTGTCCTTTGTCCCTGTTCTTTCTTTGCTAAAAATGAAAGTGCATGACAGTACCTGGAAAATGAAGGTAGGGTCATGGTACCCCTTATCTGCTTTCCTCCCAATGGGGCCACACTGAATAAATTAATCTTCTCTATGTCCTTTTTTCCATCAATCATCATCATCTTTAATTGGCATGCTGGGTATGAGTTGTTGAACCTCCTCTACTGGGGCCACCTGAGTCTGTTATTTGGCTATAAAAATCCAATTTGAATACATATAAAGAGACACGAAGCTTAATTCTGCTTATATTATGACGAAGCAGAGACAGTCATTTAAATGGCTTTATTTAAAATGTACATGTGAAAATCACTTATATAAAACATGATAGATGTATTTAAAATCCACATATCCTTGTGTCCATTTGATTGCACCTTTAGAATAATAATAATAAAAATGCCATACAAATGACTTTTACAGACTCAGTTTTACCACAGTGGACTAGCCACTGAGCCTTCCGACTCTGAAGCTCAAGCTTCAGAGTACAATGTCAGTACATTGCCAGTTTTTAGTTTTGAAAGTCATCCTTAGACATCCATGCTGTGTATGAAGACACTCTAGGATCAACACTAAAACAATGGCAGAAATGGAGGATTTCAGCGAAATGAAAATCAAACTAGCAATACAAAGTCAAAAAATAAGTTTCAGTGCTGTCTTTACACAGTCACCCCCTCAAAGGCAGACGGTTATTATCACCATCAGTAAAGAAGCTTTTGATATGGTGTTCTCTGTAGAGAGAAGAACAGAATCAAACCAAACAGACAGGAAACAGCTTATCAGATGAGAGAAAGGCCAGCTCCCTCAGTGGCCTATTCATCCTTAGCCTTCAGACTGTGTCCTATCTGCATCTTTTCCACTGGCATTGAATTCGGACATATGACATGAGAGTCAAATAAAAAAGTAGAGGTATATTGAAAAAGGCCAGTCAATCACTCTCATGAATGATATTCAAATATATCTTCTCTTACAAACATAGCATTTCCTAAATGTCTAGGTATTCTGCTTCTTAGGCTATAAATAATACTTTTAGGCTCACTTTTTTAGTTTTAAACTTTTGAGAACAATCAAACAAACATAAGGACTTTTAAAAGAGCTTTGAAAGCAAACTGTGAGACAGCACAGTGCTATTCTGTTAAGACTCCACAGCCACTGACATTCAGATTTAAATAGCAAGTATTGACTTAAAGAGGCCATTCAAACAAATTCTCAAACCATGTCTGTGGACAGTGTAGAGCAAGAGCTTTCCTGCTAATAAAGGGCAATAAATGTAAGTAACACACTAATTTAAGCAAAATATGCATTTTAGGTGACTGTGACTAATGTTCCAACACTTAATACCCAATAACGAATGGCAACTACTGTACCTTACTCATATTGACAATCTCATTATCACTCTAATGAGTTTTACTAATTTTCATTAAAAGGTTCTTAGAGGATCAGAAGACACATTTGAATGGCCCAACAATACCTTTTGAAAATAGCAAATTAAAGTGAATAAACACTCTTCCACATTCTGAAAGGTACACAGGTATTTCATTTGCTTCTGTGGAAGGAGGAGGGGTGTGGCTTGTGATTTGATTGCCATGCAACTTAATGATGAATTTAACTATCTTCAGCATATTAGATATTTATGTATATTTCTGTCTATGTATTTGTGTGTATGTCTCTCTCTGAGTGTGTGGGGGGTGTGTGTAGAAATCACTGAAGGCCAATTAAATATGTAAATATGAAGAAAATGAAGAAAAATTCTTCAGCAGTGCCTACATTCCCTGTTTCTTCCTGCAGAAAATTTCACATCTATAGAAACACTTTGAAACAGAATTTTAGAAGTTATTTGAGCTTAAAAAAAAAAAGCACTCATTTCTTCTTTGAGTAATTAAAAGACAATGGACGCCTGGCATCTCTGCCTGCACACAGATATGTCATTGTCCTAATGCTGCAGCCACCTTGGACTCCAGGAAGAACAAAACCTCTCAGGCCTTACCCTGGAGCAGTGTCAGACTTGGGGGAATTTGACAGGTGCTACAAGAATGACATTCAATTCATGAAAAAGGTTTTTATTTACATCATAGGGGCTGAAACAGTGCCCCCTCTCTGGGATGGAAACAAAAATGTACTTTTAAAGGGTTTTGTTTTTGTTGTTGCTGCTGTTTTGTTTGGTTTTAGGACAGGGTGGACTTACAGTGTTTAGGAAGCAGACTTCATGTGACCTGTGTCCCATGGTTGCAATAAGACAGCAAGGGTCACTCCTTCTTGGGGTACAGATGTGGGGTTTGTGAGACAAGCAAAGTGACCACAGTAGGCTCAGGCAGCAGGGTGGTTGTAGACAGAATGGGCCACTCATAGGACATGCTTAGGAGATAATTACATGGAAAGCCTAGTTCTTTAACAGCAGAGGTGATCATGTCATAGAAGGGAGTTTGGTCCTGAGGGTAATAGGGATAAGGGCTTCAAAGAACACGTTGCAGAACTAGAACTGACATGACAATAACCACACTACACTTGGACAGGACTCCTTAGTGATGGGTATCACTTGCTCTCTCACAGGATTCTTCCTCTCTTAATCCTTTTAAAGACCATGTCAGTACCCCAAAGACAGGCTTTGTGGGAGCAGTAAATAAAACTCCTCTGTAGATCAGACTGGCACCCAAACCAGAGATTCACCTGTTTCTGCCTCTAGAGTGCAGAAAAGACTCTACTTTTAATAAAAAGGGGAAAAGAAAAAAGTCAAAAGGAAAGTGTAGCATGTGCCTCTCTCACCTTGTTTTCTAGGGAGACATAGAAGGGGACATTTAAGTCTGTAGGAAATGCTGGAAGATTCAACAGACAGGACCACAAAACAACGCCAAGAATATTTAGTAACATATTCTATCTTAAAGAAGATGTAGCCTTCTCTTTCAATAAGTATGGTTGATTTAAATTCATATGAACATGCACGACCATTAGAACTTGTTCTTGAGGCTTCTACTAGTATATAAACTAAATATTTCACCATGAAAAACTCACGATCACATATACATACATATTGTTTTAAATGTGTTCATAAAACATTGTTACATCATAAGAAGTGCACTGGACACAAAGAACCATCTGGAACCAGAGAAAAGAGGTTACAGAGTTATAAAATGTGATCAGAGTAACCAAATTAATTAATATCAGTATATGTCACCATTTGATAAGGAAGCTGTGGTATCCCGGTGAATGAGTATGTATGTATGTATGTATGTATGTATGCATGTATCCCAAGAAACTATCTGAGCACAAGACAAAGTATGCTCCCATAATTCATTGGGGGGGATTCACAGGGGAAGATTATGAATTAGAGTTTAGCCTGAACAATTATAGAGATCCTTACTCAAAATAATTACAAAAAAATAGAATGTTTAAGTTATTTTTATGTGTGTGAGTGTGCCTGATTTTAGAAACAGTACTCACGTTTTGTGAGTTTAAGGTCTACAACATATATAGACCATAGAAAGTAATTTGAATATTCAAATTATATCTCCTTCTAGTAGAACATGCAAAATATATGTACTATGTCATATATAACTCCCACATATAAGCACACACACACATACATCTTGGAGTCATTCTCTGACAGATACTTTCTGAATGTTTACATTATTCATGCTTTGTCAACTTGTTTTCCGTTAAATTCCCATGTAAATCACAATTTGATCACAAATGTATGTTCCTCAGTTGAAATTCAGGAAGGATTTTTGACAGGATAAGTGTGCTAAACACAACAAGCTGTAGCAACAACTGTTTTTATCTGGTTATATATATTTTGGCTGCAAGTGAGACTGGAAATATTCAAATGCATAGAAAACAATAGTCTGATACTTACTGCCCAGAATTCCTCATACTGATTATCTCTGGGTCCTAGTACTTTATGAGAGCGATAACATACTCATAACCTGAAGTTTACCTCTATTACCTCCTCTCAGCTAGCCAATGACTGAACTACTATAATGCAGTGATCTGCATCTGTTGCTCACTCTGTTTGGAATCTATGTTTTTAAAAGCCATCAGTCTTATCTGATATTGATATTGCTGAATGTTTTCTCCCTGATAGGCTTCACACTGGTTGAATGCCAAAGAGGAATGCCATCAGTTTCCCCAGGGAAATGATTTCTCCCATGAGGAACCTGTCATCCTTCCAAGTGGAATTCACTAAGGCCATATGTATGAGACCTGTTTTGCTGCAGTTACTTGGGGCTGCCAGTACCACCTCAGAAAGCCAGGCTGAAGCCAGATCTGGCAATGTTCAGCAGTACCAAGGCCTAAGAGTCCATTACATTTTCACCATGAGAAGGCAGAACAAATCTCATTTGAAAACTCACAAGACAATCCACTAAGAAACTATTGTTCTTTTTGCATGGGTATTGTGCAAGCTGAACTATCTCAAACTGTCACTTAACCTCAGTGATTTCACAAAAGACACCAGCCTTGCCCTATCCTTCTGTGTCTTCTCAATCCGAACCTTACAACTAGTGTTAAAGCACAGTTCTCTGTCTTACTTGCACTGGATTAAAAGAAACTTTTTCAGGCTCTTCACTTTTGTTAATGGCATAAAACATAAGGATATAATCTTATTTTCTTTTAAATTTCCCATTTAAAAAATCAGGGAAAATCCAACACCTAAAAAGCATGTGAATGCAATCCAAAGTAAATTTAGGAAAGTAATCCCCCATATTGAGAAACTTTCCTAACCTCTGAGAAGCAACAGTCTATCTGCCCAAGTGTTCAAGAGAAAGAGCAGATTATACAACTATAACTACACAGCTATCTGCGTTAACTCAAATATTTTAGCACATTCAAAACTACTTAAAAAGAATGCAGAGACAATTGTCAACATGATAAATTGTTAATATTGATTGGTTTAAGCAAAACCATAAATGCATCTATACAGGTGAAATGTAAAGATGCCTAAGAACTCATTTAATACTTTCCAGATTTTAAAATGCATGCTGTGTGAAGTAAAATTCCCACAATAACTACAGTATTTTTCTTTTCTGATCTACCATTTCAGCAATCATAATATATGCAAATATGAATGAAACTTGCTGAAATCATGCTAGTCATTACTTATTTTTCTATTTGTGACCATGTGAAAACCAAATCCTTGGAACTGGGCTTTTAGCTCCTGTTTTATAGATTTCAGCTTAGATTTGTCATATTCAGTAACTGATTTTGAAACAAGCAACTGGCAGACTCTGGGAATCCAGAAGCCAGGGTAAAGGAGGTTTCATTTGGTGAGAAAAACAGCAAGAAAATAAATGATTCACAACTGATGATCAACGTCATCTTCCCATCTTCCTTCACCTCCACAGTACAGAGCAAACAAAACAAAACAAAACTGATTAACCCAGGGCAGATATCACATCAGCTATACACCTGGCCACTTTAAAGAATCCTTCAATGAGCCTTTTTTAATCACCCTGGATGGTAGTGCCATCTCACTACCAAAGAGTCTGATGCACATGTGGATTAAATCTGTCAATCAAACTCAGCCTGGTACATAAGACTTGAGAACACTTTTCTGGGACTGCATGTTTCACAGATCATAGACATTTACCAAAAGGCACTCCTTCAGAAACACAAAGTAAAAAACAATTTAATTGAAACCAAAGATGTTTCCTCCACGATGCCACAACTTTTCAATATGATGTCATACATCAGGCTATGCCCTCTCTACCCTTTAAATCAAGGTGGGTTCCTTGCAAAAAAAAAAAAAATCAATCAAACAAACAAACAAAAAAACCCAAAAAACAAAAACAAAACAAAAAACCAGTTTTTCTACATCTGTACACCTTCCATGTTTTATCCTTTGTGTGGTAGAGAGTAAACTCATAGTCACTGTGTGTGGGAATGCAAAGATGATGACTTTAAGGGTTCATCAAGATTGATAACTAGTTTTACAGAAATACCATAATTCACTATGATGACACTTTAAAATGCCAGACATTGCTATGACCTTATGGCCTCAAAACATATCTTCCTATATGACAAGCATACTTCCCAACAAATACATCATCATTTAATTGTTTAAAATGCTACATTAACTCAATGTCACATGAATGTTTAAAAATATGGAACAGAGATCAACACAAGGGCACATCCTCAGCGAGGCCAATCCTTAGTCCTGCCTGTAACTGCTCTAAGCACTATATGGCTCCACTATAATGTCAAATTATATATTTAATGATATAGTGCAGCCAGAGAAAGCAAAAGAACAATTCTCCAGCCAAGAACTAAACCTATAATGTTAATTCTAAAGGCCTTCCAACTTTTTAGTACCAACAGATTGCATACAAGTAAGTCTCGTTACTGGAACTATATTGTTTTAAGTCACTGAGTAAATAATATCTTCTTTACCTATGTTGGACTAACTTGAACTGTATGTAACTGTAAAAAGAATGAAAATACCTCTAAAATTTAATAGGTGAATGGACATTGACAAGTTAAATGAATACCTACTACCTTAATTTTCTATATTATAAAACAAGAAGTAAAATAATGGGAAAACATCATAGTATTGTAAATACTAAATAGATGTTTATGAAGTCCTCAAATAATTTAAGAAAAACTACACACATTTTGTAGAGAAAATAGATATCTAAATATTTAGTGAAACACACTGTGTATGGGGTCGGAGAGTAAGAGCACCAGCCAAGGAACCACAAGGCAGCACAACCAGCTTCACTCCTGTCCCAGGAAATTGCACACCCTCTTCTGGCCTCAGTAAGTACTGTACATACGTGGACCCACACACATACACACACACACACACACACAGGCAGAAAGACTCAATTATACAAAGTAATAGTTTTTAATTTAAAAAGTATGTATGTTTTCTACGACTATAAGATTCAGAATTGTATTAGGTAGTACTCTCCCAATCAGTTGCAAATTCAGGCACCATATTGGAAGATATTTCTCCACGGCACTTTCGTGTGATTTTTATCATGCGAATGGAGGCAGAGACTGCATTTATAAAAGTACTTACATAGTAAACCATGTTGGAAAAGAGAGTTCTTCCCTCTAAAGTAGAGGAATGTCTGGTGTGTTGTACAGAGCAATCAGGATAAGATTTCTGAGGAAAGTTACATAGGTGGGCAGGGAGGGCCATCTGAAAGAGCAGGGTTTCCTCAAAGCAAAACTGGGTGGCACAAGTCTATAAACTGAGCTCCCCCACAGTACATTTTAACCAGGTGTATACAGGGATCGTTACAACCAGGTGTACAGAGAGATCCTTACAACCTTGTGTACACAGGGATCCTTGCAACAGGTATACACAGGGATCCTTACAACCAGGTGTACACAAGGAGTGTTATAATCAAGTTACACAGGGATTTGTAGATGTTTATTAATGATTCAGTACTCTAAAAATCATCATCATTTATAATACTTCATTATCACAAATAGATTTTCTTTCACAAATTTGTATGTGTAGACTTACATATGTGAGTGTAATACTGAAGATAAATGAACAAAAAGTTGTTAGTGAGGAAGAGAAGTTAAAAAAAAATCTGTCAGATTCATTTCTATATCTATGGTGACAAGACCATTAAGGACCATTTATTCTGTCATCTAATTTTCCTTTCAATGCTTTTGTATCCATAGTTTTTGCCATGATATTTCCCTTTTCATAAATTAAGAGTTCTGAAAGAGGCTGAATTAGTAACTATAAACTCCAATGGCAGAATGACTTTACAATCTTTCACTGTCCTCAATTGCTTTTAAATAAATATTTGAGTTAGTCAGCACATATATAAAGACAAAGAAAGGGGCAAAAATATCAGAGACTACTACTTAGTCTATCCTGAATACAGTTCTCAAATTGGCCTTCATTATTTGATTACAGTTTTGTGAAGAGCTTGGCCTTTGAAGAGTGCTGCAGGAAATAGAAAATCACATCCTAAAGTTCAGCATATGGAGGACACAAGCCTGGACTTCTTCACCTGTACAATGGGAACAAGGAAGAGCCACTTCAGAGAATTTAAAGGAATTAAATGAGATTTGTGTCAAACAATCTAAAACAATGTGTCAGGCACACTAGCCATTTTTAATTAAGAATGGTCATTAAAAAGAAACAAAAGGGATTAATTTTACGAAAGTTGTCACCAAAGGAAGGTGTGTCTAAGTCCTTGAACGTGCTCCCATGGTTCTAATTTGCTTCAGGCATCTCCCATGTTTTACATCTTAAATGAGGACTTATCATCATTCTTGTTCGTTCTGCTTCATAATCACCCACTTGCCTTCTACTGAGGGTGATTTATGCCATTTCAGACTGCTCTGGCTTGTAAACAATTTATCATTCCTACCTTTTTATCTCAATTTCTTTTTGTGTTTAAATAATTTGCCTAAGAGTCTAGTTCACACACCAGCTGCCAATTCGGAGGCAGGCTGTCTTAGGGAAAGGAAAGGGACCTTCCACAGCAGGCAGGTTTTCAGTTTTGCTCATGTTGCTATGGAAGCATCCTCCCCTATCAATCTATTGGAGACGTAATTGAATCATATCCTATGGAGGATGCAAGCGTGTACTCTACACTCATCTGACTCTTGGGGGTCAGAAGATCATGTAACGAGTCCATCAAGTTCAGTCTTGACAAATATGCAGCTCGCCGCTTTGTGCTGTTGTTTAAATATGAGAACCATTATTCACTAAGTTGAAAGAGATGTCATTCTTTTCCTCTTTTGTGAGAATGAATTTTTTCAAATGCTGAAAATTTTTAGTATTTTCTTAGCTTTTTTTTACTTGAGCACTACTATTACTATTCATCTTCTCAGCTAAAGTTTAGCAATTCAGTGAAAGCTTCCATTAAATAACAAATCCTTTTAAAAGTTCCATGATTAATCTATAATTTTATGCTCACACCTTTTAGATGTGAGACTTATCAGCAGAGAGAAAATTTTAAGCCCTTGGCTCTCAAGTACATAATTCAAAAGCCTTCTTTTGTGTCTTTTAAAGAAAACTAGCATGAAAAAAATACATCTATCATGTTAATTAAACCAATAGTTAAAATGTGCTTCTTTCTATAATCTATAAAATTTCTTTCACATAGATTACAGCAGCGCATAAGACAAAAATAAAAACAAGTGCTGAGATTTTCCCAATGCTAGCCTTTACCAAACAATTTACACAAGATATCTTCATGCACACTTATTAAGACGGTAATAGATAATATACTATTGCATAGATAGTAGCAGACAATAGACAGTAAAAGCTCTCCTAAATTACTAAGCGGCAGAGCTGATGGGATTAGATAGAAGCAACCTACTATACAGCCCTGGCCTCTGCCATATGAAGAAAAAACTGTATAACTTGTCCACAATAGCACTGAAGCATAAAATGAAAAACAGAAATAATTTATGCTTATTCAACATACAGCACAAAAGAACTCTAGATGCTTATCTAGTGACAAGTAAAAACTTGAGTCTCGTTTACTCTTTATTCAATTTTGTCTTTGTCTTCTAAAATAGTACATAAAAAATCTTAGTTGGAATTTTCTGTCTATGGATTTTACAGACATTTAATCAACCTCAAAAGTGCAAATATCTTTAATAAAACTTGTCCGTATTGAACAGATATCCAATTCTACTCTTCATTATTTCATATGAACATAATTACTTACACAGCCATTGCATTATGATTATAAATAACCTAGAGACAATGTGAAATATCCAGAGAAGTATATAGATGTGTGTATAAGGTATATCCAAACACTACACCACAGTACAGAAAGAAATCTCCTTATTTGGACATGCAATGCCCCTTTATTCAGTGTTCTAGTACCAAATGCTTGAAAGAATTCAGGACTCTGAAAAGAAAACATTAAAAATGATTTCATCAAGTCTTTTTAAGTGCTTAAAATTAAAGTCAATACTATTATGATATATTTTACAAAGCAATTATTCTATCTATGAGCATGGAAAATGTAAACGGGTCTGTGTTCTCTTTACATAAGCAATAGAAATGAGGACAGTACATTCTCGAATATGTTGATGATAATCATCTGTTCATATCTTCAATTATTATATCAGGAATGACCAAAATATATTCATATATAGATAAACATATATGAACAATGACGAAAATTGTCAACACTCTTAAGGAAACAGCAGAGATCCATAAACAGAACAAAACTGATTTTATCAATTAAATCCATTACTGTGCCTTTCCTGATCTAGCAATGTAGAGCATTATTGTAGAAGATTTATATGATACTCTGATATCTAAGTGTAAATCTATATATTGTGATCTATGTCACAGCTCATTTAGATGCTGCGATAGTGTTAGTTACCAATTTACATAATCTAGAAGCACCTGGGATATCAGCATTGAAATATACATAAGGTATTACCTTGATGACATTAATGAATGTGGGAAAACCCATCTTAATTGTGTGTGTTTATTGCCTGGACTGTTGGAAAGAAGCAGCCTTTTGTCTCTGCTCCATGACTGTAGGTGTTGCATGACCAGTTGCTTCAAATGGGTTCTCAATATCTTACATTTCCTGCCATTCCAGACTGACTGTGTCCCCATGAGCTGGGACTCAGTATAAAGTCCTCCTCTCAGAGGTCATTTTTCACAGGATATTTCATCACAGCAACAAGAAAAGAGATGCTACATCAAAACAGTATTGACTTGGTGGCATTAATTTCAGTGTTTGGGATGTGGGAAGTCTAAGAGGAAGGCACTGGCAGATTGATACCCTAGTGAGGGAGGCCATGTTTGATGACTGCTAGACAACTCTCTTTTCCTTATAATCTCATTTGGGAGAGAAGGAGGGTGACTCCTCTGAGCATCTTATAGAAGGATACTATGGTGGTTTGAATGAGAATGGCCCCAATAAGATCCAGTAACTATTTGGGAAAGATTAAAAGGTGTGGTTTTGTCAGAGGAGTTTTGTTAGTGTGGCTGGGCTTTGAGTTTTAAAAATCCCATGCCACTCCCAGGGAGTCTCACCTCCACTCCAGTTGTAGTCTTAACATGTGAGCTCCCAGACACTGCTCTCCCACTCTGCCTGCCTGTCTGCTGCCATGCCCCTCACTTGGACTCTACTACACTCTGTCATCATGAGCCCCAAATTGAACGCTTCTTTTATAGCATCCCTTGATCACAGTGGCTCTTTACAGCAACAGAAAAGTAACTAATACAGCACTAATCACATTAATGCAGATCACTACTAAAAGTTGTCGCCTAATACATTACACTGGAGATTAGGCTTCCATGGTGGATTCTGAAGGCTTTATGCATTTAGTCTGTAGAATGTAATAACAGACGAAAGCATCAAAAAGCAAATAGGTTATAAGTATAAATTTTCAATGTGAGAAAGCATTAATAAAACTTAAGCAAAATATTTATCATGTTTCAAGGTTTTAAAATATTTTTCAAATTGAAGGTATATTTTACTACTTTGGCTCATTGTCAAATAGACATTGCAAGGGCTATCAAAAATAAATATAATAATTGATGATATAAAGAAATAGAATGGGAACCTTAAACTCAATAAAAGTCATGATTTAAGGACTGCAATAAAAATATGGAATAATAGGATATAAAACTTTATAGACTTTTTAAAGAAAAAAGATTTAGACAATTCAGATAATCAGTTATACTTAACTTATACTAAAAATATTCACCATGATACAGCTCATAAAATAAATGTGCCATTTACAACCATGAGAAACTGGTGTTCTTAGAATATTTATACTTAGGTTTTAGAAATTAGAGACAAAATTTATAATACAAAGTAAACAACCAAAATAGTTAAATGGCACTGTTTTTCACAGCTACAGAAGATTGTGTCTCCAAGGCAAGATCACATGAGCTTGTTCTCTGCATAAAAATGCAGCTTATCAATTAGTTCTTTCTTATCTTGAATATGAACCAACACTTAATTGTTTCATATCCATAACTGTACTAGCTATGAATAAATTGTTCTAGAAAAATTCTGTTCTGTGGCACACAGGAAATTAACTACTAAAAGACAATACTGGCCTTTTCCTATCAATCAAATGTGCAGAAAACTAAATCCACCTAATGAGGATTCAGCTTCATTAACTTCCCTTAATCTTATCTGTAATATAAAACCACCATATCCTCACTTCCCATAAAGTTAAATCAAATCAGACCAGCGCTGTGTTGATTTGTTTACAGCGACCTTCTCCATGATCTAAGTGCAATCTCATAGCTTCTTTATGTTGTAATACTGTCACATCAAATATTCTCTTATAGTGCTTTGGGCCATTTTCAATAAAATAAAGGAATTTTTGTAATACCCTTAAATCTATCACCATCTCCTCCTGGTATTGTGGGAGGAAAATCAATTCACAGAAACCTGTGTTTAGAGATTGGCAAAGCTCTTCGAGATCATTAGGCATCCTCTCTCTACAGACTGCCAACTAGATCACATAAAGCACAGGTCTAGGCAGTGAGGTGTCAAAGGGAGACAGAAAATATATTTCATAGTTAAAAAAAAAAAACAATTGAATCATTGTACAAACCCCA
Organism: Phodopus roborovskii; assembly: GCF_943737965.1. Classification (NCBI taxonomy): domain Eukaryota; kingdom Metazoa; phylum Chordata; class Mammalia; order Rodentia; family Cricetidae; genus Phodopus; species Phodopus roborovskii. The sequence continues at coordinate 1,462,303 of NW_026126744.1, read as the reverse complement.
CAAAGTACATTCAGCATGTTTATAGGTCAAAGTGACTTTTTATAAATGCATTCTAAACTGGGCCAATAATAAATAAGTTTATAAAAATGATAAAGTCTTACATATAGCTTCAAAAAATTCTGTGGACTTTAAAGAGCTTCAATTCTTTCCTCCTCTCAAAATCTGCACAGCCCCCTTCTACATAATCACTCCTTAACTATTATTAGAAATCATGGGTGTGTTCACATTTGGTGACTGTGCATTTAACATACTTAAACATACATTTTTTGCATCTGTGCAATGTAAGCATCCTCACATGTATATTTACTTAAGCAGAGTAATACAAGACAGGGAAATAATTTTTCATTAAGTTATTAGTTTAAAAGTCTTTTGTAGTAATAGTTCCCTGATAAAAGCTTTGAGAGATCCCCAAGGCAATCTCAATTTATCAAGCTGCTTTTCAGCAAAAAGGTGTTTAATTAGGTTGTCTCACACCTCTCTGAGTCTGTGAAACTAATCACCACCTTCTAACTCAAAGAATATAGCCAGATCCTTTGAAAATTATCCCCTGCAAACCTCTGGTTTTTTCTTTCCATTTAGTTCCATCTTCTAGTAGGAAAAACTTTGACTCTAACAGTGTGACTTTTTTTTAATCAAAGAAAAAGTTAAAGGAAAAAAAAGTCAAAGTCAAAACAAAAATGCCACCCCCAATTTGCTTCTTTTCCTGTGAATGAGATGTGTGTGTTTGTGTGTGTGTGTGTGTGTGTGTGTGTGTATGTATGTATGTATGTATGTGTGTGCATACATGAGTATATGTATAATATACTTCAAGGAAAAAATGATGGATGTTTAAAAGCAGAAATTAAACAAAGGCTATGACAGAGTAAATAAAAAGGAATCCATATGACTACAGAGATACTTGCTTGTCCATGGTCATTACTATTTTAGTCCCACCGACAGTAAATGCAAACAAGATGGACTATTACTTCTATAAAAAGAAGTGAGGTTGTGAAATTCACAGGTAAGTGGATGAAGCTTCAAACACTAATTGTGACCAAGCAAGCCCAGATCTTGAAAAACAAATGCTGCATGGTCTCTCCCCATGGGGATACTAGTTTTGGATATTCGGATAAATGCTTTAACTGGATTAACCATAAAAATCAGACAACTAGTAAAGGTCCATGGGGGAGTTTTAAAGGCATGGATAAAAACTATGGATGATTTGAAAGGGGAAGGCATATGATAGAACCAGAATGGTTAATGGGCATGAGAAATATGACAATTGGGAGTATGGAGAGGGATAGTTTAAAGAACTAAGCCATTCAGGAGCTTACTTTTAAAGTTGATAGTAACTCAGAGTCCCATAGACCTCTCCCCAAATACCACATTGCCTATTCTCTTGGTACCTCCCCAGAACTTGATAATAAGACCTATTGCTCAAACACTACATATTTGAGTACTAGGGCACAGAGAAATCAAACATTTCTGACATGGAAGTTTTGTTTTGTTTTTTTAAGTTTTCCATTTATTTATTATGTATAATGTTTTACCTGAAGGCAACCCTGCATGCCAGAAGGGGGCACCAGATCTCATTACAGATGGTTGTGAGTCATCCCATGTGGTTGCTGGGAATTGAACTCTGGATATCAGGAAGAGCAGCCAGTGAGTGCTCTTAAACTCTGAGTCATCTTGCCAGCCCATGGAAGCTTCATTGTTAATGGGTTAGTTTCCATAGTGCTGCAAGTTGCTACACATTACAAGAAAAGAAAAGTTAACAATCAATCTTGCCTACTGGTGCAAAACTACTTTCTGATTGGGTTTTAGCACATCTCCAAAAGCAGAACTAATAAAAAAAAAAATTAGCAGAACAATTTTTTGATAACATTTTATATACACACACAAAGTAAAATAAAATAAAATCTATGGTCACCTAGGATATAGCCAGTAGGGAGAATCTAATATTCTGCTAAATGAGCATAATAACAAACTTGCCCTAAGTTCTTGTCTTTATACACAGCCTCAATCTTCATCGGAGGCAACTTTTTTTGAATACTAGATAATGACCAATACAAAGTCTCACAATTGGCCTATGTGTAGACAACAAGACATGTGGAGTGCACTGCTCTAAATAAGGCTTCTCCCTGACAACCTCACCTGCCCAGGCTTGGGATCATCAAGAAAGCAGGTATGAAAAAAGAGTAAGAGCCACAGGGAGTGGGTATCTGCAATACAACAGTATTTGCATGGCATGGTGCAACTGTTGCATGTGTGAACTCAAAGAGGTTTGAACTGCAAGCCAGCCAAAATGCCAACACATATGGGGGAGGTGTTCTGTGTACTGGCAACTGAAGTATGGGTGAAAGTGATTGTGTTCCCCCAGAGCCTCCCCTTGTCCAGTAGTTCCTGCTGTTTCTATGCAGATTCAGGCAGCACCAAGTGGATTCAATGGGTTTCAAAGAGAACACAGGAAGTTGGGAGGGAAGAGTGGTCAGAGATTAAGTGGGAATTAAAGAGGACAGATTTGAGGAGGAATTTGCTCAAAATTTCATGCACAAAATGAAAAAAAGTAACTTCGAAATGAAAATAAAAACATTTAACAATCACTGACTTTCTAAAGAAGAACTTAATCATTTAGTCATTTATAATATAAAATGAGTTCACAATCATCTAATTAGTACTGTTATGACCTCTGAGTAAAAGGTATAGAAAGTCCAGACAAATCTTAAGTTATGTAGCTAAGGAAAAACAGAAAAGCAAATATATTTAAGATAACAAACCCTCATACTTCAAACTGCTAACAAGGCAATACTTCAAACTGCTAACAAGGCAAACAGAAGCAAGAAATGTTTAAAAACTTCAACTATCAAACAGAACTGAGAATAATTCTTTCACTACAATGGCTACATAACAATTGAAAACACACACACACACACACACACACACACACACACACACATATATATATATATATATATATATATATATATATATATTACTATTACCATGTATGACCTAAATAGTCCTAGGTAAACTGACAAACAGCTAAGATATTTTATCACATGTTAGACTTAATAATAATTTTTATCATTGTGGTTTGTCAAATCTTTTCAGATGTATGGGTTCACACCTCAAAACATTATATGTGAACAAATATACATGCCTCTCATTTTGTGGAATTAAAGGAAGTCTAAGCAATGCATACATTACACTTGAGCATACTGTAACCTGAAACATACTTCATTGAAATAAGCATAAAAGACAATTTACTGTATCTTCTACTTAGCACTTTTGAAGTGATTTTTAATGTTAGCCAAAATTAAAACTTAAGTTTTTAATCCTACCTCACTTCAACTAAAATTAATTATTTAAACACTGGAGAGATGGCTCAATGGCTTAGACCTTTGCTGCTCTTGGAGACGACCTGGGTTTATTCCAAGCACCCACAGGGTAACTCACAACCATCTGGAACCAATGTCTTTTATTATCCTCCATGGGCATTGAATGTAAGTGGTACACAGACAGTCAAGCAAAATATTCACACACATAAATAAACATAAATGACTCTTTAAAAATACTAAAATTATAATTATTTGAACAGTATGGCTTACTAAAATCAAATACTCTCCAGCTATACTGATATGTTTCAACTTTATCTTTGAGTAGCTGCTTAATAATTTAGAAATTTGTTTGGTGATGCTAAGTAAAATCTAAGGGCACACATATTTATAAATATTATTATAAGTATAAAAAGAAATATAAATATTATAATTGACTTTAAATTGTCCCTTTTGTGTATCATGAATATATTTCACAAACTTTTATGTCATGAAAATATAAAAGAATATTATGTCTACATAACTGATTCTATAACATCTCAATGATGTCCAATGTTATTTTGAAAAAGAAAATCCCACTAAATGAGGTCAAGAGGTCATTGGTGTTTCACTTAAATGTTGAAAACTAACTTTATTTAGTAGCTATAAAATTCTTATGTAAATCCACACAAAATGACACCAACCAGCTACAGATTCTGAGTCATTTTCCTGAGTTGACTAAATGTTCTTGGAAGTCTTAATGCTTTCAAGACAGATATATCATTTGGATTTACTTACACACACACACACACACACACACACACACACACACACACACACACAAACAGAGTAAATAAATAACTGAAAATATTAGTAGGGTTAGAAAAAAATAACTCACTTCATATGATCAAAAAATAAAAAACAAGACAAAATGAACTCCTGCTTCTGTGTCCATAAGGAAATATCACAATATGGTGATATTGTAACAAAAACATAATGTCCTGAAAACTTTCTCAGATTTAATAAGAATGCATTCTACACTTGAGATTCAGAAGGAAAGAATAGGAAGGGTGTAGAAGAACCAGGAAGAGAGTACAATATTCTGTGAGGAATAAATGTAAGTCTGGTGTAACTTCCTCTCCCTAGGGACACCTGATAATGGAGAGTCCTTCTACAGGTGCCCAGGAAGGAGAGCGATAAACAGAGGAGAGAGGGAGAAAGGGACAGAGAGAGAAAATGAGAAGTGAATGAGATTCCAAGTAGTCAAATGTAAGTAATGGAAATAGCCGCAAATCATACTTTCATATCTTACACAGAAAATGTTTATGCACAATTTTTAAAAATTTTTAGTCTGTTAGCTATGTTACTACTTTCAAAAATATACTGCATTTCCATCCACTTTACTGACAGTTTCAACCCTAACTCACTGGAGATGTGACTCACAGTTGTTGTCAGGAAGCAGACAGATAAGAGTGGTCTCTTTAGGGGGACAGGAAGACCACTCTTAGGGTGGAAGTGTGACCTGGAGGGAGGGGCAGTATGCCTTAAGAACAGACAAAAGAACATATAAAATAGGTGGATGTAACCTTAGAGATGTTCCATTGAAAGGGATTTCTGAGCTGTGCTGTAAGATTCAATAAGATACAGTAAGAAGGTTGGTGGTTTCAAGGTGCTTTGAAAGAGCAGGGACAAGACTGGTGGGGAAAGAGATGAGATAAAAGATGCCAATCTTTAAGGCTCTTGCTTCATGCTGGGCCTGGGAGCTGTTTAATAGTGCTAGGGGGCATTGTATGCTCATGGAACTGCTTTTTTCCCTAGCCCAGAATGATTCTCCTTCAGAGTTTGTAAGTTACTCTTTGTAATAAACAGCAGCTTCTTCTTCACTTCTCATGGTGGTCTGTTAATTCCTTGAATCCTGACACCCTCCACCAGATCGGTATTCTGGTCCCAGGGGTGTGGTGCCTTCACAATTTGGCCTGGTTCATAAAAACATGCATGGTAGCTTGCATGGTTTGTTTTTTTGGGGTTTTTTTGTTTGTTTGTTTGTTTGTTTTTAGTTTGTTTGATGGTTTTGTTTTGTTGATATTTTGAGACAGGTTTTCTCTGTGGCTTTGGAGGCTATCCAGGAACTAGCTTTTGTACACCAGGCTGGCCTCAAATTCACAGAAATCAGGCTGCCTCTGACTCTTGAGTGCTGGGATTAAAGACATGTGCCACCACCACCCGGCTGCTTGGATGGATTTTATGCTTGCCCTTACAATCGCCACGCCATGTTCAATGCAATCATTAATGTCTGGCTTAATAGAAGAAATTGAGGTAACTCTGCAGAGATTCTTAGTGAGCAGAAGGAGGGATAATTTGCAAGCACTTTCAGAGTAGACACTACCCCCTGAAGGATGATGTGGTTCTGCATAAATTCTCTCCCTGGTGATCTTTAATACAGTCTTTAGAACAGCAATTCTTTCTCTAGCTAGCCAGTGGGTCTCTCCATTGAATACATATTCTGTACCATAAAATATTATTATGACCTGGATCTTTGGTTGGGAGAATTTTAACTACCACCTAGTATTTTCTCTGCTTTATATTAAACAGTCTCATAGTAGAGGATAAAGCTTGTACATGCATGGTCTAAACACTGTCCTAAGAGTAAAATACTTTGCACTGATGCCATGCTGACAATCTGTTTACTATGCTACACAATGCCACTAAGGCTTTCTATAAAAGCAGGTGTGGGAGATGGGCAGGAAGGACATAGCAAAGGTGGGGATTCATGCAAGTGAGCTATTTCTCTATTGTGGAAGGGGAAAATGATGAGCTTGTTAATACATGACATGGAATGGTAGAAGTGATACAGACAGTTCTTGGGCTTATGCCTGTCTTTTATAGTTCACTAATGGGTAAGTTTATAGATTTGTTTGCTTTAAAAAAAGAACCAGAGAAAACACGGATAGCTGATAGTAAGTAGGAATGCTATTAAAGAGTAAAGAACAGAGATGCAAACAGCCAATCTTGGGGTCTAAACACAATAGAATGTGACTCACCTGAGTCAGAAACAAAAGAAATGGATGAGGAGGATTCGTGATAAAGGAGGTGATGAGGACACTTTTCAAGGAACAGGGGGGCAAAGAAACTAAGGATGCTTCTACCTGGTATTGTCTCACATCTCTAAAGAAAGTATCTGAGGGGCCCCTGACAGCAGGACCAGCATTTACCCCTGGGGCATGAGCTACATTGTTGGAACCTATTCCTTATGAGAGGATGCCATGTTCAGCCGTGGGGCTGGGTCCTATCCAAAATTAATGTACCAGACTTTTTCGACTCCCCTGGGAGACTTTACCTGTTGGGAGGAGTGGATAGGGAGTGGGGTGTGGGGGAGACAAGGGGAGATGGGAGGAGGAGTGAAAAGGAGAGCTTTCTTTGGAATGCAAAATAAATTTTAAAAATAATAATAAAAAAGGAAAGTGGGATGAAAATAAAACAGAGCATGGTGTGGGAGGGGGTGGAAGAAAAGTAGTAAGGTGGAAATTACACTTTTAGAAACTAGTCTGAGAGCATTACCTAGCAATAAATACAGAGTTCTCAGAACCCCAGGCAACTTTTTTGAAGGAAATCAATCTTTTTTCATGCATTTTTAGAAACCATGTTATTAAATAATGCCAAATAAATGATTATACCCATTAAGACTTATTTAATCCATTACAGAGTGTAGTATTTAATCCAATCCAGAGTATAGTATTTGAATAACTTCAGTTATAATATATAAGATCTAAATGCAATCTATGAAGTAAATAGTATTAGCATATACTCATCTCACCAAAGTTTCTCTGGATAATATATTGTGATGTTTTATTTCGAAAATAAGGATATTTATTCAAGACTTAGAAATGTTTAAACTCATATATGTGCTGCAATTTTCTAACCTCAGAGTCACAACATAAATGGAAGACAATATAACTTCACAGGCTAAAATTAGAGGCATACAAGTTTCTAATATATGAGGCATAGTAATGAACTAAAGTTTTTCTCTCACTGTTTGTAGAAATAACTTTTCATGGTCACCGGCATATTAAAAAGAATTCCAATGCTTAGTTAAACCTGATCATTTTTTATAAATTTATAGGTGCTATGTGCCCAAAAGGCATAACACAGCTAAGTGTGAAATCATTTTTCAGAAGAATTAAGTATTCAGCTAAAATTACCTATAATAAAATATGCATAAAAATGAGATTCCTAGTAAGAACACTAAGCTGTAGTCTCTCAAAATGTCTCCTTAAAACCATACACATGTATCTGTGTATGCATACACATTGTTTGGAGAAAATAGAAAGAACATAGGTATACAGCAATATCATTTCCACACCCCAAAATACCTGTATTATATTTTGAGTCTGTGCTGAGTTGCAGTACAGTGACAGCTATCCCAGTGCTTGTGAGCTCATGGATATTTGTACTCGAAGTGAGCATGATTTGAACACATTCCTCAACTGCCTGTGAGAACTACCCTACCAGGAGCTGTCCCTACTTTGAAGATGAGAAAACTCAGGCACAATTGTTAAAAATCTAGAGAAGGGCAGTGAGTACAGAGGAGAGTAAGAATTCCAATTGTCAATTGACTCTACCACAAACATTGTGCAGATGTTGAGCAAGCCTCTTCGCTCATCTGAGCCTGAGCATGCCCTGCAAGTGGACATGAGGACTCTGTAAGTCTATAGAATACTGCAAGATTCTAAGGCTGTGACCCCAGCCATGGAGTTCTTTAGCAACAACTGGTGAGCTTCTAAATCCCTTTGTGATATGGTAGGAAGAAACCTGGGATGGTGAGGATGAGGGGAGTCAGGCACTGAATGTGAAACCTTTTTTAAAATTTTTAAATTAGAAACAATCTTATTTTACATATCAATCCCAGTTCCCTCTTCCTCCCATGCCCCACACTGATCCCATCCTATCCCTTTCTGTTCCCCAGGAAGGGTGAGACCTTCCATGGGTGGGTCTTCAAAGTCAGTCATGTCATTTGGAGCAGGGCCTCGGCCCTCTCCCCTGTGTCTAAGCTAAAAGAGTATTCCTCTTTGAGGAGTGGGCTCCCAAAGTCCATTCATATACTAGGGATAAATACTGATCTACTACCAGAGGTCACATAGACTGCACAGGCCTCCTCACTGACACCACTTGAACATGAGACTTTTAAGGAAACTGGACTGCAATCTAATTTGATATTACAATTAGAATCTTATGGGTCTGTTATCTTTACATTCACACATGTTATAAACTCATTAAAAACTTGCATACCTTGCTTTCTGGATAATCAAGGACAACAAATATATTACTATGAGGAAACCTAGAAATAACCTAAAATTTTACTTCTTTAACACAATCCTACAGCAGCCAAGGAGTCTGTGAACTTCCTTTTCAATCAAGATGTACAAGTCGTGCTTAGAAGGTTAGAATTCACATACACCCACACACACATACACACCCACACATATCTTGCATACATATATATATATATATATATATATATATATATATATATATATATATATATCTTATGCACTATAAACACTTTCCTTTGTAATGAATCCCACTGAATTCCCTAAACTGCAATAATGATGGTTTCTTCACATTTCCTCACAGTTACAACATTAACAACAAAGGGTTTTGATTCTTCTTAACTGCCTCAGCAGGAGAAAGCCAGAATGCTGACACCTTCCTATTGAAACACTTACAATAGTCACTGACATCATATTTAGAGAGAGAGAGAGAGAGAGAGAGAGAGCATGTGAGCATGTGCATAAGAGCTTGTGAGTGCAGTGAGGGTAGACACCAATGGTGATGGCTGCTCTGAAACTGGAGTTACAGGTGGCTGTCAGTCACCTGACGTGGGCATTGGAACTGAACTCAGGTACTCAGGAAGAGCATTACAGCTCTTAACTACTGAGTCATCTGCCCAGCTATTCAACTCTTTCAAACAATAAGATATTATTTATAGATTCTTATTATTTTTCACAGGTTTACTTTCCAACTGCCCTCTACTTATTCATTTACATTACAGTATCAAATATATGAATATCATTATATGTGTGTTTGGTTTGTAGATATATGCAATATGTTACAATGGCAAGAAATATACAATTTACAAAAAATAATGTAAAGAAAATGCCTAGTTAGGCCATATTTTGGTAGTATATGTTAAGTAGTAAAGTAATTTGGCATATTGTGTCATAAATGAGTATAAATTTGGGGACTTTGGAACAGGTAAAATATACTTTTAACAATATTGAATATCTTTCCATTAATATATTCTGATCACAATGAAACCTCTATTTTTTTAAAAATATGTCTACACTAGTGAGCAGAATTTGGAAGTCACTTTTTCTATTGTTTCCAATCACAAACACCTTTATACTAGTTTTCCTTTTTGATAATTTTTCATAAAGTTACACATTTTGCTATCTTATGGTACATAATCCGTTCTTTAGATAAAGAGACAAATGCCCTTGCCAAAAGTAATGCAATTACACACAAACACACACACACACACACACACACACACACACAGAGTGAGAGAGAGAGAGAGAGAGAGAGAGAGAGAGGGAGGGAGGGAGGGAGGGAGGGAGGGAGGGAGGGAGAGAGAGGGAGAGGGAGAGAGAGGGAGAGGGAGAGGGAGAGGGAGAGAGGGAGGAGATCTAATATCTAACAGATTCAGCCAGTGGTACCGGAAAACTGTATTTTACCAGTAGAAGAATGAAATTAGGTTCATGTCTTTTGCCTTGTGCAAAATTCAATTCAAAATGGATCAAAAGTCTTCATTTAAAACGTGAAATGCTGCAACTTCTGGAAGAAAATATGGGGAGCACCCTTTAAGACATTGAGTAGGCAATAACTTACGCAACATTAATAGTGCATGAATTGACCCCAAATAGCAACAGATGGGACAGTTTATTTAAAAAAATATGAAACATATCTGACTAATAACTATTTAAAGATGTGCTCAACTTCCTTAGCCATCAGGGAAACTAATGCAAATTAACAATGCTTAAAGATAACTCCTCATCCAGGTCACAATGGTGATTACCAAGAATCTATCTGTAAATACAAGGAGAGTGAGGAACCCTCCCTCACTGCAGGAGAACAGTGCCTAAAAATACAGCCATTAAGAAATCGACTTGGAGCTTCCTCAATTAATTAAATAGAGACCAACTGTGTGACCCTGCTACTTCGCTCCTGGGCAAATCCCAGAGAACTCCATACAAAGAGAACTCCATACCCAGCAGGGAAAATAAATGTTGTTCTCCCAAGATTCATCCACTTCAGTGGGCAAACAGGACCAGTCGCTCATAAGCAGATGAATGGCTAATGGAAATATAAAATGAAATACTACATGTCTCTAAAGAAAAATAAAGTCACAAAATCAGCAGTGAAATAGATGGACTTAGAATGTATAATATTAAGCCAAATCATACAATCTCAGAAATTAAAAAAATACTTTCCCTCATATGTGGATACTAACCCATAAGATACACATTTATATCTGTAAACAAATTTACATGTGGCTCTAGTAGAGATATGAAGAAAGGACAATCAGTAAAGATATATAGTAGCAGAAGGAGGAAAGCATCTTCAACAAATGGTGCTGGCACAAATGCATGATGGTGTGTAGAAAACTGCAGATAGAACCATGTCTATCGCCACGCACAAAATACAAGCCCAAATGGATCAAAGACCTCAACATAAATCCAGCCATACTGAACCTCTTAGAAGAGAAAGTGGGAAGTACCCTTGAACTATTTGGTACAGGACACTGCTTCCTGAACATAGCACCAGTAGCACAGACACTGATAATGACAATTAACAAATGGGACTTCCTAAAACTTCTGTAAGGCAAAGAACACTGTTGACAAGACAAAACGGCAGCCCACAGAATGGGAAAATATCTTTACAACCCTACATCTGACAGAGGGCTGATCTCCAAAATATACAAAGAACTCAAGAAACCAGTCAGTAAAACACCAAACCCTATTAAAAATGGGGTATAGAACTGAAGAAAGAATTCTCAACAGAGGAAATCAAAAAGGTTGAAAGACACATCCTTAGCTATCAGGGAAATACAAATCAAAACAACTCTGAGATACCATCTTACTCCTGCCAGAATGGCTAAAATTAGAAACACCAATGACAACTTATGCTAGAGAGGATGTGACAAAAGGAGAACACTACTCCACTGGTTGTTGGAGTGCAAACTTGTATAGCCATTTTGGAGATCAATATGGCAGTTCCTCAGAAAAATGGGAATCAGTTTACCACAAGACCCAGCTATCCCACTCTTAGGTATCTACCCAAATGATCCATATCCATGCAACAAAGACATCTGTTCAACTATGTTCATAGCAGCAGTATTTGTAATATCATGAACCTGGAAGCAACCTAAATGCCCCTCAACTGAAGAATGGATAAAAAAAAAAAGTAGCACATTTACATAATGGAATACTACTCAGTGGAAAAAAACAATGGAATCTTGAAATAAGCAGGCAATTGGATGGAACATGGTATGTACTCACTAATATATGAATTTTAGACATAGAGCAAAGGATCACCAGCCTATAATTCACACCACCAAAGAAACTAGGATACCAGGAGGAACCTAAGAGATTCATGCAAGATCCCTCACAGAAGGGGAAAGGAACAAGATCTTCTGAGCATACTGGGAGTGGTGGGGCAGTGAGTGGAGAGGGAGCTAGGAGAAAGAGAAGGGGAGGAGAGGAAAGCATGTGGGACTAGAAAAAGTGAGTCAGGGTAGGAATAGACAAGAGAAAAAAAGTGAGAGAGAGAGAGAGATACCATTATACGTTTGAAATAAAAACTGAAACTAGAGAAATGTCCAGAGACCTACCAGACTGACCCCAACTAACAATTTGAGCAACAGTGGAAAGGCTACCATAAATGCCCTTCCCTGATAATGAGATTGATGACTAACTTATCCACCATCATAAAGTCATCATGTAGTAGCTGATGGAAACAGAAGCAGATACCCAAAGCCAAACTCCTGGAATCCAGTTGCACAGAGGGAGGACAAGACCAGGCTACAGAAACCCACAAAGACTGCTGACCTGAACAAGAGGGAGCTAATGGGCTCCCAGAATGATATTTGGGAAACCAACATTGGATTGACTCAGACCGCCAACAACTGCAAGGCCTGAGCAGTCTAAGGGACCTCTGACAGTGGAACCAGGATGTATCCCTGGTGCACAAAAGGACTTTGGGAGCACATTCCCCATGGAGGGATACTCCCTTAACCTAGAGGCAGGAGGGAGGGCCTAGTCCCTACTCCAAATGACTTGACAGATTTAGATGACCCCTCTTGGAAGGCATCACCCTACCTGTGGAGTGAGGGGGTGGGATGGGAGGGTTCTGTGGGGGGGCATGGGAGGGAGAAAGAGAGGGAGGTAGGGAGGTAGGGAGAGGTTACTGGGATCAATATGTATAATAAGAAAAAAAAAGATAAATAGCAGCTGATGAGGAAGTATGAAATCCATGTAATGAATCATGAAAGAGTACATAAAGGTAACAAAAAGCATAAAGGTAATTCTTTTCGTGTTTTAACTCTGTTGTTGATTTTTTTTTTTTTTTTTGGTTTGTGTATGTAGTGCGTAAACACATACATGAGAATATAACTGATAGTGAGAGTGTAAAATTCAATATGAAACCCGCAGCTTCAGAATGGCTATTCTAACTAATGCAGATTGAAGAGATAGCTAAGTGATAAAGAGTACTGGCTGCTTTGTAAAAGTAATCCTTTGACTCACAGCACCCACACAGTATGATACATCTCTGTAACTCCAGTTCCAGAGACCATTGCTCTTTTCTGACTTCCTTAGGCACAGGCACTCATATGGTAAACAGACATACATGAAGGCAACACATACAGAAAATAAAAAATAAAAAAAAAATTTAAAAAAAAAAAAAAAAAGAAGAAGGAGAAGGAGGAAGAGGAGAAACAGGAAGCAGCTTCTTTGTGGGAACACAAAGGACCAGAAAGCTGAAAGAGAGTGAATACTTTGTCATCTTAGGCCAGAGTGTGAGCAAGGTCAGATGTCTCAGAAGCCTGCTCTAGCAGGCCTGTGGTCTTTCCGCTTATCCAAGCCACAGTATTTTCTCCAGCAACATGTGTGTAACAGTGGTTGCTCTCAATCCTACCAGTTCCTTGCGGGAATCAAATGAGTCCACTGGCAATGAATATGCTTTGTAAAGATTCTAACACCCCTACAAATGAAAGCATTTGTCAACCAATAAGAGGCAGATGTCATACTATTCATGGGAAGAGAATGTTTGAGGCTTTCATGACCAGTGTGTCTGATTATTTAATTTAACACAAGTACACAAATTTGGAAAATCTGTGTCTTTTTAATTATCAGGGCAGAGGCTGCTATGATCTCTGACCCTGTGCTATCATGTTAATGAGGACACAGAGTCACCTGCTGGTAGCTGCTGAGGCAGGGAAAGTACAGGTGCAGAGCAGAAACATACTTAAGGTTTGCTCGAAAAACTCTGGTCTTCATTGACAATGCTGCAAGGCCATGTCAATGTTCTGTTTAGCATTTGAGAAATCACGACCCTGCCCCTTCTGTAGACTGCTTTCTGTGCTTCTGTGCACACTCACAATTGAATGGTGTCATTGCCATTTTATTCTTTCATCTTCATTACTGATTTTGAAAGGTCATTGTTGCCTACCTAAGAGGCTTCTAAAGCCATCTAACTTTTACTAGCAAACAGCAACATGTCACAACCTTGCTCCCTGCAAACCTGGGACATATACCTTAAGGGCAGAAAAGAAGATTGTCACATTATACAAATAATGGCTCCAGAGCATTACTGCCTGTGTGCAGTAATGGAGAACCACTAACAGAACTGTTTCAGATTCCAGCCTTAATATTGTTTTCACTGCTTAAATTTTAATAAATATATACATATATCATACATGTAAATATCAGCATAAATATACTAAGGCAGGTAAATATTATCCATGATGCACAGTTTTTAGGTACTCGTTTGAAATGAGCTCTCATCCATATCCTTAAGGGCTTGAAATTCACAACTTATAATAAAGTTACAGAGCATAAATAGTATATATTATTTTCTAAATATGTTTGCCTAATTTGTGGTCACACAAGTGATGCCCATACAGTTTGGAATAGTATATAAAATTATAATTAGATTAACATCCATCAGGGAACTTCACAATCATCTAAGTGATCAAGTCTTCTTCATATGTTGAGTCTGCTTGTGACATCTTCCTCCGAAGTAGCTTCTATAATTGTTCTTTATGTAGAACACATTAAGTCAGTTTAGAACACTTTCCAACTTTAGCACTATTACCATTCATTGTCATTACAGAATTTCACTGGTCTATATTTATTGAGAAAATACTCCTTAAAAATCAGTTATAGACACATATAAAATGTAACAACAATTAACAAAAAAGGAGGCCAGAATTTGAAAGGGTATGTGGGGGATATATGGGAGGGTTCAGAGGGAGGAAAAGGAAGGGGGAAATGATGCAATTTTATAAAAACATCAAAAAATTTAAAAGTTCATCTGATCCATTGCAAATTCTGGTGACTACAGTTAAAACGTATGTCTTCATTCTTGAATTTTTCTGGGAGTATTGTCCAAGTGATCACAGTCCATAAAAATTATTTGAGATGTTATGCTTATATTATTTTTCTTGGTTTGTCATTATATGGCATACACATAGCTTTAGACCATGTGTATGCAGTAACCAGAAAATTTTTCATTGATAGTGAAATTAATTTTAAGAAAAAAATCAATTTATACACAAAAATGATTCCTAATAGTGATTTACAAAATGTAATTTTGTAATACAAAATAATTTACAAATGTAATTTCCCATAATTCAAATATGATTTATATATATGTACTCATATACATTTCTCTCTCTCTCTCTCTCACACACACACACACACAAATGAAAACCTACAAATGCATGTAAACCTAATATACACTAGAGGAAATCAAACCGGGAAATGGCGCCTGTGCTTTGACTCAGTGCAACAACAAAGTCTGCTTGTCACTTTTCATTCCTTGGGGGCTGTCATAAATCTCTGTCCTCTGATCCACTTGCATTTGGCATAGGGGCTGCTAGGTTATTTATCGAAGAGAATTCTGTCAAGCTGGGATTAAGATGTCCTAAAAATTTCCAAGTGGGCAATTCATCACAATACAATTTGGAGAGATAGAGAGCCACAATAGAACTATGGGAGCAAAGTGGAAGTGAGTGATAGGTGAACCCAAACCCCCCCAGCTTGATCTAAAGAAGACAGAAACCATATACCAAGGGTGTCAATCAAATTGCCTTACAAGAAGTCTCATGAATATGAAATAGGGAACAAACAGATTGGTTTTTCGTTCCCTGTTCCCAATAGTTATAAGGCGATGGATTCCAACACTAATGAGCTTGTTTCTGTATATATGCCAGTGAAGTGTATATGCCAGGAGAGTTCTAGCTCTAATTCTTTCTTATAGTCAAGAAATGGAAAAGGGCATTATTTCTAAAATAACAGAGACTGTGAAATGTTTTACTCTTGCCAAATTGTTCTCTGTATAGATAGTGCCGAATGTTCACACTGTGTGAATTGAATCATCTTGCCTCTTTGTTTCTTAAAATTAGTAAGTGAAGTATATTTTTGTACTTCAGTCCAACATTTACAATGTAACCTAAAAAAATCCTTGCTGTAATTCTAATTCATCACTTTAAACCGAAATGTAAAATAACACATAAAAGAACTTCTAGCAAAAAGCAAATAGATTCGGGAATCAAGACTCTTCATGCGTGGAGATGAGCAGTCATTGAGGTAGTCTAGCTTTCTGATCTTAAATATAAAACAAAAATTTTCAATGATGGTATTACAAATAAAATTATTGTTCCCCCCAAAAATGTGTCTATAAAATAGCAGGCCTATGAAAGTATTATCTGGAAAACTGGACTGAGAATTTATGCAATATTGGCTCTACTCTTTGTTTATTAGGGGTGCTTTAAAACAACTCTTTAATTTATGCCAACATGGCTTATCAGTTAACAGCACTTGCTGCTCTTGCAGAAGACCTAGGTTTGGTTCTCAGCGACAACATGGCATCTCATAATTATTTCTAGTACATGTAGCAAAGTGAAGGAGGTTGGTAGATCCAGGGGAGCCCACACCTCTTCTGGCCTCCACAAGAACCAGACATATATGTGGTCCTTATGGTTCTAGGTGATATAGCCCAGGGATAGATAGTAGATATGCCTAATATGTACGAGAAGCTGGGTCAAAGCTCCACCACTGAAAAAATAAAAACCTGTATTTGTAGCTAGTTTAAAACTGTAGCTTTTAAATATCCATGAAGTACTTCTGACTTACATACATAGTGCCTCTAAAGTATTAGAGCTCTATAGCAGGCAGTCATCACAGCATGAACCCTCAGTGAGTTCTTTAAGCTCATGGAACTCATCATGCTTAGCTGTTCGCTAGTTAGACTTACTTTAATTAACATAATTCAAAGTTACTGTTCCAAAACATAAAAGCATAATTCTTATTTATTTCACCTACAATATAAATATGCAGATCTAATATAATATTATCATTGCACAAAATTATTATCATTGCATAAAATTTCAAAGCAAGTATATGGTAAATTTGGGTTTGTAATTAGGAAAGCCTGGATATAATGTCATAGTCATTAATAAAACTTTAGACTGCTTAACAAAATAACCTATGACATAATAAAATATACATATTTTGAGGAAATATTTTATACATGAAAAACTTTTTAGAAAGGTGCTCTTTTTATTAACAACCACTTGTAACTCGGCATTCTTTTTATGATAGCATTTCAATGCAACACATGTCTCTGCTGTGCCATGCCATATTCCCCTAACTACAAATCATTAAATATATGCTTTCTTTGGGAAAGGATGCAATCTTAGGCAGCATGGTTTTCTTTGCTGAGAGCTATCAACTGTCAAAACTTGCAGCACTGGGGAAAAGACTACTTAGTCCCATAAGGGAGAACTGTGGGGCCAATAAAGCATTCATTACCATATCTGAAAGTTAAAGGAGTCTACAAATAATTACATAATCAGAAACCACACAACATACTCTATAACTGATAATATTTTTAAAAAGTGAATAGCAATATAAATCTTTATAATAAATCCATGTGAACAAAAATGATATCATAATATATCCAAAGCCTTTGTATTTCTAAATAAAGAAATCAATTAACTCTTTTATTTTCTAGCAGCACCCTTATGACCCCAAAGCATCTAAAAGCCTCCAAATGGTTTAACTATTATGCAATATTCTAAACAATGGATTTATCACTTCAGCTTTATCAATAGTCTGTTCCTTTCCGGGAAGCATATACAGAGAGTTACATTACTAAGTCAACATTGTAAATCACAGTTAATTTAAGGAGTTTATGTAAAAGTATCCGCTCACCAATCAGAATCATTGAGAGCAAGAAATGGTATCATTCCATTCTAAATACATTAAGAAGTATACCTGCACTAAATTTGTACATTTTTGAAAAAATATATACTATATTTCAGTATGGAATAATAGGATCTAAAACTAAAATAAATAATAAGCACCCATCTTAAATAAATCACACAAACACTTCTTTACAAGACAATACTATAGTCTTTGAATTACAGTATAATTCTTTTTGACTATTTTACCTTTCATACCAAATAACCTTCATAGCAACTATTACCTTTAAACAATTTTCTCAATTTGTTTATCCTATTACAGAATTTTTCTAATTAGCTAGTAAAAATCTTGCATCTTTTTCTTAAAATTGTATTCATTTACTCTGACATATCGTGGAGTACACTATAATTCATTTGGCCAATAAAGAAAAAAGAGAAAACTAATGAAACTAAATTATGGCACAAGGAGTAATTTAAATTGTCAAAAACAAACTACTCTTTCTTAAAATTAAGGTTCTTATAATTAATTCACATTTTTCTTTATCAAAGGTTCCTTGGCCAAACCATGCAATTTTTTAAACTGTAAAACTGTGATTTTTCTATATTTATTAAACTTTCTTTCTTCAGGTTTTTTTTTTTTTTGCTATTTTTTTTGTTTGTTTGTTTGCTTGTCTGGTTTTGATTGCTTTGTGAGACAAGGTCTCATGTTTCCATGTATGTCTCAGGCTGTCCCCAACTTACTTTGTTGCCACAGGAAGTCCCCTGTCCTCCTGACTATCCCTTCCAAACACTGGGGTATATACCATCACACCTGGCTTTTTCCCCCTTTACTACATGCTATCCCCAAAATGAAAAAAAGTTTTTGCTATGTTATGTGTGGCCTGCAAATAAGCAGAAGTCTTTATCATTTACAAATATATAGCAAGAAAGTATTTAATTATAATTTATAGAGACACTAGATAGTAAAGCATATTGTGAAGGCATTTCGAATGAAGTGTGTAGTAAAAGGAGTATTTCATAAATTGAATGTCTTTATACAATACATTTAAAGAGAATTTCCAGTCTAGAAAAATCCAGTACCAAGAATTGAGATGAAAGAAGAAAGAAAAGAAAGAAACCTTTTCTTTTTTGTCTTGAACAGTTTGTTCTCGTAAACCATCATGACTGAATTTCTATTACAGATACTTTGAGGTAACAGAGAGCCCCACTGTCTTCTGCTCCCCTGACAGTCACAGTTCTTTGGTTTTCCAATATTCCCTCTATTGTTTAACTTTCGCTCAAACAACACTAATCTTTCAAGACAGAGTAATAAAGATAGAATATGAAGCAGTTTATCAAGATCAATTCAGCTTGCTACATATTCATGAGATATTTCTCTGCGAATACTCCAAATAAAAGTCAAATTGTTTATGCATTCTTCCTTCTGTGAAATATTCTGAAGCTTAATACCTCACAATAACAGGAGAGTTAACTGTAGCAGCAGCCTCATTTTGTAAAGAATTTCACCATTTCAGAAAGCTCATTCCTGTCCAATTCAAGGGCCTCACAATGATTCCAATAGTAAAAAGGACAAAAGGAAGATATGCCCAGGATGAGGCAGAAACATCTATAAATAAACAACTTACAATTAGTAATCTATAGCTATAAACTTTCAATCATTTTCCATTATGCTATTGTATTAATTCATTTTTGTTAGCACTAGGCAGACCCATAACTCCATCCATGCTAAGCGAATGCTCTCCACTCAGCAACAATAATGCCTTAAACCTTCACCCTTTTGATTTTCAAATTAGCAACAAGCATAAATTAGTATCATTAGAAGCAGAAAAATATTCAGGCAACTAATGCACTCCTTTAATGCCAGCAAGGCAATATAGGACAGTCTCTATGGGTCCAAGCTAATAGAGAGGACCAGACCAGCCAGGGCTACATAGTGAGGGATGTCTCAACAAAATAAAACAAAACAAAGAAAAAGCAACACGATGTCTCAACTATTGTATTTTTAAAAGATGATGCAAAGATATTATTAATTCCATCATAGAATACCATATTTATACTAAGCCAACCATCAGTTACCTTCTAGTCAACAAATTTATAAAGTGTTTCCTTCCTCTAGATCTTTGTTTATTTCCATAAGCAACAGATACACAGGGTCTCATCATTTACATCATCTGTATGACTGGCCTACTTGGGAGTCCATTTTCTTTTTTAACCTGTTCCTCTCAATCACCCTTATTCTATGTACAGTAATATATTTTTTTTTTTGGTTGGTTGAATTTCTTTTTTGTTTATTTTTGTTTTTGCTTTTCAGTTCACTGCAAGTTACACACATAAGATAATACTGTCTTGAAGCAGAAACAGTTAATATGGACAAGAAGAACTCTGGGTTGTATTTCATTGGTATTTGTGTAACCAAGGGTGGCCTCAAACTCATGATCCTCCTGCCTCTGCTTCCTTCAGCAAATCCTACTAGCGTGCACCAACACAACTGGTTTCATTGGTATTTGTTACCACCAGAAATTTTGTATTTAATATGAAAGAAAAGACATTACTCAATCACTCAGTGGTTTTGCCATTGCTGTTCTAGTCTTGTCCCAGCCCAATGCCCATGGCTATTGTTAATGAGCTGTCAAAGGAAGTAATACTGAGACACTGTATCAGCATATGTGAGTTATGCATGTAAATGCCTGTAATGTGTGCTGATTGAATTCAGTCTCTCACCCACTCCTGATTCTCCTTACCTGTCCTGTTGGGTTCCTTCTTCCTATACAACCCTTCCACTTCCCATCTTTCTTGTTTTAAATCTAAATTCTTGTGAGAAAAACACACAGGTTTCTCTTTCAGAGTCTGGATAACTTCACTTAATATAAATTATAGATTATATAGTTATGAATCTACTAATTGACAAAAAAGAAAAACAGGTACCAAAAGAATTAAATAACTTTTTCTATTGATGCAGATTTCATTTTGTTACATAGAGGCAAGGAAATAATCACAAAACATACTCATGTCATATACATATAATATATGCATGCACATACATAAATATAAATATATTCACAGTATATAGCCATCTGTATACATCCTGCCTTCTATGAAAATGTGATGCATTTTCTCAGGACATATCAGGTATTATACAAAGTGAATTATGAGTGAATAGAATTCTTGAGCAATATAATTATGTTCAATTGTTCTGTTAAATAAAATCTGTATCATAAAAAAAAAATGGACTACAGAATCTGTAGAGGAAGCTGAATAAAAGAAAGCTTGCAATAATATTCAGGGGCAAGGCCCTCCATGTACCCAGGGGGAAAACAGGAAGAAAAATAAGACTGGAAAATGAATTTTAAAAGATTAGTCTGCCTTCAGCTGGGAGAAAAGCACACATGAAGCCTCAGTGATCTTCCTGAGTCCCTCCACTTCAAATCGATGGAAATAATAACTGGAAATACAGAACATTTGTCAGAAAGACACTGTTGAGTTTTTTACTTGTGAAATGCTGATGTAGTGAACTGAGAACTTTATCTGAGGCATTCATTGCACAAATACTTGCCTATAAACTATGGCAATTGCTATAGGACTTAGAGTTAAAGAACCTAAAGGGTCTTTGTTCATATAAACAAAAGTAGTATAGGTTGAGACCCAGGATGGATTTCAGTTGGTGGAGCACTTCAATAATAGTTGTAAGGAGTTTAATTCCCAGTAACAGATACACACGAAGGAGTCCCATAGTTCATAAGATTCTTTTTCTATATTTTTAAACTTGGAAATCAGCTTAATTTATTCTGTATGGATTTTTTTCAATCTCCCTATCATGATCCTTTCCAACTTTTTAATTATTCAAAACCAATATTAATAGTAAACTTTAAGCTTTCAGATATTTTTTGTTTGTGTATGATCCTCAGTATATAATAGTTAAAATGCTAACTGTTAATATACTTACTCCTAAAAGAAATAATTATCACATGTTTAAGTGACAGCAACCATGTAGAACCATTTCAAGGGCAGCACTTTCATTTGTTTAAAAAAGGGGACCTATTTTCAGTTCCTCATTTAAAATTTTCAGGAATGAGAAACTGCCAGAAAGCAGAATGATGTAACCTTAATAAACGGATTAAAACTTACAATCTTGATCCTTTCATTCCAACATTTTAATTATGAAGTGCCCAAGTTATTTTCTCATCTATGACTTCTGAATTAATTTCATCTCATTCTATTGGGAAGAACATTTAAATGTCAGTGGTTATTGGTACAGACCTAAGACTAACCTGCTAATGCAAAGTACTTTAAAAAGTCTTGGGCTGTAGGTGGAAGTTCACACATTGATCTTTATAAGATCATTAATTTCATGTTTCATCACATAATGATCATTGCAGATTTATTTGTTAATTGTTATTCTCTAAAAACAGAAAGCATAGCTTTTGAGAACACCAGAAATCTCAGTCGATAATGAGGCTCTTGCATTATATTAAGAGTCTATCCGTACTTTGTTCCACATCACAAGTGGATGCACAAACCAGAGGACTCATCTTGTCAATATCTGCTAACACCTGAAAACATTCCAAGCATCTGGTGTCGATCAATAGACAAAAAAAGGCATGAAGGTAAAATGCTTTTGAGATCTTCATTATACAGTCTGAGAGAAATCAACAGGATGAGAGTGATCAATTTTTAAAATCTATTAGATGTGGAATTTGTAATTAAGTACCTAGGTAACTGCACATCTGAACAGGAGCTGTTTGGGTTCAGGGGGCTTTGCTGGGTTCCTTTGAAGTTAATCCACATCTTAATGTTAATGGCTACAACTCTGATCCCCAGTATTTCTCATATATTTTTTTCGCATGACCAAAGTGCATTCTTAAAAACCTTTGAACATCCACAAAATATTTGGTTTAACTTATATGTGTTAATAAATATTAGGTCTTAAAATATTCAATTGTTATCTATAAGTTAATTTGATAATAATAATAAGTAAAATTTATTAACTAAAGTATATCTTGTTAGAAAAGATTGGATTTAAAAAAATAATAAAGAATGACACAAAGATATGTAGGTTTAAAATAAAGAAATATGTTAATAGCCTTTATAGATAACTGTGGATAATCTTTTATGGTATTATACTGCATTGGCTACTTTCCTGTTGCTGTGATAAAACATTGTGACTGGAAAAAAATTATAGAAAAGTTCACTTTAGCTTAGCTTATGGTTCCTTGGGCATATTCCAGAATCATGAGGGAAGAAACCTAAAAGATCTTGCCTTCACATAGTAAGAAAAAAAGAGAGAGAGACAGACACAAGGTGTGTGTGTGTGTGTGTGTGTGTGAGAGAGAGAGAGAGAGAGAGAGAGAGAGAGAGAGAGGCAGAAGAGAGGAGGGGGCTGAAATGGAGGAGAGGATGCATGTTTTACAAGCATGGATGTGGGATGTATCATGTGTGTGCTCAGTGCCCACAGAGGTTAGAAGACAGGAGGGGATGGGAGTATGCTGGAAATGTTATGAGGTAATAATTGCTCAAGACTGCACCAAGTAATTTCACTTCCTCCAGCAAGCCTCTGCAGTGGTTAGTCAAATCATCACACACACACTAAAACTCAAGAGAGTTTGTCTTCTTTTGTTTTCTGAAGTTTAATGCAATCTGGAATCTGAAGCTCATGAATAAACAACGTTCTTCATAAAAATAAAGCCCATTGTTCTATCTTGCACAAGGAGTCTTGAACTGAAATTCATGTGATTTTAGTTTGAATATCCTGTGACAACTGGATCTTATCTACCAAAGGTGTCTCTTTACCAAAACATCAAGAACCACTAACCATTAGGAAGTTAATTTCTAAAAACTTGCTGCACTCTGTCTCTCTCTCTCTCTCTCTCTCTCTCTCTCTCTCTCTCTCTCTCTCTCTCTCTCTGTGTGTGTGTGTGTGTGTGTGTGTGTGCGTGCGTGCGTGCGTGCGTGCGTGCGTGTGTGTGTGTGTGTGTGTGTACATGTGCATGTGCCTGTTAGAAATGTCAGGACTGAATATAGCACATCAGACTTAAGTATTGTTTTCTTTTTTAAAGTTTATATTTAACCATTTTATGTGTGATTGTTTTGCATGCATGGATGAGGTGTGTACCATGTGTATATCTGGTGTCCATGGAGGTCAGAAGAAGGCAACAGATCCCCTGGAACTAGATGTATGGATGATTGTAAGCCACTAAGTAGGTGCTGGAAATCACATCCAGATCCTTTACAAGATCAACAAATGTTCTTAAGAGCTGAGCAATCTCTCCAGCCCCAAACTTACTTCCATTTCTACAAAATATTCTTGAGTCCTGACAGGACCTTGGATTTCAAATTCCAAACTTAAGCAACTTCACAGTATTTTTAAAGACATGTGAGTTATAATTGAGATGAAAATAAGATGTTCTTTTTGCTGTTATGTACATAGCTGAAGAATTTTACTAGTATATGAGGAATCTTGTCCTTTACTCAAAACTGGCATATTTGGTTAGATGTTAGCAGAATGTTGCTTTTAAGAAAAGAGCAGAACGGGGATCAGAGTTCAGTCAGTACATGCTTCCCTACAGAAGAGAGAAGTTTAATTTTGTGCCAGATTCAAGTAAAAATACCCAGGCATGGTGATAGGCACTTACAAAAGATGGGTGGCTCCTGAGAAACAGCACCTGAGGCTGTTCTTTGAGACCTTCATGCCCTTGAACTTATGTACACACAAACACACACACACACACACACACACACACACACACACACACACACACACACACACACACACACACACACACACACACAAAGAAGGCAATGAGCAAATGAGGACCCAGTGGAAAATTGGAGGCAGGAGAGACCTGCTGCAAAATATCACCCTGATGATACTTCTCAAATTAAAGATGGGAAAGTGGAAGGGGCCAACAGGGACATAGGTAACACTCAACCATCGATGGAACAATCAAGAAGGAATTTTTGAGAAAACAATTAGCCGTAGAAGATCCATTTCATTTTAATGTAGCTGAGAGCTGGTGGCTGAAGAAAACTAAGTCTGTCATTTTTAGCCCTGAGAGTAAGTGCAGCAGTTTGTTCCCATTACTAAGCTATGTGTTTTTCTCCACACTCTGTTGATGTGCCAACAGAACAGGGCTCTCAGATTACACCACAAGAAGAACATACATTCAAGATAATCAGCAGAAGCCAGGCATGGTGGCACATGTCTTTAGTTCCAGCCATTGAGAAACAGAGGCAGGCAGTTCTCTAAAAGTTCAAGGTTAGCCTGGTCTTACAAAGTGAGGTCTAGGATGGCCAAAGACATGTGAGTGAGACTCTGCCTCAAAAAACAAAAAAGAAACAAAACAAAAGACAAAATATACCAAACAACTACCACCAACAAAAATAGAAAAAAGGAAAAGAAAAATAACCAGAATTCTGGACTATAGAAGCTGGTTCATTTTGAAGTGAATTTTAAAATCCTAACTGAAGAGATAGATGAGCTAGCTACCAGAAGTGCATCTTCCTTTCTGAAGACAACTGTCACTCTGGTGACATATATCATCTTGCTGCTGCATACTCTCTGTTGGGGCATCTTACCTTTAACTTCTGTGTCATTCAGATCATTTATTATCAAGCTCAGTTCTTGAAATCAAGGATCATATGTTCTTAATCTTTTATCCCTAGAAACTAGTACCATTCTGTCCACATACTAGGGACTTAATAATTTCCATAACTGGTTCATGGATGAATGAGCTTTCTTCAGGTACACTATGTCAAGGTGTTAAATAAAATGACATGTATGTGTTTTCACACAAGAGCATTTTTTAGCTTCAGATCACTGAATTACAAAACTGAACCATTGCAGCTGCTATTTACCTCTTCTGTTGTCAACGACCTGCTGGCCTTCAACTTCTGTCTACAAATGAGATTTGAAACAATGGTGTTGTTTTACTTTAAAAAGGAAAGAAAAAAGAAACCTCGGCTTCCCTTGTCATAGTGATATGCGTGCCTGTGTGAGAGCATGCCTCTGTGTGTGTGTGTGTGTGTGTGTGTGTGTGTGTGTGTGTGTGTGTGTGTGCGCGCACACACACACGCACGAGTGTATACAGACAGAGAGAGTTCCTTTTTTACTTTTGGTTACAGATAGTAAGGCACATAGGAATTATGGGTGGCACATGCAAATCTGAAAATATCATATCATCAAAGCACAGTGATACTTTGAAGCCTGATATATGGATTATCAAAGATTCAATTCACGTATCTGGTGCATGGCCTCTCATTCATATTTTCTGGCCTTTCTTTAAAACACCGTAAGCCCTCTGGCTTGTCCAGGACAGCATCAGTTCTAACTTAAGCCACTGTGATTCCTTCAGGTGGCTTTGTAGTTTCCAGTCTTATAATCCCATTCTCAGTAGTTATTACAATGCTTATAAAATTGTCAATCAGAAACATGACTCTTCTGATGTCTTAAGTGATATGATGGCGTGCCAGGCTCCAAATACTTGGGCTGATACGTTGTCCTGTTGGGACCATCATTCTACCATGTGACATAACATTTCTGCTATCAACTTTCTGCCTTCTGTGTAGTCCCTTAAACATGCCAAAAGACACCAGTCCTTGATCCTCCCTGCTTCTAGAGATGGAAGTCCCCCTCATTCCTTTCCATTTACTCCAGGCCACAGCTCAAGCACTCCCAGTAGGTCCACCCAGAACCTCTCCCTGTCCAGCCCTATTACTGTTTAGCTTACTGGTACTTGGGAAGCTTCTAGAACAATCCCTGGTTATAGTACACCCTCAACACTATTTGATAAGCAGAAGAATAAATAAAATCTGATAATAATCTCTAAAAAAATCTTTAAAAGCTTGCAAAATATACAATCACAGATAAATTCCAAATGACAAAATAAGAATGGCTAGTATTTCCTGAATGCTGACATGATGTATAATCAGTCACTAATTTGATCTGCCTATAAACATATAATACATATATGCTGTTTCTGCTCATTTGGCAGTTCAAAGAGCTGAGATTCTGCAAAGTTGAGTAACTATTCCAGGGTCACAAAGACCATGATCAACCACTGACTGAAACATCCTGCTTCAGTAGTGTATAGAACCAACACACTCCCTTCTAAAACAACAGTACAATTGGAGGACTCAGTAGTACATGGAATCAACACACTCTCTTCTAAAACAACAGCAGTGAAGGACTCTGCTCTCTTCACACTTGTTTTGCTGTAGGGTTCATAAAATCATCTTGATCTACTGTTACAATGTGTCAAATGATTTGTTACAACTCACAGAGCATTTTTTCCTGTCAAGTTAGGAAGAGTAAGAACTGGAACAGCAGCTATTTCTCAGTCAGCCCACACTCAATGGTTCACATAGGTCAGAGGATACACAGCTCTGCCCCAGCAGAGACTGCAGGCTGCTCTTGTTCATCAATCATGCAGTGGCTGTCTCCTCATCCCCAGGACACATTACTCCCCACCTCAGTCTTCCACTCAGCAAACCTAGATATGCAGTGACAGGGAAACTACTGCTGCTGTGTGTGTACGGGGAACTCAGACCCCAGTTGGGATGCGACATGGCTGGAAAACAAATTTGGGTCACTAATGAGACCTAAATTTTATACTTTATTAGCTTATTCTCTTGTCACCAACTTAATGCTCGGGACATAGAAGTAACAATTGTTAGGATTATGATGCAGCCAGCAATCAATCTCTGGCTGTCAATTCTCTCTCTCTCTCTCTCTCTCTCTCTCTCTCTCTCTCTCTCACACACACACACACACACACACACACATGCACGCACGCACACACATGCACACACACACACAATTTACCAAGAAATCTTACTATATTGTTGATAAGAAGGGCCAAATATAGATTATAAACAAAATTGACAGAAATGCAAGGAAAAATACGAGTTACCAGTAAGAATTATGAACAGACAATTTTTTTAAACGCAGACCATAGGCACTGACTCACTGACTTTACTAATGGAGAAATTAAGTGATTTTGGATGCAACAAGAACATCAGACACTAAAACAGGGCTTCAGTTTAAAACCCAGTATTACTAGTCTCGGATATGCTAACATATCTCAACAGAGTCATCATAAATCTCAAATGATCACTTAACTTCTCCCCAACCCCCAATTCTGTCTCAGTGAACTTGGTAGCAAGCCTGAGATTTTGAATACCCTATATAAAATAGGCTTCAGGTGTTTGTAAATTGTATAGAAAGCTAATTCTAATTGGGGTAATGCCTAATCTTTCAGGAAAATCCTTTACCAAGACAGATTTGTAAAATTCTATTAAATACAATTACATGTGATATTTCTATACTTCACACACAGGTGCGTGCACGCACACACACACACACACACAGACACACACTTACAGAGAGATAATTTTTAAAATAATTTTTAATTGAGTGTTACTACTTGTAACTCATAATCTTCAATGTCAATTTAGTTATGGTAAAGCAAAGCATACAAAAAGTAAAGGCTACAGTGACTATAACAGTTTATCCATTACTCAGAATAAACAATTCCAAACATGTAGCATGTGTATTAGGATACTGTACCTAATTCTACTTCACTATTATTTTTCAAACTGTGACTTTTTCATATTTTCAAAATTTTTCATTGAATATTTTCTTTAAACAAACAATTTCATAAGAGAGCACAGTTTAAAATAAGATAATTGTGAGATAGTCATGTAGGTGGCTGATGCAGCTGTCTGCCTTATCTAGACAGCTTTTGTAGGTGGCTGATGGGGCTCTCTGCCTTGTCTAGATAGCTTTCACAAAGCACAGGAGTCAGAGCCAGCTTCAGGTGTGAAGCTGATGCCAACATTGGCTGAAGAACTGTCTTGATCATATTGGACTATTAGCATGTCTAAAGTTACTTCCTGAATTTCTCACTGATGTGTGAGAAATGTCTATTGTGGGTGATGCAATACCTAAGAAGGCAGCCTGTGCTGTGTAAAAAAGGTAGCTGATCACGACAAAAGGAGCAAGCCAGTAAGCAGTGCTCCTCCAGGACTCTATTTCAAGCTCTGGCCACAAGATGCTGCCCTGGCACCCATTGCCAATGAACCAAATACTGCCCCTTTTCCCAAACTTGTGTTTTTCCAATGTTTTATCATACCAGTTATAAGAACTATATTTGTGGTAAAGCTTCACAAAAGTACTAAAGAATGCTGTCCCTAGGACCTCAACCAGCTCCAGGGAGACCTGGACCCAGGGCTGTCTCCCTTTTACCTAGAAGCTACACACATACTTTGTCTTTTGTCCTCTTAGCAACAGTTCAATAGAAAGAGCCACAGTTAGATTTTAGGCAGGGTAAGCAATGATTACCTAGTCTTCCTCCTGAGTTGAATGTTTTCCGTTTTCATCATTTTCCAGGGAGGGCAGCTATCAGGCCCTGAGGCATTCTGTTATTTTGCTAGCATATTGGCTTTGTGTCTTGATTAAAAATCAATTGAGCAATAAGTTCATCAGAGGAGGATTCCTGAGTATCAAAGAAGCTCAATTAATCATCCACCATATTAGTTATTAGAGAAAACCCATGGATGAAAAAAAAATGTTGAAATCATTAGGAACAACAATTACTATGTGATTCAGAAGGACTATATCCTACAATATTAGACCAAGATGATTGTCATATCTTAGCTGACTATTTTCATATGCCATCAATTTAAAGCTAAATTAATATATTTCATACTTCATTATATTCTGTCTTTAATCAATATTTTCTTTTAAAAGAAGAATCAGTTAAATCATGCAATCCACACAACTAGTCCTGTAGGAGTTTTCTGATTACAATTAGTAAAATACATAAAACAATAGACTTCTTATTTGCAAAAGGGAGTAAACAATTTGCTGCCCAAGTATTTACACTTCCTCTAAAGGCATCATACTAATTTAAAAACTTTTCTTTTTAACTGTTCAGAATGTATCAGTAAAAGTCAAGGCGTTCTGCCCCAAAGGACATGGCATTGTCTGGGAGAAGTCAAAATGACTAACATGAAGGTGTTCTCAGGCCTTAAATGGCTCACAGAGAAAAGGAAGTGGCTTTAAGAGTCAAGATCCACAAATACAACTGATCTTCTAAAATGAGAGGAAAATAAACTGTACAAAGGACAACTTGAGAGTTTAGTACTGATTCTGAACAAAGCTCTCGGATAGGGTTTGAACCCGTAGAAGATGAAATAAACTCATATTTCAGATTGCTGATTGGTTGAGCAAGTATTAACAGCCCTTCAAAATCTGAAATCACAATCTATCTATAATTATGGCTGATTTTGTTCTTTGGATAAATTTGCCTTCAAAAAGCAGAAAGGAGATTCATGAGAGTTGCATAGCTTAAGACAAACAACTTGATACCAAAATAGCCTGGTGGGGAAAATCATCTATTCTGGGGACGAATGGACCCAGATTCTGTAGTTTGTCATTTTAAGGAAAAAATTATATTAATACTAATACATCTTTATATTCAAGTATATTATTTCTGCTGTGAATATTGAAAATAAGAGAGAGAGAGAGAGAGAGACTTTATTTTTGTTTGTTTTTGCTGGTTTTATTTGTTCACTTGCTTTCCTTTGTCCTTACAAAATACAGATTAGTGTAAACCAGACAATGTTCCTGTGACCCTCACCTCCTGCACAGCCTATATAACTCCCTCCCCTTCAGTGTGTGTTGAGACAATGAACATGACAAGTGCCCCCAAGCCCCAAGGGAAGCTTGAACTTACAGATGGTACTAAATATGCATATATGATGTTTTCCCTTACATATACCTAGTTACAGTAATTTTGTTTTGCAAATTTGAGATAACCAGATTGAATAATAAAGCAGCATGTTTTTAATAATATGCTAAAATAAATTTGACAGCAACACTATTTCTATATATTATATAAAATAAAAGCCATTTGGTGCTGTACAGCAGACCTTCTAACCTGGATGGCTACAAGTAACAGATGGCTAGGCAACACACCCTGCATGTATACTCAGGATGGAGGGGGAAATGCTCCCAGGCAAGATGGAATGAGACAGTGTGATATCTCATCATGCTCTTTAGAATGGCAAGCAAGAAATTCTAAATTGTTAATTCCTGGAATTTTTTATTTACCATTTGGAAACATACTTGACTCATAGCATCCAAAACAACAGAAAGCGAAAGTGCACATCAAGGGGAGCAGGGGCTATGGCAAAGATGAAAGAACATGGGGCAGGCCTGGCCTAATGCATGTGACTTTGCAGAGAGTGGACTAGTCAGTCTTCACACCCATTTCCCATGGCGACTTCATCGAAGCAAGTCCCATGAATTTCACAGCTGCAAGGAAATTGGAATTATACCCACAGCATACCACTGTGCAGGAATGGAAAGGGCCATTAAATGCTGCTGACCAGTGAGATGCTAGACAGAAGTCCCAAAGCGTGACAAATTCTTATGAACTCTATAGGATGACAAAATGAAGTAATAAGGTGCATTGTTTTAAAACCATAAAAGTGTGGTAATAATACATGTCAGATCAAGCTTTGTTATCAACTATTAACACAAGTAATTTTGTTTTCATGAGTTTCTAAATTTTTAGAATTGTAAATAAAGACTTCTGCAACCATAGATAGATGACATCAAAATAATTAACAAATTAGTTGCAAAACCAAATTATTGCTGTTAACATAAAATTTACTTTTCTCATATATGAAAGAAAAACAATGGCAGTTAACACACAGGATGTTAATGAGAATTTAAAAACATTTTATGCTGAACATTTGACATAATGTTTGGAACGACTATCACCCAAGAAGATATCCCTTTCCTTTAAACCAGTGGCTCTTAACTCAGACACATATCATAAATTACAAGGAAGCAGCCTACAGTGGTGATGCCTGGTCCCATCTTACATAAAGTACAGGGAAATTCATAACTGCAAAAATCACTCTCTTAGCAGTTTTTAAAGATTCTTGGGCCTAGGAAGTTCAGTAATAGAGCACCAGCACATGCAAGATGTGCAGTTCATAGCAACACAACAGAAGGTCTCAGTGTTTCCTACATGCTATGATTCAAATTGAGAACCAGTATTCCCAAAGCCACATCAGACTACCCTGTGTATGGTGTTGGGGACAATAACCCTGGGAGTCATTTTTGAACAAATCATCATCATTTTGAGAGACTGTCCACCAGGTAAGCAAGAGATTGTTATTCTAATATAGATCTCCCTTAGATTATTACATATGTATAGGCTTATATTCATTTACTAGGTAGTTTCTTATACCTCACATATTGGAGGGGTAAAGCAAATCTTAAGTCCCAATTATATGAGGACATTGCAGAGGAAGTTACTTACTGTACCTGACCAGAACTCTGACCTCCACTCTCTGAAGCATCCAACCTGGGAAGCCAAGTTGATATTGTTCTTCATTTAGGGTTATTGACAACACTGCTGCTGCATATAAGTTGTGTAACATTTTTCCATTTATATGTTTCTTCTAGAAATGCCCCTAGGAATAACAGTAATATACACTGACTTTTAAAAGACAAAAAAAAAAAAAAAAAAAAAAAAACAAAACAAAACAAAACAAAACAAAACTCTGAGCTTTAAAGATGGAAGTCATATACTGGTTATTGATTAAAACTTGGGAACATATTTATTGCCTAAGTAGGTACAACCTAATATTGTACTTTCTTTTTTCACTCACAATAATGTCTCTTTAGGACTGTATTAAAATTTTATTGTGCAAGTGAATGCTGCAGACACTGTGTTCTTTAGGCCCTTTTAGACATACATAGGCTATGTGAAATTTAGCTCACGATTTAGAGATGCATATGCATGAGCCTGCAAATACCAGTGTAAGGAAGGCTTCCTGGACCTTCTTTTTACATAGTGTAAAATGAAAAAAAGAAAAACTGGCATTTTAGGAGGATTTCAAGGAATCAGGACATGTTCCTCCCTTATATAAGGTGCATGAAACTGGGGCCAGATCACACGTATCTATATTTTGCCCCATCTGTGCCTCTGATACATAGACTGCTCTAGTTAGGTGTTTGTGGATAAACGACTCCCTGAACAGCCCAGTCAGCAAACCTTACCATAAAAACACTCTCTTACTTATTTTCCAGATTCAGTGAGGTTCCAGATAAAATTCATTAAATCGAGCCCCCTACCATCCGTTGCATCATTGAAATTCTGGCTTTAGAAATAGTGCTGGAAATGTCTCCACAGGTCCTGTCCCTATACGGGAGGCTAGAAGTACTTACACCAAAAGAGAAAAAGCAAAACATGTACTGTATCCAGTAACACAGATTGCTCAACCATGTGCTGAACAAGTGCCCTGCAACTCCAAACTATAGTGGGGATGAAATTCTGCTGTGCTCTAGATTTATGGAGGACACAGGAAGCAACAATGTCAAACTGAGGTAAGACAGCCAATCTGGAAGCTTCCAGAGGCCTTCGCAAATTTGTATCAGTGCTACAGTAACTGTGTGCATTAATTAGTTCATAGTTAACTTTTGATAATAACTGATATTTAAGTAAAATTTTCAAGGAGTGTTTAGAACTCTACAATGGTAATGAAGGCCTCCAATCATGAGGCTGAGGAAGGAGAGTAACCCAGGGTTGCGGCCAAACTGACATGGATACTAAGACACTGCATCAGCAAAAAAGAAACAGAACAGATTTATTTGGGAGGGAACTAAACATAGAATTCTTCAGCAAAGCACCTCAATTTTGCAAACTGTAGTGCCACCAATAAAACCACGCACACTCTGTGCTGAGGTACAAACTATTCAGAGAGGAACAATGTCCTAGGCCTATTCCTTAAGTAACTTCTATAACATTATTAGTAACTCTTCCTCAGTACAAAGATGACATAAAGAAATAGTATCACTCCAAATAAGACCATCTTCACACAGAATTGTTTATATTTTCCCACATTCAGTTTTTGCTTGGGTGTATATTTTCTCTATGAAATAATGACTACATTTTAACAAAATTGTCCTAATAGATTTAATTTTAATTTATTATATTCTTTATGTATTGTATTATTTAATAATTCTCTACTACTAAGAGAATTAAATTCTAGCTTTAGATGAAATCACTTCACTAGTCCATGTTTCCAGCTCTTAGCTTTTTCTCCACCTTTGTTTTCTAAAGATATTTACCCAAAAATAAAAGAATAATGCTAAACAAAATGCACTTAATTCATATAAAACAGATAACTTTTCAAAATATTTAAGCAGGCATAGTGTTAAAATCTAACTGGAACAGCACCTCAAATTAGAAACCACACCCCCTTTTGCCCATTCACATTTCTCATGGACAAAAACTACCTTCAAGGTGTCTCTGTCTGGCTGGTTTTTCTTTCTTTAAATTATGCATATTCTAAAATACTATCCACTTTCAAAGATAATCTATTCCTTTGCAATAGTATATTGATTGAGAGAAATTTCTCTTTGGAAAAATGATATATTTTTATTGAAAACATACCACCAATCAGACCTTGCATTCTGGCCTTTCTCATGGGTCATTTAATGAAATGCTACAGAGCTTAGTAATGGTGTCCAGGTTTCAAATAAGAAGTTAAGATTGAGAGTTGGTTAAGATCCTTATTATCTTCACTTAACACCCCAATATACAGACACACACACACACACACACACACACATGCACACTTACATATACACACATACATACACACAGTAACACACAAAACACAAATATACACACATAAACACACATACAGGCACATTTACATATACACATAGTCACACATACACACTGAAATGCAGAGATACACATATATGCACAGAGATATATTCTCTCTCTCTCACACACACACATTCATACTTACTTATACACACACAACACACATAAAAACACAGATACTCATGCACACACATACATTCTAACATACACAAACATACATGCACTCACACACACTAGTACACAGAAGTTTTAAATCAAAAGTGTCTAAATACTTTAAAGCAGGAGGTTAATTCCTTCCTCCTTACAACATGGAATCAATTAATAGACCATTTAAAAGTAGCATTTTCTTTTGCAGTTTGAACTCATAGAGAAGAAGCACATCACAAAACTTAAAACTGTAAGTGAAAGAATTTTATATATAAAGTATCCCGAAATGATTTCTCCATACAGCTGCATTTTAGAGAACATCATTTTATTCTTCATGCATGAATAGTTTCAGAACATGAAACATGTTCTACGGATGTTCAAAACTAATTATTTGCTGGGTAGTGGTGGTACACATCTTTAAAATCCCAGCATGCAAAAGTAGGCAGGTGGATCTCAGTGAGTTCCAGGTCAACCTGGTCTATAAAGCAATTTCCAGGACATCTAAGGCTACACAAAGAAATCACACCTTGAAAAACCTTATCAAAGTAAATGTACTTGCCAGATGCACTGAAATTAAAAAAAAAAATGAAAAGAAAAATGGAAGTTGCCAGTATTCCAAAAACATCCCTTGTGATTTTATTCCTAATGTGAGTGATTAGTACAGCAATATTTGAATCTTGCAAAGAGGTAGCAGATCCTTTGTGACATTCACTAGAGTGTTCATTTAACTGCAGTCTCTCCCATCTCACTTCTCCCTGAAAGCAGAAGTGCATCCCCTGAGATCAGATGATGTGCACCTCATGAGAACAGGAAAACTCCAGCCAAAAGCTCTCAGACCTGAACCAGTGGCAACAGGCATCAGGGAAAGTTGCTTGTCTCCAGTCCTCCAACCACAGCAGAAGCAAGTCTGCAGGAGCTGCAACAACTGCAGAGAGCTGTCCTATTTGCCCACAGGGTTTATTCCTGTATAGCTCGCTACCATCTGTTTTCATAGTTTAAGTAGAAAGGTTTATACATAAAACAATATTATATAACTTTTCACGTGTCACTTTAAAGAACAACTAACCCAAATGCTGACTACATTTCCAGATGGAAGAAGCCTGCTCAGGGAAATTGAGATAAAATCCTTCATGCTTAACACTTTGTCTACAAATATGACTTACAGCCTTAACACAATTGACATACCAGTATTGATTGCCAGTTAACGCATGATAAAATTTATATTTTATTTTAAAATTCAATTGATTTTAATAGATATGTCCAAACAAAAAGTCCAAACAAACATGTGATGTTTCAATACACCTGTATAATACAAAGTTTAAACCAGTTTAAATAATTTCTGTCCTCAAACAGTTTATCATGTTCACAGTGGAAACATTCAAGTTCCTGTATCTCGAGTTTTCTAAATTACTGCATTACTCATTAGCTGCAGTCATTCCTCTTTGCAGTTTCATATAAGAATTCTTCTTCCTAGTCACGTATAACCTACTATGTATTGATTGACATAGCTATAACCCTTTTTCTTATAATGAATTATTAATTGAATATATATTCAAATATATACCATCTTTTCGTAGTTCCTGATGTTTTTGGAAAGCATAACATATATGCTGAAAGGATGGTAATTTTATTTTCAATAACAATTCTATGAAATGACTGTGAATGCTGATGGAAAATAAAATATGTGTGCATGGAAATAAACATTCATTTTAACAACAACAAAAAAATCTTTATACACCTATGCTATTTAGATGTTCAAATGAAAGTATCTTGAGCATCACACGTGACTAAGATGTAGCATCATACAATTTGCTACCAAGCTGCTTTATATCTGACTCAAAATGTCACAGGGCTTGGTACCAAATGTAATTATCCAGGAATTCACCAAGTCTTCACAACGATAAATTTACATAAAATATTGGGTCAATATTAAGTATTTGATGAACTGGCATTCTGTATCTATTAGAATACTTTAGAGCAAGCAGTGAGGTAGCAGGCTCAGAATTTCCAGGGAGATTATTTAGGACAAGCTGATCCACAAGCTTGAGAAGTTCATTGTTTGACCACAAGGGGGCCATAGTAGCTATATTTTTCTTTTTAAGCCAGCCAGGTCACAGACAAAACAGAATAATCAGTCCTTGAAAAACCAGTGGTTAACCAAGGTAACATTTAGGAACATAATACTATTGACTTCTGAAAATAAAATGATTGTCAATGGCATTGGTTTCCCCCGTACATTACACATTTGGAGGGGGATACTCTTTTCCTGATTATATTTTGTGTGGTGTGGTGTGTGTGTGTGTGTGTGTGTGTGTGTGTGTGTGTGTGTGTGTGTGTGTGTATACCTCTGTGGCTTTTCAATGCCTTACACATTTTTACTTTCAATAAATTGCTATTCCATATTATGGCTATAGATAATTATTATTATTAAAGGAACTATTATCTACACTGTAGACTCTATGGGCACTAATATATTTTTAGCTGTCAAAAAAAGAAAAAAAGATTGTCCAGTCTCAATTCAACTAACCCAGTGACCTGAGGTAAAGCTTGAAAATGAGTGAAATTACAAAACACATTCCCCAGGCTAAATAGACAACTAAGGAATGAAAAATAATGTCTGGCAAGGGGATGCTTCAATCTTCTTCCTTCTTTTCTTAATTAAAATTACAAAACAGATGGAATGGAGAGCTATATAAAGAACTAAGCATTTTGCACAAATATCCTCTATGGTGCAATTGGCAAAATCAACTCTCACCTCTGCAGATAAAAATGCTGATGATGTTCATGTCCTGGAGGAAATAATCCCCAGCAGACATGAGGTGGATATAAGCCCACTGTCCCATGACAGCCTATGTAGCACAGCATTGAGTGCTTTCCCCAGCACACCCAGCACATCCAGCACACCCAGCACAAGCCAATGGGCTTTCATGGGCGATGCATGGCTCCTTCCAAACACTGCTGCCTCACAGCTGATGATTCTGGCACATCTCAAAAACACCAAAGTAGAGTGCCAGCAACAGTAATAATAAAAGCTGAGGCCACAGAAATATTGATAAAAGCCTTAATGAACTACTGGAGAAATGGCTCTGTGGATAAAATTATGCACTACTGTTGCATGTGACTGGAATCCATTCCACAGCAGCTATGTCAGGGTCCACCCTCTTAGGACCTCTTCAGGTACACTAGCACATATGGCATGCAAACACACAAATGCATACAATATGTTAATGTTAAAAGATCATATTTTAATTTCTCATGGAACATGCTTTACATTTATTCTCTTGATTCTACAATACCCACATGTTTTTGTTTTTTGGGTTTTTTTTTTATCCCCAACCCCCACCAGAGCTTGTTTCAAATTCCAGACAACCAAGCTAACACTTCCTGTGTGTGAACTTTTAGAATTGAAGGGTGACTGTTAGGACAATTGATGTAAGGGAGGTGAATGGCATCAATGAATTACTAAGCACACGAACTTGACATGAGTGCCATAGGACAACTATACTGTGAAACGTGCTATTTCCACAACTTCTGCCTCTCTTCTGCTTAATGGACTCCATTCAGCACCTGCATTATGCCAGCGCAGCTAAACAGAATCTATTCTCCCTCTGAATGGCTCTGTGTGGAAGGATAAGAGATGAAGAGAAATAAAGAGATGCACATTTGATGGCAATTTTTAGTACACAGCAAATGGAAAACAATTACATTAATCAAAAAAATGAGTTCAAGAGCTCAAAGTTACCTGCAGCTACATAGCAAGTTCAAGCCAGCCTGGGTTATTAGGGATGAAGGAGAGAGGGGAAGGGAAAAGAAGCAAGAGGAGATGACAAGAGGCAAGAAGCCATCTATCTCTCTGGAATCTCCTAAGGAGGTACCAGTAAATACTGTCAATGTGAAACCCAAATCCAGCTTCCCAATAAAATATGCTCTCCACAGGTATTGGATCCATTGGATTTCAGGGCAGTGCAGGCTCCTTGCTCTCCAACAGTAAACAGAGAGCCATTCCAGCAGCCAGCAGCCAGGAGCCTTCCAAATCCTGGCAATCAAGGGTCCACTGCGGAGTCTGTGCTGGACTGCCAGATGCACTGGGCATGCAGAACTAACTTGTGGCCTCCCGCCTACTTGTTTTTCAAAAGACCTTCAACAAGTTGCACTTGACATTCACAAAGAACACACTCCGGGTGATAATACTTTTTCTCTTTGGTTTAAATTAAATGTGACATTCATAATTTAACCTCTTACCTAAGCAACTGTATGTCAGAAAAAAATGATGCAGGGTAAGAATTTTCTTGACTGATTAAATTATAATAAGAAATTTAAGCAACCTAATACCTAATAATTTGTCATATATTAATATGATATTCTTCTAAATTTTAAATTTTTATGTTAAAAAGATTAAAATAAATAAACCAAATAGAATAAACCTGATCAAGAAAATATATTTTCTTAGCACTACTTGAATCCATTTGAATACCTAGCTATTTTGATTCAAGTATAAATAAAAGTGGTCTTCTCTTAAATTCCAGATTATATTTATATAACATATATTACATTAACTCAAGAATGTGTTTATAATGAACATATTTAAAGTATCTTTTCTAATAGCTAAGCACATCATTCAACATAGAGAAATCATATTAAGATATAGAGCTATATAAATGTTTTATAATCTAAAACTATGTTTATCTGCTTCCTACTATATAAAAATTCAAAGCAGAAATGCTACCAATAACTCACCATTGAAGATTTTCAATTAGGGTAAAGAAAGAAAGTAAACATAAAAAAATAATATGAACACTTGTAAAGCCAGCTTGGTGAATATAGAGATGAAAGAGTTTCCTGTTTACGACCACAAAAGGCAGGGGAGACAACTTCTGCATAGGACATGATGTGTATTTCTGTGTTGTCTCATGGCTTAATCTTCTTTTTCTACTCATCTCCTGTGACTTTAACCAACTGGATCATCAGGTCAAACTAAGTTGCTTCAAACTGTACACATTTAAATATGTTTCATTTTAAATTTAATTAAA
The DNA here is from genome assembly GCF_943737965.1 of Phodopus roborovskii. Lineage (NCBI taxonomy): Eukaryota > Metazoa > Chordata > Mammalia > Rodentia > Cricetidae > Phodopus > Phodopus roborovskii. Next base: position 1,422,663 of record NW_026126744.1, on the reverse strand, counting down.
TGTTGAACAATTTATAACTTCGTGGTAGTATTATGATTTCCTAGTGGTATTTTCTGAAATTTAAGCTCTGGCTGTGAGCTGAGACACACACTAACCATAAAATGTTGGTGAATAGTGGCAGACAGCACTGGAGTACTAACTCGAATGTGAAATCACTTCCAGATTTTATGTTAGTTTGTATTCAGTATTTCCCAGTATTCTGTGCACCCTATTCGAGGTGCTTTTTCATATGACACATTATATACCATTAGTTATAGTTATACAACTGGCAAGGGGACTAGTAAAAAGGTACAGGGCCATAAGCAATACTTACGAATATAATTTTTGTATCCATTTGATAATATTTTTAATATTAAATTAAATAATAATTTTAATCTGATGCTATCCCCTCCACCACATTGTATGTTAGATGGAGTATATACTATATTCCTTTAATGATGAGGAAATTAAAATCTGGAAGTGCTAAGCACTTCATTACACAGATGCTATACAGCATTTCAGATTAGAGGATTCAAGTTGTCTGTGTTCTAGACTGGTACCTAGCTATGACAGGTGACAGAGGCACACCTCCTCATGGAATCACTGTGGAGTGTGGCCTACAGCAGCATAGCCTATAGCCTATGTTCAAAAACACTGTTCCTGTGTTTGAAACTTCATATTTTAAGTTCTATTTTGAAATGAACCAATCACTTGCAACATAAAATAAACTTACATCATAACAATGCATTTTCAATTATTCAATGGATCTATAAATGTGGTTTGTCAGGGGTGGTTCTAAGCAGACCAATAGAAAACTTCAGAAATGATGTTACTATGGATGGCAATGTCTAAAGTTCCCAGTCAAGGCCTGCCTACAGTAGTTACCATTCTATGAACATGGAATCAGGAGGCAGATGTAAGCAATGCATGTGTCCTCTATGCTAACTTCATTAAACACTCACTGAATGCAAAACTGTTTTCTGGGGAACATTCTGCTGACTAAGCATTCTCCTTGCTTTTGACCTTTAGCCCTCTATAATTTTTGCACCCAGAAATGGATACTTTTGTAAATTCAGTGTAACAAAATTAAATGTCCTCCATAGCTACAGGTAATTTCTAGGTACATCCACAATTCTTTCACTTGACTTCTATTCATACTACTAAAAGATGTACAGAATATAGTGGTTTTCTCTGTTATGGACTGTTTCACTGAGGCCACCAAATTAATTGCTTTTTATTCTACTGTTACCTACCAAGTTCTATGTTTTAACTGGTAGCAGTACATAACTCCTAAAAGAAAGTAACCAATAGGTGCCACTTAGTTTTCCATCACCAGCAAAAGTAGCTGATGAGATGGGTTTGTGTAGGGAAGAGATCTACTTCTGGCTTACAGGTGAGAAAGCACAACTGATGAACAAAAAGCCCCAATGTTTTTAGGATTCTCGAGAGGTGTCACACCAGCAGAGATACAAGGCCACTCACCTCAGTGCCAGGAACAACAAGACAGAAAGAAAAAGTGGAAAGCTCTCTGGTGCCGCACCCCTTTCTCCAATCTGTCCCTAATCTCTGCAAGGGGCAGTGTGATGGCTCAGCTGGTAAAGGTATTACTGCCAAGACTGAAGACCTGAGTTTGATCCCAAGGACTCAAATGATAGACAGAGAAGCCAACCCCAGAAAATCGTCCTCTGACCTACATACACACACACACACACACACACACACCATACATATGTCCCCATACCTAAATAAATATCATAAAAATGTGATTTTCTTTTTAAGTTTCAAAAGAAAGGTAACTTCCAATTCCACAATGTTCCAAAATACCTTCTAGGGACTCCATCTCAGAAGAAGGGAGCTTTGGAGGATGTTCCTGATCCACACTTATAGCATGCCACCCTTGACCTATATACATCCAGGTCTGCTTTACAATGCACAAGCATTCACCACATTCTCAAGCATCTCTACCATTGTAAAGTCTTAAGCTTTGCTCAAAATCTCAAGTAGTAAGTTTCCTCTGGAAGCCAACTTCTATAAAAATTAATTAATTAATTAAAATATGTAAATTTTCCCATGATTGCATGGGAATATATGCAGAGAAAGTATTTCATTTCTAATATTTCTAATGAAAAGAGTGGGAAAATATTAACTAGGATCAGATAAAGTAATAGCCAACCCAGCAGCACAAACATTATATTCCCAATCCCCATATCCAATACCTAGGACACACTGTGTAAGGATGTGGGCTTCCAGGAACCGGGGCAATTCTCTTCATCTGACACTGATGATTTTATCCCACATGCCAATCTCAGGTGAGCTTTGCACATTGCCTTCTATCCCACAAGAAGTCCAGCTTGTTTTTGACTGCTTTATCATCTTAGGGTCCCATTACAATGCTGATCACATGACCACTGCTTCACTGTGTATCTTTTCTGTTGGAAATTGTACATAGATTGCATTCCTACTGCCTACTCTCTAGCTTTCCTGGTTTCCCTATAAAATATTGTGGAGGAAAAAAAGAAAGAAAAGCCCCATGACCCCAAAACTCTGTCCCCCAGCTGTCTTAAAAGCAGCAGTGAACAGATGATACCAGGGTTGCTCCTGATGCAAACTGTGTACAGGCTGCCTGAATGAGTGGGAGCATCAACTTCTGTGTATCCCTACTGGTGGATGATGTGGAAATGTATCACTGTTCAATCTGAGCTGCATGAATCTCCCTAACTTTCTTTACAGAAACGAGTTTGCTCCATCCTAAGTATGAAAAAAAAAATGTACCTTTCTCCATTTCAGAGTTTGTGAGTGATGTGACATTTATAATTCCTGAAGTACCTTAAAGCTACATTCTAGTGAAAGCTGCACTTTTATGGGCAGTCATTACCTCAGCCTCTTGGCCATGTATTTACACAAACACTCACCTGCCCACATTGTGTGTTTTGTACCTCACCTCTTCGCCATGTTTCTGATTCAAACTCTAAATCTGGCTAAAAGCATCAAGTCATACTCACTCTCGAGCATGACTTCAAGCTGCAGGCCTAGAAATGGACTTTCTTCCCAAATAATTTCCCAGACACCCCTCAATCCACTCAAGCTAACAACTCAAACTGTCCATCATCATCCCTCAAGGTGTCTCACAGGGTCCTGAGGGCTTCTGTAACATTCAGTAGCAACTGTGCTCTTGTTAAGCTGGGTAACTATAGATCCTTTGAGGGGTTCTAGCTTCATTACTGCATGTCCCCAAGCTTCATCTCTAGCCTGATTATGCAAAAGATATTAATTAAATGTTTACTGAATGTGAATTTTTGTGGCATAATGATACCCATATAGTAGCCTACATCTGTGTGACCAGATGACATGCTCTTTGGGAACAAAACATGGCCATTCTTCTTATTTATATTCTGAAAACTCATCACTACAATGTGACACATGAGAGCTGTATAACAAATCTGTTGAAAGGAGAGAAAAAATCCTTTGGATAATCAATTAATGAGTAATATACTATGGTGTGGACACTAAAACTAAGTAAAAACCTACTAATACATTTAACTGAGAACAAGAAAATAGAAACACAATACAGATTCTACTAATGGATGGATTTTTTACTTTAGAGTATCATTTTAGTTAATTCTAGCTCTATTTGCAGTATTTAATTGCTTTAAGAGAAAAGGCAAGAAAATAAGAATACAACGATAAACTACTGGTAAGGAAGTAGAACTTCAGTCAGTAAGTAATAATATAGTGACATGAAACTTTTTCTGGATCAAATGTGATCAATATATACCAATGTCTAAGTTTATGTTATATTTAGACTAAGGATCTACAAATTATGCATACTTACATGCACATATACTACAAAATTTGAATTTTAGATTCCCATACTCAACAAATATTTTCTTGGTAATCAATACCCTCCACAAACAAAAACTCCATTGCTATAGTAATGCTGTCTTATCCCCAAGAAAACTACTAATTCCTCAATATTGCCTCCAATATTTTCTCCTTCAGAGTATAATGGCAGTGCAAGCTAGAAATAATTGTGAAACCTGGTGTTGTATTATAGCAAATTTATTATTTTCTTTAAAGATTAGTTTTTGTAGATGCAAATTACAATAAATAGAGGAAGAATAATATTCCCAATATACATCATAAAAATAGCAAACCCCATACCTTTAAAGTCAGTGCAGTTTTTCATAGTAATAAGATAAGCAGAAGCCTAAACTATTAGGCACATTTAAGTGTATCATTCTTCATTATAATATATTAGAAACCAGTTAGTTATATTTTCCTTTCTAGTAAATTGCTTTGTAAAAGATAGAAAGGCCACAGTGGAAGTAATTAGTTTTCCTTTTCTGCTTCTTCTTTGAATGCCGGCCAACATCCTAAATACGCTTACCCTGATGCTGTGATCTTTCCATTTTGTCTAAGACCAGCCCCATCTTTAGAAGACTGCACTGTGACTTGCCTTTGTTCATGATAACACCCCCCACACACACACACACAAACACACCACAGTTACTACCACTACAAATGTATACTATTTCACCACCAATACTCTCCACTCTGTCTATGGTAAAATATAGTGACACCAATTTTTACCTTCTACATTCTCCTGATTGAGTATGATCAAACAGCAGGATTTGTATTTTATCTTATATATAACAATTATATCTAAGAGTTTAGACACAAGTCAGTGTCTTGAATTTCAAAACTAGTAACCTTTTAAGAGAAGACAAAATTACAATCAGTTTTAAAGTTGCAAAATTTTCCAGCAAGTACACTGCCACTACTCAACTAGCAGCACAAACATCAAAGAGTTTTGGAAAATGCTTTGATTTGGTATCGCTTTGTATCAATGGTTCACTGCTTAATTTGTTCTATAAATTTGTTAAAAATCTCTTCAATTAAAAAAAAATCTCTTCAATTAGATTTTAATTGAAGGGAACATTGAATTTTTTTTTTTTTTTACTTTAGAGATATATATGGAAATTGTAAGGCCTCAGTTGAGAGAGTATACTAACTTAGAGTATCCAACTTGGTCTTTGAGACAGCTCTAAAGGCTCTCTGTAATCTCAGACTTAACAGTTCGACCAACACTACCTTACAAGGGATGCAACATATATGGACATTGAAAGTATTTATTCAGGTTCTCTCCATAGCCTGAACATGAGTGAGAGATTTTGATGGGAGATGTCATTCTGTATATGTTTCTCATACTGGTTAATAATAAAGCACTGTTGGCCAATAGGAAAGGAAGATAGGAGGGACTAGGAGACAAGGTGGAAATAGGAAGTAGTAAGGAGAGTCAAGATGGAGAGTCTGAAGAAAGAAGTATGCCGCCGGCTCCCCGGTAAGAGATATACATAGATCAGCAGAAATGGGTTAATAATTAAGGCAGAGCTAGCCGATAAGAAACAAGTAACCAGGCCAACAGCATTGTATCAAATACAGAGTCTCTGTGTGTTATTTGGGGCCGGCATGGCGGCGGGACAAGACCAGCAGCGGCAGGCGGAAAAACTGTACTCGTTACAAGATTTCACACAATTGATTAGAACTTTAGAGTTATATATGAGAGCTTACTAATAATAAAACCATATATTCATATTTCAACACTAATACTTTTTGCATCATATTATATTTCCTGCACCAATCTGGTAGCTTTACAGAGAGCTGCAGCACAGGGTGTGTATTCTAGACTTTATTTTCCATGAAGTCAGAGACTGCTACAGCTCCAGGGAATAGCTCTTCAGATTTGCTTAAGGTCAGCCAGCTGAAGAAAAGCCAAAGCTCACAAGGATATTTTAAACCCATGAGGGATATTCATTTCCAGTCCATAGGGTCACTGTGGAGATTCAGAACTAAGAAGGTCCCAAGAGATCTGTACAAAGCATATAACCCTAGTTTCCCAAGACTAATCTAATCATTCAAGGGGGTAGGCTGAAGAAGGGACAGGAGACTGATGAAAGTCACAAGGGTTAATACTGGACCCAATCATACAGGGAATTAATTTCAACTTATAGTGCAAGTGTGGCTGTGTGAATAGTACACATTTAATACAATAGTTCACTAGCAGTGTAAGTATACACTCAGGAATTTAACTCCTGTACAGCAAAACTTGCCTTACAAGTCACAGTGCTATTACATGTTTAACAGAGACTGTGTTTTAAATCTCTGCAAAGTAAAACATTAAAAAGGGTCTTAAGATGTACCTGAAGGGGGATGGAGGTTAGGCAGAGAGGAGACTACCAACTATAGCACCACACACAGCAGAAGATTCACAATGCAACAGTCCCATATTCCTACCTTCATCAAAGACAGATCTAAACAGTGACATAACAAAAAGTCATTTCTACCTAGCTCTGTCTTCTGGTTTCAAAAATGGCTGGAGATATATATATCCAAATGAAAATTGCCATTTTCAATGGTGGCAAGATCGCAGGATAGCTAATAAAGGGAACAGAAACCACAGACTCTGAAGAATTTTCCAGGATGTGAACATTGCTAGGTTAATTCATTAATGTAGAGGTAGAAGTTCTCTCAGGCTTCACTTTGATTTGTATCTTTGAATGAGAGGGGAAGAGATTTGATTCATTAATTAATGTGCCCGTTAATGATCTCATTCATGGAACTTTATTATTTTACCAAACATACTGCCTTCTCAGGGAAAAATAGTTCACAGAGCAACACTGAATTCTTTTCATTAAAACTGCCACTTCCATCTCAATAGATAAATGACACCTACTTATATTCTTTTATTAGGATTTTAGTCATCTTTAAGTTCAAAACATTCTTGACGTATAAAACACATCTTCAAACTTAATCACAAATCTTTGTATTTGCTAATAAGATGAATGGATAGATAGATGATAGACAGATAATAGATAGACAATAAATAGAAAGATAGATAATAGAAAGATAGAACATAAATAGAAAGATATAGATATAGATATATAGATAGATAGATAGATAGATATATATATATATATATATATATATATATATATATATATATACAGATAGAGAGAGAGATAGACCATAGATGCAACAAAAGAAAGATGTGAGCTTGAGCTTGATGAAAAAAGAAATTCAATACTACTAATAAAAATCACATTTTACTCATATATTTTAACTTCCCTCTCTGACTGGATTCCAGAAGCTTGGCCTGGTTCTTGGTTGTGGATCTCTGCATCTGGGAATATATGAGCAAGGCAGTTCAAGACCATGATGGATAAATTTATATAGACAGCTGAACCAAGATGTGGAAACTCATGAACTCTAGACCTACAACTTTGCATACTCCAAAGGACTGAAGTAGGCCCCTATGTGGGAGACACTTGTGAAACTTGAACTAGCTGAGGGGGCCATGACAATAGGACCATGACAAAAATGTGTTTCGTGGGCTACCTTGTTGGAGCCTATTCCTTAGAGTGGGGTGCCATACTCAGTGACAGTAGGACCACAATACAAACGTGGTACCGGAGCTAGCTTGTTGGAGTCCACTCCCTATGGTGGGATGACATGCTCAGTCTTCATGCATGGAAGAGGGGCCTGGCCATGACCCAAACAAATAGTCTTCATCGCTGGGTTGCAGGGACGGTACAACATATGAAAATCTATCAATGTGATCCACCATATAGACAAACTGAAAAAGAAAAACCACATGATCATGTCAATAGATACTGAAAAAGCCTTTGACAAAATTCAACACCCTTTCATGACAAAAGTCTTGGAGAGATCAGGGATAATAGGAAAATACCTAAAAATAATAAAAATCAATATATAGCAAACCAACAGCCAACATCAAACTGAATAGAGAGAAGCTTAAGGAACAAGAAAAGGTTACCCTCTCTCTCCATATCTCTTCAATATTATACTTGAAGTTCTAGCAAATGCAATAAACAATTAAAGGAGATCAACGGGATACAAGTTGGAAAGGAAGAAGTCAAATTTTCATGATTTTCAGATGATAAGATACTTTACATAAGTGACCCAAAAAACTTTACCAGGGAACTCCTACAGCTGATAAACACCTTCAGCAAACTAGCAGGATACAAGATACACTCAAAAAAAATCAGTAGCCCTACTATATAAAGATGACAACCAGGCTGAGAAAGAAATCAGAGAGAGATCCCCCTTTACAATATAAAGTATCTTGGAGTAACACTTACCAAAAAAGTGAAAACATACACAACAAGAATTTTTGTCTTTAAAGAAAGAAATTAAAGAAGATACCAGCAAATGGAAAGATCTACAATGCTTGCAGATAGGTAGGATAAACATACAAAAAATGGCAATCTTGCCAAAAATAATCTACAGGTTCAATGTAATCCCCATCAAAATACTAGCACAATTTTTTCACTGATCTTGAAAGGATAATAATCAACTTTATTTGGAAAAAAACAAAAGACTCAGGATAGCCAAAACAACCCTGTACAATAAAGGAACTTCAAGAAGTATCACCATCCCTGACTTCAAGTCCTTAAAACAGCCTGGTATTGGCACAAAAATAGATGGGTAGACCAGTGGAATCAAATCAAAAAACTTGATATTAACCCACACACTTACGAACACCTGATTTTTGACAAAATGGCTAAAATTATACAATGGGGCGAGGACAGCTCTTCAACAAATGGTGCTGGCACAACTGCATGATGGTGTGTAGAAGACAGCAGATAGACCCATGTCTATGGTCACACACTAAATTCAAGTCCAAATGGATCAAAGACCTCAACATAAATCGAGTCACGCTGAACCTCTTCAAAGAGAAAGTAGGAAGTACCCTTGAATAAATTGGTATAGGAGACTGCTTCCTGAACATAACTCCAGGAGCACAGACACTAAGATCAACTATTAATAAATGGGATCTCCTCAAATGTAGAAGCTTCTGTAAGGCAAAGGACACAGTTGACAAGACAAAATGGGAGCCCACAGGCTGGGAAAAGATCTTCACCAATCCTACACCTGACAGAGGGCTGATCTGCAAAATATACAAAGAAGTCAAGAAACTAGTCAACAAAACACCAAATACCCTATTAAAAATGGGTTACATAACTGAATAGAGAACTCTCAATAGAAGAAACAAAAAGGCTGAAAAACACTTGAGAAAGGGCTCAACATCCTTAGCTGTCGGGGAAATGAAAATCAAAACTTTGAGATACCATCTTACTCCAGACAGAATGGCTAAAATCAGAAACACCAATGAAAACTCATGCTGGAGAGGATGTGGAGAAAGGGGAACACTCCTCCACTCCTAGTGGGAGTGCAAACTCGTACAACCATTTTGGAGATCAGTATGGCCGATCCTCAGGAAAATGGGAATTAGTTTACCACAGGACCTGGCAATCACCCAAATGATCCACATGCATGAAACAAAGACATGTGCTCAGCTATCTTCATAGCAGCACTACTTGTAATAGCAAGGACCTGGAAGCAACCTAGATGCCCCTCAACTGCAGAATGGATAAAGAGATGTGGCACGTCTACACAATGGAATACTACTCTGCAGAAAAAAAAAAAATAATGGAATCTTGTAATTCGCAGGCAAGTAGATGGCACTATAAGAAACCATCCTGAACGAGGTAACACAGACACAAAAAGAGTAACATGGTATGTACTCGCTCATATATGGATTTTAGACCTAGAGCAATGGACCACCAGCCTGTAATTCACACCACCAGAGGAACTAGGATACAAGGTATATTCTAACAGATTCATATAAAGCCCCTCACAGAAGGGGGAAGGAACAAATCCCACAGAGCACATGGGAAGGGGGAGCAGTGAATGGACAGAGAAGTTGGAGAAAGAAGGGGAGGAGAGGAAAGCACATGCGACTAGGGAGATTGGGCAAGGGTAGGAATAGAAGACAGAAGAGAGCGAGACAGAGACACAGAGAGAGAGACAGAGAGAGAAAGAGAGAATATAAAACAAGGAGCCTTTATTGGTTTGAAGAGAAAACTAAACCTAAAGAAAGGTCTAGAAACCTACAAAACTGACTCCAACTAACAATTTGAGCAACCGTGGAAAGGCTACCATAAATGCCCTTTCTGGATAGTGAAATAAACAACTAACTTGTCCATCATCATGGAGCCCTCATCTAATACCTGTTGGAAACAGAAGCAAACACTCATAACTAAACACTGAGTCGAACTAGAATCCAGATACAGAGGGAGAGGACAAGACCAGGTTGTAGAAACACATAGAGACAGCTGACCTGAACAAGGAGGAGCTAACAGGTCCCCAGACTGATAGCTGGGAATCTAGCATGGGACTGACTCAGACACCCCTGAATATGAGTCTCAGCTAGAAGGACTGAGCAATCTAAGGGACCTCAGGCAGTGGAACCAGGATGTATCCCTTGTGCACAAGGTCTTTGGGAGCACATTCCCTATGGATGGATATTCCCTTAAGCTAGAGGCAGGAGGGAGGGCCTAGTCCCTACTCCAAATGACTTGACAGATTTTGTTGACCCCTCATGGAAGGCATGACCCTCCCTGTGGAGTGTGGGGGGCTGGGATGGGAGGGTGGTCTTGGAAAATGCAAAGGAGGGAGAGGGATAGGGAGGGAGAAGAAAATGGGATCAATATGTAAAATAAGAAAAAATTTAAAAAATAAATACGAATAATGAAACTTTAATATGAATTAAGAGAATATTACATTACAAGCATGACTGAAATCAAGGTACAGACAAAAACACATAGAGAAGGATCTTCTTAGGAAGCAAGAAATTCTCAACTTAGGGATATTGATGAAATACTTTGGGGACAGACGGGTACAACACAAAACATAACAAGAAAGTCGGTTGTAATCTTACTGTTTCCTGCTTTATTTCTCGTTCCCCAAGAACATAAGTAAATGAACACAACATGATTTTTCTTAGTTTTTACAGTCAAGCACTGACCTTCCTTTCACATTTGTGACTATTCTCGAGGATTAATGGGACTTAAACTGCTATAGTTTATAGAAACGATTACTCCTTTATTCCTTCAAGGTTTGGCTAAGCCCATGGCCATTTCATCACTTTTTTTCCTCTCTCAGGAAGTGACTTTGGCTGAGTTCAGGATGGCAATGTTTGCAGACTTGCCTCCAAAGCTGCTGCTACTATGCACTCAACTGCAAGCTAAGATGCAACTCTTAATCTCCAGTGACTTTTTATCCCAGTTTCCCATTATCAGAGAAATGGGCCTTGGTTTACAGGGACGGAGAACTAGGAAACTCTTCTGTCATGAGAGAAGCAGTGAAAACACAACTGAGACCACTCCACCGTTAAAAGTGTGCTTTGTTAATGTAAAAGTAAAAGGAGGAAATGCTTTTAATCTTAGCACCCGTAAGGCAGAGGCAGGAGGATCTCTGTGAGTTCAAGGCCAGCCTGGTCAACAGTGAGTTTCAAGACAACCAGGGCTACACAGAAAATCCCTGTCTCAAAAAACAAAAACAAACAAAAAAGTAGAGCAGATTGTCAAAATTCTAAATCCTAAAGTTTCATTTCCACCGATATGAAAACATGCATGTCACTGCATTTTGTATATCACTGAATCACCTACTTCATCAGTCCCAGCCCACCTACCAAGCTACCTTGCTATATGTTCCAGTCTTGAAACTCCTGAATCCTATTCTCCAAACAAATACTTTACCAAAAGAACTGACTCTAAAAGTCATCTGTAATATAAATAGCAAAAGCCCCTTAATGCGTTCATTCAAACCCCTTGCTTCCAGCAGAACTAATTTTCTAAGAAAGCATGAAGTATTCTTCTTCATATCTACTAAAAATCATGAACCAGAACATATTCCAACTAAGAAATACAACATGTTATATGCACAGCAGTCCACTGCTTGCTTTTCCAAGCCTGACCACATTAGCATTTCACAGCACCAATGATTACTGACTTGCCCAAATATCTGAGAATGCACACATATTCACACAAAAGGCAAAATTCTCAGAATTCCTCAGAGGCTTGGAGCGTGCTCAACCCTGAACCCCTGCATAATTTGTTTTTGTCTTACATAAGTCCCTGGATAATTCTCTACTCTCACAGAAGTCTGGGACACATTTAAAATTCACCTTTAATGACTTCCAAGGGGACAGAACATTTCAGTTTGCTGTTTCTACAGACATAAGAAAAATCTAGTAAGATAGTACCCTACTGCTATATATTGTCAAACCAATGAGAATACTGATTTTAGGAATCCAGGTAGCACCCACAATTTTGGGAAAATGTGGGCATTCTCAAATATCCAGTAGTTCACAATATCTCAAACACTGGTGAGAACAAAAGTTTAGAGAACTTGAATTAGTTTTTCAAAATTCTCTTTCAAGAGAAAGTAGTCAAAACTTCTTCAGCCAACGAAAACCAGGTAATATGAAATACAGACCCTGCTGAGCTGAGATGTCCCCTTGTCCCCAGTGACTAAATCCAGGTTGACCGTATTTAAATCAGGCTGTTGATTTTCACGAGCTTTGTCTCACACAATCATTTAAAATAGTATCTTGATAATTACAGAAATTGCAAAGCAATGGTAGAATCCTTTTTTGCACCTAACACTGTGGTTTATTTTAAAAAATAATCCAAGGTAGCATGGAGACACCAAGGTAGCAAGACATATTTTTCTTGCTCCTGGACCATCTGAAGTACTTTATCAGTTTGTTACTCTAGGTGCAACACCACGAAGTAACTGTAGCTCATTTATAAAATTGTCAAGGAGATCACACATCAAAAGATTGACACAGTGTTATCACGTGGTTCTTTGGACAAAGTAAGAGATAAATACATGCGCTGAAGATGCTTTTGTGAGAGGAAGGGCAAAATAAAATTCTCCATCTAAAATTCAGTACCATGGGAAGAAGAGAATATTATAGGTACTAGGGAATAAGTCAAGAAGACAGGTTACTAGAGCTGGGATGCATTTCAGTGAAGGGGCTCTTGTTTACCCCCATAAGTTACCAAATTTCATTCCTAGTACCAAAAGAGAAGAAGAGGAGAAAGAGCTCGGGGAGAAAAGAGGAGGCATGGGGAGGCAAGTGGAGGGGGCAGGAGAAAACTCTAAAGTTAAATTGTAATACTCAAATGGCAGTTAGGTATTCAAGGTGTGTAACAAGACAAATAACTGTGAGCCCACGGACTTGTAGATAAAAAGAATACACTATAAATAAACACACGAGATGGTCATGGGATTATTTACAAGGGCAAGTGCAGACAGGAGAAAGGGCCAAAAGCTGGACAAATGCGTGCCCAAGGACATTTCCTTGGAGGACATCCACTGCCTTTGTCATTATCTTTAACAATTTATCTACTTCATCTTTGCTGAACTCATAATTATAAAACAGCTAGAAACACAATAGTAATGTCCTTGTTAGCCACTGGATGGTAGGGATTAAGTGTCATAGTTTCACAATCATTACTGTTTCTGAGTACAACATCAGACACACTTGGTATAGTCTCAAGAATTAGGACCATGTCTTGTGCTGATTGGTTTACACAGACTATCTCCACTCCTGATTCAAGCTGGCTTAGAATAGTTAAACCATATCCTTGAAGCTGGGTCTAGATTACTGTTCATAAACCTATATAAACCTCAGAATTCTTTCAATATGAGAGTTTGGGGTTGGCAAAATTTGGAGATGAAATAATAAATATGACCAGCAAAACTGCCTCAAACATGTAATTTCTCTGTATTGCTCAGTAACTTTATAATAAGCACATGGAGAAAGAAAAACAGAGGACAGAGCAGACCCTGTGAAATATTTTTAAAGTATTTTGTTTCATAAATACTATGAAAAAATATATAAAATTTCTGACTGAAAAGTCCTGGAGACTATTCTTTTAACATTATTATATCAATTAGTGTACACAGGACAACCTTAAGATCCATAAAGTGGCATTAGTTTTTCCCTGATGGTGATAACTATTACATAGAGAACCTAAGCATCAATAGCTATTAAATAAGCAAGCCTTTGATGTTACAACTCTCCAATGTTACCAAGCACTTTCTACTTATGATTGTACAATAAGACATTTTATTTTAACTTTTCATTTAGCAGTTTGATTTTAGGGTATATTATTTTTCAAAGAAATTAATTCATGGCTCTTTTGTGTGTCTCATTTAACTTAATGATTTTAAATAATTTGTGTTACTATTATTGCCAAACACACACTTTTCTATCATTATTTTCCAAAGACTGTTAGTAACTAAAAATCACTCACATTTCATTACAAGAATATTATTTGTGTTTGATTTAAACATTTACAATAAAAATTTCCCAAACATTTCTAAACATCTCTTGAAAATGTGTACTGTTTTATTTAAATAAACAAAACAAGGGATATTAAGAGACAGGGTTAAGAAAAAAGTCATATATCCCTATTTAAATTCAAAACACACTAATCAAAAATAAAGCATTAATAAGGATTCTTGTCTCTTATATTTACCTATATCTCCCATGACTTGGAGACATAATAGAGCACAAGCTAAACCAGCCTAGAAACCATATGCTTCTGGTACTTCAATAATACTGTATTTCCAAAGGACTCATATTATGTTTACTTAATAAAGTACCTAAAAGAATTTCCTACTACAGAATCAGAAGACAAAGAATTTGTCCACTCTAAGAGGAATCAATGCTGATGGGGAGAAGGGGTGTTATAAATTACTTCTCTGTTGGTATCTGTCAAAACACACCGAATTTCAAATTGTAGATTTATACATTTCATTGCATTATAAATTAAATGAAAGAGCTACAGATGTAAAACAATTAGAAGGTCTGGAGGCTTAGATGGGAATACCTCCCATAGGGTCATATATTGTAAGTCTGCAGGTGTTGGCACTGTTTGGAAATAACTATACATGTGGCCTACTTACAGGAGTCATGTCAATGGAGGCAGCCTTCAAGGTCTCAAAATCCTATGTCATTCTTGGTTTTCTCTCTCTAGACCAAGATGAAAGGTCTCAGCTACTGCTCCAGTGCCATACCTGTCTGTTTCCATGGTCCTCCCCACCTTTCCACCATGACTGTGATGGGCTCTAATGTGCTGGAAGCCTGAGCCCAAAACTAGGCACTTTTGTTATGAATTGCTTTGGTCACTGAGTCTGAACATAGAGGGGTAACCAAGAAGGTACAATGTAAAATCAAAGCCATGTTACAATTAGATCCATGTAAAGCAATCATCCCATACCTTGTAAAATTGTTGGGTGGGAAAGGGTTTAGGAGAGTTGTGAGGCTTTCATTCCATTGATTTTCTGAAATATTTAAGTGAATTTTTACTGCCAAGTCTTCTGTTGCTTTTACTCTCACAGGCCCATACTAAAAACATTCTCCTGCTTCTTCCACACCACGCATAAGATTCATGACAATTCCCAATTCAACCATGCAGTTCCTGAGCAGTTCTATGTCTTGGAAGGGGAGAGAGGGAGGATGAGACTTCTGACTGTAAGACGCCAGTCCTCCTGCTCCCCAAGCATGGCCTTTCAGATTCTTTTGTCAAAGAAATAGTTATTTGTAGAGCTACAAAGGATGCAAGCAATAAAATGCTTGTACAGTCATCACTATATCCCTGTGTGGTTCACCCACTTTCCACGACCTGAATTTGAATGTCCTTCAGAATTTATTTGTCAGCAATGACTGTTCTCCAGGTACATTTTATTCAGTTATTATTTGTTCTAAATGAGAAGCTAGGTGTTCTTTGGGAAAGGCAAATTACATAAGAATTTTGAGAAGCATTCCCCTTTGCAATAACAAACGAAATTCATCTTAGCACAAATGATATGGCAAGCATGTTAAAGGCTGATATATGGAATACTCCCAACCATTGTGTGTTATGATTACTTTAAAACAATCCAATTTTCCATTCAGAAGAGTAAAGATAGGGGATACAAGTTCCTCGATGTTAGTAATAACTGAGAAACACTGAAATCAAGATTTGAAAATTAACATGGTTGTCTGCCATTAACCAGCCATATGCCCTGCCGCAATTAAAATATCCATTAAATATGTATTTAACTGTGTCCACTATAATCATCCATGGAGACAGTGACAAAATAATGGACATCACTGCACTAGAAAATGTCATTGCAGTATTATAAAAAAATAAGCTACTGAAGCAAAAAAAGAGCAAGTGCTTAGTTCAGATACAAACTATAATACCAGAAGATAGGATGGGAAACAGAAAAGCGAGATTCAACTCTAGAAAGATTTCTACTGCAAAAGATCAGATTTGAGGATGGGAAATTAACTAGGTAAGAAATAGTAACATTGAAAGGTCAGCCATAACATGAGCATTCAGGGGAAGGAAGTGTGAGGAGATTACAGAGGAAGAAGGGGAGTGGCTGCGGAAAGACGCAGATCTAACATGGACTTCAACACTCCAAAATAAGTTGGTTGTCACAATAAAGAGAACAGTGCATAGAATGTGGGGTCAAGCTGAATTATGTTCTGAATTAGGAAAGATAACTGGAAATGGTATGGGAAATGAATACAAGGACACTTAGAAGGTAAGACAAGAGGATAACTAGAAAAACATGTCAGAAAAGCCAAGACATCACATGGGGCCAGTGAAACTATCATAGCAAGATGTTGATCTTTCCCTGAAAGGTGAATCCCTGTAAGAGAGAAGCCAGGATGGTATGGTACATTGTCCATATAGCATGATGTTTGGGAATTTTGGCCAAAGACATCGTGGTAAACACTGTTAGCTCTGAAAGGTAATTTCAGGTGATCTCAATACACAAAACTAAGAAACATAGAGGACCCGAAAGACATAAAAAAAACATGAATAAAATGTCATTAATATTACTGATAGTGCTTTTTTATCTTCTGTAATTTTAGTTAACTAAGTTTGTAGTCTCATATAATATACTTTTAGCACATTATTTACTAGAAATAAAATATCTTTGTCATTGATTATCCAGAAGCTCACAAGGTTCTTGGGAATATTCCCCAGAGAAAGTGAGTCTCCATTTTAACTTTTTCTCATATTACTACAAAACATGAGGACAAAATATTTATATGTGGTAGAATTTTTAGTTTTGGAAAGAAACTCACTTTTCCACAACAACTGGTTGGATGAGTAGTTTCGCCCACTCCTTAAATCTGTGCTTGAAGAGTATTTCTCCACTGAATTTAAAACAAAATAATATTAAAAAGCAGATTTCTTCAATAGACCAACAGGCTAACCTTTATTCTACTCCTTAAGTTTCCCTATAGACTCTATTATTTAGGGGAAAATTAAAAAGTGAATTTTATCTGTTTTGGGTGACTTTCAAAGGCCATATTTACCCTTACTCTCACTCCATTTCATCTATGTGATTTTATTATTATTATTATTATTATGATATTGATGATAATGATTGATGATGATAATGATGTCCTTACAAGATTATATGTAATTTGTAAGCCAACAAACAGCATATAGTATAACGTTTTCTATTTTCTTGAAATTCACTTAATAACAAAGAAAAGATGGTATCCTACATTTATAATTGTGGGGGGAAAATCCATAAAAGCATGCTCATCTTTATATACCTTCTATTGGTCTGCTGTTCTTTTAAACTTTCATACACTTTGCCCCATTATTTCTCTTCCTTCCAAATTAACCAAGGAATAATAGAATAATAGAAATTATATGTTTAATGATATGACATGTGATTTAATTTTCCTACACACTGCATTCTGACTGCACAATTACAGGGAATTACCACATATACTGAAATCTACTCTTACCATGAACGACTTTGTTTATTTTATTCATTTTTTTTTATTTTTCTAAAACATGTTCTCCAACTGTGACACAGATAAGCACTAATCATTCCCCTTTGGTCTCAGTCTCTGATATATTGAGACATCAGGCATAAGCCACAAAGTATAGCCTACCACAAATAGATAATACGTATTATTCTATGATTTATTTTCCTAAACTTAAAGTGTCTTATTGGAAGAGACTCTTAATGGAGATGGGATGACATTTAAGCCTTAACTCTGCCTAAATAAATGCGTACTTTCAAAGTTAACTCTATAAAATCAGCCATGAGCTCTTCCGCCAGCCATTAGCTAGAGGTGACTCTGGGCCCAATTGGGGCCGCCTCTTCCCTACAACCTCCCCCCTCCCCCGGGAACTCTCTGGGTTGGCCCCTGATCCTGCTGCTCCTGTGTCCTGTCCCTATCTAGAGCAACATTAGAGCTCTGATGCACCCCCACCCATCCCCACCGCAAGCCTGCCCCCCCCCATCCTGAGCCCTACCCTGCCTACTGTCCTGCCGCTCTGGTTGAGCACTGAGGCAGAGGGTGAAGCCAACAGTCCACCCTACTTCGGAGACTTCTCGGAGCAACTCTGAAAAAAGGAGACCTGCCTATCCATACGGGACCACCCGTAATTTCCACCTGCTTGGTCTCTGACCCCACTTGCTGGAGTCCCGGGCCACTCCCAGAGATGCGCCTATCTCTGAAGGTCCACTCAGTTCCCACGGGCAAGACCCCTGAACCACAAAGCAGGTCCTCTGCTAAAATAAGAGGGGTAAGATGGAGAATCCCAGTTTCCAGTGAGATCAGACTATATGAAGAAAACAGAGGATAGTCACATAAGAGAATTAACAGTGCAACTGAAAGCCTGAGAACAGAGAGAAACGAACTCACCCCATAGGAGTAGATGCCAGAAAATAATCAACTTGAGGGCTGAAATCAACAAAATAGAAACCAGGAAAACAATACAAAAAAAAAAAAAAAAAAAAAAAATCAATGCAACGAAGAGTTTGTTTTTTTTTTTTTGAGAAAAATCAACAATATAGACAAACCTTTATCCAAATTAATGAAAAAGCAGAGAGAGAACATGCAAATTAACAAAATCAGAAACGAAAAGGGGAACATAAAAACAGACACAGGAAATCCAGACAATTTAAAGTTCATACTTTGAAAATCTGTATTCCACAAAAATTGAAAATTCAAAGGAAATGGACGAATTTCTGGATAACTATCACTTACCAAAATTAAATCAAGAACAGACAAACAAATAGACCTATAACCCGCAATGAATTGGAAGCAGTCATCAAAAGCCTTCCAACCAAAAAAAGTCCAGGGCCAGCAAGGATTCAGTGCAGAATTCTACCTGACATTCAAGGAAGAACTAATACCACTACTCCTCAAACTGTTCCACAAGATAGAAACAGAAGGTTCATTGCCAAACTCTTTTATGAGGCCACAATAACCTTGGTACCGAAGCCTCACAAAAACACAACTAACAAAGATAACTACGCTTACCAAACAAGTAAAAGACCTATATAACAAGAACTTTGTGGCTCTAAAGAAAGAAATTAAAGAAGATACCAGAAAATGGAAAGTTCTCCCATGCTCTTGGATAGGTAGGATAAACATAGTAAAAATGGCAATCTTGCCAAAAGCAATCCCCATTAAATTAATGCAATCCCCATTAAAATCCCACCACAATTCTTCACTGAACTTGAAAGGATAATATGGAAAAACAAAAGACCCAGGATAGCCAAAACAATCCTGTACAATAAAAGTAATTCAGGAGGCATCACCATTCCTGACTTTAAGCTCTACTACAGAGCTATATAGTTCTGAAACCAGCCTGGTATTGGCATAAAAATAGACAGGTAGACCAATGGAATCGAATTGAAAATCCTGATATTAACCCATACACCTATGAACATCTGATTTTCGACAAAACAGCTAAAATCATACAATGAGGCAAGGACAGCATCTTCAACAAATAAATAAATTATAAAAATAAGATAGAAGTTGTAAAAGGTTCTACATATATATTTAGTACATGGGCTTTAGAAGAACTGAAGAGTTAATACAGTCCAGTTTATTCAGACCAAGGCAGGGAAGATTCTTCAAGGCACTTAAAAATTGAAACCAAAGATAAGTGTACATCCCTAGAGCAAAAGCACTTAGAGCCACTGCAGTCTCATAGCCTTCCTAAAGGTATTACAGATGAACCAGCCCTTCAACTTGGCAATTCCATGATAAAAAGGACTGAATCATTTGCATTAGTCCTTCAGCCCTCCATTTTATACATCCCTGTGTATATAAATCAAAACTCAAATGTAAGTATTTGAGTTTTCCAAGTTGTCATAAAATGTTTCAGCTTTAGCTGATAATTAATAACTATAAGTATATATATATATATATATATATATATATATATGAATACATGGATTTATTCTTGCCCCAGATAATTAGCTATGAGTACAGACTTAATAAATTTTACAAAAGTTGTTAGTAAGCTTAATCATCAATTAAAACTCAATATACAGGGCATGTGGTCATTGTACACACCTGTGGCAAATATAGGTAAATATAGAAAACTGGCCTTCAAAGTGATAAAAAGGTGCCTATTGTTAAGCTTGGTGACCTAAGTCTCCAGGATCCATATACTAAGAAAAAACTACCAAGTTGACCTGTGCTCTATGAGTATGCATTGTGGAGGGCAGAGAACAACTTGGAGTAGGTGTTTGTGTGTGTGTGTGTGTGTGTGTAAAGTAATAAAATAAGATTAAGAAAATATAGGCAAGTACATTGAAGATGGAGTAGAGAGAGAGGGAGTACTGGTGTACTGATTTACATAGCTAGGTAGATAGCTAGAGAGAGAGGGAGAGAGGGGAGGGAGAGGAAGAGGGAGGGGGAGAGAGGGGAAAAGGAGAGAGAGAGAGAGGGAGGAAGGGAGACAGAGAGAGAGGAAACTAGATAGATTACTGATTACTTTTAAGTTCAACATACAAAGCAGCGGGTTTCATCATGGTAATTTCATACATAAGTGTCATACTTTGAGGGCATATTTCATAAGAAATAATTAGTTTATCATGCTCACTGGAGAGCATTATATGTTAAAGCTTAAGACCAAAAACCCTTAATCACACTCTCATTGATAGATCCTACAACAATATTATTTTGCAAAAGTAGAGGTGAAATAATTTAAAATTCAAAATAAAAAATTTAAATAAGGTACATTATATAAATGAATAAGTTATTTGGTATGTGCTCTGATTGTGTTACTATCTTACACAATGATATATATTATTACAAGTTTTAAATATAGGAATCTTTTTTGTTTTTGCTTTGTTTTTTGATTTTTCAAGACAGGATTTTTCTATGTAGGCCTGACCGTCCTGGTTCTCACTCTGTAGACCAGGTTGGCCTCAAATTAAAATATCTATCTTTACAGTATCAAGGAGAATAAAGCCTGTGAGTCTCAAGCAAGAAAATGGTTCGTTTCTCACCCGTAAGAGACTCCAGGAAGGGTAGCTTACACAAGGCATTTCAGTGAGCAAGCCAGCTTCATGCTCCTCGAAAGGAATTGGCAAAACCACAAGACAGGATTCTGGCTACAAGCCCATAGCACTGCATATTTTCAGCACCAATCATATACATTACCCGTGTCTTGACACTGAAAACACACACTCAGTGCCAGTCATCTATTTATAAAGAAAATGCATATGCATCTCGATTTCCATTTACAACTGGCGATTCACCCCACTGAATTAAATCACACTACTTGTCTTGATCGTGAGCCAGTACGGGGTTGCCCGCAATGTGAACACAGGCACACCCAGGTTAGACAATGAGACTACAGCAGAAAACAAAAAACAAAAACAAGGAGGGCTTAAGAAGAACTTTACAATGTTGAAAACAAGATGTCAAAGCAAAAAAAAAAAAAAAAAAAAAAAAAATTCATAAATGTGCCCCTCTCTACAGGTATTAAATTATTTTTGTTGGGCTGAAATTGTTGGGGGATAAAATAACTGTGATCTAAATTGGCTTAGATTTAAAAAAAAAAAAAAAACTGTACCTTTCTAAGAAAATATGAGATCTGGCATATGCCTGACATATAAGTGACTATGAAATATATAATTCATATATATATGTATATATATGTATATATATGTATGTGTGTGTGCGTGTATGTGTGAACTAGAAATAACAGAGTAGCTAGAGCAGAAAGTTTGATTTAAGATCATTTATTTATATATTTTATTTATGGTTGTGAGCCTAGCCTTTAATGGCCAAGCTATCCCTCCAGCCCTATTTATATATTTTATAAGGATAAGAAAGATTAGAGTACTTAAAAGCTCATGGCCAGTTAGTAAGACTCAGCGAAATGGAAATTAAAAATAAAGTACACCGGTGATGGTTGGGAAGGGAAACACACGTGTTCAGAGAGACACAGTGCTGTGGAAAGCAGGCAAAGCCATGAACCTCTCTGCAGCACTTTTTTTTTTTTTTTGAGACCGGATAGAAAATGCAACAAGTGGATGTAGATAACCTGCAGCTGAAAGCACAGGGAAGCCAACATGCTACTTTGTGACTGGAGAAGATGAAACCATCTTCATTTGAAGGTGCATACACCCAAATCTTCACTCACTTTCATTCAGAGATGGCAAGCAAAAAGGGAAGAATAATGTTTCTGTGAATTTTAGTCAAACGAAGAGTTTCTGGCCAACATGTACAAAGGAAGACTGCCTGGTTCCTTGGACAATTATATACCTCATTATTAAAAGGTTCTCCATCCACTTGACTGTACAACAGGCCGCCAACCAACGTCTTCCCTGGTCTTCATAAACTTTACAGGGTCAGCGACTTTATGGAAATAAAGCTCCTGGCTCATACCCACCAATGCTCTGACAAGAAATCTCTAGTAAAAGTCCCAAAGGGTCCCACTAAGTAGTTACAAGAGACAGCCATCTACATCAAGACAGTCCTCTTTCAAGTCCCTTTAGTGTGAGCAATGGCCCTGTCTCCCAGTCTCACCAGCTCCTTCATTGACTAGGATTATCTTTCTGTTTATTACAATTTCTAAAGAAAATTAAGTTAAAGGTGTTCCCCAATAAACAGCAGAATACATAGTGGTTGATAGACAATAAATGATGGGTATATGAAAGACAGATGATAGATCTGACAAGTACATAAAAAGACAGAAATTCTGGGAGTAAGATAGCTCCTTTTAAGATTCCCATTTATTCATTGATTTTTGTTTTTAAAAAATAGACTTTTTTAAAGTTATTATGGGGTTACATAAAGTCATTTTAAAGCAAGTATACGAATTGCTTTAAATATATTCTCATCTGTGTCCTGAGCAACATTCTTAATGCAAGAAAGAATTTTAAATTAACCAGTTTTTGTGGTAAAAAAAAAGATGATATTTCATTGTTTTTAAATTTCAAGTTGTATATACTTCAGTGTTAGGTATGTATGCACATTGCCATCTCTTCTAACATTGGAATTTTATAAGCAACCCATATCTCCATGACAAATCTACTACAGTACACAATTGAGTTACTGTTAAGAGCACAATCCTAACGTGAATGTGAAATTATTCAGTTGACAAGTCTAATTTAAGGTGTCTTCTGTAACTTACAACTACTGTCTTCAGACTTAAGAGTTGGTCCTTACTTATAAACTAGAACATCGGGGCCTAAAGCAGCAACATTCTTTACTCATCTGGAGCTCAAAGGGACACTCTACATACACATGCAATTTTATTGCCTTGAGATTAATGAATTTTTAGTATTTTGCAACTATAATAGCAGAAAAACAATAATAGTGGCCCCTTTCCATAAGGAGCTATTGGAAAACAACAGTGCAAGCACCAGAACCATGGAAACCAATCAGCCAAAAACTGCTTCAAAGGCAAAGCACTCCCTAGAGGCATCATACCAGGCTTACAGATGGTAAAGGATGAGATGATTACTAGACTGCCTTGATCAACACTCATTAGGAGCACACTACTTTCTTTCCTAACTGATGCAGGAATATCATTAGCAGAAAGCCACAATCACAACCATCCGTGAATAAAATATGAGACATCAGGCATAGGTGAGTCAAAGCTTTTGCAGATGGAGAGGCACAGACCCATCTCAATTGTAACTGAAAATATTACAGTGGACTCAGCCCTTTTTCTTAGGCTTGATTTGACTTCTGATGCACCAGTTTCCTACTCCATGATCAGCTGTGAGGTACTTAATCTTTCTCTGTTCACTTTGGGGATATTGTTTTTCTCCACAATCAAAATGATTACAGCATGCTAATCATTATGGTTTGTGAGTAACATGTTTTACAAAATCATGTCTGACCATTGCATCCCCAGCTGAGAGGTTATAAAACACTGAGGAGGTGAGCTAGTTAGAGGAAATAGATGTCTGAAGGCAGCCTCTGAATTCTGTCCTGTCTTTTCTCTGCTTCTGGTTCACAAGATGTAAGAAAGGTAATAGCCTTATCACTTCACAGCCTTCCCATGGAGCAATCTGCTGTCAAGCCTTTTCCACTGTGATAGACTATATGTTCTCAGACTGTGAGCAAAAATAAAGCTATTCATTCTTAAACTCTTCTGGTCATACCATGAAGTAAAAAGTAATCCATTATAACACAGGACTGATGTAAGTCTTATGTCACTTAAATACAACTAAAAAGAATCCATGATACTCAGGAAGTGCCATTTAGGGTCATTATTAATAATATAATCATTAATATCACCTACATTGATGTTGCTAACCTTAAGGACCTAGAAGGCATAATGCTTTTTCTTTATGATGTGAGAAGAAATCTATTGTCAAACACAACAAATATTATTTATCAAGAGCTAACAAATCCCTCGGGGTAATAAGAAAACAATTCAAGCAAGATTCAAATTACAAGAAGTCAGTTCGAAGAAAATAGGAGTCACATGTATTAAGAAATGAGTATCTTATGTTTATTAACATCTGGCCACATGATAAAAACTCAGTAAGAGTTTTACATGTGTTATGCATCCTTCGATCCTTAACATGGCCATCTGTTTGCAGATGAAAATTTAGTTTCAAATAGGTTAGAGAACTTGCCTGGGATATTTCACTTGATAGGAACTCAATTTGTTTTAGTGCATATCATTGTAACATGCTTTTCAATAACTATACCAGGATTTCACATAGTATATACAGAGTATTTCTTCTAAATGACAGTACTTATATGAGACATTGAATAAATAAGTTATAAATGTTGGACATCATCATACCTTTCATGTGTCCTTGTCAGTGTGTATATGTCTCTAAATATCTTACATATAGTCTCTCATTCTATCCTCTTTTCATTAAAAAAATTATTTTTACAAAGTCAAATGTAACTGAGGCTGATCTAAAGTATAAGCTGTTGCCATGGTTTCTCCAAATTAACACTATTTCCTCACACTTCTTTCAGGTACTCATCAAAAAAGAGACAAATATTGAATAAGAGCATTGGTTTTACAATCATTCCTGAGATCACATCATAAAGGGCCACCACATCTGTATAAACAAAATTGAATCACTTCCAATCAAGCTTAAACCATTATGTTATTGGATCAAAATCACCTTGTGAGGGAGAAGAACAAATACAAAAAGCAGATTTAAAAGTTTTATTGTAGATGGAAAAGTTGAAATCAATTTTTATTTTTGGTATAGGGAAACCTATATATCTATATTTTCAAAGATGTTGGCATTCCAAACAGTTTCAGCTTTCCTTGGAAAGGAGGTGGTGTGAGATAACACCCATTTCAAGTAGGAATGCATGGCAAGCAGTCCATTATATAATCGTGGCAAGCCATATGATGTCCCCTGGACGAAAAGCACCAATCCTGTGAATGCTTACTGGTTTTTGTTGCTATTGTTAGTGTTACTAAGTTGCCATGCAAAGCTCACACTACTTCACATGTAAAAATCCTGCTGAGTAGATGGGAAATATCACATAAAAGGGAAAACAGAGACAGAGGTATAGTTATAATCTTCTATTTTTCACACGTAAAATGTTGCCATGTTGGAAAAACATGTTTTGAGTGTTTGGGTTAGGTGGAACTGTAGCCTCAAATCAGATGAATAAAACCAAACAGTGTTATTTCCCAACAATTCTAAAAAAAAAACTAAAAAACAAATCACACCGATACCATAGTTTTAAAAATAATATGCATGAGCTTGACGCTATCTACAGAGCTAAGTGGGAATCTAGAAATGAAATTTGCAAAAAATATGAAATATTAATGATTTTATCGAGAGAGTGCGGGTACATACTGATTAGTGGTATCTCCAAACATATACATTAAAAATAAAATTATTTGTGTGATACAGTTAAGTTTCCCCCGTTATCATACCCTCTAGCCATCATTATTGAGGGATTTTTTTTTTCATTTGTTTGTTTATTTCAAGGAGATGGAAAAAAGCCAAGGAAAGTAAGGATGTGTTAGATTTCCTTATGAGTTACATAAATGCAACCTCCACGGGTGTGGCCAAAGTCAATTACAGTGTGTTACTTTGCCAACAAAAGGAATAATGTCTTTTTAAAATTGGTTTTATTCTGAAAATGTGGAGGATATTCTAGTTGAACATTTTTATGCAAGCTCTCACTGCTTTCTAAAACCATGTTAGGTCCATCAGCTCATTCTAATTGGCAGGTTGAAAAAAAAAAATGGTGTTCATGTTGACAGACGCTGGTGTTTTTCACAGAACAGACACCCATTTTCTTTTCTTTTGCTTCCCAACATCTCGTGATGATGACAGATGTTTCTGAATGGTTTCAGTGTCCCTGTCCAAATAGAAAATGCACACTTAATGATACCCATGGGTGTATGTTGATAGCCACATCTTTATAAATCCACAAAATTATACCCCTTGGTAATTATATTACTATTCAATATTTATGAATTATTGACAGAGAAGATCTTACTTGAACTGAATCATGATTATAGATACACACATTTACTTCTACAAAAAAAGGTTTCCGTGTTTTATATGATTTCTTTTTCAGGCTGTAATTCCATATGCTGACTTTAAAAGCCTAGAATTGAGGTAGGTATCTATCCTTTATTGTGAGAGTAAAAGAACTGCAGCTTAGTGTCAGCGTGGCTGTCTTTGACTAATCTCTAAGCCACCCACTTTAATGGCTCTTCATAAATAATTCAAATTTTAATTATGTTGCCAGCCTGACCTGAGGAGAAATGAAGAAAAGGAAAAAGAATGGGCCAGGGAGCGCCTATCAGTAGAATCAAATTGTGTCTCCAGTAAATGACTTGATGTCTCAAAGCTCTACTTTCCTAGTGCGGACACACCTGCTTCCTCATCCCTGTCTAAGCAAAAATATAAAATAAAATCAGTGTCACCAAGGCTACATCACTGATAATGAACTGTTTACTCTAAAAGGAGACAGTCTGCCCATATTTTAAAGAGCTGTGGTTTTGTCTCCTTATCTAAGAGATATAATTAGGATTAAAATATGGATTTAATTTGTATCAGATTCCCCTAGGTACACATTTTTACTTTTGTCTTCAGCTCCAGACTGTGCCATCCTCCTTGAAAGCCACTGGGCTTATCCTAATATCAGGCACACTCATACCACTGCTGTGACACATCAGATCTTTGTTATATTAAAAAAAGGGCATATAAATCCCCTCCAAAACCCAGGTCTTATAAGTTATTGTTGGAGGGACTGTTGCCAAATTAGTGGCTGGATGAACAGTCTTAGGGAAATCTACCTGCATCTGTTATGCAGAAAGCTAGCCAAGGTGGATCTGACAGCCAATACATGGCTGAACGATCTCCTCCCACCTAAAAACATCTTTTATTTGCATCAAGTCTCTCAGTCCACAGTTGAGCATCTGCTCATTACAGTCAAAGCACTAGTTATGAAGTTGAAAAGATAAATTTCACAGTATAAGTTCTATCTAAACACCACTTTACAATTCTGCTAATGTGATGTAATCACATTCATATTTGACATAAGGTCCCAAAGGCCAAATCTGACCCATGCATACTAAAATGTATCCTTTCCCATTGTTTGGTATCTGGGTAGTTTTCATGCCTCTAACAATGATTGCATTCAGATTTTATTCAAGAAAGTAAGAAATGGCATTGCAATATATCTTCTGATTTATTGGAGACTTACACAGGTCCAGAACCTGAGGTCATCATCCCAGGATCTCTCTTCTATGTCCCTTTGTTGTTGTTGTTTAATTGAAAATATTTCATAAAGATATGAAGAATTTATCAGGCTCTGAACAAAGGTGATACAAAGCTGTCTGAAAAATGAATTTTTTATAAAACTGTGTCTTAATCTTCAACCACCTGGAACTACTTGAAATCTATTTTTCAATTTTTGTTGGAGAAAACTTAGATTTTGTTCAATCCTTTATCCAAGTGTTGATTCTATAAAATGCAGGATCTTGCAGCTATGCAATCCAGTCACCTATTTCAGTGTCCTCCCAATACATAAATGACAATAAAATAGATAGACATATATCCAAGCCCATTAAATCATCTATTTGATCCTCAAGTCACCCTTTTTAATTGTGTGTGTGTGTGTGTGTGTGTGTGTGTGTGTGTGTGTGTGTGTGTGTGTGTACACCTATCACACCATTTCTAACAAAATTATCTTGAGTCACTCCTACAGGAGCCATTCAGTTTCTTTGAAGAAAGCCACAAAAGGACTTCTCAGTAAACCAATCTGGAAAATGAGAGAGAAATTGCCTGCCTCTTAGATACTAATAAGGTCCATGTCTTTTGTCTATTTGAAATCTAGGTTTTACTTAAGTTTACAAATGCAAAATACCACTGATTCTCGGTGTATAGACAGCTATGTAGGTCATCACTCTATAAAAATATACCTGTATATCCACCAATTTGAACAAGAATGTGTTTTCCAAATACTCTGTAATTTACAACACTTTATGAAAATGACTGGTATTTATTGTCATTTATGTGTAAATCATAACAGCTGCTAGCCATGTAAATGAAATACTCCAATTCTATTTTTTAAGACTCATGTCAGAAATTTCATATGCAGAAACAGTGGTCAAGTAGTTCTTAGCAAGTGTGACCTTCATTGTCACAAACGCTGGAAGAACTATTTTGCTCTGAAGATGACATGATAAAGAAAATGTTTGATTCGCTACAGGTAGGTCCAATTCAGCCACAGAAGAAGCTGTTTCTGAAACAGTCATCCAAGTTCATTAGGTAAAATCTTCCAAAAGACGCAAACAGACTTTACCCTCATTGGATTTAAGGCAAATATCAAAATCTCCCTAAATTCTCTAATTTGAAAATAGCATTTATTTTTCGGTGGACCAAAAAAAAAAAATGTTGTAGGAGGCTATCAAGTTTAAATTAGTGTTTCCTAAGAAAGAGAGCAGGGTTTTATTCGGATCTGGCAAATTCTGCAGTCTCATGCTGAAAGTTCCGTTCACTTGTTGACAGCAATACTAGGGATTTGTGACAGTGACCAATAATGGTGACCATGACCTTATCGTGTAGATTAATCCAAGGTAATTCCTAATACACTTAGCTAATTGGAGGTGATGGAAACTCAGGAGAGACCTACTTGAGGGGAGTCACTGAGAATCCATCCCTCTATCTCTCCACTCTGCTTCCCTCTTCTCCTTTCCTCCTTCCTCTTCTCTTCCTCTCTCCTTCCCACTTGACTCTCTTCTTTCTTTCCTTATCCTTTCTCTTCCCTTCCTTTCCCCATTCCAGTTTTTCCTCCTTTCTTCTGCCAGGTTTCTCACTCTTGCTTCTGGATTGCCATGAGGTAAGTACTTTAAGTATAAAGAAAATATGAACAAAAAATAAGCATTCCCTTCTCCATTTGATTTTCTCATGTGCTCTGTCTCAGCGTCTCAATGCCAACTCCTGCCATCTTTAGTAGTAATCTGATTTCTAAACACCTGTACATGTGCACATGACTGCTTCCTGTACACTTACACATAAAAGGACTTTCCTATGGCTTTCTCTTTGCTTTCTGTAATTTCTTATTTTCAGAAACACAGGTATGTTCTTGCAACAAATAAGCTTAAATATACATCAGGAAAACCATTTTGAAATAATTTGTCATAAGAATTCATCTTCAAATGTTCAGATAGGTTAAATGTATATAAGACATTATTCTGCACTGTTGTTGAGAACTTTTCTGGACCTCTTTTCACTCATAATTTCTTGGATTGCAGTTGTCTTAAATAGTGACATTGCTATGTAGCCTTCACATCAGATTTGGTCCTGTCCTTTATTTTTGCCTGACCAATAAAGAATGAAGGATCTTGGAGCTAACCTTTAAACCTATGAATTCTACCAGCTGCCTTTGTAGAGTACAAGAAACTGAACAAATTACTACATCTGGTTAATTAAAACACTTGTGTCTCAATTGTCAGATGTTTTTAAAGATGATATATGAAAATTGTGTGTGTATGCATGTATCTAACAGTTTTCGTGAATTATAAGTTTAGTTTGCAAAGAACAAAACTGATGCAAGGAAATAAAGTCATAAAATTCCAGACTTAATATTTTAGTTATTATCTTTATAAATATGCAGTAAGTCCTTTAACACTAAAGGCTCATAAAATATATGTATGATTTGAAAATCTAAGAATTATTTTACATAAATTGATAAAACAGTCAGCTAAACACTATGAGGGAGCCAGAGATAAATACTTTATTAGAATAATCAAGTTATTCACTACCCTTCCAAACTGAAACATCCCCAAATAACAGTAATTAGAGGTCTTTTATGGACCATGATTGAACAAAATGAAAAAAAAAAAAAAAAAAAAGAATAGATGGGGGAAACAAACAAACAAACAAACAAAAAAAAAACGTAGTTGTATCACAGGAGGCTGTTATCTTACAGAATTAAAAACAGGAAACTATGATGCACTTTACATAAAATAGAAATATAAAAAGACCTTAGAAGATGCCTCAGACAGAAGGGGGGGAGGGGTACAGTGACTAAGGCACACTTACTGGTAGCCACTCCAAGACAACAAATCTGAAGATCCTGCTACATGGCTCAAAACACAGAAGAGACAAGAAAATCCTGGCCAGGAAGTTTCTGTCCTCTGTGCCTGTGTCTAGAAGGAGGCTGGTAAACACAAATAGAAGACAGTGGTTTACCTAGCAGAGTCAGAGTGCCAGACACACTGGCATGGAAAATTGCCAGGATGTGTGGGCAACTTTAAATAGATGCCTCCATCTAGACTCTTTCTTGGCACCCTCAGTTATCCACACCTAAAATACAGAGGTTTGCTCCCTCAGGGCACCCCTGCAGGGGCTCTGACCTCATGCAACCATCCTGCACCTCTCTCCTTTCTACCTATCTCCTAAGACGATGCTTGCTTTCTCTAAACTTCTGCACCCAATTCATCAGTGTCTTATCCTATTTCTTTGATCCTATTAATAACTTTCCCATCAAGACAACAATAGCAACTAGAGCTTGTCTTTCATTTTCCTATCACTGAAAAAGAGTTAACCTTTACCCAAACTGACAGACAGACACAGAATTGAATCCAGGTTTCTCCACTGAAGCACAGAGGCAGGTCAGGAATGTGTTAAGTGAGGCTGCTCTTTACTATCCTCTTTAGTCTTCTCTAGCCTTTTGGCTCTCCAGTTTCTTTATGTATCTGAACTTTGTATTTTGCAATAGCTGAAACACTTTTGAGCCTCATTCCTCACTGAAAACCAGTCTGATTCCACAGCTCACATGTACATGGATTCCTTAATCTCTTTCTATTTTTTCCTCCAATCCTATAAATACAGTCTTTTGTCACAGATTCAGTTTGCTACTATGTCTTTTCATGTCAGCTGACACACCTAAATAAAGCTACATGACTACAAACATCCTATGTCATAAATATTAATCCTCTGATTACACTTGCTTGTAAAACAGCAAGAAAGTCCAGGCCACCTCTGCCACAGCATATGCAGTTACCTGCCTATTCACTCATTAGCATGCTTATTCCCCATATCTGTAATCTTTAACTCATAAAATACACCCATTACAGTAAATGGAAATTCATTAATTCAGCCATGTCTGTTGGCTCACAGTTCTGATTCCATATTTGGGAAGTGGATTCAGGAAGAGCAGGTATTCAAGGCCAACCTGAGCTACAGGAGACCATATCAAAAAGAAATTTTGAAAAGTAAACCTTTTTTTAAAATAAAATTTAATATTTATAATTTTAATTTCTCCTCAATCCATAAATTAAGCTGTTATATAATTTATCATCATTTTAATTACCAGTTCTCAGTGTGTTTGTTCTGGTCACAGCCCATCACCCCTATTTCCCACTAACAAGCAGTGACCATTAGGCCATGAGTATACACAATCTCTGCTTGAAACATGACAACTCATGTTCATATATCATCTCTGTTTGGAAGGTGAGAGAACATGAGTTCCAGACAGACAATTATTAATTAGACCCAAGTAGATTATAAAGCTATTGGGGAGCTCAAGCAAGATAAGTGGCAGATAAAAACATAACAAACAAACAAAAGCAAAATAAAACAAACAAAAACAAAACAAAACAAACAAACAAAAGCAGTTGCTTATAGTGCAAAGCTCTATTGAGTGTTTATTCTTCCCTGACTCTATATTGATATTTACAAAGTAAATGACTTTTGGAACCATATACAATACATGATGAATTACTGACCCACATGTTATGCACAAAACAAAAATAAATTGATAGAACTAAAAACTTATTTTAAAAAATCTTCAATAACTAATATAGAGGGAATTGATGATATTTTTTCCACAACATAATTTCTGAAATATATATAATCTATAAAACATTAACATATTGTTGCATTATAATTCTTAGAAAAGAACCATTTTCACAACAAGAGATGCCAAGTGTATAGAATATCAAGCTGTACAGTAACTTTATAATAATAACAACACACCTTGGGAAATGGCTCACTCTGGGAGTTTATGCCAAGCAAATAAGAGTTCTTTAATTATATTCACAAAATAAAAAATGCTTTTGGGATTTATATTTGGCTTATAATATTTTGTAAAGGATAATCATACAATAACCCACAGACTCTGAGAAGCTAATTCATATCAAGGAGAATTCAAGTGACGGAGTGCATGAATCTCCCTGGGAAGGAGAAACAGAATAGACATCATGGGAAGAGAAGGGCATGGGGGGGGGAGACAAGAAAATGAGAGATCAGATGGGAGGAGAATGGAGGGAGAGAGTACTGAGAAAGAAAACTGAGGGCATCTTGGGCACTAGCTAGAAACCTAGGTCAATGGTAATTCCCAGGAATTTAAGAAGCTGACCCTATCTAAAATGCCTAGCAATTGGGATAGTGGAGCGTGAAATAGCCATATCCTACAACCAGGTAAGTGGAAGAATTGGGACACCAACCCAGTCATACAACCTTTGACCTACTATTTGCCCTGCCTACAAGATGTGCTGGGGTATAGGTGTCACAGAAATTATGGATGTGGCCAACAAGTGACTGATCCAGCTAGATACCAATACCATGAGAGGGAACCCATTCCTGATACTGTTTGAAGGACCAGGATCCAGAGGCTACATAACTCAGAGATCTTAGCATAGAACAGAACATGACTGGCAAAAATAGGTAGGTAGATGAATAGATGGATAGATGGGTGGATGGATGCCTAGACAAACAGACAGACAGACAGACAGACAGAGAGACAGACAGATGAATAGTTGATGGAGATAGACAGCTAAATAAATAAATGAAATTATTCCTAAAAATATTGTACTACACTCATAGATTGATGCCTAGCCTAACTGTCATCAAAGATGCTTCATCCAGAAACTGATGGAAACAGATGCAGAGATCCACAATCAAATACACTGCCAAGCTCTGGGAATTAGGCAGAAGAGTGGAAGGAAGGACTATAGGAGCCAGAGGTGTCAAGGATGCCACAAGGAATACCTGGACCCATAGTGGCTCACAGAGACTGAACCTACAACCAGTGAACCTGCATGGGACTGTCTTAGGCCCTCTGCATAAAATTTATTGTTGTATAGTTTGGTCTTCTTGTAGAACTGCCAACTGTGGAAGCAGGGGCTGGCTCTGACTCTTTTGTCAGCTTTTGGGACCTATATCCTCATACTGGGTTGCCTTGTACAGTCTCCAATGTGATATGCAATGTTATGTTCATATTCATGGGAGGCCTACTCTCTGAATAGAAATGGAGGAGGGCTAGACAGGAGGGGTACAGAGGGGAAATGGTAAGGGCTACTGGGGGAAGAGGAAGGAGAAGATACAGCAGCTGGTATTATACTCAGTATATAACTCTTACATTTATTTCAAGTTTACATTTAATGACAAAAACCGCATTATCAGTTAACATTATACAATGTTTTCTGCAAGACTAAATGCCATCTGACCCCTGGTCTCTCATACATTTTCAGCACAGGAAATACAACTAAATTAGCTTCAAATATGTGCACAGCAGAATTTCAATCTAATTAAAAAGGTCCACATCTGTACATCATGTGTACACAGATGTATTTGCATCTGAATGTGCGACCAAACAGATTAAAAAAAAAAAAAGAGGAAAGCAATTAAAAAGTACCACAATGTTATATTTTATCTCTGTGATGAGATGTCCTTTCTTCTTCATTACATTATAAATTTAATACCAGGAAGGCAATATTTTCAGTGAAGAAATAGTCACATGATTAGTAGACATTGAGTATGCTCTTCTGTAAGACTGTATGTTATATGACATCCAGCAAGTCCATGGAACTATTCTAAAGATTCTTTCATACTTGCATGTTACCTCAGCAATAATTGCTCTCCAAACTTGATTACAAAATGCTCCTCAGGCCTAAGCCCTTTGCACTAAACACTTCCCTCCAGTGAGAGTGACATTTCAACATCTGTACATGTCCACTCCCTCTTCTAAAAATTGTATTTAACATCTGTAGACATTTCCTACCTCTACTGCATCCCACCTTGGGACAGCTAAGAGGACTTCTGTGAACAACTGCATTCAAGCCTGCATTGGTAATAAACTAAGAGCTATGACTCTTACATTTCTAAACTTCAGAGCAGTTTGTGCTATGAAAACATCTCTACTTCATTTATGTTGGTTTACCTGATAATCTGCTTTAATTCATAAAATATAAAACTATAATCCAAGAACACTTGACTTATAACTGCTATACTGCTAGTCCCAACAAACATGCTTACCCAACTGCAAGAATTCAGGAAGTGTTTTGGGATAAATGAACATTCCAGTGAATGTTACAGTTCAGGCTGGCATTCATCAAGCCTTTTTTTTTTTAAGAC
Organism: Phodopus roborovskii; assembly: GCF_943737965.1. Lineage (NCBI taxonomy): Eukaryota > Metazoa > Chordata > Mammalia > Rodentia > Cricetidae > Phodopus > Phodopus roborovskii. Next base: position 1,387,647 of record NW_026126744.1, on the reverse strand, counting down.
CATCTTCCCTCTTTAAAGGTAAAATACTTTATATTTTTCTCTCATCTACTCAGTAGTTTCCCTCATTTACAAGTGCATGCCACTGCCAAGTTGTCATTGCTTGAGTATAACAAGGATTCATGCAAAGTTGGGGACAACATGTACAACTGAACAATGGGAAGAAGTTTGTATTAATGCAATAAACTTCCATGCACAGCATTCTAGAAAGCAGATGCCATACGAAAGACAATTATCTGTTGTCTGTTAATCACAGCCCCAAAATCAGTCACTCACATAGACAATCAACACATACTTAATTGTCAAATATATGCATGTATGAATGATTAAGCGAGGAAACACTCAATACAATTTGTTCCTTGCACTTATGAAACTGACATGAAGGAGGAAAATACAAACCTGATATATTTCTGTACAAGGACACACACTGTGTGTGTCCTAAACCATGCAGCAATAAGAGCTGCATAAAAATCACTTGCTCATGAACCAATCTCACCAGCAAACATTAAGCAAATTTTACATGAAATATATCCCCAGATGCACACTGCACATCCTTCCCATCAAGCAGACAGATCTGCAGTGCTGCCAATAAAGGCACAGCATAAATTTATTGCTTCAATTAAACATCAAAATTGACTGAGAAGCTACAGCAATATCCTTGGCTCATCCTGTTGTTTCTGGAAAGAACTGGAAGCAAGGCCTCAATGCAAGCTTCTCTGGAGGAACCAAATTCAATGCACTTTCTTTCCTTCTAAGTACTTCTTCAAACTCAGCCCTCTCTGAGCATGGCAGCACATGTTTAGCATCACTTAACACTTCCTTTTAACTCCTCTGATCTCCTTGAATAGACAGCACAGCAGTTCACCCGAGCACAGTGGAAGCCCTAGCAGGCTGTCTCTGGCTCTATGAGTCCTGGAAGCTACTCTATCATTATCTCTGGAAGGGGTCTCTCTGCAGAAGACCCAGGGTTTGTGTGTACTTGCTTTTCGCACTCTCTCCACTGGGACAAATATCATCGAGCTGCCTCTACACTTTCATTTCCTCTGAAAACCCATAATTATTTTGTGCAAGCAACATTTCATGCTGCTGCACTGATTAAAGGCAACACACAGTAGAAGGCACAGAGCAGCAGTGCTCAGGGAACAAATATTGATTTATATTGTAACCAACAGGCAGTGGTGTGCACACAGTAAGCACTACATACTTGTTTTAGATGATATTATATTTGAAATGACTGATAATATATTCAATGATTTTACTACAAAATATAATAGGCATTTAAACTACAAACCGTGGAAACTACCTATCTGTGTATTTATTCTGCCATTTATTAAAGTATTCCTCATAAAAGAATGTATTATTCAGTAGTCTCCACTCCTAATTTCTTCTTTGCAATAACACCAATTACATAATTATTGAATCATTTCTTGACAGGGAAATCAATCAAAACACTGCTTTACTTATCATCATCTTTACCTAAATTGAATCTATTCACTTTAGCTGGTGAGTTGGGTTTGGAAAGAAGAAAGCTTAAGTAGAAAGCCAGTCATTAAGAAGTCCATAAGTTGTTGCTGTGACCTAACTTAAATGTTTTCAAGGCTGATGCTATGCTGAGATATATTACCCATACCCTAGTCTAAGAAGTAAAAGCTTCTTTTGCCTGGCTTGTTTGCATTAAGAATTGACTCATCACTTTGGAACAACCTATAAATTGGACCTAGCTTGGAGATTTACACACTCACTTATTGATTTTTTAATTAATTAAATTGCTCATTTTGTTTCACATTAAATCTTCCCATATAGCCCAGGGTGATCCCAAGATTAATAATCTTTCCCTTTCTACCTCTCATTTGTCCTAGATTTTTAGTAACCCAACAAAGGAAAATCAATGACAGGTGCATCAGGACATAGCAGTAACATCTGGCTTTCGGGTCAGCTATTTTAAGGCCAGGTATGAAATGATGATAATAGCATGGTAAACCATGTTCTGTTATGGGAGGTGGAGAGGATGTCTGTCTCTTTCTAGCTTCACTCTTAAGCATTAAGAATGACTTCAATTTAGGTCTAAACTGTTAAGTACCCAATATATTCTTTCAATAAATATGCTTACTATGCAAATATATTTATCAAAATCTGTTAATTGAAGCAATGAACCCTCATTGGGGAAATACTAACTGATATTTAGACATTGTACATAATGATGTTTAGGGCTCGTACATAAGAACCAATTGTTTTATTGAATGGATATTTGGCATTTTAATGTACAGCCATGTCCATATACTTCAAAAGAAAAAAAAATCAACATTAATTGCATTTCCTTGTTTCATTTTATAAAATGACTGTAGATTAGAAAGGTTAGTATTAGCTGGGTGGTGTGATGCACACCTTTAATCCCAGGACTCATGAGGCAAAGGCAGGCGGATCTCTGAGTTTCACTCCAACCTGGTCTACAGAGTGAGTGCCAGGGTAGCCTCCAAAGCTACACAGAGAAACCCTGTATAGAAAAAACAAAAGAGTATGGGTATGATTACATGAATAGAATTGTGAAAATGATAAATTAAACCTAACAAAACTGACCAATCTCCAACAACAAGCAAGCAAGCAACTGCTGGTATGTGTGTGTGTGTGCATGTGTGTGTGTGTGTGTGTGTGTGCGTGTGTGTGTGTATATGTGTGTGTGTAGACAACTAACAAAATGATAAATATGCCTTACATACAAGTAATTGAAACCGTAAAAATTCAAAGCTGAAAATTTGCACCTCTTATTAACATGTATGATAACTTTCACATGCAAAACTTAATAATACATATCAACACCTTAATCATATTAATACCATCTTACAACAGATGACAGGCAATTTATAAATGTTTTTCAACTTTACTGATTACCTAATAGAGTGATATCAACACACAACCTTGGGCATTTTCTTGTCAAAAACCAGACTTAGTAGAGTGATTTGAATGAAAAATGCCCCACATATATTCAAATATTGAAATAAGTTTGGTTCACAGTTGTTAAAACAGCTTTTGAAGTTTAGGAGGCGTGGTCTTGATGAAGGAGGTGTACCACTGGGGGTGGACTTTGAGGTTTCAGAAAACATGCCATTCCAGTTAGCTCTCTCTGCCTTTCTCTGAGTCATGACTGTGGATCAAATGTAAACTCTCATCCACTGGCCCAGCGCCCTGCCTGCTGTCATTCTCCTCACTCACAGACACAAACCCACTGCAACCAGGAGACCAAATTAAATGCATATATATATATATATATATATATATATATATATATATATATATAGTCATGATGCTTTGGCACAGCACAGAAATGTATTTAGACACCAAGTAATTTCTAAATGTTGTTACCAAATAACTCTCAAAGTTAGTAAATCTCCTTATTTCTTTGGAACAAAGTGGTGTAACAATTCACACAAATATTAAAAGTCACCTAGAAGATAATAATCAAGTAAATAATAACAAGATTTATTACTTCCACCAAATATGGGCTCTGAAACTAAATTGGGCCTTGATACCAGCAGTTGTAGAGGCTGAAATTTGAGTCAAGAGAGGGCTAGAGTCCCCTTGTTCAGCACAGCCATTCCTGTGTCTCCTCAACACATCAGCATGGTCTTGATAGTTTCAATGGTTTCTGGGAACCTGAGCAAAACAACTTTTCTTCTCTTGGCAACTCTTCAGCCTGAGGCCTTCTACCCTCCATTAATCACCAAGGAGAATCGGGTTCAAGATTTTCTTCACTTGTATATGAAAACATTATTGTCATTTAAAGGCCAAGTATATGGCCAGTGTTTAAAGGAAAACAGATATTCCTATTAAAGAATTTATTTCACTTAGGATCTTTAAGTTTATCAATTCTAAGGAATATGTGCCTTTAAAAAAGAGGTCAAGCTCAGCTAAATGTGCTTGAAGAAACTAATGAACAGCATCTGCCCTTCTAGCACTCAGGATTGCAGTGTACACAAGATTAGCAACCACACATTGTCAGTGCAATAGCCTACTTTTGGAAGGCTGCCAGTTCAGTTCTGAGGAAACAGAAATTAGATTGCATCTTATGACAAGAGAAATGAGCCCTCATAATTTTCATGTGATCTAGTCTCTGGCCACTGAATAAATGATCAAATTAAATTGGAGCTGGTTATCTTTAAAAACACAAAATCTTATAATAGTCATGCCATTTTCCAAATGATCACATTCAAACAACACAAAAAAAAAAATTAGTGGCTTAACAGAAAGCATAACAAAACCTGATATTCATTTACTTAAATGTAAACAAAGCTTGTTAATAAAAAAAGATAGCAATTATAACATATCAATATTTTATTATTATCCACAAGTGAAAAAATACTTCTTGCAATAATGTTCAAGTCAGCTTCATTTTTTCTCCTATATTCCCTCCTTCTTTCTTTTTGATATAGCGTGTCATGTGTTTCAAGGTGGACTAAATCTGACTATGTAGCCAAAGATGACATTGATCTCGTAATGCTCCTGCCTCCACCTCCCACGTGCTATGATTATGAGTCTGCAGGACCGAACTGCTGCATACAGTGCTGCTGTTTGTGCATGTTTGTAAAGCACTCTCAACTGAGCTGCATTCCCAGTGTGCAAGCTTCAACTTCAAGCCTTTAATCAAACATGTAAAGCTAGTGTTGCCACGCATGCTTGGGTACACAGGCACTGACATAATTTATAAGGGAAAGAGAAGTTAACACAATAAATGACAAAAAGTTACCAAGTTCCCAAGCCTAGGAACAAACCAGCACTGAAGAATGAACCACAGCTCAAGCAGCAAATACAATAGCACTGTGACCTTCCTTTTGTTCCTGTTAATATCTCCCAAAATGAACTTTAGAATATCTGAAGACTCCTCCACAGAGTCCACTCACCCCAAAGTCAGATCTTTTTTCTTGTTTCAAAACTTCCTCGAAGGCAGGGTAGAGACTGGTCCCATTCTGAGACAAGCTAACAACCTCCTTCACTAACTGAAATTTAGATATTCTGGGTTTTTCCCTAACTTAAATTCATAAGTCGGTTTATGATCGCAGGATGCTAGAATGATCTAAGAACTTGATTTTATATCATCCCTTTCCACCCTTTTAGTAATAGTTTGTTTCAAGTCACAAGCTAAAACAGAAACCTGGGCAAATTCCAAATCCAGTTTTGTGTATTTCCTTGGGTTCGTTAATATCAGCTAAATTTCTTTCCATTGCCAACAACTAAAAGTGCATCTTAAGCTAACCTAAGCCATAAGAAACTCAGTAGATTATTAAACAGTAAAGAGGCAACATCTAGCCTTATCTGACTGTCTCAGCACTGTCTCAAAGACCCAAGTGGCTTATGGCCTAGCAGCAAGGTGAAGTTTCCTTAACCCACTAACACTAACTCACAAGTTCTAACTCACAAGTACTGAAACAGAGGTCATACATAGCATTGATGGGATCACCTCTGCACCAGTCCTCTGCAAAGCAGAAAACTGTGAGTTAGCAACCCAGCCTTAAGCTAGGACAACTAGTCACATAGGTCAAGAATCGGAATAGCATTTTATCGAGTGGTTAGCTTCCCTCGAACCAAATAGGTCTACACACAGCCCAGAGGCTGACTCATTCAATAGCCCATCACTATGTCTGCTACACAACAAAATAGAGAACTTGATGTTTTCAATTAGTAGCAATACCTTGGAAAGTTAATACTCTCCATTACACAGGTTCAATAGAGTCACAAAGTAGTATCTCCCAGTCACATTTTTCACCCTATAAAAAATGTATTATTCTACAATTAATCAAATTTGTCCTTAAGAGTATGTTTCAGATCCAATGTTATGAACTGGGAAGTTAGAGAACACAGAAGAACAACCAAAAAAAAAAAAAAAAAAAAAAAAATAGGCTTCTACAAGCTGATGACAGAAAAATGTAAATGAATGGCTTTGTAGGAAAAATTTAAATGAGATGATATGTCTGACCTTTCACTAGTCTGTCCAATTATAACCCTTTTTACAATTGTAACAAATACTTATATTACCAAAATGTTTCTATGATTGCATTTTAGTAATGAAAATGTGCATAAATAAAAAAAATCACAAAATTGAAGAAAACTTATAGAGAATGACTGGCCAAGTCATGTAAAACAACTCAGTAACATCTAAGTTGAGACCTTTTATGGTATTTCTGATTTAATTTATGGTATGTGGGACAGAAAGGGAAAGGACACAACTCAGGAACAGCATGTCCATTCTCTAAGGAATTATAAATGTAACCCAGCAATTCACCTGACATATAAATCCAACTTAGAGAATAAACAAAACAAAAGAATCAAACAGTAAAATTGTCAATGCCATCCAGGGTAATGGTCACTGGTCTTTCAGAATTTTTCAACTTCACAACTTTGTAAAATAACCCAAATTTCAAAATGTGTGAGAAATTCCTCTCCAGGTGATTTACAAAGAATTCCTGTAAACTTGTTCCTGTGTTTTCAACAAGGCAAAAGAAAAGACTGTTAGAAAACTTTTGGAATTAATAAATACAGTAAATTTGCAGGACACAGAATCAAAATAAAAATAGTAGCCTTGATTTAAACAAAAAGCTTACTCTCTGAGAGAGAAATTAAAAAGAATATTCCATTGAACATAACTGTCCCTCAAAATTTAAGTATTTAAGATCATATCTAACCAAAGAAATCAATGAAAATGTCAAGACACTGAGAACAGAAATCACAGATTATGGGGCCATTGCATGTTTCTAGACGGGCAGAATTATTATGACAATGTCTATAGCTACCTATGATGGTTAGTTTTATATCAACTTGATACAAGCTAGATTCATCTGAGAGTGGGGAGCCTGAGCTGAGGAAATGCCTCCAACAGACTGGTCTGTAGGCAAGTCTGTATGGCATTTTTTAAGTTACTGGTTGATCAGAGAGGGCCTAGCCCATTCTGGGTGGTTTCATTCCTGGGCTAATATCAAAAGCAGACTGAGAAAGCCATCAGGATTAAGCCAGTAAGCTTCCATGTTCTTGTCCTCTTCATCAAGTCCTTCCTCCAGAAACCTGCCTTGAGTTCCCGATTCCCTCAGAAAATAAACTATGATGTGAAAATACATTCTGAAATAAACTCTTTCTCCCTCAAGTTGCTTTTGGTTAGTATTTTAAAATAGTAATAACAACAACTCTAACTGAGACATAGTTTTTGTAGCAAAACTATGCAAAATACAAAATATACAGAATTCTTCGATACCTAGCAAAATTCTTGTGTCATATTTCACAGGTGTAGACAAATAATACAAGAATTCATATTGAACACCGAAGAACAAGAGCAGTCACGGCACTCCAAAGGAATAACAACACTGCTGTGAATATTAGAATAACTGACCTCAAATTAAAAAGAGCTATAGTTGTAGAGACAGCTGGGTACTACCATGAAAACAACCAGAGAAGCCAAAGGAATATAGTAGAAGATCTGGAAATTAAAAAGCAAAGCTATATCTACTTATTTTTTGACAAGGTATGTAAAAACATACATTTGAAAAAAGATAGCCTATTCAACAAATAATGCTGGTAAAATTGGATTTTTACCTGTACAGAAGAAAATATGATTATCTTTTACTTTGTGTGTGCGCGCACACACACACACACACACACACACACACACACACACACACACACACCAAAGAGATCTTAATTTAAAACCTGATGCACTGTAATTTTTAGAATAGCCCACAGAGGAAACCCTTCAGGATACTGGGCTATGCAAGAACTTTCAAAATAGCACATTAACAGCAGCACAAGCAACAACAGATAAGATTATATGAAAATAAAAAGTCTCTGAACAGCCAAGGAACCATTCAGCAGAATGGGAAAAATTCTTCACCAGTTATACTTCAAACAAGGGGCTAGTAGCCTGCATTTATTTAAAAAATTGCAGAAATTAAATAACAAGGCAATTAAATTACTAATAAACAAATGGGCAAAGGGACTGAATAGACAAACAAAAGAAAAGAAAAACAAATGGTCAATAAATATTTAAATTTCAGTGTTCCTCAACACCAGGGTAAAATAAATTACAACTATTCTGAGATACCACCTCATCCAAATCAGAATACCTGTCAGAGTAAAAGGACAACACATGTTGGAAAGGACATGAAGTGGAAGGAACCCTTACTCACTATTGGTAAGAGTCAAACTACTGCAACCATTTTTGTAAATTAGTTTTCAAAAAAAAAAAATTTAGACCTACCACATGACCCAGCTATTTCTCACTGTAGCATATACCCAGAAACATACAATCTTCCATAGAGATGTATGTGCCCCCATGTTTTGGATACATGAACCCCCATGTTTAGATATATGTACCCCCCATGTTTAGAGACATGTACCCCCATATATAGTACTGCTTTATTCAGTACAGTGCAGAGCCCTCGTGACCTCCCAAAGGCCTTACCCGAATGCTGGGAGCTAAATTCCAATAATGAAATTTTTGACAAATAGGAACATTTGGACCACTGCACCAGTAACTTGCATTTTCTTCACAACATACACAAAACCAGAAGGTCCCAGTTTTTAAATTAAGCAAACCTAAATATGTGCACATCTAATTATTGTTTTAAAAAAATACCTACCCCTTAAAAATATTTACCCAAGAGGGGGCCTCTCAAAACTCCATGTACCAGTTCCAGTCTACATCCGCTGGCAATAGATTAAATACACCCTGAGCTCTTAAATCCAGAGTCCATGCTGAGGCATGTAGCCCAGTCACCCAGTTCTCTCTCACAGAACAAGCTGAATGGAAACAGAGAGACACAGAGACCCCTGTCTGGATTCCGTGTGGCCAAGGAGAGGGCTCCCATGCCTGGAAGTCTGGACGATCTCATGTTGGACATTTTCTCCAGACACTTCGAATAACACCAATTTTTCTGCCCTTTTCTACCCCTTTGCCATATATCTGTACCTGGTGTTTCTGTCTGTTGGGATTTCACCCAACAGCTCTTTTAACCCCACAGAGAAACATGGAATTTGGGGAATAAAGGGTTTTGAGACAGTGAGAATCATCCCTATTGACAGCAGGGTAAGGGGCATGTTAGGAAACAAGGTTTATTCCTCTTTGCCTATTTCGGCTAGTCCTCTCTTCCTTTAGCTCCAAAATTTTTGTCCTTTTTGTAGACTTCTGAAGGAAAGTTTCTTTACAAATACTCACATGGTATCTTATTTCACTTAAAAAACTAATTTACTGGTGTGCTCATAAGGTTCAAAATAGGTTTATAAATGGTGTGTGTTCTAGAGAAAGAGCATTTCAGAAACTTCCCAAAGTGATATCAAAATCGTCAATTTTCTCCTTTATTCTTATGTCGTTGTTCCTCCACTTTCTGAGTCATTTGAGTGATTGACTTTTAGTATTGATGCAGCTTGGTCTGTTGGGGAGAGCAGATTTGATCATGTCTCAATACCTCATCTGGCCTTAAAACCTTTGGTTCACTGGTTTCTAAACCCTGAGTCACAACTCCTTTGGGAATCATATATCTGATTCCTGCCCACCAGATATTTACATTACAATTCATAACAGTAGGGAAAAAAAAACCTTAGTTATGAAACAGCAATGAAATAATTTTAAGTTGTGGTACCACAACATGAGGAATTGTATTAAAAGGTCACAGAATTAAGGAGGTTGAGAACCACTGTTGTAGTTCACCTGACAATCGGTGAGAGAGAGCGGGAAAATATTTTATCAAAACATAACCTTTTGTACTTTTTATTTTATCAAAAAGTTAATGTCCTCTCTTGCTTATTGAAAAGTATTATAAAGATGCAAAGACCATTTTAGAAAGGAAATTTCTCCATGTCACACATCACATAAAATACAAGCAAAAACTCTCTGCACCTGTCAACAAGCACACACAGATTCAAAACTAATTTCTTAATTATCAGGTAATCTAATTTACAGTTCATTTACTATTTATTAGTACTGCCTTCTGAACACATTTTATAATAACATCTGTCTTCAACATGGGTGGTGACGATTAGTACCAATGCAGTTTATTATTTTTTTAATAGTTTTCCAGAAAATAGCTTTGAGATCGATGGCCTACCCCTGACATACAAATCAATCTGTATGTAGTAAATCTTGCCTGGGCTTTCTGCCCCTTTGGTGCACACTATAAAGCTCCTTGTATATTTCCAAAATCTGATTTCATACCATCTTTCATTCTATTTAGCCAGGTAAGAATAGCAGCAAGGTCACTGGCCTCAGGAATAGATGCTTCTTGGCCAGTGCATTCTGAAAGAATAACCATTTTGATTTCCATTACATTTTCTCCTATTACCCCATTGCCTGGTGTATTTGTTTTTCCTTTTCTTTCTCAGACACAACATCTGTCCTATATGCCTCGCTGCACTGTCTTTTCAATAAGGAAAGTGCAGCCACCGAGAAAGAAAATAAATATCAAATTCCAAGCTCCCTGGAGAGCTGACCCAAATTCTCAAATGATAGTATTTAAATGTATTCTCCTCTCAAAGCTATGAGATCATCACATGATTCCTTAATGACTCAACTGTCATAAATACTGGCCAGCCACCTCTGACAGGCCTTTTAAAAAAGATAGACGCGATTAAAATAATGTGAAAAGCAGACTCCTGCCCATCAAATGATGAATGTAAAAAGAAAAAGTGTGGAGTGTTAAAAGACTGACAATAGTTAGTTTGGTCACCGACTTTCTCAGCACCAGGTGAATAAAGAGCAATAGTGGGTATCTCGTACTCACCTGACTACAGTTTAACAGGTCAATACTGCATGTGGCCCACTTTCCCAAGTACTTTATAATTAGTCTCTAAGTGTTATAGTCAACACCTAAGGTTCTTTCTTCTCAGCATTAAAGCTTGTCTAGGAACCCCATCTTTACCAAAAATGTAAGGCTATCTTTCACCTCAAAAGTTAGTATCCTAAAATATTTGAAGGAGGCACCATGTGGGAAGTTAAAGGGCCTGAGGGGAAGATAGAAAGAACATATATACTACAAGCTGGCTTCTCTAGATCATCAATATACATAGGCATCAACACATATAAACTTACACAAATAAGTACAAGTGTGCACATGCACACATGCACACACACACACACACACACACACAAGCTAAATGTTTAGCTTCTTTAGTAAGTTATGAATTGATATATTTTATTGAGCAGTCTAAACAGATTAAACATTATTCATACTTAAATATTTGTGTCTCACAAATACACACTTGTCTGTCAAAGATACCAGATTAACATTCCATATCTGCAAGGAATGTGATGCTAATTGCATAAATTTTCTTCCAGTATTAATTTTAATTATTTAGAGCTTCAGGAAGCTCTCCGTAATTTCCCATCTGACAACTGAGGCCCAAAAGAACAGCTGCCTCCAGTTTCGTGCTCTTATGAACACACTAGGTATCACAGAGTCAATAAGCATAAGCATGGATTCTCTGTGTGTTCCATGGAGGTTATGAAAATGAACCCTTTTGGAGGAGTTCAGAGCAAACCTGCAACTGAGAATGATGTCCAAGCCACTGTGCAAAGTATTATGACAGTTGTAGATCTCAAAGGAGCTGCAGGAAGAGAGGCTCCCTGCTGTAATGAACATAGCACAGAGTTAAATAATAAATCACAATCACTGCAATAGCCATTACCTATCAGAAAGCCACCATGAGCACACAGCACAAATATTTAGTTCCGCACAGCTGTATATCTACACGGGAACCAAATGAAGAAGTTAGCTATCCATACTTTCTAACAGAGAGGATGAATGCTATTTGTTTATAATGACTTGAAAGTCAAAATAGTTTTATCTGAATTTATCACATGCAAAAGAATGTACACTGAAATCTAGTCATAACCCACGCCTGAATATATTCCCTAGTATAACTAGGAATCAAGGGCCAACATATACATAATTTAGTACAAACATCTTTGACACCTCATTTTTTCTTCTTCTTCTTTATTCAAGAGACAAAAGGCTTCCTGCAAGAACACATAGGAGTTTTATTTGCTCTCAGACATGCCAATTCAGGGCACAATGAACTACATGAATTATTCATTTGAAGTTGGTTTTGTTTGTTGTTAGAAGTTTTCAGAGGCTCAGGATAAAAAGGCAGGTAAACTGGGTCTAGAAATGGATACAGAAACAAAAGGACTTATAATAACACAAAATGGAACTAAATACACAATTTCTAACATTGGTGAAATGTCTCTAAGTGAAATTAGTCTCCCCTGGTCAATAAAATAAAAGAAAAAAGAAAAGCATTTATCAAAGACAGTTGATATACAATTCAATTATGCTGACTCTCCAGCAACAAATACATGGTCAGCTATATCCATGAAACTACAGCCACAACTGTAAATGTTCTCATACATACAGCCTTTTAACTAATGTATCCTAAAGGAAAGAAAATTGGTTTTGGATATTTATATCAGGACATGCTAGGAGAGAACTTGACATATATTAGAGATGAGCAAATATTATTGGCTGAATCACCTTATTAAAGGCATTAGATATAGTGACACATCTTTACCAAGACAACAACTCCTCATTGAAAGCAGTGTACCTCACCCTTCCTTTAACATTTTCTTGTTGTTTATTTAAGTAGAACTACATCACTATTGTGATTTCTAAAAATTGGAAAAATCATAGAACAAAGAAAGAAGTTGAAATACGACTTCAGAAACCATGGCTACATCATCCATTAGAGTTGCTGATGTTATAGCAAGAAAGGGAAGCAGAAGCAAACTAAGCTCACAGCTTAACCTCATGAAACATAGAAGGGGTGCAGTCATTGTTGCTAGTAAAAGTCTAGGCAGCTGAAACAATAGACAACTTGAGTAGAAAACAGATAAAACTTTCAGCAGCATTACCCTAGATTAGCATCGACACAAACCTAGAGAAAATTCAGGCACTTAACCTGAAAATGGGGGTTTGGGGAAATTATTTGTTTTATAAATGTCATACAAATGTAGTATATGCATTTCCCATTACTAACTGTATACAATAGATTTGTTTAAAATTCTACTATTTGCCCCACACAATATAGAAAGTTTTGAAATATCAGTGGGTAGCATGGAGCCAGAAACAAGTAAATCTCTGTAAGTTCCAGGACAGCCTAGTCTCAGAGGGAAAAGTATAATCAGCACAGAGAAAGCCCAGCCACCCACCTTACTGCCCCCCTCCCCACACACATACCATGAAACCTTTGCAATAGTATTAGCTTTATTTTGTTATAAACTTTCATTTTTAAAAAATATGAACGAAAAAGCTAAGTTGTTCTTAAAATGTAAAGAGCCATAAAGTTTGTCCCTGTAAGTAGACTCAACACTCTTTAATTACCTCCTCTACTTTACTCCACACATAGACCCTCATGCACCCAGTATACACATTTGCTTTTTCTTCTACCCTAGTTTTTCCAGCATAAATAACCACAATTTTTAGGGACTTAAATATTCAGTGTTGACATAATTATGATAATGGGCACGTTATTCATAGCTAAGCAAAGCAATGTACTGTGATCACATGTTCTTTCCTTTATAAATTCTGATTTCCCTGGTGGTACATAGGCTCAGGCGCTCTAAAGGAAAAGTCAATCACTTCAATTGGGTCTAACACATTGGGAAACCCATCTGTTTCATGTTTTCCTTGGAGACTTCACTCCTGGATATGTAAATCGTCTTGCACCTATTTGGAGTGATTTAACCCCTGTTCTGGTATTCTAAAATTTTCACAACTGCTTTTTTCTTCCTTTTACCCATCACCAACATCAATATTGAACCCACCAGATACTAGGCAAGTACTCTATCACTTTATCAACAACTTGTTATTGTTGTTTTATAATTTACTTGTTTTAAAAATTTTTTCCCTGCAAGTATCTCTGTGTACCATATGAGTGACTGGTGATAGAGGTCAGAAGAGGGTGTCAGATCCCCTGGGACTGGAATTCCAGAGAGCTGTGAACTGCCATGTGGATGCAGAGAAATGAACCACTGTCCTTAGGAATACTGGCACCAAATGTTCCCTGCCACTTACCCAACTCTCCAGCACCTAAATTACTTAGTTTATTTTCACTTTTTTTCCACTTTGTTTCCACTGACTCTGGCATAGATTAGCCATTTGTCAATGTAAATTTCTCATCATTTTGGTCTCAATCTATTCACATTTAACAAAAATACTCTATGCAAACCTGACATTCTGAGCACATCAAGGTCTGATTATTTGTGAGTCATGGTGCTGTGATACTGGAGAATTCCAGAATTCTCTGAGATAACAGCATCAGAATTTAGGTCTCCAAATGTGTTTGTAGTTCTGTGAATAAAGGGGAAAAGAAGATGAAATCCTACGTCTAAAAGCACAGACCAGTTAATGCCACATTTCTTCTTTTAGAAAGATGAATCACTTGCCCTGATCCCCTATCTCCAGAAGCCCTTGGGTTTCACTCAGGGCTGAGCTTAGTCATGAGTCTGAGAATACAGCATATTTTGGACAGTCACAACTAATCTTAATTCTTTAGTTTATTTTACAACTGAACTTTGGAAGACACCTTGTGGTTCATATATTCTTAAAATCCTCACTGTGAGGTATAAGAGATGGTTTTTAACAGTTTTGTTTTAATCATTGTAACACAAGCATGGCTCTAACACCATCCAAGACTTTCCAAGTCATTGCTGGACCTTCAGTTCTAAGTTTTTTTTTAACATGTCCCCTATTAGACTTTGTTTTCTAGAAGAGGGACTTTTTTCTGCAGTTTAAAACTCCATCTGTGTTATTGTACAAGGGACCTAAGAGACCCCAGAAAGAAATGTTTAAACCATCATTGCTTAGTCAGTTGATAGTAACACATATTAGATCAATTATCTCTTGAACACATATTAGATCAATTATCTTTTGATATTTCTAAATACCTTGTAAATTTATAAATTTAACACTGAAAGTACTTAAAATTTCATAGCAAATGTAACTTTACTAATTAAAATCAAAATATCCTTAGAATAAAAGTTGGCTATAAAATGAGAAAAAAAAACATATGAATTCCTTTACACAACATCTTGTAGTCTTTTTGTCCCCACTTCATCCTCCTTGCCCCTTCAACCAGCCATACCCTGCAGACAGGTCTCACCATGTGGTCCTTGCTGGCCCAAAACTCCCTATGTAAAACTAGCTGGCCTCAAGCTCACAGAGATCCTGTGTCTGCCTCCTGATGCTAGGGGCTCAGGCATCTTTTAAATCTAGGAATTCAGTAACTAGTCCTTGAAATTTCCATACAGTAGCATGACTCATTTGTTTTACAATGAATTAGTTTTCTAATGAAACAAAAACATGGCTCCTTTATATTCTAAGATATTTTATTCTTGGGAAAGAAATGTTATTAAATGTAAGAAGTAGCATTTAAAATCTCTTAGTTCTCAAAACATACTTTCATGAGTCAGGGAAACTATGCTCATGAATTAATTGTCATATACTCTAACAACACAGATAATTATCAGGACTTAAAGATATATTCATGAAGATCAACCATGGAGAAGGAAGTTTTAAATAAATGTCTACAGAAGAAAAAAATCTTTTCATTTTGAAATTGCATGATAGTTCCATTTCCCCTTCCCAGAGAGATAGACTACATTTTACAGGTGGACTGGGGACAGGTGAGGATGGGACAGGAGGAATTGCATGGTGGAGTGAGGGATAGAGGGAAAGACTACTACAGGGAGGGAGACAACTGGAATAGAGGAGGATTTAGAGGATGATGGGGAAACCTAGTGCAGTGAAAGCTTCCTGGAACCTATGAGGGTTTCCCTAGACAGGACTCCCAGTAATGGAGAATATGAAGCATATTATATCTTGTAATGTATATGAAGAAGATTGTATCTTGTTATGCCATGCTCATCTGAGATCCCTGGAGGTCTTTACTGAGGGGGAAATGGAGGAGTGAATCTGGGAGAGAGTGGTAAGGATGGGAGTAGTAGATCAAGGGGAGGTTGTGATAGGGATGTACTGTACAAGAGAATTTTTTTTTATAAAGGAAGGAAACTGCACAGTGGCTTCAAATGTACTCATGAGCTGACGTTCTTTCAGTTTACAACTGCATCTATTAAACTCATTCAGATGAGTTTTCACAAGATGAGTGACTGGTAGGATGGCTAAGTGGTTATGAGCACTGGCTGCTTCTCTAGGTTTGACTCCCAGGACCTGCATAGAGACTCACAATCATCTGTAACTGCATCTCAGGAAATCTAATGCCTTCATCTCTGAGGGCACCAGGCATGCATGGAGTATACATACATACAAGCAAGCAAAACACCTATACATATAAAATAATAAAATAAAAAATAAAAACAACTATGTAATTACATTTTAACCCTTAATAATAAAAACTAAATGATAAACTTAAATAAACAACATATTACTAAGATATATATGTACACATACATATATGTATGTATATATATATACACATAGTCATTATTTGATAATATTTTTACATGTAATGAGAAACCCCCCAAGTGAATTATGAGTTGCATGAAATGAAAGGTAAAGCACTGTTTTAGAAAAAACAAAACATATTTACTCCATTTGTATATCTCATAAGTTACTCTGCCAAAAAAAAAAGAATCTTAAAGATTTATTTTTTTAATTTTTAGTGTTGCATTTGTGTATGGTTGTATAAGTGTTGGTGTTAGGGCCCTAGGACATCAGAAGAAGGCAATGTGATCCAACAGAGCTGGATTGTGACAAGTGGTGGAGAACTGCCTAATGAGGGTTCTAGGATCCACACTCAGACTTTCTAAATGAGTAAGCAGGAAGTGCTCTTAACAACTGAGGCTCTTTCCAGCCCCAGGTAAAAGAGTCTTAGATGCCAAATTTAATGTAATATTATCTTGTTGCCATACAACCAAAAGTATCAGGGAATTCCAGTATTAGTTGTTAATTCTGGGAGGTGGGTCAAAAACACATTATATAAAGCATAGTGCTACAGCTAAAAACAATGTAGTATATTTTTGAAGAACTCTGAGAGTATATTTTAAGTGCAATTACCATAAACACAAGATAGATATGTGAGGTAACATGTATTTTAATTGTCATGGATTAACCATTCCGGAATATATCCATAATCGCAGCATGATGATATATACTATAAATACATACACCTTTATCAAATAAAAACCTACTATTATACAGTTGGAAAATCAACGAAAAAGGAAACAAAAATTTCAAAAAGAACACACAGGCCACCTGTCATTAATCATGCCCAGAAAAAGCAAACAAACCTTAACTGTACCGTGACTCAGACATTTTACTCTGGGGAGAGAGTTTCAAAATGTATCAGGACAGATGGTTTGGTGATTCGCAGTGTATGAACACCACTGAGTCATTGTTGCTGTATAACACAGGACCACTTTATGACAGCAAGAGGCAGAAAGGCTAGGAAAAACTGTGGGCATACAAGATTAACATGCAGAGACTGAGCAGGAAAGGCTGTCAAGATAAGTGACCCTTTTTAATGGGGTTAACTTCTCAGAGCATTCTTGACATTGGAATCTGTTAGCACAATGTGTCAAGCTAAAATTTTGCAGCCTTAAGCACCAAGGAAATGTTACAAGTAAGTGAGGCTTCAAGGGACCACAATTAAATAGCAGGAAGGCACACAATTAAAAACGTTCTTGAAGGAAGAAAGGAGGAGTTAAATTAATTTATATAAATTAAGAATTAGGAAACTTCATTGCACCTTCTGTGTTTATAGACATGAATCTTTGTCAAATTCTTATTCAGTTCAGTGTGTAGTCATCATGACTTAGAGCAATGTTCAAACCTACCTACCATAAAGAAGTTGGTTAGTTATTGCCTCCCACGCATTAGCACTATAACTGATTAGTTCTTACAATTTCATTGTTAGCTAAGTGCATTCTCCTAAACACACACATACACACGTATATGTATAAATAAATATGAATTCTTGTTTCTCTAACATGGAACTATCTGGCTTGTAGTCAGCATTTACCATGTGACACTTGGTTTGGGATGGGGGGGTGTTGGGGAGCATGGGAGGGAGGGAGAGGGAACTGGGATCAATATGTAAAATAACAAAAAATAATAATACAAAATCTTAAAAAAGGAAAGAAAATGGTTTATTTATGCAATTGAAGAGTATATCAAACTTCTAAAGATTTTTTTTCTAAATTTATAGGTCAAGTAAGATAAACTGTTCTTTTTTTTTTTTTTAAGCTCAATTTAAAAGGTGAGCACATGGCTCAGTCAGTATAATGACTGTCTTGCATGCACGAGGACCTGAGTTTAGTCCTTATAACCTACTTAAAAAGCTGAGTATGGTAGTGCAGCCTTTTCAACCTACCTTAGTTGCCATATCCTCATCCAGTAGGAACATATGAGATCTTATCCAAATGAAAAAAAAGTGAATGTCTCCTCCTAAGGATGATTACTCAAGTTGTCTTATGGCCTTCACAATCACATATACACTTGCATGCACCCAGGTACACACAAATGCATGAAGACACACACACAGAGAGATGTCAGTTAAGAATTACTCCATTCCATATTATATGTATATACATACATTTACATACACATGCAACAATTAATGCAAAACATGGTTGTGAGTTTGACAGAAAGCAAGGAGGGTTGGGAGGGAGGAAAAGGAAGGGAGAAATGATGTAATTATAATTTCAAAAAGAAATGGAAAACATTATGTTAAATACAGATATATAATATATGAAGAAAGATACTACCTCATTGGTCTATCTGGGTGATGAGGGTAAAGGGGGATAAAAAGAAAATCTACCATTTGCTATCCACAAATGATCATAGGATCATATTTCTCCTAATATGATTGTAAGTTTGACAGCACAATAAAAACAAGCATAATTGATAGATTAGCAAATCTCAAACAGAACAAGCTTTCCTTTTCAAAACAAATCAGAGCTCCATTGTGCTCATGTCTATGTGCCTGTATATGTATATTTGTATACTTGTGGAAGCCAGAGGACACTCTAGGGTGCCGCTATTGGGCATCATTCATGTTTTTATTGAGACAGGGTGTCTCAGTGGCCTGGAATTCACCAAGGTTGCACAGAAAGCCTCAGACCCCAGGGCTCTCTTCCTTGCCTCCTCAGTGCTGAAATTTCAAGCCTGTACAACCATGATCAGCTATGTTTACAGGAAGACATTTCTACACTATTTGGAATGAACCAAATTATTCTAAACTTCATCATTAATTATAAGAGATTATCCCACAAAATCTCCAATAAGCTACTGGAGAGAGACACAATATAGTAAGAAAGAGACAGTGGGGATAGCATCATGAGTGGTTATAAGAAATGAACCATGTCAGCAAGCAAGGGGTGAATCACACCACAGAGAGTGAGGGATCTTCATAAGGATGCAGACTTCATTCTAAATAAATTCTAGCAGGCCTTACACTGACCATGCTGTCCACACAAGAGGAATTCATAGAAAATAGTCTCAACAATATTACATACATATATATATATATATATATTTAAATAGATATATGAAATAATTTCTTATTCTAAGTATGTAAGAAACAACATATCATAATACTAATTATTGCCATCTGAACACTAGTAATCACATGCTTTCCAACCAGGAAATAGTTTTACTTGATGGTAAACTAACTAGCATTTCATATATAAGCTGCGTATATCTAAAATATGGAAGAAAAATACAACATTTAATTAAAGACTACTAAAACAAAAGACACAAATATTTTAATGCATATACATAGTATACTGCTATGCATGAAATGCCATGTCCAGTTTATCAGTATTAACGATTATAATGGGGCAACTGATGACCACATTCAAATTTAAATCCTAAAAGTGAAGTTAATGAATTTACAAGTATAATGTGAACACTAACACACAATTTATATATTATGACCTCATTTCAATTGCATAAACTGAGATCTTAAGCCTAGTAGTAAATGATGAATGGATAGGCGCTTAGTATCCTAGTAGTTTTTCAAGGCTTTAGGTGCCTATTTTTTTATTTAATTTTATTTTTTCATTTTACATACCAACCCCAGTTCCCCTTCCCCTTTCTCCTGCCCCTCATGTCCCTACCTTCTCACCCAGTAAACAATGTCTGGACTAGCAAGGACTAAGCCCCTCCCCCTACATCAAGGTTGAGCAAGGTATCCCACCATAGGTAGTGGGCTCCAAGTACATATACTTGGGATGATTACAGGTCCTACTGCCAGGGGCCGCCAAATAGATCTAGCCTCATAACTGTCACCCATACTTATAGGGTCTGGTTCATCCCATGCAGGTTACCCAGTTGTCACTGCATACATAGTCCATAAGCTCCTGCTAGTTTGGGTCAGATAGCTCTATGGTTTTCCCCATCATGATCTTGACCTCCTCTTGCTCACAAGGTCCCTCCTCCCTCTCTTCAACTGAACTCCAGGAACTCAGCCCAGTGCTTGGCTGTGGGTCACTGCATCTGCTTCCATCAGTTACAGGATATAGGTTCTACGATGAAAGTTAGGGCAGTCACTAATCTGATTAAAGGGGAAGGCCCATTCTGGCAGCTTCTCCACTATTGCTAAGAGTCTTAGCAGGGGTCATCCAAGTGGATTCCTGGGAATTTCTCTAGTACCAGGTCTCTCCCTAAACTCATAATGCCTCCCTCTATCAAGATATCTCTTTCATTGCTCTCCTCTCTCCCAACTCAGCTTTCTTGATCCCTCATGTTCCAATACCCAGGTTCCCTCCCTTCTAGCCTCCCCCCGCCCAAGTTTACCCAGGAGATCTTAACTATTTTCTCTTCCTAGGGCCCTCTATGTATGTGTCTCTTAGCATCTTCCTTCTTACCTAGCTTCTCTGGGTTTGTGGGTTGTAGCCTGCTTATCCTTTGCTTTACATCGAATATCCCGGTGCCTATTCTGATAAAAAATCTTTTACTCTGAAACTTGATAATTACAAATATTTATGTAGAACTGAACATATGCACTTGTCCTAATCACACCTTTTAAAATGGTAAAACATTAAAGAGCCTGGGTATGCTCATTTGTTTCTTCAGTTCCTCTTTGTAGAAATGTATTTAGTGCTATAAAATTTGACATCACATTTTAAAATAAAGTTTTGGCGAAGAAAGGATATTTAAAGTAAACTAAGAATTCTTATTAATAAATAATACACCTTGTAACACAAAGGGATACCAACATATTTTTTAATAAAGAAATATTTTCATATGGCAGGGGAGATGGTCCTGTCCAAAAAAGCGTAAGGACTTGACATTGATCTTCGAGAACCAAGAAAAACATGGGCAAATGGGGGTAAGCTTGGAATCACAAGATTGGGGGTGGAGATGGGCGGAGCTCAGTGCACACAGGCCAGCAAACCTGCCTTACTTAGGGAACTCCAGGCCAGTAACTCAAAACACAAAGTGGACAGTGCCTGGGGACTGACACCTTAAATAGTCCCCTGACCTCCGCACACACATGGGTGGGGTGACTTATATTTGACAATAATTCAACCATGAGATAGAATATGTCATAAAGGAATAGTTGGCATGTGGGAACTGGAGGAGGCACATCTCTCAAGAGAGCTCATCACAAGGTTTTCATAGCCGCAAACACTGTCACCTGGTTAGAGTCATTCCGACTGCCAATTGTCAGTTGGTAACCTTCTTTGGAATTTTGTTTGCCTGTCTCAGATAATGCTCTTTAAAAGAACTGTGAGATTTAAAATGTTAATTTTTTTAAAGTATGGAACATGCATGTATACACAAGCAAAATGTTGTGATAATCTTAATTTTTAGGTAAATATTTCTTTATAAATAGTGGAATGATGTACACTAAAGGTTAAATCACACTTATATTTGGGTAGTATAACATAAAAATTTTACTTTCACATTTTCTGTGATTTTCTAACTTCAAAATATTACTTCAACCTTAGCCCAAATAAAAAAAGATAAAATACTGTGTGCTTTACAACTGATTTCTACTAATAGTTGTATATATACATATATGCATAAATAGACATGTTCATAGAGACACATACATAATCAAACATTCATGTACACACATGCACAATCCAACATATGTTTTTTCTAATTGTTTCATATATACACATATTCATAATAATAGTCTTTATTTTGCCTACTTTTGTTTATATGCACTGATGCTCTAGAGAAATATATACCTTTCTAAAATAACAAAATGAATGAGCAATGTTCAATGTGTTTACTTTTTCAATCTTAAGGATGTTTGCTTTCTTCTATTCCTGGATCTTAAAGGATTAGGGCAGTCTTTTCTTTGACCAAGCAATTTTTCCTGCATGTGCTACACTTACTCTGTTGAAAATTGAAGGAAAATGTTATATTTGTCTTCATTAATATTTTATAGACACTAAAAGAATTCTTCTTGTGTTCTAAATGCTAAAAGCATTTATTCTTCCAGTTAGCTGTATGTGTTGATCATTAGATTATCTGAAGAGTCAAAGGAACAACCTGTTTTTATGGAATTTCATTCAACAGTGAGAAAACAAGACTGCAGGCAAAAGCAGCTTTTATAGTTGATGCTATAGTCAGTGTATCAATAAAACATGGTGAACATGAACAATATCCAATAGCAAAGTAATTTAACATTAGGTTTGGTATACAAATCAACACAAAGAACCTTATAGCTCTCAGAGAAATATTTTGACCAAATTTTGTATAAAACTTTTCCTTCTCAAAATATTTGAACTTCACTGGGCAGGTGGGAGCACATGTGTTTTATCACAGCATTTGGGGATCTCTCTAAGTCCAAGGCTAGCCTGGTCTACATAATGAATTCCAGGACAGTGAAGGCTACCACCTAGAGAAACTATGTCTCAGGAAAAACCAAACAAAAAAAAGTATATATATTGAACTTCAATAATCTTCATATTTTGGTAAGAAAATAAGTATGTTGAAACTCCAAGTTTAAGAAACATCTCCTGACACTAAACATGGCCCACTTCACTATTGCTAGTAATAAACATATCTGCATGTGGTTCAGAAATGGATGCGACAACATTACTCATCATGAAACAGCAGGAATGTCATCCTGCATATCACATGCTACTCCTGGTAAGAAAGGCTTCAGCACCCTGTGCTTAGTCACCTGACATGATTTCCCATTCTGAGGAGAAGCAACTGCCTTGTCTCTTCAGCCACAATTTCAAAGTACATATTCTGCAATGCTGAGAAGAATTAGACAAATAAACATGATTCTGTTTATAGCTTCATACACAAAATTTGTCATAGAAATTGAAAGTAGTGAAGATAAGTTTATTTTCCCTAAATTTACCTTTAAGCAGTGTTTTCATACTAGTCAACGACATGGCCAAGTATTTGGCAATTTAAAACTATCCAATATAATATGCAAGTGCTTTTTTAATTGAAAAACAAGACAGATTTATATTTTCCTTTGAGAATCTAAACATTTACATGCCAACTATTATCACAAGATTAAAAGGAATAATAACATAGTCCACCCTTTACTTATTTATGAATAAATTGGCTATTTAAGAGAGTGCCGTGAGCACACTGAGGCTTCTGTGTGCTTTCTTCGGCTTCTGCTTATACCTCTTTTCCTCTTCCTATCAATCTGTTGATCAAAGGGTCAGTCAAGCCATTTGCTTCCACTAAATCAAGTGTCTACTAAATCCATGTGGCATCCGATTTGCCTGACCTCTATATTAGTTTACTGGAGAAAGCCAGCTTAAATAATACAGATTTAATTTTTCACTATTCTGTAACTTAGAATCCAATGTCAAGTTTTCATCAGAGATTGTTGTTATTTGTGAATTCTTATCAGTATTTATCCCTAGAGTACTAATGGACTTTGGGAGCCCATTCCACATAGAGGGATACTATCTCAGCCTAGACACATGGGGGAGGGCCTGGTCCCTGCTCCAAATAATATGACAGACTTTGAAGACTCTGCATGGAAGGCCTCACCCTCTCTGGAGAGCAGAAAGGAGATGGGATGGGGTTTGGTGGGGGGACCAATAGATGACAGGAGGGTGCAGGAACTGGGATTGACATGTAAAACAAGCTTGTTTCAAATTTAAATTAAAAAAAAAATATCAAAAAAAAAAAAAAAACTCTATCCTAGACCTAGATGTGGCCCAGTATCTTCACTTAATCTTCCCCTGTGTCCAAGCCTTGTGTGAAAGACAACAGTCTTGTTGAAGAAGGGCTTACCCCAACGCCTATTATAATTTAATGGCCTATTTAAAGATACTCTCTCCAAAGACTATTAAATCCCTAGAGAAGCCCAACACTACAAATTTAGAGACACTATACAGCTTGTAACAAGATTCAAGGAGAAAGAACTCTCTGGGACCCATTTTACCCAAGGAACATAGAATTTATTGGAACCTCTGTAAAAATCCAGCACAAAGTATGGATGTGGAAGTTTCAGGAAGAGTGACTACTATGGGTGGGGTATGGTTCCTCCCTCAGAAGATTGTATACTAGAACCCTGTGACCCTGTGATGCAGTAGTGACGTGAAATCTTTAAGAAGTGGCACCAAGTATAGAAGGTAATTACATTATGTGGCTTCATCCTCATGAATAAATGAATGCCATTACTGAGCAGCTCTGATATTAGTGACTGGATTAGGTTTTAAGGGAGCAGTTCATTATAGAGTATGAACTTTATGTTCCTTTGTTGTGCTCTGTGTAGGCAGGGGGCCTTTGCCTGAATGCCAGTGCCATGCTGTTGCGAGGGTTTAACTAACAAAAATCAACCTCTTTATCATTTACTCCACCTCAGGTATGTTGTTACAGCAACAAAAAATAGGCTAAACAGTTACATCTCATCTGTCCCTAATCCTACACCAAGTTGACTTCAGTCCCCTATACAATTAAGATTCTCCTAAACTTACAAAGCCAAGAAAGATGATTTCTGAATCCTCTTAGAAAACACGACCTGTGTCACATTTAAAATTGTTTAAAAGAAATTCTACCTTTAAAAAATGTTGAAACTACATGGACTTCAGGAGCCCATTCCCCATGGAGGGATACTCTCTTAGCCTAGATACATTAGGGAGAGCCTAGGCCCTACCCCAAATGATTGACAGATTTTGATGATCCCTCATGGAAGGCCTCACTCTCCCTGGGGAGTGGATGGAGGATGGGGCGGGGGATTGTCTAGTGGGGGACAGAGAAAGATGGGAGGGAGAGGGAACTGGTATCTATATGTAACATAAGAAAAAATTATTAAATAATAATATGAAAGAAAATACAATCAAAAGACTCAGGTGTGATAGCACATGGCAGTCATCCCAGTAGTTGAGAAGCAAAAACAGAAAGATTAACAGTTGAAGGTGAGTACAGGATCCATAAGATGGTGTCACAAAAAAAAAAAAAAAAAAAAAAAAAAAAAAACAAATAAGAAAGAATAGAATCTTGGATGCATAGATGATAGACAGACAGACACATCGATAAATAGACAGATATAATACACACATACATTTATAGATAGATACATAAACATAATCTAAATACACATAGTGAAATAGATGATGTTCTGACAGAACATTATTAAAATTACAAAGAATTTGAAAACACACTTGTTTAATTCACAATGTAATGTCCTCTATTCTCAGAATAAATGTGTAAAAATTACAATTCTTGTAAATTAATTTCTGAAAACATGATAAAATTGATGCATATCACCATATAGGTAATTCAATATATAAATTACCAAATATCCACAAAGATTAGAATTAATCAAAATGCATCTTGATTCATTCATTTTTCAAGAACTCTTAAGAACTGATTTTTATAAATACTCAGCTAAAAGTTTTAATGAATTTCTTAGATCAATGTCATATAGTAAGGGATTATCTTAGTTAGGGTTTCTATTATGTTTTTAAAAGACCATCACCAAAAGTAACTTGAGTTGGATCATGTTTATTTCATCTCATAGCTTGTAATCTAGCATCTCATCAGGGCAAGTACTGATGCACAGACCACAAATGAGCATGTAAGACACTCTATTCTCACTCAGGAAGCTGCTTGTTCTTGAGCAACACATTTCACTCAACACTATTTATTTGCCTGAAAAATAAACTGGAAAATGCCATCACATATTCTGATCTTTCTTCAACTCGCCTCTCTGTCATTCTCAATTTCTTCCAAAAGAACAATCCAGGATCATAGGATTAAACACATCTGTCAGGGTTTGTTTTTTTTCTTTCTTTCTTTCTGATAATGAGAATCAAATTTAATAGAAAGACATAATACTTTCATAGAAAAGAAGATTAAAGCAATTAACCAAATGTAATAGAAAGTATTATCATAGAAAAGAAAATTAAAGCAAGTATGTTTGTTGACCTATAAATTAAAACGTCTGATCTTGTAATTTGTGGATGCTTACCCCTACAAAGTCAGAAAAATAAAAGATACTAGCACCATTATGAACACATTAGCTGAGCTCAGTCTTTTATTGGTTAATGCTAACTGGATATTCCCCAGCTTCTGGAGACTGACTGGTACTGTCTCTACAGTTCTGTGTTTACATAAGCTAGCACAAATACCCAGACATCTTCTGAGATTCACTGCTTCTTAATATGTGAGAATTCCTTTTCTTTGTACTTGCTGTCACTAAACACAGAAGTGGGAAATTACTATTGTCACACAAACAGAGCAAAAATGTACACTGCTGGCTCCCTTGGTAATGGACGCCTACTTATGTTGCAATAAAACCCAGGCAGATCATTGGGATAATTCCCCCAGGAGTATTCAGCTGAGAGAAAAAGTATGGTCTGCCTTGACAGGAACTGCTTTTAAGTCTTTAAACTGTCCTCCTCCTTCCAGTATTTATTCCATGTACCTTCCATGCAGCTGAGAACCGATCTTTCAAGTCCTTGGGCATATCTAACATACTCCAGGAGAGCAGCTGAGGCTGTGTTCATAACCAACAGGAGGGAACTTTTCTCAGAGCAGGTATTAGATGCCACTTGCTGCTTCTTAATATGCTGATTTTGCTTCCAACAGTGATGAGGCAAATGCTAGGAGAGTCAGCTGAGGGCTAGAGGAATGCCATTTAGATGAGAGATTTGATTGCAGAAGCACAGCAGCAATAGCAGCCATGGCTTCCCTTGTAGCTGGCAGATATTTGGCATCCCAAAAATTAAAGAAAAAGCAATTCCCACCAGATAGCAGCAGTCATAGAATTATGAAGCTCCAGTGAACAAGTATTTAGTGCCAAAGAATGACCATAAATAGTATAAAAATCTAGAAATTTAACAAAGTCTGAAATGCCTAGTTTTTCCATGTCCTTCCTACTCTTTGGATAATCCAGCTACCTCCATATCTCACCTGCCCGACACCTACAATGCCTCTCCTTCCTCCCCCCCGCCCCTGTCTCCCAGTGAACTTGGTAAATACTGTGATTATTTTGTTCATTCTCAGAAAAATTCAGCATATATCCCACAACTAATGCTTACAACTATAACAAAGCTCTCCGTTATCTTTTGGTTTGTTCCTTCCATATTCCTTTTTCTTCTCATTCTCCTTTCACATAGTTTGCATTTAAACAGGAATAAGCTATATTTACTTCTATTCCACATGCAAAATAATCTATCATTTTGTTCTGAAACAAAAAGCCAACATAGAAAAGAATGAGCTTCTTTGTCTTAAAGTTCCAATTCTATTCTTCCTGCCGGATCTAGTCACAAAAACCATGTACTAAAGAGAGGGAGTCATAGAAGAGGCCCGGCAAGCAGTAAAGGAGAAAGCAAGACTAGAAATGATGGAACAAATAGAATCATGTATACAGATCACTGGCAGGAGTTCCTGAGAAGTCTGAACTCACCCCAAAGAGAGGGAACAGTCCCAAGTTCCATATCACCTTGCAATAGAGGCAGTCTAAATGTCAAGTATCAAAAAACCAAATAGAAATAAAATCCTTAGCACAGTGTCTGTTATATGAAAAGCAGCCAATAAATTACTCTCATCTATTAAACTTCTTCCACTGTGGGGTCTTATATAAGATACTTGATGTGTTTACACATTTTCCCATTTAAAATAAAAATACTGCCACTTTGCTGAGAAGCTGTGAGGATTTATTGCATTTCAACGGATGTGATGAGTGAGTCAAAAATATTGTAATAATACATCTAGCTAAGTTGTTTTGATCTGCTGTTTGGAAATGCTCATTTGAGATGTAGACCATATTATATGTAATGATAATGAAACTTCTTAGGATGAACTACCAGCAAAAAGGCAACTTGAATGAATATCCACATTCTAAAAAAATGTTCCAAGTACATGCATATCAGAGAAGATTATTTATTTAATTATTTTCCTGCTTAAGAGGCCACATTATGTCACTGCACTTGGGTTAAAAATGGCCTAGGCAGTAATATATAGGGCAATAAATTCTCTCTAAATGTTCTTGCTAGCAAATGAGTCATTATTATTTATTACTGGTCCTTTACATCAGCAGACATAGAATTTCTCAGCATCAACAGCCATGGGTGACTGTTTTATAATTGGGCAGCATTTACAGGAAAAGCTGTAATTGGAGAATAAGGAGTCCAAGAACTAAATATATAAATTAAGCAGGGAAGGACTGGTGTCTTTTGTGACTAATGCCTAGGCTGTCAAGACAAAATTCGACTTTTGCTCTCAGTTGGGTGTTGAGGGTGTCAGTTGCTCCAGAATACGAGCATGGAGGACAGTAGGGTTACACGGCTGCAGGGCCCTAGGAGCCTATGCTGCCTATACGAAGAAAGCCCATGCAGAATAAATCACAGGTGTTGCATCTGTCATTAGTCACTGTAACTCTAGGGATGAATGGTTTGTAAATATATTTTAGGGAACAGATGTTTGGCATAGCTGGTCTGCTCATTTTGAAGTGATCATCTTGTCAACAACACCAGAATTAATCTACAGAGATGAGGAATACTTGTTGGCATTATTGTGACAACTAACAATATATCTATCATTTAAAGTTAGGTTCTCTTTATAGAATCCACTTGTACTATGTAACTATGTAACTATGTAACTATGTAACTAGCCATTCCTATCCAAACCAACCAGAAGTCCCGGGTTTAAACAAACAATAAAAGTCAGAGAAAAAAATAATTAAAAGGATTAAAATTTTCATATCCTTCAAAAGAAGACTCTGTCTGCTTTGTGATTCAACTATTTGATTTAGGAGACGTAATTTTCATAAAATAATTAAAGGTATATGCATATGTACGTGCGCGTACACACACGCACACACAAACACATATAATAAAGTGGGCTTTGAACAATAATATTACCAACTAAAAAATATGCATTATAAACCCAGTAGGAGACCTCATAATAAGTAATAAAATAATGTAATAATAAAAAGATATTAAAAGATTTAAATATAGTTATGTGAAAATTTCAATGAAATATTAACAAATTGTCCCTCACCATGCGTGCATGCATGCACACGCGCGCGCGCACACACACACACACACACACACACACACACACACACACAGATTATAAAGGGCAGTCGGTAAACATGCAATGGTAACTTCTTTCACTCTTACCAAACTACCCCTCGCCTCCTTTTCTGCAACGAATACTAGAAAATTTTCTACCACCAACCTATCTCTCTAGCTCTTTTGCTATATTGTTTTATTTAAAGTGTTTGCCATAAGGGTATGCTTACTGGCAAAGACAAGTATTAAAGGCACCAAATTCATCTAAAATAAAATACTTAAAGACAAAGTTGGGTTTCTGTAATTATATCATCTGTAAATGAAAGGTCATTAATTTGGAAAGATATAAAGATACTGTAGCATCATAATGATAAAAAGTAAAATAATAGACCCTGGCCTCTGTGTTTCAAGAAATTAGAGACTAAATATGCAAGAATTTCTAGAAGGCAGTACCAAAGCAAGTGTACAGAGAGTTTCAGCACACTGAAGCACAGGGCAGCACACTGTTTAATATTCAGGTAGTTTGGGCCTCTTGTAGCCAAAGACCACACCAATTGTAAGAAGACTGTGATTAATCTTCAGACAACATAGACCATCTCTACCTCTTAAGGTTCTACCTGGGAGTGAATGTAATAAAATGTGTAAAAGTGTTTAACACAGGTCTGTCAATAACGATTACTCAGCAGCTAAGGGTCCACATTACTTGGCAAGAATGCCAAGCTCTGACAAGTTGATGATAGCTGCTGCCACATTCAATACCCCTCACTCATGCATACTCACACACATGACAAAATGTCATTATCACCCAGGAGTGTATTACCCAAGGTCAGCAAAGAGGGGAGAGAGAATAACATAGGTTTAAAATACACCGGGAACAACAGTGCCTGAGCTTTATAACTAAAAGCAACCCTTACCTTGGTGAGCTTGCACATGTATTTGCTTGAAGGAGAAGGCCCATAATTCCCACCTCCAAGCAAGATTTATGACTCTAACATTCCTTAATTAAATTATCAAAGCCTTCCATCATGCTAACAGTAAACTCCTGTCCAGGGACTTTAGTGAAGCCCTCGATTTCACAAGCTTGGAAGAATTATGGTACAATTTTAAACGAACATATCTCTATAGAGAAAGTGTCAAGGTGGCATCATACACCGCATGAAGAGTTTCTGTCTGCACTTTTCTCAGAAAATGAATTCCAGGGGGAAGGTCACTACTTGTGTAACTTTGTAGGAAGACAGAGGTGAAGAGAAAGGGGCAAACAAAAACATTAATACATAGGAAAATAAATTCAGCACTTCAGAATCAGTGGCTAAATGGTGTTTAATGTTAGCAATGTCACTGAGCTAGTGCTCAATAGCTAACTTGGTGTTGGGAGATGTTCGATATTTCATTATGAGGATCACAGAGGGTAGTCCTGGGTTTAGCACAACCATGTTCAGATCAGGAACACTTTGGAGAAAAGCTGCTGTTCATTAAAGGTGAGAGCAGCATTATACAATGGTTTGTTGTTTGTGTTTAGCCTCTATTTGACATGATCTAGGAAGCATCAGCATACATATCATAGGCTTTCTCAAAACTGCCTTTGTTTCAATGGCCAAGCTTGCCAGCTATCCTTAAGCACTAAGTACTTAAGAACTTCAAACCTCAGACCAGTTCTACTACTAACCACTTATATGCAGGGCCAGCCATCTGCTGCACATCTCAAGACTTGCTTCCTGAGTAAGCTCACACTCACAAAGCCAGGGTGCATTTCAATTCCCTGCCTTTACCAGTTTGTTTTTCTTTGCATAATTTAAGGCCTCACATTTGGCCACACAAAGCACTTCATGATGTGAGCCTTACACATCACTTTGCCCGATTCTCTCTTTTGTTGTGTATGTGTATATTTATATGAGTATGTATATGTGTCTTCCTTGTTCACATGTTCAGAGTTACATACGTACATGTGCTGTCCCGAAGAAAACTCTGGGTGAACTCTTGAAACACCTTCTGCTTTTGTTTGTTTGATTGGTTGGTTGGTGGATTGATTTTTGAGACTGGTTCTGTCATTTGTCTGAAATTCTCTGACAAGGCCAGGGTGGCTGGACAAGCCATAGGGATCCACCTGTGTCTGTCTCCTTATCCATGGAACTGCAAGCATGCTC
Organism: Phodopus roborovskii; assembly: GCF_943737965.1. Taxonomy (NCBI): domain Eukaryota; kingdom Metazoa; phylum Chordata; class Mammalia; order Rodentia; family Cricetidae; genus Phodopus; species Phodopus roborovskii. Next base: position 1,356,060 of record NW_026126744.1, on the reverse strand, counting down.
CATCACACCCCACTCTTTATGTCAAGGGTTTTGTGGGATGAAACTTGAATCCTCATGCTTACATGGTTCTAAAATCACTTTACTATGGGTTCTAACAGTACTTTACTATAGGTTCTAACAGTATTTTACTATGGGTTCTAACAGTACTTTACTATGGGTTCTAACAGTACTTACTATAGTTTCTAACAGTATTTTACTATGGGTTCCAACAGTACTTTACAATAGGTTCTAACTACTTTACTATGGATTCTAACAGTACTTTACTATGGGTTCTAACAGAAGTTTAGGTTCAAACATACTTTACTATGGGTTCTACCAGTATTTTACTATGGGTTCTAACAGTACTTTACTATAGGTTCTAACAGTACTTTACTATATGTTCTAACAGTACTTTACTATGGGTTCTAACAGTACTTTATTATGGGTTCTAACAGTACTTTACTATAGTTCTATTAGAACTTTGCAATGGACCTATCACCAACCCTTCACCTCTTTTTACTTTCCTCAATATAATCCCAAGCCCCTTTCTGTAATTTTGGCAATGCTGTGCTACCAGAACCTGAATTATCTCTGTCAAATTGTCAATATATCTTAATATTAAATATCACTTTCTAATCCTAAATCCAACTCAAAATCACAAAAACATTTCCAAAAGAGACTTAGAATAGAAACCTTTGCTTCGATTACTGGAGCCCACTGTTAAAGAATTGGATGTATTCTCTCATTTCTTTATTTCTTTTTTCTTGAAGGAATATTTTGACAATTACTCTTTTCAACAGTGCCTGTGTTCAATAGCCACTTAGTGCTGACACTTCTGGTAATAGTGGAAGAAGATACTGCATCCACCATGGAGCAATTTACAATCGAAAGTGTTCTTTAAAATCCTTCATCACTAACCTGTAAATAATGTATTAATCAGAAGAAAATGTGAAAACTGAAACACTAACAGTGATATCCTTGTGGCACACTGACAGGAATATGAACCTATTTCCTTCTTATTACTGTAATTGGGAGGGCTTAGCACTGCACTTAATGTTTTACCAGCTCTCCTGTTTGATCCCAAATTTCTACCATTAAATGTATTTAAATTTAAAAAAAATCCATGCAGATGAAACAAAGTTGTGACCTCAGACAGGAAATGGGCTATGTATCTGGAGCTTTCCTTTTAAGAAAATAAAAACTGGCAACCTAAACTGTGTTTCCCATTTAAGCTAGAATATGCTTTGGGAGGGATGGGATGAGATGGGAGGGTGGGTGGTCCTCCGGTGGCAGTGGCGGAGGAAGGGAGGGAGGGAGAAAAAAAAATAAATGAATAAAATGTAAACACACACACACACACACACACACAAAGGATCCAGTGCTCTGAGTGTAAATTCTGATAGGATATCATTTTTTAATTTTCAATAACCAAAAATATTGCCTAATGTTTCTGTATATTTTTAACCATTCAAACTGCCAACAACTTAATAAAACTTAAACTAAATAGTAAAAATACACACTTTACTAAACCAAAATGTACTAGATAAATGTAATAAATTCTGGATAAATAATATAAATAAAAGTAGAGTATAAAAGGTAATCTACCATCAAACAGTGAATATGACTGTTAGCGAGTTCATTAAGACCCAAGTGGTTCTGATATCTTAATAACTCTGTTCATTCCTATTACAGAACAAATACCGGTGAGAACAGCTTATTGGGAGACATAATTTCAAGGTTTCAGTCGTGTTAAATCTGTGGTGAAGACACATGTGGTTTAGGGAAGCTGCTCACCTCAGGAAAGCCTGGAGGCACAGGATGAGGGGACATGTCCTGTGATAAGATACATCCTTCAAAGTTAGTCTCACCCTGCCCAACTCACCACCTTAATACTGCATTTGGTTTGGGTTCATCAATTAGAGCAAGCCCTCAGCAGCTAAACGCGGCTCAAAAGCCCAGCAGTTGGCAGTCAGGTCTTTAAGGAGAAAGACTTAGATTCCAATCACAACAATAATTGTATTTGGAATACAAGCAAGACTTCTTAGGTATTATGCTGTTAGCACTCAAACTTGCATGGTGGAATACTCTCATTACTAGCATCAGTAAAAAGGAAAGGAACAAAAATAATCTACTCTTTCTCATGTATAAAATCAATTTATTTTCTAGACTTCAAACTTAAGCATTTTTTTTTCTTCTCAAAAATATGCCTACATCTAATTGGGGGGGAGGTGGAAGCAGGCAAAGTCCCTTTTAGGTAACTGTAAGAAGTACGGTTTTTTCGCCCACTCCATCTTGACCTCTCCTTACTACTTCCTCTTTCCTCCTTGTCTCCTAGTCCCTCCTATCTTCCTTTCCTATTGGCCAACAGTACTTTATTCATTAACCAGTATGAGAAACATATACAGAATGACATCTCCCATCATCTCCTCTTTTCTGTCTAATGTGGAATGCAAAGTGTGGAAATGGGCAAAAAATGAGAAGCAGTGAGTGCCTTCTCAGGCCCACTGTGGCAGCAAAGGAGATGTAAAGACGAGGCAAATGTCCCAAAGCTGTGGTGAGTCCACCTGGTTAGGCAAGGGACACTGCCTGTTGGGGATGGTGGGGGAGGGGAGTGGCGTCTGCCACCTGGGTGAAACCCAGGTCCTGTGAAAATCCTAAATCCAGCTTCTGACACCAGATATTGTGGTTAAATAAGGATCAGGATAAACAAATAGGCCGAATAGATGTTTATTCAGGGAAAAATAACTTACAATCTAGACAGATGAACACCAGCAAGTTCCACCAGATGCTTTCCTGTCCGAGTCCTGCCAGCAAGAGAGCAAGAGAGCATTCTGGGTTCTTCCTCAGACCTCCTTCCATAGGTCACTTCCGCCCATGGCTCCACCCCCCAATGGGACAAAGTAACTATCTCACTACAGGTAACTGCTGGATTCAAGGTAACTGCTGGATTCAGAGGGCTGATGAAATATATGAAAATACTTACTTCACAAAACTTAAACACAGTGGTCCCATGGGACACAGTGGGGGCATTATTATTATGACTTTCTTGGTCCTGATTGTTAATGCCACATGGACAGAACGCTCTAATTTGAAAGGACAAATATACTTTGGCTGGAGAACTGAGGTAGCACATATGTCTACAAGTGAGGTGAGCTACATATAAGAACTCACATCTTAACTTCTTGCTTCATAAATGATTTGGTGACACCATGCAATCTGTTTCAGTTTTACACAATGCACTGTGAACATTAAATGAGCTGATCTCACAAGTATTTAACTCCTAAATGGGCACAAAAGGAAGCACTGAGGTCTAGTGGAGATATACAGCTTGTTTTAAATTGTTTTCTAATTCAATAATCAGGAGAAATTAGATTTCTCTGAAAGTGCCCTGTCCCATCCATAAGATAGGCACAAGTGAACAGAGTCTAGAGAGGAGAAACCATGTTAGCAACATCAAAGGAGCCTAGGGATTACTGTGGACTTCAGCACTGCTCAGTAAGTACTAAATATTAGTTCCCTTTTCTTTTCTTCCTTAAAACAAATTTCCACCAGAATTTCTTCCCTAAAATTCACATTAAATCTGTAAAAAGCCTTAATTAGTAGAGTCCCAAGCTGGTATGGAATATATATATTTTATTAAGAGTATTCCAGAGAGGCACTGGTGCCAATAAACATTACAGCACAAGTGTAAAACACACACATGTGCGCACATACACAAAAACACACACACATAGGAGAGATGAGAAAATGGGGGGGGGACTTTCCTAGAGAGTCAGATACAAGGAGGGGGGGGAGGAAGATCTCCTAGAGAGTCAGACACAAGTAACAAACAAAATATCAGAGGAAGAGTAACTTCTAAAAATCTCTTCTTGCATCAGGGAAATAAATCTATAATCTATTTAAATTACTTTTATTCAGCCTATCTACTAAGCACATAGAATAGGAGGTCATTTTAGAGGTTCCACAGCTTACACTCACCATTATAAACAAGTGTTTCATTCCTAAAATTTCTCATCCATTCAATAAAAATATGCAATTTTGGTTGAAAACCAGAAGCCTAAACTGATTTAAAATTCATTGGAGCTAGGTAGAGTGGTATATGCCTCAAGTCCCAGATACTTTGTAAACTGAGGCAGGAAGATTACACAAGCCTCTGAGTTCAGAAACAATCTGGACAGCATGTTCCTTGGGGGCCTATTTCTTAAAATAATAGATAGGCAAATGAATAAATATTCACTTAAAAACCAACTACCAGCTTCACACTGTTTTGAGGAGAGAAATGTTAGGTAGGGTACAACAGACATTCACATTCACCCCCAGAGTGTCTCCAGAGCCCATCCTGACTCTACTCTCCAACTTATTGAGGGTGGTTTCCAATGTCTTTGACAAACCTGGCCATGGCAGGTTCCTTCTTGAACTATCTTTGTGTTGTTGCCCTAGAATTAATGGATGCTTAACAATGCCCCTCTCTTGGGATGTTTTTCCTGGATTGTTTAGTTTTACCCATGACTTTGAACTGCCACAATCTTGACTCCCTTCAGTTCCTAGTTAACACAGTACTTTTATCCTCCATTGGCTGATATCCTTAGCCCTGGCATGAAGTTCTAGTAGAGTTCTAGAACAGTTCCTGCTATTAGCGGCACTTCTTCTCAGGTTTGCATCTCTCCTCAGTTGTCTGAAAGCCTGCGCTCAGTGAACTCCTCAGGTGTGTGGAAGTCTGCAATCAGTGCACTCTCTCCTCAGATGTGTGGAAGCCTGTGCTCAGAGAAGTCTCTACTCAATGTACTGTCAATAATCAGGAATTCTAACCTGGGGCTTCACTTTTTGCTTCCCTAGGCATGCATTGAAGCAAAGTAAGTACAGGATTTCAACTTTGCAAAATAAATGGTGGATTACCTAGTTTGTTTGCATTTTTAAATCACTGACTTGGATATGTTAGCTTTCTGATTAAACCGCTCAAAGACATTCATTAAAGAAAGAGAAGTGCATTTTCTTTTTCTGAAATAAAGAAATGGAACCATATTTCACATTCTCTTCCAGGGGAATGTTTCTCTTGGTCTCTTTAATGTGGATAGGTATAAACTCTCAGAAAAGATCTTGGACCAAGGTCTGAAATCTACATGCATACATATATATGTACAAACATAATTTTCAGGCTGCTCAGAATTCCTTATGTTTCTTGGGATGTCACAGAATGGTATTTTGTATCCTTTGCACTTTTACAATATTAGTAAAGAGTATTTTATTCATTAGCCATTTAAATTACAACTTCCTTCCATCTTTATTTTTACTTTATTGCCCCAATCTCCAACATCTGTGACTCTATTTTTGGCATGCAATAATGCCTCCTTGGTCAAGAATTAAGTGTGCACAAAGTATGGCTTTTAATTTTTTTTCCTCTATCTTATTTGTTTTATTTGTATTTAATAGTAATATCCCCTAACTGACAGATGTCAGCATCTTTTTAATGATAGATTCCATTCCCTTGTTCTAACTTGCTTTACTGGAAACCATCCTTCAAAAGTTCACTCTGTGGTCTCCTGTTATCTCCTAATTTAACAAATAGTTTCTCTGCTGACCATAAGCATGCTTATCTGTCCTCCATTCTCCTAAAATCTAGAACAATCTTCATCCAGACCCCACCACTGCCACCACCCTTTTCTGTCTTCACAAAGCTCTAGGCAAAGTTCCTTGCCAGTGGTTTGTTCCCAAACCATTATTCAACACTACTTTCTTATCTGTTCACATATAGTTTCCTTAATATGTTCTCAGAAGAGTAAACCTCCAATTCCTTTTATCTAAATTCAATGAACTTTCAATCATTCTCTAGACCACTAAAGAATTTCACAGTTATTTCTTGTACGCTTTTCTAATTTACCTTGATTCAATTTTTCTTTTTATATTTCTGAAGCCTCCTGGACATCTACATTTCCACAAATCCTACTGGCTCTGTGTAGCTACTTCCTCTGGACTGGGGCATTCTCTAACACAGGAATAAATCTGACAAGAAATTCACCTGAATTTACAAGAACGTTTAAGACTCCAAAGACTCTATGAGTTATAAATAGTAATTAATTCTGGGAAAAGGTTGACTCTTCAACGAAACTGCCTGCAAATTGTTCAGGGTACTCAAATGATGCATATTTCATGTGTCACCACTAATGCTCTATTTGGCTTCCTAGGATACAGCTACCTGAACCATCCATATTCCCATAAGTAACTCTTCATTAACGTTCTTGTAAGTAAGCACAATAAATTCAGCAAGCCAGATTTAGGCAGAATTTTATTTTTGAATTGCCATTTGTTGGGTGAATAGACACATATTCATGTTCCTCAGAGGAAATATCTTACTTCAACCAGTACCCAAATAGAGATCCAAAGAAGCAGAGATGAGTTGGAAAAGAAGAGTTGCATGGCTCCTGAAACACAACATGGAAGTGAGTGTAATCTGCCTATGTTTGCAGCATTAACAATGACAATGCACACATGGCTACTACTTTGCACAAGTAAGGGGGCACAAGTGTGCCCCCTTAGTCAGTTGGTTGACCTTGCTACAGGTAATGAGGCATGTAGAAATACATGAAGCTGGATCATCTGTGGGGAGAATCCCAGGGTGCCCATTTTTCTCTATGCAATATGGGGTATCAAGCCTCCTTGTGGATAGAGATCTATCAAGTAAATACAGAGATACCCCAAATGTCATGTAGAGTAGTGAATATAATTCTGTCTCTAAAAGAAGCATGGGATGCTTTGTGAGCAGAGTATAATAGTTACAAGGCCTATGCCACCTATACAGGCAATTTACATTAAACTGTCTGGTCAGAAATTACCTCCCCATGTAAAGAAATAATTACAATTGGAAACAGGCATATGGATACAGTACTTTGAATCCTCCTATTTAGTAGGAATAGTAGAAAAAAGTAGAGAATGAGAAGGAGGTATTTTCTTGCCATTTTCTTAGAGCTGACAGAGCACTTAGTAAAAAAGAGTATAAATTAAATTTGTCCTAACAAGTCCTTACTAGTATCCAATAACTTGAATCTTCTGAGATTCAGGCAATGAGCAGAAGGATGTTCTAGAAGTGACAGAAAATACCCTTCAAGCATGACCACTAATGCATAATTCATCAAGCAGACATGGGCTTTAATAATGTCTCAGTGGAGAAAAATATACTTGGCCGGGCTTTGGTGGCACATGCCTTTAATCCCAGCACTCGGGAGGCAGAGGCAGGCAGATCTCTGTGAGTTCGAGACCAGCCTGATCTACAAGAGCTCAGAGATAGTTCCAGAACAGCCTCCAAAATCACAGAGAAACCCTGTCTCAAAAAACAAAAAAAAAAAAAAAAAAAAAAAAAAAAAAAAAAAAAAGAAAAAAAGAAAAAGAAAGAAAAATATATTTAAAGAATACTTTATATCTTAGTTGCTTAGAGACTTTTTACGTCTATAATTATTAGTGAGAGTATTACTGTTATTGAGGGGAAAAACACATGTGACAGGGCAGGCATGTGAAAGTCAGAGAACGACCTTATGAAGTTTATTCTATCCTTTGTCCTTTATGTGCTTTCTGGGGAACAGACACATTTGGACAGACTTGCACAACAAGTTTTTTTACCCACTGAGTCACCTCACCAGCTCTGGAAAACATTAAATAAGAAGGCAGAATCTTCAAATCTTTGTTCACACGGCTGGGAAATGGAATGGATGTCATCAATCTGGATGCAATGGTAGCAGAAGTATTCAGCCAAATTATTATTTGACCTCCCTTGAGAGCTTTGTAAACTGAGAGCTCCCAAGGAAAACCAGCCCCTAATACACACAATCATATAAGCCACTGAAAATGCTATGTTTTCCTGCCAGCTGCAGTCCCCATGAATCTCACTGGCTGCAACCCAGTTAACAGAGAGTAACATGTATTGAGAAAAGTTGGTATGAGAAAAGTGGTGCCTGATGTCAAGTAGACTGGGATGCTTGAAAGTGGGTTCACATTAGATCTAATAAAGAATTTAAACCATAGAAGACCTTGGCAGAGGTATAAGACTTTAGTGCCTTTGATAAAGCCTATGACAAAATGAGGTCCCTTCCAAGGATGGGAGGCTCTGGTTGACCTGAATGACAGACTAGAATGTGAATTTATTAAACCAGAATGGAATGAAAGAAAGTCAGACGAGTGGGCCTGTCCAAGTCACTCAAAATAAAGTATGACAATTTATGTGAGACAGCTCTTAAAGGAAAGTCACCTTTATTGGATTTGAGCATATGAAATCCATTAAAGCCTGAATAATGTTTATGAAAAGAGTGAAAGGAGGAAAAAATGACCCAGTAGTACAGTGAGAAAGAGTAAGCTTATCATAGGGGTAGGCAATAACCCACTAAAATATGTTATACACACACACACACACATAACACACACATATACACACACATACACACATATCATACACACACATAACACACACACACACAGAGTTATATATGGCAATATCACTCATCCGCAACATTTCACAAAACTGATTCAAGTACTAAGATATGATCCTGCTGCTTTTGAACATGCTAAAGTTATTTGTAATATTCACATAGCTACACATAGAATCCCAAATTTGGCATAGTGTGGAGGCTACCTTCTTTATTTTGTTGAGAAACTGAAATGCCTATCAGTGCCTTCTAAACATTTCTATTTACACCTAAGGATTAATACTGCTGTCAGCATTGAACCTTGAAGAAAATTTCTTTTTTGTAGCAGGTACTGTAGAGAAGCATTACTAGTCAAACTGCTAAGAACAGGTAACTGCTACTGCAACATTGCAGGCAAGCATCCAGTCACGTATGTAAGAAAATAATCATGCACATTGTACATTCAATGATTAAGGAACACTTCAGACAACAAAAATGGAGAAGAGAAGAGCTAGATGAAGGGCTGGAGTCTTGTGTCACTAATTCTTCCAGATAGAAACAACCCATCATGAAGAGCAGTGGGGGGAGGTTCAGAGATCAAGTTAAAGTTATAGCAATTCATAATGTAAAAGATTGGTGAGGTCCTTCATGAGATTATATAAACAATGGACAATTGCTGGGGCAGAGAAGGCTCTTTGTTAGAACTTCAATGAAGAACAGGCAAGCTGTGGAGGAAAATCTATTGATACAGATTTCCTGACTCATCACCCATTCTGGGATGTGCTGTTCAGTGATGCAGTATGCTGAATCACCCACGCTCTTTAAGTAACACAAATAAACTGTTGGTTCACTAAACTAGGTTTGGATGGAATCGTCTCTTCTGACTCTTGTTTGGGCAATATTTGATCACACTGTGTGATATTTTTATCTCACCTCACCTGCCTAAGGCACCTTCTGATTGGTTGAATGAAGGACTGGAGAGAATAGGCAGTACTTCTGGGGAGAGAGAAGAACTTGGGTGAATAATCTGAGACAGATAGGAGTAGGGGGGAGATTCACCAGTTATATGGAGAGGAAGTTGGACTTACTGTACTGAGGAGAGTTAATGGGCCATGTGTCATAGCTTAGATAATATAAACAGGTTATTTTAAGTTTAAAATGCTAGTTTGAGCAAGCTTAAGCTATGGCCAAACTTTCATAACTAATAAGAAGTATCCGCATCATTATTTGGAAACTGGTGATCCAAAGAAAGGCCTGCAATAGTATTGCTGATGCCCAGAATGTAATGAAATGTAGTTTGTTTACATCTCCACCAGACAAGTTACACAATAACATATGAGAAATGAAAAACTATTAGCTTAACAGCTTAAGAAATATAGTTTTACTATTCCATTAGATGAATAGTCCTTCCAGAAACTAACAAACAAAAGTCTTAGTGACATTTTTTTTCCTTTTAATTTTCAACTCTTAACTTGACTATCAAGGTTAACTTAAGAAGTAGAGCAAATTACAATATATAAAGCATCATGATAAGTTGGGGCCATTTTAATTAAAGTTACTGGGACAACGAGGGGAAAGTATACGCCATAATTGGAAAAAACATCAAATGAAATAATTTGTTTATTATAACTTTGATCCACTTAACAAAATGCCCAGAGACCTACATTTCCCAAGCAGATCCCTTGGCCCAGCCAGCTCTTGAATAAAGAGACCACCAATTTCATTTACATCCATCTCTCAGGGGACACCATTGGATTGTTTTGTTGAAAAGCTTTCTGCCATGATTGTTCATTAACACCTGCAGACATTTCTGTCTCGTTCATGTTGAAATGCATGCTAACAGTAATATTTAACAATTATTTCACTTTTACTCCTAAACGTCATTAGATCCAAGGTTGTGTTGCAAATAATCCAATTACAAAAACAATCATATAGCTCCACTTTCCAAGAATATTCTGAGGAAAATTTTAAAAAAAAAATGGCTATGGAACAAATAAACCATAAACATAAAATGACTGAATGTATCAGTGTGGGCATAAAAGATTAAATTAGGATATTTGTAGAGGCAGGATATCTATAAACAATACAAATGAATGATTACAACTGTGACATATTTTTAGAGCACTCACAGCCACACTTCCAAATAAAAAAAATAGAACAAAAAATTCAACAAGTATATTTGGTTTTTCTTTCCTGATTTTTGTTTTACATTTCTTCAGATAAAGGACAGACTTGTTCAGTATGTAAAGCAGTGCCTGAGGTCAGAAACAAATGAATTTGCCTCCTCATGTCCTGACAGCCCAATTGGCTTCATAAAGGACATGCTGACACCACCTGGAAGCTTATTAGAAACGTATCCCAGCTCAGTCTACTCAATAAAATCTGCATTTTAACCAAAGCCATATGTGACATGTGCACGTTAAATTCTGGAAGCACTGCACACATTACGTATTAGAGATATTTCCTTGGGCAAGTGTCAAGAGTCCAAAAGGACCCAGTTTCCACATTGAAAAGTGAATCTAATAATAGTATCTCCACCACAGTATCACTGTGAGGAATCATTAGCTCATTCTATTTAGTAATCAGTAATCAAGAAAGTATAAATGATATGAAGTTCTATCATCTACCTCTTATTTGAATGTTCATGATTTTTCAACTATGTTTTATATAAAACTGTGAAAGTACAACACTCAGGTAAATGAAAGCTGCTTTAATCTCCCTTCCTATAGCCTATACCAAAAATAGAAGTGAATGAAAAATGCCACCTTCCATTCATTAACAGCATATCATAGCTCCTATGAAATCATCTTTTCTATTTTTATGCAAGTTAAATGAATAACAGTATGAAAACAAACATGAACCTGTCTCTGAGACATAACGAATTTCCTGCTAAATATCCATCATGACTCCTGTACTCTACTATCATGCAGGTAATATCATCACTGACCCCATACACACAGAATTCAAAGAACACATCAGCTGTCTTTAACTTCAACCAAAAATGACAAGTAAGAAAAGTTCTCAAATCCCCATGTCAATCTGATGAAGACACGATGCACAGCCTTCATCCAACAGTGTCTTTCAGATGTTATCAGGATCTTAAGCACTTCAGTAGAAAGGTCTTAATGTTATTAAAGTTTAGGTTGCAAACATTTATAACTCTAAGTGTTTTAAAGTGGCATTAATCTCATAAAAATTGGAGGTAATAATATTTTTAATCAGTTCATCTTACCATGGATAAAGTTGCTAAATATTTTAAATTATAATATTGAACTAGAAATTTGAAAAACCAGATATAAAAATAGATATTCCTCCTACCACCTTACAACAAGATAACATTGTAGATGCCTTAAGAGTCATAACTAAAAGATTTATTAGTGTTTAAGAATGCATTTAGAAATCTGAAGGTTAAGATAACTGTTTGGAGGTAAAAGGCATTTCCCTAAGTTTTCCGAATAAATAATAATATCAAAAACAAAATTCCAGCTTAGATTTCCCATACTAATCACACACTAAACCTATATTATTTAGAGTAAAAATAAAAAAAAAATAAGCTCTAGTAGTGTGAAAGTACAACGCACTTGGTAAAAGACTTAAGAGCCCAGATGTTTAGCACAGGGACCAGAGGTAAACAGAGGAAGGGAAACTGCACAATAAATGATCATTGGAAAATCAACTTTGAAAAGGTTAAATTGAAACCTGAAATTATATACCAATTCTGCTGCAAATGTATTAAATACTTGGATATGGATAACAAAACTTAGCAACCATTAGGATTAATTAATTGTAAAATGGTGTGTATGATTTAATAGTAATGGAGGACTTCTTAAAACATTAAAATGAAGGATTTAGCAAAGTACACAACGAAGACAATTAAAAAGTCACAAAAAAAGAATTAACTACTCTACATAACACCAAGAATTGACCATCTTAATATCAACCAAACGAACACCAATATTCAAATGATATGAACAGATATTTCACTGGAGACTAAAGGGTAGTGATTAAATGTATACTTCTTCAAACTGAAAGTTCTGCCTCGTCAGAAATTAGCAGAGGTACATCCCATTTTATAGCCATTTACTTGCAGGAAATTAAGAACTCTGACATTGTTGCATCTGTTCAGAATATGAACTAATAAAACCTTAGCTATTCCAAGTAGAGAACTAAGCAGACAAAATGTTAGGGATTATAGTTATATGAGGTACTTTTGGGAATTCACCTTTGTCTGGCAATCTACTGTACTAGACTGAATCTGTGATGCTCCTCAATTACTATCTGATTGCGAATATAACCATCCTTTATTATCTGTGGTTTTATTTTCCATGGTGCCCAAAACCTATGTTCATACATGCCTGATACTATAAACAGTAAAATTCTGGAAATAATTAATCCATACACTTTAAATTTCATGCCATCCTGAATACAATAATAAAACCCCACTCAATATAGCCCAGAACATGATTCCAGCAGGATATCCATAATGTATAAGCAATCTTTTATGCAGGCATTTAGTATAACAGCCACCTCAGTTATCACAAGACCACAATAGTCTCACTGTTCTTACAGCCTTTGCCACAGCATACTGCCTAGTGTAACCACCTCATTTCACCACTTAGTCATGAGTCATCTTAAATCACCACAAGATGTGTGAACACAGTTAAACAAAATATTTGGAGGATACTTTTATTACTTAACTATAACTTTATTAGTAATAATTGTCATTAATCTCATATGTCAGTTTATGACTAAATCTTGATCACAGGAAAACTACAGTATAATTAGGTCAATGAACTCACCAGCCAATTCAAGCTATCATAAATAGCAATTTTTAGAATTGGATTAATATAGAACATGTATAGAATATTTCCTGTCATTTTTTTTCTTAAACAATAGATACCAATGTATCATTTGCATTGCTTAGGTTTTGTCATTAATGAGAGATAATTTAGAGAATTCAGAAAGATGCATGTATGTTATATGGAAATATTCTATCACTTTACACAAAGGACTGTGAATCTCTGCTTATGGGGGGGACAGGTCTTTGAACCAATCTCCCATAGACACTCATAGATACTGGTTTAGGTTTTGATAGAATCCACAGTCTTAGTCCTCCACTAAGTTATATCAGAATGATGCTGAACTGGACTTATATATAAATTAAAGCTAAATAAAAGTCACTGAACTATACAAATACAGTGTGGGTGAGGAAAAGCAAGCCTCTGAAAGTGACATAAAGAATGATATAACAATAAAATGGAAGCAGAGATATAAAAGGAAAAACTTCCTTTAAAGGTCAGAAGTGGTCAATTGATAATCTGGCTTAAGGTCACTTTGGTAGGAATGTGGAATTATGAAACAGGAGAGCACAATAGTTTCTGTCCTAGCAATAATAATAAGGTTATGTTTTATTACAGATTGAAATATAGTCAATTGATTATAATGTATAATGACTCATATAGGTATAAATTTGCATGTATCCATTACATCTCTGATGAAAGAAAATGGTAATATAATACAAAGAAAGCACCAGGTAGAGGAAAAGTATCTGTTTATTTGAGACTCGCATTGATACTAAGAATTCATCAGTTGAACACAATAAGAGAAAAAAAGTACACCAAATGAAAACCTCAAACACAGCAAGAGACATAGATAACACATAGCCAAGGGGAAATGATGAAGAGAGAAAATACAAGCTAAACTCACCACCAGAGCCTTAGAACGGTTGCTCAGGAGTTTCTCAATGTCTCTGGCTGCAATTTCCACCAGCTGGCGTGCATTATTTGGCTCCACGGTATACAATTCTTGATATTTTTCATAAATCTGTGTCAAATGAAAATATAAGAGCAATGGTTATTTATTTTGCTTGTAAATTTCCAAAAATGCATGACTAGTAAGATCTACTCATTTTTCTTCATCATGATTCATTTCAAGTTCATATATACACCAGAAAATCATACAGAAATAAGACTACTAGTTTGCAGAAATAATAGGTCAGACCACTAATGATAAAACATGTGTCTCAGCAGTTCACATGTACACTGTGGGAGGTTAAAGCTTCTCTGTCAGCCCAACTTCAAAACTTGATATTAACTGTCACCCTCATTTTAAGGTAGCCACCTTAGGAAATAAAGAGAAACACAAACACCAGAGGTTAAACATGGCAAACATCTGGAAACAAGGTAGAAGCCTTAGTTAGGTCAGACCAGATGAACTACAGAGGTCTTCAAGCCATTCTCCCCTTCTAAGGCTAGGGCAGACAGGTTTCCTTCTTCAGTTTATGGAGAGAGGGGAGAAGAAATGAGAGAAGGAACATGAATCCCCTGCTGTGGTTCACAGAATGAGGTCCCTCCCAGACAGTTCACATCTGCAGAAGGTGAGAACTTGAAAGCTTTGCGGTCAGTGTTAAGGTTGTGGATAGCTTTGTAACAGTGTTTTATTCTGTTTTATTTTGTTTATTCTCATATTAAATATGGGCATTTTTCTGTTTGAGTATTTTTTATTTAAATCTGTGAATGAACTAAGCCAAAGTTAAGGTAGAACATAAAATGAAGACCCAACCTCATTCCAGGCTCATCCTAGTGTCTGCAGAAGGATTTTACACTAATGACATTGGCAGCACCTGGTTCACAAAACCTGTGTACTCTCAGCAGGGGAGGAGAGACCAGAGTGGGGTGATGGCTGGGTTTAGCTGCAGGGCTGACCTGAGGAGGAAATCCCCATGCACTGAGCAGATGGGGATCACATGCATGACTAAACCATCTTTAAAGCCAGGGCCTGGCAGCTTTTTATTGCCTTGTGAAAGTGAATCCAGGCATATACCAGAAGAACCAGTGCCACTTGCTTTTGTTCTGGCATCAATTAGGCTTTACAGGTTCTAAAGCCTGGCTCCAGCTGAGCATGGATGTTAAATGAGGAATGCTTGATTCAACTGCATACACACTCTGACATTTATCTACCAAAGAGGATGTTAGTTTTCAATGAGGACACACACACACACACACACACACACACACACTTATGTCCACACTCTGGGGTGCAGAAAGTGCAAACGCTTGATCTGGGGGGGGGGGGAGAATACCGGAGTTAGAAATGCACTTGGCCATTGAAACACATCTCTATGTGCCTATACCTATAAATTTTAGGACATTACTAGCTATTGTTTTTAAAGATTTAAGTCACCATATGTGCTCTTAAAATAATCAGTTTATGTGAACTCTGAAGTCTCTTGAACACTGACATTGCAGATTTTCATTCAAAATGTCCCACAAACATTAGTTTTGTGGATTAAAAGTCCTCCTAATTGGTTTCACCCAGGTCTTCTGAATATCACTAGATGGCTTTTGCTTTCATAGGAGGGATTACCATGTCCTGTCCTAAACACCCGAGCTATCCTTGAAGATCTCCATCCAACATGAACCTCTTTTATTCTGGACTAAAATGAGATTCTAGAAAATCAATACTTGAATTGATTCCAGTTACAACAGATAAACTTCAACATCATTTTAATTAATCCAGGACAGTTAGTTTTGCAGTAAGAACAATAGTGCTAAATGGTGTGAAACGTACTGATGCTTTTATTATTAATATCTTGTGCATTTCTCTATAAAGTATATCTTCCTTGTAGTATGGTGAATCTAAAATATGCCCCACAATTATTGTAGATGGATACAGGTAGACACTTATTAAGTTGCAGTATGTGCCAGACATGATATTAGGTGTCTTGAAGAATGAATGGATTGTAAATGGTGTTATTTTAAAATACTTGGAAAATACTACAGTGTGAATGTTGTTGTCCCCTAATTGCTTATGTGTTAAAGTGATACTATTTGGAGATACTGGAACTTTTGTGGGGGTGGGACCTATCAGAAGCTCTTTCAATCTTTGGGAAAATGGTCTTGGAGGAAACCCCAGCATGCTCCCCTCTTTTCTCTTTTGTTTCATGGCCCTGGGGTTGGCACTTTGGCTCTATTGACACTCTACAACAATGATGTGCTCAACTGTCACAGGCCCACAACTATGAGACCAGAACCCCTACTGAGTCAAAATAAACCTTTTCAGTTAATTACATTGAGTATTTCATATAGTAACAGAAATCTGGCTAACACAAGAAGTGAAACTAAAATCTACTTCCTAACACCTTAAAATATCAAGTTAAGGAAACTTCAGGCCATAGTGTCAGTGTAAACACCCAAGTATACTATTTTATATAGAAAACAAAAATTGGAATACTCTTAGTCAATAAAAGAGAATCAATATTATAAACTCACTCATTGAAAGAACTATCTCCAGCTTTATGTTTTTAAAAAGCAGGAATGCTATTCATTATCAGAGACACTGGGAACTCTGAGGAAAGTTTTCAGCAGGAATACCATTATCAGAAATATTGGGGAATCTTAGGAAAGTTTTCAGATTAGAAGATTTTTATATAGAGTTTTAGGATGGCATGATATTTACTCATAAGTATATTCAGTTTCCTATCACTAAAGTAATCTATATCTCTATAATCTTAACATGTTAATTGTCACTATTTAAAAACATGGTCTAAGGATCTTTGCTTCTTAATTTTTCCCCTTTGTTGGAAGTTTGAATGATTGTCTTCATTGTAATTTACCCAGTTTTCTTTTTAGAAGAGAAACAGTGTATTATAAATAGTACATGGTTTGGTACATGTCAGATAGTCATGTCAATGCCTCACATGCTGTAATACTGGCCTGTTTCTCTACTAGAAAGAATGCAGAGCATAAAGAGAACCCAAAACAGGATGCTCTGCATCAGGACACACTAAGATGCTCCAGTTTTCATAGTGCAAATCCTCTGATGGCCACACCTGACACCACCTTGATGAGGAGAAAACTCATCACTTGTGTATTCTTTCTTACTCTGAATCTTAACTGTACTGAATAGATTTCATTGTTATATTTAAAAACCAAGTTTTGTTGTGATAATAATACAGGTTATAGTTTGTAATTCCTTGTCACTAAAAAACTTTTTAAACTCTTTCCAACATAATCTTGAAAGTAATACTTGTTAAAATATCACAAATATACTATATAAAAAAGTACCCACTTAATATTTTTTATCAAATTCCCAAAAAACATATTGGAAATTATAATACTTAGCAGTATGCCATGAAATGCTACAGATATCCCAAGAAGATTATTATAAACAGCTAGTTTTATAAGTAATGTATTTTGTATTTAGATATTTTACATATAACATTAATTGTTCAGAGTGGGGGTGGAATTTGAGCTTCATTTCATTATAAAAGAGCAAGCCTATGTCCTAGAGCAGCAGAATTTAAAAGGTAACTCGGCATGATTAGGCATAGCAACTCTAAACCACAAAGTACCATTGGATCTCACCGCATGGAAGGACAAAGAAAAGTCCCTTGAGAAAAGTGACAGAGACCCTAAGAGTTAAGTATAAGTATATCAACCAGGAGACAGCTTTAATATATGTTCAGAGAATAATGAAATAGGATTTGAAGAAACAACCAGGCTGAGCTTATAGTCCTTCGATGCTGTACCCCACTTTATTTGAGTACAGGGGACCTGAACTCGGGTTTTCATGTATGTTCAGCAAGCGCTGTACTAAGTGAGCTATTTCCAAGCCTTTGCATAAAATTTTAATGCAGTGAGTTCGGACCTCAATGCATCAAGAACTGTTAGCTAAAAGTTGAGCGCCAATCATATTCAACCTGAAGACCTGCCCTGTCACTGGACTAGATTTCCTTCTCAGGATCAAGCTATCTACCTAAAAGTGAAGATAGCTGAAACCAAGGCCTTAGAAAGTTCCCCTAAATACTGAGTCAATATAAATTACAACCTGAAACTCTTATCCTAGTAAAGTCCACATTCTGAGAAAGCCCCAAAGAGAAAGGAGGAAACATAAAAGCAAATGTTCACAGAAGACACAACAGATCTCCCAGGTGACTGTATCTCCTTATATAGCTTGCTTTCCCTGGGGTGGAGGTGGCAGAAGCAATCAAATATAATGACTGAGGTATTCTGACATACTGCCACGATCAATTCCCTGTTGATACAACATTTGCAGATTCAGAAATGAATTGCACAGAAAAGATAAACAATAGCTTTTACTCACTGGTTTAGTTTTAGAAAACATTTCCATAAAGCAAATTTTCATGACTTTAGAGTCCATTCATTTAGAATGTCTCCTCATTTGGATATGAGCCAAGTTTTCAGAATATCATCAAGATAAAATACTTTTCAGTAGATTAAAGAAAGAGATGGTTGCTTGTGAATGGTTCATGCATTCATAGATGTGGTTTTCAAGATTACCATGAGCTGGGCAGTGGTGGTGTAAATTGTTAATCTCTGTACTCTGGAGGCAGAGGTAAGTGGATCTCTTATGAATTCAAGGCCAGTCTGGTCTACTGAGCTAGTAGCTAGTTCCACAACAGCTAAGGCTGTTACACAGAGAAATCCTGTCTTGAAAAACCAAAAAAAAAAAAAAAAAAAAAAAAAGAAGAAGAAGAAGACTTCAAATTGAAAATATTGTATGTTAGAGATTAAACATCACATATCACACATATCACATCCTCCCTTGATCATCTCTGTCACTTTCTCATGCTTGTAGAATGTGTGTGTGTGCACATATAGTGAAATGACAGGATATTTGCAACAGTCTGTAATTTAGATATTTAAAAGGTCATGTTTCCTGCAGTGGAGTCCAGTCCTAGCCTAGCACACAAAAAACCTTGTCCTCAAACTCCAGCACAGTAAAAAAGAAAAGAAATTCTATGCTGTCCATAAATCTTACGATTTTTGTCTTCTTTCACAGACAATAATATGTAAATTTTGGGATCACAGCTTCAGCTTTGTGTTATCATGTCTTAAATACTTCCTTAGAAAGAGCTATTTATTACATGCTATTTGGCCTGACCTCTCTCATTGGTAGAATTTTGATTAAGCATTCTGGATAAAGATCCCCTTCCTGACTTTACTAATTGCATGGAACAATATAACTAACTTTTGTCCATTGCAATGTGAAGCAAATGTTTTACAAGTAAAAGACTGAGTATCTCTTTCCCAACATCTTTCCATTGCATCAATGGTTCTCAACCTTTCAAATGCTGTGACCCTTTCATACAGTTCCTCATGTTGTAGTGACCCCAACCATAAAATTATATTCATTGCTACTTCTAAATGTAATTTTGCTAATGTTATGAATAGTAACACAAATATCCAATATGCATGATCTCTGATATTTGACCCTTCAAAGGGTGTGACCAACAGGTTGAGAAACCCTACATTAAATGAAGGCTGTGAAATGACATGACGACATGTGGAAGAATTTGCCTGGTCCACTCCTCAGTTTGCTGCAGGAATCCCATCTTTGCTCCTGAGATTGAATTTTAGGCAGGCTGTCATGCCCACCTAGCATTTCCTGAGTGCTAGAGACCCAGACTACAGTTACTAGTTTGTGAAGCAAGCACTGTACCTACAAGGCACTTCCCTAGCCCCTATGCTTGATCTTTAATACAACATAATTACTCATGTAGAAAAATTTAAAGTATAGAACTCATCCGACAATATTTATTCCTTTCCCTTGAATAATATTTTATGATCTCATAAAGCAATTTTCATGAAATTCCAAATATATATTCACAAATAACATATCAAATATGTACATTAATAATTTAGCTAATTATAAGGTTTCTTGCCTTTACATTCAAAACCTATGAAACCAGTAAAATATCATTAACTCAGGAAGAAGCACTATTCCTACAATGGTGACTTTCAATTTTGGGACACAATAAATTCCACCATGTGCTCAACTTCTGAGGCCACCATTCCTCAAGGCCCAATGAGTACAGCTGGGTAGAAGCTCATCCCACCTCTCTCACATCCCCCCACATCATTCACCACATAATTCCTTATAAATTTTATTGTCACCATATTATGGCCTATGACTCATAAACAAAATATCTAAACTTTCTCTTCTTCATTCTATGTTCTATGAATTGAAAGTCATTAACTCAATCATTAGTATTTACAATCTTCTAAGTAATCTATACTATACAGAAAAGCATAGTTGAAAGCAAATGAGACTTTTTTACATGACAATTTCTTGAAGTAAAAGAGAAAACAAGTTCAGCAAGACAAAATTCCCACAGCAGGAGTAACAAGGATATCAGGTAGGTGGAAGCTGTGAGGCTAATAAAGGAGTGGAAGAAGGGGAAGCCCCCAGCAATTGCTTATTTTTAATATTAACTTGCCAATAACAGTTACAGAACTTTACGGTAGAATCTGTCATTTGTCACTGTGGTTGCATGAAAGCTTTCCCCATAGTCAACTTAAATCTATTAAATTAAAAACAAACAAATAATATGTGCTCTACCAATCCTACCTCTTAAATGGAGATTCACATACTACCTAACCCACTGGCACATACTCATATATTTCTAAAGTGAATCATTCCTAATCACACAGTGCAGCATACACCCTCCCTATGTCTGTGTGTCCCAGCACTAGAGAGCATCAATAGTTAAAAGAAACATGCTTCCTCCCCAAACATACTGCAGATACCAGGTGAGTATGGCTCCTCAGAAACATGGGACTGAAAGTGCTTTAGATTTCAGCTTCCCTCAGATTGCTGAATATCCATATAAATATAATAGGACATCTTGGGGATAGGACTGAACTGAAATTAATTTACAGTTGATGCATATCTTATATCCCTGAAGAGTTGTCACACAATGTGGTGAGCACACATGTGTTGGAACTGCACTCCATCATACTAGTGTACCAGCCCCACCCTGCAAAAGTTTTAGATCATGAAATCAGGGATATACACCAAAAATAAGGACTATTAAGCACATTTTTTGTTTAATATCTGCAACTGTATTATGAAGACATTCTAGGGTCATTTTTGAAGTATTTAGTTAGCAGGCCTTCATTGGGAATTTCTGATATACAAGTTAACTTTATAATCTAGTTTCTCCCAAAGAAGAGTATTACTATGCATGTGGAACAAAATGCCATAAAATCCAAAGCTGTTTGAGGACATGGCATGAAGGTCAAAATAAAATTCTGTACCTGACCTCATATGACCTATTTACTATGAGTGTAGTAAAACTTACATGGAAATTACTTTCATGTATAGGTATATGTGAATCATTAAAAAAAATTTACAATTGGGTAATAACTTCATTTTCAAACACATGAAAAAAATTGAATCAAACTCTTGCACATGCCTGATTGCCTGATTTCAAGCTATATCCTCATCCATGAAACTTGTTTTATACAATGTCATTGAATTAACACATCACAGGCTAGAAATATTAAAGGCATCATTATTTAACTAAGAACACAGAATGAAAATATACACAGATTTTTATATTACTTTCTCAGTAATCAGTGAGTTCTTTAAAATGACATTTGATGTGTTATAATCATACAGAATACTTACACAAATAATGTTTCTATTATATAATCCAAATGCTTTTCAAACTCTTTTTAGAGTAACTCTCACAGCCAGTTTGGAAATTTTATGAATAATTTACCTTTAGTGGTGTCCCTATTTTGTGCATCAATACCTTTGTACAAATCTCAATTATGCTATAAACACTTTGCAAATATTTAAAATAAAATCCATCCTCAAAGAGTGAAGAAGTGTTTCCACTGAGGACATTTCAATTATATTTAGTCACCATTATTGGGAATTCTAAAACACATTCTGAAGACTGAAAGCAGAGTTTTGTTTTGTTTGAGATTTGTTTAAGATTTATTTGTTTGTTTGTTTGTTTGTTTGTTATGTATGCCTGCACACCAGAAGAGGGCATGAGAGCTCATTACAGGTGGTTGTGAGCCACCATTTGGTTGTTGGGAATTGAACTCGGGACCTCAGAAAAGCCGTCAGTATTCTTAACCACTGATCCATCTCTCCTGCCCCTAAAAGCAGAATTCTAAAAAGTATATGGCATCTAAATCTGAATCTGGTGTGGAGGGGGTGGTGCTTAATAATTTCATTGGTAGCCATGCCATTCTGCTTTCCCATAACCAGCACTATGCAGGGGCTCCCACAAAATTTCACTATGGTAAGTGAACTGGAATCATATACTCTCTGTAATACAGAGCAACAGTTTCCTAAAAGACATAAGCAGAAAAAATAATCAAAGTGGAAGTACTCACATCGGCAAGCTGAGTCACTCCACTTGCTGTTTTGGCCAGTGTGACAAGATCTTCTTGCATCTTATCCACCCATGACTTGATACTGTGAGATCAGAAGGAAGAAAATTCTATCAGATTTCCTACAAATAATACTAGTGCAGTAATATCTTATATACATGGTCCATATACATAAATTTTTATTCTCCCTCCCAGTTCCCACCAAGATCACCTGCCCATTCCACCTTCATACTGAAAACAACAATCAGAGAAAACAACAAAAGCCTATTGAACCTTTATTATGGTCAAGTTTTTATTTTAAAAGTATAGTTTTGTTTATCTTTGTTTGGCTCTTACATCGCACGTGTGTATACCCCTTATGGATGCCCCCAAATCAAAATGAGAAAAATAACAGGGTAAAGATTTGCTCACTCATCACAATGTCACAAAAATAGTTACTGAGTACAGTATTCAAAAATATACATAAGCTGTATTTTCTGATCATAAAATGAGTGTGCAGTACTATAACATGGACTTTTAACCACCATAGGAAATCACAGGTTACAAATATCTCAGTACAACTAAGAACATTTATTTCCCCAGCAGCACTGAGGTTCTGAGTGAATAGACAGGATTTCAAAGCAATGTTTTACATGAAAATTGTTCCTTCAGTATTTAAGCTCAAATACTTTCAGATACATTCTTGTAAATAATGGAGTCAATACCTTGTAACATGACTTATTCAGGTCACTACATATTAGAAATATCTAAATCTGAGAATCACCCAGTGTTTACCACTCTGACCAATGCAGTTTAATGTTCACTTTATCTCTATGTGGCATTGGCATGCTGCAAGTCTAGAATAAGTAGTCTTTTTCTCTAGGCAAACATAAGGAAATATGGACAGCCCTGTATGAATGCTTAGTAGATGACTTATGCTTGAATTTGAACTTATGAATTTGAATCAAGGGAAGTGAACTATGCATCTGTTCCTTCAACATGAATTTCAACAGTTCATCAAATCATCACCTTCATTTCAGAATCAGAAGAAAGAAAATTAAACACCACATGAAATAGAGATTGAAAT
Organism: Phodopus roborovskii; assembly: GCF_943737965.1. NCBI lineage: Eukaryota > Metazoa > Chordata > Mammalia > Rodentia > Cricetidae > Phodopus > Phodopus roborovskii. The sequence goes on along the minus strand of NW_026126744.1, from coordinate 1,332,472 downwards.
AATGTTTAGGAGAACATGTAAATGAATAAAGTAGTAAAAGAAGACAAGAAAACCAAAGTTGATTATAAAGATGATGAAGTGCCTACAGGAAGACAGTCATGATTGAATTACAGAGGCAACTAAATGCTTACTAAATAAAAGACAACAAAACCAAGAGTGTGTTAGCACAAATGAAATCAAGATAAATATATGGTCAGTAATTCTGTATGATAGGAGAAAAAATGGTAAATGATTATCAAAAAAAACATAAAATAAAATTGACAGAACCATCAAAAAATGTTTTAAGTAATGTCATCCTAATATAATTTATACTATTTATGAATGAGTATACACATAAAAACATTATAAACACTAATCCAATTGTTATTAGATAAACAATACTGTGTCAAATTTTATAACTAGAAGAGAATATATTAATGTATAGAGAGGAGCAAAGACAGTACTTTCTAATTCAAATCAGACTGTCACTACAATACACCATTACCAAGACCTAGACTCTAGAGAAAATGAATCATCTTTCGAATATGATTCCTAACACTGACAAGTAGTAATACCTGTTAGACCTACCTTAGCTGGGTGGGGGGAGGAGTGGGGAGGGACAGGGGAGAAAGAATATGAACACGCATGTGCATGCAGGAGAATATAGTAGATTCCTGAACACTGATCTATGCCATGCTAAAGTCATCTCCACGCCACCTTGCCACCTAAGTGCACTGTCACTAGTGATATTCACAGAGGTGAACCAACCATTCATTTTTGGGCTGAGAAGTCATTTAGAACCCATCCATTCTTCTCACCCAAAATGACAAACTCTCAGGAATGATTGAGAAGGGCAAGCTTCTTTTTTGATAGATACCTTTCTTTAACTGGTACATAAATTTTCTTAAAATATCATAGAAGCTGGAAGAAATTCAGAGAATATAACATTTACATGAAATAAGCCACATTACATGTCACTGAAATCAACTTCATATTTTCTATTTGTAACACCATCAACAAGCTCTACTACCTTCTAGAAAGACTACTAAAAGGCAGAGATTCAACTTGGAATTAAAATTAAGTCTTGGCAAAGGAGGAAAAAAATAAGATGAAGGTGGTGACCAGGAAATGTTTTCAGTGTCTTGAGAGAGTCATTTAATACCTAAATACTAAGGTATAGAGGCTAGAAGAGCTACAGGGAGAAAGGAAGGCCCAGCATCCACTGCCACCCCCTTGTACTTAACACACACTCTTTGACTGCCTCTAAGAACTCAGTTAACGTAATAGCTAATTAACAAAAGAACAGCATAAATGTTTTAATCATTTTCCATGTACATTCATATTGGACAAGAAAGTAAATTGCAATGACCAAAGACAGAGTACAAAACATTTGTGCGAGGTCAATGGGCCAAATGAATATCTGGACTTGAAAAAAAAAAAAAAAAAAAAACTTCAGAAATGCTACCAAGAGATTTGAAGGCTAGGAAAGAGAGGAAGGTTTGTTTCAGTTAGAGTTTGTCTACATTCAGGTTCAACGAAACCACAATTACCCATCTCTGGTGATTAAGCATGAAGAACAACTCCAGGCAAAAGAGTTTCTTTGGCTTGTTACAGGTAGGAAAAAAGTGGGGGCAGGGGTGCAAATGGCCTCTTCTTAAATTGTATTTCCTAATGGGACCTTAACTAGAAATAATCATGCAAAATTCACACACCTGCAATGAAATACCATTATTACATCCTTAAAATGGTCACAACAGTAGCTACTTAAGGAGTGGTATCTGCAGGTCATGTGAATTAGGGACTAGGGCTTCTCTCCTGTCTCTAGGTTAAGGCAGTTATCCCTCCATGGGGGATGTGTTCGCAAGGACCTTTGGGCACAGGGATACATCCTGGTTCCACTCTCTGAGGTCCCTTAGACTGTGCAGTCCTTCTGGCTAAGACCCATATTCAGGGAGGCCTGAGTCAGTCCCATGCTGGCTTCCCAGCTATCAGTCTGGTGGCCCATTAGCTCCTCCTTGTTCAGGTAAGCTGTCTCTATGTGTTTCTGCTGCCTGGTCTTGTCCTCTCCATCTGCATCTGGGTTCTACTTCGACTCAGTGTTTATGTATGGGTATTTGCTCCTGTTTCCAACAGGCATTAGTTGAGGGCTCCATGGATAAGTTAGTTGTTGATCTCACTCTCCGGGAAGGGCATTTATGGTGGCCTTTCCACAGAAGCTCAAATTGTTAGCTGGCAGCAGTCTTGTAGTTTTCTAGACCTTTCTTTGTGTTCAGTTTTATCTTCAAACCAATATTGGCTCCTCCCTCTTTTATGTTCTCTCTCTCTCTCTCTCTCTCTCTCTCTCTCTCTCTCTCTCTCTCTCTCCCTCTCTCCCTCTCCTGTCTTCTATTCCTAACCAGGCTCAATCTTCCTGGTCGCACATGTTTTCCTTTCCTCCCCCTCGTTTTCCCCTACTTCTCTCTCCATTCACTGCCCCCCCCCACTTCCCCTGAGCTCTGGGGGACTTGTCCCTTCCCGGTTCAGTGAGGGACATTATATGAATCTCTTAGAATACACCTTGTATCCAAGTTCCTCTGGTGATGTGAATTATAGGCTGGTGATCCTTTGATCTAGGTCTAAAATCCATATGAGTGAGTACATACTGTGTTCCTCTTTTTGTGACTGGGTTACCTCATTCAGGATGGTTTCTTCAAGTTCCATCCACTTGCCTGCGAATTTCAAGATACCATTTTTTTTTTCTGCAGAGTAGTATTCCATTGTGTAGATGTCCCACATCCCTACATATGGAATTGGGGTGGGGTGATGGGAGTGGAGGGTGGTTAGAGTGCATGTGAGAGGGCAGAGACGGTAAAGGGGAAGGAAGGAGGAAAGGAGGAAGGCAGAGAGGGAAGGAAGGAGGGATGGAGGAAGAGGGAACTGGGAACAACATGTAAAATAATAAATTAAATTAAAAAAATGCTTTGACTCCAAAATTTAAGTTCAATGACAAGTTACTGGGGAAAAGGATTTCTATTTTTGTTTCCACAGAAAATGAAAAGCTGGGGATTCCTTCCAGACTAATGTGGTTTGATCAAGCCAGACCACTTGAAACAGAGTACCAGGTGATCCTACATTCAAAACAGCTGGACAAAGCAGCCTTGCAGACTACAGCCAGGATTTCTGAATCTTCTTCAAATCCCCCATGACAGCGCCTCTTACCAGCAGGAAGTAGTTTGGAAAGAACGATGCCCAAATTCCCAAATATTGTCTATAAATGTTTGCTTTCATTTAAATGGACTTGGTTATATAAATTAAATAAAAAAAAAAAAAAGAAGTGGTATCTGCAAAGACAGATGGAAGCTGACAAGAGTAAAGCAATTAGCAATGAAAGCATTGAGACAAGGTGTTCTCGGTCAGTTTAACAAGTTTGACTGGTTGGAGAAAATTCTACCTTTAGATAATGAAGGGACAGAAATTGGGGGGAAGAAGTAATCCAGCCAGGAAAACAAATGGTAAGGCCAGTTGTTTTTAAGTAATATTAAGGATTCAGTTTGAATGCTCGAAAATGATGGAGATCTTACTTAGAATATGGGAATCTAGACAGTGACAAGATCATGTAGGTGCCTATGAATATAAGCAAATAAGCTTTCCTTCACCAAACAGATGTTACCTGGTGGTCAGAGCAGAAGAGAGGCTAGAAATGAGAGATAAGAAAAGACAAGGCTCCACTAAGTCGGTGGTAGTACAGGAAATGTGAGGAAAGGTGGGAAGCATACAGAAACAATTAGCTCAATGAAATTCTAAAGTATGCACAAGGCTGCAGGTACTGCTGGACACAACTGCATGGGAGGCAGCTCTGGCAGGTGATTTGGGATGTTTCTCAGAAACACACTGGGGGAGGACACTTTCACAAAGAAAGTGCAGAACAGGACAGAAGACAGTGAATGGTTTAGAGGCTTCTATGAGTTAGCTGCTGTTGGTTTGTTTTTGTTTTGTTGCCATGCTGGGAATTGATTCCAGGGCCTTGCCACATGCTGGCCAAGCACTCTCACTGAGCTATACCCCAGCCAATGAGTTTGCTTTTGCTGAACAACAGGTATTGTTCAGCGCCCTGAGTATCCACAGAGCAATGGAATGTAACAAGTTCAGCAGTGAGGTTAGAATAAAACCCTGCATGGAATATAAAGATGGTGTCGGTTGTAACTTAAGTAAAATTAAGTTTGTATTCCTTTCTCAGATAGGATAATTTGTATAATATATTTTGTCATATTGTATAAGATCTTTCTGTTTATGATGTTTGTGCACAATATCTTTATCATATTCTATGTATGTATACTTTTACATATGTTCAAGACATTTTGTATATTGATACAATTTAGGATTTATTATTATTATTATTATACATGTTGATCCCAGTTTCCACTCCCTCCCTTCCTTCCCCTTACCCTCCTTTCCCCCTCACATGCACCTTGACCACCCTCCCCTCCCAACCCCTCACCCCCATTCCACAGGTAGGGCTATGCCATAATTTAGGATATTTTTTATCATGTTGTACTATATAGTCCAACCTCTGGTCAATACATTTCTACCTCTGTTTTAGAGACTTACATATATGTATACTTATTGCTATTATATTGCTAAAATCATTGTCCTTGTTAATTACTTGGGAACATTTCAGCCATTCATATAGCTATGTTCCTGTATATTTCAGATTATCTTCACCCATGTTTCTTATACCTATGAGGTTAGTCACACAAATATGCTTGATCTTCAAACACTTCATAAACCTGCAGAACACAGCATTTAAATATTTTAATATTAGTACTCCATTGACTTGACACACTATTGCTCCTGACAAGCTATTCCCGAGAGTATGTTGGGCACCGATGCCACTCCTTCTGGAGTCCATCCTCTCCTTGGCTAATGGCCTCTCGGGCAAAGAACTGCCCCCCTCCCCAACCACTGACTTTGGACATGCTGTCCTACTGTGCTTACAGGAGACAAACATAGAAGACTGCTGAACCTTACCATGTCAGGATAAGACAGCCTTTCTTCCTCCCTGCTTCTGTGGTTGTCAGTCAGATACTCTAGGTCACAGCCAAAACTGGTTGCCCTAACGTTGCTGTGTTACTTTAGATGATTGTCTAGGGAGCCTGCTGTTTCTGTCTTCATTGCACCTTTAGGAAGCTGCTCACCTGCACTTCCTGCCTACCCTAGTATTGTTATCTTCCTTCTCAGGTCTTTGATGAGGTTGAAGATTAGACTGTCAAAATTATTGTTCTCTTTTCCTAGATAGAAATATTTGGTACAAAACTCAAACCTTCCAGCTTAGGATAACTCTATAGTAATCTCTGTTATACCTTCCCCTTAGGACTGGATATGCAGTTCTTGCCATTTGCTCTTGTTACCTCACTAGCAATAGGTCTTAAGTGCGTATGTTCTTAATTTTCCCTTTCCTAGAGCATACTTGATATTTATTGTCTTTGTATATAGTTTTTATCAAGCCTAAATCTTTTCATTACATTAAAACGGGGATGTAGTGAGATATGAGATATCCTCCCTGCCCCATAAACTGACCATGCCCACTGGGACATGGGGACAGGTACAGGCATGAACTGTGGAGACTAGGTCTAAGGTCCCGGACTCCAACTCTCTCTTTTACTTCCTGGTTGGAGACAGAGAGCATCCGGAGGCATCTTTGGAACAGGAACCTGCAGTGGTCATCTGTTTCTGGTGTAAGTGATTTCTCACCGAATAAACATCCACGGGCCTATTGTTTTGCAGAATCTTATTTACCACGCACTACGTGTCTACAGTGCCTACCAAGGATACAAGTAAATCAATGTAGCACTCCTTAAGCATCAGATACAAGAAAGGAAGTATACAGTAATTAGAACTCTGGGAACCAACCACAATGAGTGGAAGGATCTGAGCAGTGGCAAGAGAAAGGCATCTGGGCATGAAGGGACCACAAGAGCTACAAGATCAGACACAATGGCTCCAAAAGATGACAGATATACCTAGAGTCACAAAAGGCCCTTATCAGAAAGGACAATGCGAGGAAGCTTAGACTCTGAAGACTCTTCAAAGGGATAGAGGAGACCTGGGGTATCCCTTTTTTTTTTTAATAAGATAGAGATATTGGCATGTTTATTGTGAAAGTTCAAAAAAAAAAGTGGAGATGTCACATCAGAGACACCACATCATTTATTGGCAATGATGATGGTGGTATATATTATTCTAAGGAGCTTTCTAGCACAATCTAGAGGACTTCTCCCTCAGACCCTCTCCTACCCCTTTCTCTAATGACTGCTATAGGCAAAGTGTCCTGATTGATGTTGATATCAGAAATCCATATGGTAAAGAACAAGCATTTCCTGTTGTACTAAAGCCATCCTATAGCATGACTGTCCAGAGAGTATACAATGAAATTCAACTTTTGCATGTTAGTTTTTCAAGGTTTCCATGTCATTAAAATGTTTATTTTTAATTAATTTGCAAATTGTTCTTTTATTAACTTGTGTTTTGTTTTTATTCTTGTTGTTGCTTTGTTATTGCTGCTATTGTTTTTGAGACAGTTCTGGCTGTCCTGGAATTCTCTTTGTATACCACACTGGTCTGAAACAGAGATTCACCTGCCTCTGCCTCCAAAGTGCTAGTATTAAAGGCATGTATCACCACCACCTGACAATTTGTGTGTTTTAACAGGGCTGTTTTAGCTCAATTTTATTTTTTTTTATGAAAAGAACAAAAGACAAGTATTCACTAAGTCTCAGCCATTACTCTTAGTGCATATGAATTCATTTAGATAATTACTCAACATTATTTTCCTTTTTGGGTTTTTTTGAATTTAAATTTGAAATAATTTATTTTACATACAGTCTTGGTTCCCTCTCCCTCCAATCCTCCCATGCCCCCCACTAGCCCCGCCGACCCCTCATTCCATCCACCCAATCCACTCCCCAGGGAGTCTTTCATATCATTTGCAGCAGGGCCTAGGTCCTCTCCCATGTGTCTAGGCTGAGAGAGTATCCCTCCATAGGGAATGGGCTAATAAACCTATTCATACTCCAGGGATAAATACTGGTTCCACTGCCAGAGACCCCATAGAATGTTTTCTATAGAGACAATGTAACAGGAAGCATCACCAACATACCTGCAAGAAATGCGACAAGTATTTTATGGAACAATTGAATATGCCTATTTTATGCTGTACAAATTGCAAAAACTCAAAAAGAGAACATATAAAATGTTTATATTTTTGTTCAGTTTGAAAGAAAAGGCCACTATTAAGATAATGCTCCTTTTGAGGCTGAATTCGTGGGTGACACAGCATCATTTGGATAATTCTGTTTTCAAAAAGAAAGAAAAATGGTAGTCCAATTCATTTTGTACACATTTGAGGAACATCAAACTCTGAAAAGCAAAACTACATCCTATTGTAAAGTGCAATAGTTGAGTAGGAAATGTCAAACTATCAATTTAAGTGTTTTGAAAGCTAAGCTGAAGAGAGAATGTGCTTGGTTGGACCCATGCAGTCACAGCGAGAACTGAGAACTGTTATAACTTGACCTCAACAATAACTGCCTTGCTTTTTATGTTGACATGAGTAAGTCCTGTGGAAAAATAGATGATGCGCCTAAAACCACTGCTATTTGTAGGGAGAAAATATTAAAAACAGACATACCTCCTCTCCATTTACTCCACTAGCAATTACCATGGAGACAGAAAGGGAATGTGGCATACAGCACAGAGAAAATGGAAGATAACACTCTACAGTGAGGAGGTGTGGCGGGGGATGAGCCTGAGAGATGCATGGACCACTTTGGGCCCTTTCCTGAGGCAATGCTCTGCTATGAAGCTACTTCTAAGCAATAATTTGCATGTAACCAAAGGAAATGAAAAACACAATGATGCCTTAAGGACCTGGGAAATAATTAAAATGTCTAAGTATCTAAATAATACTACTACTACTAATAATAATAAAGATGGCCATTTCTGCTGTGCTAATATATAACTTGTTCATAAATTCAAGTAATAAGATATTTCAGAAGTGTTCTACTTGCTGTATTTTATCAATGTTAAACTACTACTTTTGTTGTATAATAAACCACCCACAGTGTCCCGATAATTGGATAAAAATAGCATTAAGCAATCTAAGGATTTAGATAAGCAAGGCATACAAACTCACTGAATATGCATGTCTTAATACATGATAAGGACACGGATGTATGTGCAGTTCTGAGTGACATCACATCACTTGCCTCTACTTTATATCACAAGGTTGTCAGGCCATGGCTGAGATGCTATGGGAGTGCTTGCTCATTCCTGAAATCCCTGGTAATCTACACATTTCAGTACTCCACTGCTGTCTCACACAGAAGCTCCAACTTTGAGATGCTTGTGGATTAATTCCATTGTTACCCAGAAGAATCCTAGGAAAACGGGGGAAAGATGTGAATATAGTAATCAGCATGGAAAGGGAAGGAGCTTGAGAGTGGGAAACTTTCAATAAATAAACCTCATCTTCCACGGCTCATGTATGTCTGCCTTCATTTTCCACTGGACTTTTCCTCCACGTGTGTGTATGAAGACACTGTACAGCTAACCACAGTATCGATTTTCAACAAGTCATCCCGAAACTGACTTGGTCATCTTGGATTCATTTTTGTTTTATCTGCAAGCTGTAAATTGGCCAGTTATCCATTTCTCCCTAAACTGATCAGATTTGTTTCCAGAATCAAAACAAACAATCAAAAATGCTTTTTGGGTTCATCTAGGATCACAATTAGCTGGCTGGGAGGAGGCAAGGGATCACAAATGGGGCTTGCTCCTTGAAGCTCTGAACATTCTGCCTTTTATCCTTCAGCATCACAGTCAGTTATGACCTCCAGCTCCATCCCTGAACAGCCTGATGCCAACTGGGGTGTCCCAAATGGCCACACTATCTGTTGCTGGTATTACTATGAAGCAAATGAGCTGACTTTCTAACTGCTCATTACAAAATCTCCATTCATTTTATTGAAGAAAGACCTGTCCTTTCATTTCCATTTGCACTTTTCATCAACCACTAAAATTAGATCACAAAATTTAGTTTGGCCTTGTCTTTCCCCCTTCTGTGAGGGACTTTATATGAATCTCTTATAATACACCTTGTATCCTAGTTCCCCTGGTGGTGTGAAGTATAGGCTGGTGATCCTTTGCTCTAGGTCTAAAATCCATATATGAGCGAATACATACCATGTTCCTCTTTTTGTGACAGGGTTACAACATTCAGAATGGTTTCTTCAAGTGCCATACACTTGCCTGCGAATTTCAAGATTCCATTTTTTTTTTCTGCAGAGTAGAATTCCATTGTATAGATGTGCCACTCCTTCTTTATCCATTCTTCAGTCATCTAGATTGCTTCCAGGTGCTTGCTATTACAAATAATGCTGCTAAGAACATAGTTGAACACATGTCTCTGTTGCATGAATGTGGATCATTTGGTATATGCCTAAGAGGGGGATTACCAGGTCCTGTGGTAAACTAGTTCCCATTTTCCTGAGGAGCCTCCATACTGATCTCCAAAATAGCTGAACAAGTTAGCACTCCCACAAGCAGTAAAGGAGTGATCCCCTTTCTCCACATCCTCTACAGCATAAGTTGTCATTGGTGTTTCTTATTTTAGCCATTTTGGCAGGATTAAGATGATATCTCAAAGTTGTTTTGATTTGAATTTCTCTGATAGCTAAGGATGTTGAGCACTTTCTTAAGTGTCTTTCAGCCTTTTTGATTTCCTCTATTGAGAATTCTTTCTTCAGTTCTGTACCCCATTTTTAATAGGGTTATTTGGTGTTTTGTTGACTAGTTTCTGGAGTTCTTTGTATATTTTGGAAATCAGCCCTTTGTCAGATGTACGATTGGTGAAAATCTTTTCCCAGTCTGTGGGCTGCCATTTGATCTCCACTGTGTCCTTTGCCTTACAGAAGCTTCTAAGTTTGAGGACACCCCATTTATTAATTGTTGATCTCAGTGTCTATGCTACTGGAGTTATGTTCAGGAAGCAGTCTCCTATACCAATTTGTTCAAAGGTACATCCTACTTTCTCTTCTAAGAGGTTCAGTATGACTGTATTTATGTTGAGGTCTTTGATCCATTTGGACTTGAGTTTTGTGCATGGGATACACATGAGTCTATCTTCAGTCTTCTATACACCATCATCCAATTGTGCCAGCACCATTTGTTGAAGATGCTTTTCTCCCACTATTGTATTCTTTTAGCTGCTTTGTCGAAAATCAGGTGTTCATAGATGTGTGGGTTAATATCAGGATTATTGATTCAATTCGATTGGTCTATCTGTCTATTTTTATGCCAATACCAGGCTGTTTTAAGAACTATAGCTCTGTAGTAGAGCTTAAAGTCAGGGGAGGTGATGCCTCCTGAAGTTCTTTTATTGTATAGGGTTGTTTTGGCTATCCTGGGCCTTTTGTTTTTCAATATAAAGTTGATTAATATCCTTTCAAGGTCAGTGAAGAATTGTGCTAGGATTTTAATGTAGATTGCATTGAATCTGTAGGTTGCTTTTGGCAAGATTAACATTTTTTACTATATTTATCCTACATATCCAAGAGCATGGAGGATCATTCCATTTTCTGGTATCTTCTTTAATTTTTTTTCTTTAAAGCCACAAAGTTCTTATTATATAGGTCTTTCATTTGTTTGGTAAGCAATACCCCAAGATACTTTATGTTGTTTGTGGCTATTGTAAAGGGTGATGTTTCAGAGCACATGGGAACATGGGAAGTGGGAGGGGGCAGTGAATGGAGAGAGAACTAGGAGAAAGAAAAGGGGAGGAAAGGAAAGCATGTGCGACTAGGCAAGTGGATGGCACTTGAAAAATCCATCCTGAGTGAGGTAACCCAGTCACAAAAAGAGGAACATGGTATGTATGGTATGGGTTTTAGGCATAGAGTAAAGGATCACCAGCCTATAAGTCACACCACCAAAGGAACTAGGATACAAGGTGTATTCTAAGAGATTCATATAAAGTCCCTCACAGAACTGGGAAGGGACAAGTCCCCCAGAGCTCAGGGGAAGGGGGGGGGCAGTGAATGGAGAGAGAAGTAGGAGAAAGAGAAGGGAGGAGAGAAAAGCACGTGCAACTAGGAATATTGAGTCAGGGTAGTAATAGAAGACAAGAGAGAGAGAAAGATAGAGAGAGAGAGTATAAAAGAGGGAGCCATTATTGGTTTGAAGAGAAAACTGAACATAAAGAAAGGTCTAGAGACCTACAAGACTGATACTAAATAACAATTTGAGCAACCATGGAAAGGCTACCATAAATGCCCTTCCCAGATAGTGAGATCAACAACTAACTTATCCACCATCACGGAATCATGGAGCCCTCATCTAGTACCTGCTGGAAACAGAAGCAAACACCCACAACTAAACACTGAGTCAAACTAGATTCCAGATGCAGAGGGAGAGGACAAGACCAGGTTTCAGAAACACATAGAGACAGCTGACCTGAACAAGAAGGAGCTAACGGGTCCCTCAGACTGATAGCTGGGAAGCCAGCATGGGACTGACTCAGGTCCCCCTGAATATGGGTCTCAGCTAGAAGTACTGAGCAGTCTAAGGGACCTTAAACAGTGGAACCAGGATGTATTCCTGGTGCAAAAAAAAAAAAAAAAAAAAAAATCCTGCGGACACATCCTCCATGGAAAGATACTCCCTTAACCTAAAGACAGGAGAGAATTCCTAGTCCCTACTTCAAATGACTTAACAAATTAAAACAGATTTTAAAAGCACTATTTATGCTTTCATCAGCATAACACAATAGTGTTGCTCCATGGTGATAGACTCTCATATTATTAACAGAACACACACACAGTTGACATGGGGTAGTGTAAGTGTAAAATCAGCCTTGATGTGTGTCTTTGTATACAGTACTTACAGCATCTTGTAAAATTTAAAATATGTAATGAGTTCTATTTAAAAAAATCAATTTTTGCTTATTAAATGGCAATAAGGCAAAAAGCTTTAATACACATAAAGAATACCTTTTAAAATTGATTCTTTGCTGAAAGATTCTTTTAGAAATAATGATAGGAAAATAATTTTAATGATGCTAGTTTATTAACTTTTCAATTTATATGACCTTTGCAAATGTTTAAATGGCAATACTGCATAATGATAACCGTTTTATACATTAAAAAGTAGGTCAAAATCTAAGCGTTTCAATGTATATATGGGAGAAAAAGCATTTTACATAACTGTATATAAATGGATTTCCTATGTCACATCCCAAGTTATTTTAAAATATGCTGCAAGGCACAATTCATGTACGTACAGTTGTTGAGCAGGCCTTGTCAATCCAAACTAAAATATTTAAGTTAAGCCTTCAATATTAGATAATTCTCTCACAATACAGGAGAGAATCTATCCTTCCAGGCATAGTTTCCTCATCAGAAGTAAATGACAAGATTTACTAAAACCTGGAGCTTTTCAGCAAAGGTCTCATTTGAGTCACTATTTACATTTTTTTTCATTTTAAATATTTACTTGAAAATTAGGAAAAAAGACTTAGTTCCTGGGTCACTTTAAATTTCTAAAAGATAGGACACAATGCACAAGCCCCTATGAGAAGATGGCAGTACAGTGTTTGGTTTGAAGTCCTGGCTGTTGAGATCCACATAGCTCATCTTAATAAAGTGTGAAAGAATCAAGGAGTGGTCAGTCCCTAGATTAGGCATCAACATTCCAAGTGAATGGTGGCAGTCTCCTAATTTCTTTCTCATTATTAGTCATTCTGTGATTGTTCATAATGTTCCATTCTGAGCATATTCCAAAGTGGATTTCAACAAGCCCTTTTTAAACAGATCATCAAGCCTTGAAATATTAAAGCCCAAAGATTTCCAAAGCTACATCTGTGAATAATACATGACTCAGCAGCCTCCCACAAGCCGCACAGTCATTACATCCTCTTTCCAACTAGTCTTCTACTTTGAGAAAGACTGAATGTACTCCTCAACCCTGCTTGCGAAGGCACCTGAGGACAGAATTGGTGGAGGGTGTTCTAGACAACCTGGATAACACCAGAGCACAAAAGGAATCATTCCCCTAAACTCTGGCAGCGTAGAGAACTCCATTCTCCTAACCATGGTCTCTTTGACCATGGTTCTGCCTTACTCTCATGTCTCTTGATCAGATCGGGGCAATGGCAGCTTCAAAGTCATAAACTTACCATTCTAACACCTTGAATGTGGTTCTTGGCCTAATGTTCCTTCTTCAATCAAAGTCAACAATAAACATGATTTTGTTGTTGTTGTTTTCTATTCTAGTTGCTATTTAGTGTAGCCCTCTCTTAAATAATATGTATATATGTATGTGTGTATGTATGTATGATCACATTAGTTTTCTTCTGGCATTCATTTATGTGCTAATGTTTTATTTTAGAGAGAAAGTTCTAAAGACAACCTGTGGGTACAAAAGAAATAATGGCACATGTATCTTAAAATCTGTATTATACATGTGTGTGTGTTTGTATACTGATATAGAGATATCAACATTTTTATTGTTACATCATATTAGAGTTTCCAAGCAAAATTATAAAAACCCACAAAAAATAATCAAAAGTTTGTTCATACATCCAATTGCTAATGCCCATTGTCCTCATTTCATTTCAGTTGCTGGGATAAACTACCCTGACAAAAAGCAACTTAAGGGAGAAATGATTTTGTCTCAGATTATAATTTGAGGTAACAATCATCACTGTGTAGATATCAATGCAGAAACTTCAAACAACTAGTTATATACACTGCAGCCACAGCCAAAACAGAGAGGCGTTAATACATTTGTGCTGCCTTGCTTATCTATGAACAGTTGGATTTTTCCAACTGTAATATTCAAACTATAATATTCCAACTATAATATTCAAAAGTCACTGTCTAGGGCATGATGTCACTCACAGTGGACTGGGTCTTCCTACATCAGTTAACTTAAGAGAATCACACGCACGCATGTATGCCCATGTACCAATCCCATTCTCTCTCCCGTCTCTCTGTATGTGTGTGTTATGAATGCACACATGCCAAAGCCAGAGGTCAATTTCCAGAAATTTCCTTTTCCAGAATATGGGTTCTAGGAAGCCAAGTTGTCCATACTGACAACTTTTCAGGTACCTTTCCCTGCCACACTATCTTGCTAAATTTAAGTATTCTGTATTAAGATGCCATTCTGTTTCATTTCTTTCTCTGAGAATCAGTGCTCCTTGCAAGCCATGAAAGAGAAATTAATTGCTTTTCCTATTTCTTTAACATAAGTAAAAATAATTTATTGTTTTTGTTTGGTTTGAGTTTTGGTCTTTAGTTTTTTCTTCCTTTTTCAGGGGGTAGAGGCTATCTGGTTCAGACAGATCTCGATCTTGCAATGTATCCAAGGAAGCCCTTGGATTTTCAATTGGCTTGACTCTTCCTCTCTCTTCCTTGTATTACAGGCATGTATCACTATGCCTAGCCTTAAGATAACTTAAATAAATATTACACCTCCATTAATACTCCCATAACTATGCAGATTAGAACATTTGTCTGATTCAGACCTATTCGTTCTGCTATATTTTTTCAAATTTAATTTTGAAAGTGTGTATTCACAACTTTTCTGGGTTATAGTAAAGGATCAAGGTCTCCCTACCATCTATGCTGGTCATGTTCTTTGAGTTCATTCCAATGAAGTGACAGCTAGATCCAGAAGTGTGTGGAATAAAAAGACAGAGAACAGCTTGAAACACAAGGCACTCCACTGCTCATATCCCAGAATCTTTCCATTCCAAGGAAACAGTTTGAGAAAGCACAGAGGTAATAACCCAGGGGAAATAACACACTCTGGATTAACCAGCTCTCCTTGAAGTCATAACACAAGGCCTGGCAGACTATGCTACCAAGGGGAGAATGGAACAGAGAACTGGAGATATTGAGAGTGCCCATAGGAAACGGAAGGAACCAAGAGAGGGCAGGGCATGAGGGAGGCAGGCACAGGAGTCCAGAGGAACAAAGAGGGAAGAACAAAATCAGACTGGAAATAAGTGGAGGCTTTGAAAAGTGAATACAGAATTTCCATAAAGGTAGAAATATTGTTAATGTGCTGACTCAGGCCTGTGTCCAAACATTGAGAAACTGAGGCAGGAGAATGGCAAAATAAATAGTCCCATTTTCTCTTCAACATTAAAAACAAAGAGCTCTTTAAAAAACAAAGCACATGTAAATAATGTACTACTACTTATTTAAACTATTCATTTTAACCTTAGGTCTGCAATTAAGAGGACTAAAGATTAAAATATGATAAAATATGTAGTTATATAAGGGTGTTATATATGTTTATTTGTTTTGTTGCATCCTAAAAGGGAGGGGGCTAGGCAAGAGTGCTACCATTAAATCATGTTTCCTACCACTCTGATTTTATTTGAAGCTGGAAAGAAAATTCTCCTATAAGATCACTTTTTTATCTATAATAAAATTACTTTCTGTTTATATTCAATTTATTGTTAGGGAAAATAATGTGTCACTTGATCATTTTACCTATGAACACATCTTTCAGTGTGGATAAGGGATTCTAACAGCATTGGTTTTCATTCCTAACAAGGTGGTTGTTTGTCCATAGCAGCTCTTAGGTTGGTCTCTGCTGAGCTACAGATGTAATTATTTGCCTATCGCTTTATTTTAGCTATGCTTATATTTGAATGTGTCCATAAAATATATTTGATATACTCCCTGCAGTACTGCTGCTTAAGCTAGTTCTGACCCAAGGCTGCCAACCCTTCCCTGTCTCTTGAGGCATCCTAGATGGCTAAAACAAGGGGAGGCTTACATGAGGATTAAGATTCTACATATGGATCTGCAGAACCATACCAGCTAAATTATCTCTCTAACAGAAAGGCTGACCAGAGTCCAGTACTTGAGCCGCCATAGGAAAATGGCTTTGACCATCAAACTACAGGCAGAGTAACACTGTCTGCTTTCTTTACTTCCTAGCATGCCAGCCAATGAGCTCAGGGGACTGAGCACTGAGATTCTCAGGGAGGAACATTAACTAGATGACAAGTACTCCAGAGCTCACCATCCCAGTGCAGCAGAGGATTGGGGGCCTGCCTGTGCTGACTACTCTATTGGAGAGAAGACGCAGATCCTCAACATGTGTAGATTTTGGCACAATCATGGAAGTGTCTTCTTGACTTCTGGATGCTTCAAGCCATCCCTTTCCTTTTTCCTTAACTGTCAACACCTCAGGGAGCCATTTGACTGTGCCTTATTATAGTTTATAGTTTATAGTTTATAAATTTATTTTAGCCTCTTACATTCAGAAGCATATAAATGAAACACACTCAGGTTTTACACTAGGATGAAATAGCTTCTCCCTCCCCCCCAAAAAAAAAATATTAACTGAATACATAAATAAGTGGTTCTGTGGGGACAGCAAAGGGAGGAATCACATTGGTGTGTGAGCATGGTATGATGAGGAGAGCTTCAAATGGAAGAGCTGGGTCTAAAGTCTAATAACTTAATCTTATTTTCTTGACTAGTAGAATGAAGGCAGCTGCCAAATCACTTCTGGCCAGCTTGACTACCCACAGTCTTCATGGCTAGCATCCTTGTTAGTTAGGAGGATACTCCTAGACACTTATAGAAACCAGAACCCATGGCACTGTACATTTATTTTTCTGAGAGGTTAGTAGAGGAAGACAAATGTTAAGAGCCAAATAAATAAATAAATAAATAAATAAATAAATAAATAAATAAATAAATGCCACTATATGGGTATATACACATAGGATGCTTTTAACATTGTGTATTTGACAATTAATAAAATTAATTTTAAAATCCATTCAGTTCTATGATACATAGATGTTTTCTCAATCAAAATCATAAGCAGAATTTTAAATTTAAGGAGGGTCAAACAATTTCCATTAGACTTCAAATAAAGCAATGACTATTTAATTTACTTTATGCTTCAGACCAGGATTTTTTTTACTCTACACAATTACACACTAACCTAGTGTCAACTTGTGATTCTTACTGAAAACAATAGTCAGTAAAAGAAGCCCAACTTTTTCTCTTAATTATGAAATGTCCAGGTAAATCACCAGATATACACTTTAAATATTCTTTTTAAGGAACATTCATAAACCAGAACCTTCTATGGTTCTAGTTTAACCTTCCATCAATATTTCCAAATCCCAGAAGTTGGATGGCTGAGGCAGGAATACTCAGAGTTTGAGCCCAGGTGGGCTACTATCAAGACACTGGCAAGAAGACAAGGGCTCTCCTGGGCACAAACATTGACTGAGTTCTGTGCTTGTACTAAAGACCTACTTAATCCCAGCAACTAAAAATAACAGAAATGCATCTTAGGATCATGTGGTATTAAAATTCAGAAATATGAGCTATAATGAGCACAAGATGTTACAAGAGGTATTGCACTCTATCTAGCGACTACTAATTTCACATCTGTTGTAACTATTTTTTCTTTTAAATACTTCTAGAAGGATATGTGGCCATCTTTTAAAACTAACATTAATATTTTCTTCAGTATAACTCTTTCAAGTATACAGTAACAGCTGTACACAGTTATTATGAGGGTAATAGCAATCATTTCATTATCAAACTCTCCTGTACACGTTAAACAACATGAAACAATGAGAATGACACTCAACACATAGATGGAATATATTAAGTATGTAATGAATAAAGTCAACTTTATTCCATGAATAACTCTGCCATCCCTCCACCTTACACTTACTATTGCCTCCACCTTGAGAGATGGCATCCAGTATATGGTCTACTGCAGCAGTGTGCTATGTGCAATGTCTGTCTTGGGCAATTCTAGACTTCTAAACGTCTAGGGCTCTTGACTAAGTATATATTGATGTATGATCTTTCAAAGTACCAACAATTCCTTGAATTTTTTAAATTCTTTAAAATTTGTATTGTGTCGTAATAATACACAAAATAGTAATCTAGTGTGTGTGTGTGTGTTTGTGTGTGTGTGTGTGTGTGTGTGTGTGTAAAATAATTATCGCCCTGCTAGGCATGGGGATACAGGTCTAGAACCACAACACCTGAAATATGGAGACTGAAAGCTGAAAAATTTCAGCTTAAGGCCAGCTTAGTCTACACAGGAAGTATGGCCAAGCTTGAATTTCTAGGAATCCTGTGGTGACAGAGAAAACCCACCTCAAAAATCAAATAGAAATAATTTCTTTTTTCAAAATTACAACAGAATATGAATTATTATTATTATTAATATTATTATTATTATTATATGTTTTGGTATATATTCATCAGTATTGTCCCTACACTGGAGAATCATTCTACTTTTTAAAACAGATGAAATTATGGAGTCTTCCATTTCCTATATTGAATAAGTTTATAGGAATCTCCAAAGCGATATATTACTTGTATTATTATCTTTAGTATACATCTATATAATACAAAATTGTATTTTGCTAAGTAATAATTAAGTTGCATACCATTTCTGTCCTACATTGAAATTCTCCAGAAGAAAAAATAGCAAACAGATATTAATGCAAAATAAACTATAACATATGTAATATGTACAACTTACTATAGCAAATCCGATATAATTATTCCTCTAAAAAACCCGTCTAACATTTGGAAGGCATTGTAACATTCCTCACTGAATTTAGAATATCTACAAATTTATTCTAGTAAAAAAAAAAATTTACATTACTGGTTAAAGAAAATATAAATAAATTCAATGTGATAAAAATCTGCATAAAACTCAGTTTTACTTTATAATATCTAAAATAGAATGATTTTACTCAAATTTAAAATGATTTATAAAGATAAAGCTTGATAACTATTTATAAAATCTTAAACATTTGTCATGAATTGCAAAAAAAAATTTCACTAGTAAAGGGTGAAGTATTACCATACCTAGAATTAGAATGGTTTGAAATATTTTTGAAATTACATACATTTGCTATCTTAAAGCATAAGTTTTTTAAGATCACAAAAACAATTGAAATATAAAATTGGAATTTGAGTACATTCTAGAATTGCCAAATATTTTACAACCCCATCGTTCAGCTTCCTTGTCTACAAGAAAGAAGCTTTTCACTAAAGTTGCTACAACCAAAAATTCTATTCACTGTTCTATACCATACTGATATTCTTCAGAGCCTTTGTTAACAAAAGGTACATGTTCCTCCAAATCACCATCTACCTATAGGTCAGGTGACTGCAGAAATCTTGAGCACTGTGACTCATTTTTACAAACTTAATTTTCTATTCTGTCAGTTCCTTTTTTAATTGTTATAGGATCTCATACATTATGCATAATTTTAAAAATGTATCATATTGCCATGTACATGTGTTGTCAAGTAAACTGTAATAATATTTGACCTAATCCCACCTATTGACATCAATAAAAAAAAAAAAAAGATCCCTACAAGTTTTTAAACTATGCACCTTCCTACTGTCAAGAGCACATCTCCTTAGAATGGAGAGAATGCCTTGTTACAAATCCTTCCTGGTTTGTTATCAAAGGAAGCAATTACAAACTCTGTCATTCACTTTTAAAATCCCATGCAAATATATGTGCAAAAATGTACACTATATTATAGCCTACAATTGAGTTCAGGACTGGGATTATTTTCTTTAAAGAAAAAATGTATTTGTTGCTTCATTTTGCTTCAATGTATACACATGCAGGGAAAAAAATATACATTTTTCTAAAGTAGCCTCAATTTGAGATATTTTCTAATGGAAACCCTCCCAAAGAAAAGAACATAATTTAACAGCAGCAGAAAAAAAAAAAAAAAAAAAAAGAGTATTACTCATGGGAGGCCCTCCTTTTGTTGCATCTAAAGGTTGACAAGGGTCATTCCACAGGAAAGCAGACATAAATGACATTCAAGGCAAAGCAGCTCCAATATAGCTCACTTCCCAGGAGAGCATTATACTTCTCCTAGACACTGCAAATGTTTTAAGGGCAGAAGAGCACAATGCCTGTCAAAGTGTCTTGTGTATGTTAAAAAGACAGGTAATTTAGGGAAAGGCTTTGACATTTCACAGGGAATCTGCTTCTACAGTCTCCCCTCCTCCAACTTGACACCTAATTAAGCATCAATACAAAACAATGTAATTGAACAGATGTACTAGTCCTTAGCAGGAATTACCCATTCTCCTATCGAATCACGGTATACAGAGGGCTCTATTTGTAATAGGTTGACTTAATTGCCTGGGAGTTCCCTGGAGAAATGTACAAATGGATGAAGGCATTTCGCATGTGCACACCCACACCGATCCTCTACTGTGATCCACATTTTGTCTTTGGTACATCCATCTTTCTAAATGAAAACTTACAGTGGCTACATATTAGTTCTACAAGATCAAATAATTAAATAAAAAATAAATATAAACAAGTATACAGTAGTAGGATTCACATCTAGCAATGCCTCAATATTTTTTTTTTTTCTGTGTGGGAGTGCATTCCATAATACAATTATTTTAGGGTAAGTAAAAATACAGTACAATAAACAAAAAGTCTTTTTTGTTGTTGTTATGAGCCTAGCCTTTAACAGTTGAACCATCCCTTCAGCCCCCCCCAAAATTTTTTCTTTTTAAAGACCACAGGTAAAAACAGAGCAGTGGAGAATATTATCTTCTGGCCGTTTACCGTGAGTCATAATCACTGCAGTGCACCATTTGTCAATTAAATGAGCCTTGTAGGACTTCAGTGAGCTCAGGAACCCTGAAATGGGTATCTCACACTCCTCATGAAAAGCTGAAGCAATCTACTATCCAAGAGTCCCTCTGAGCAGAAGCTGGTTTGGCCCTGAATACAGTATCTGCTGAATGCAGACTCAGAGTAGCCTTATGAACCCTCTCACCAAAGTCATTTGTCAAGTAGTAAATACAAGAGTTCTATAACCTTAAATAAGTAGCTGGATTTGGATTTAGAATGTAGGGTTCAGGGGAACAGCAGGTAGTGGCACTTGTCACTTAGAGTCTAGAAAGTGGTCTCAATCCTGGAAGTGGAAAGCCAACTTATAAGTTGTCTACCAACCTCACACTCACATCACGATATACGTGTTTACACAGTATACATGTATACACAATGTAGACAGACAGATAGATACATAGATAATAGAATATTAAATGAAGTAAGGAATATTAGATTTATTCTCAAGAGTATTACATTGTACTTTAATATTTATAGTTAATGTAGGGGAAAACCATCATTCTCGATTGGAATGAAAGACAGAGATAGAGAAAAATACTAATCATAACACATACAGGAATCCACCTTTAAAATGGGATGTTTGAAAGAGTGTGTGTGTGAGAGAGAGAGAGAGAGAGAAATAGAGAGAAAGACAGAGAGAGAGAGAGTTTTTGAATTCACACCTCATCCACTCTACCACACATGACATCTGTGATAGAGAAATGCAGGACAATGATACAAGTTCTGTTTTAGGTCCCTGGAGATCTGCAGGCAATGGTGGCTGCTAGCAGTCAAGTTCTTAAGAGAGTAATGTCTGGGATTGGTCCTCACCATTTTTTGCCCCTCAAGAAGTCCCCAAGCCCTATCAACATATCTCCTCTATTAGAACTGCAGGTACCCAGATAAATATCCAGCCACCTCAGCACAAAGAAGGGAAGTGAGGGGCCATGTGCCTCCCAATTCTCTAGTATGAGATGAACCAATAGGATCTCTGCCCTCTATGGGGCCCACTCTCTCCATGGCACACCAGCCACAGCATGAACCAGGCCACCTAACCACTCGCTGCTTTCAGGAATTCACCAATTCTCTATTTTTAAAGCACTGGCATTATAGTTAATAGCTCTTTTTGTTTGTTCTCCACAAGATGCAAATTTTAGTGGATATAGCATGTGCTATGTTTTTTCATAATTAGCATCATGCTTTCTGCCCCCCAAACATTATTTATTTCATTGTAGGTCATCTTAATTGCTTACAGCTCTAAACAGCATGTCTGCAAGGTCTCTGAGGTAAAAAATCAGTTTGCTGGTGAGTGCCGCAAGCACCCCTGATTCCATGAAGAAGCTTAATGATTGAGAACACAGTGGCAGCCCAGGGAGGAGATGTGATGGCCTAGCACTGTGTTCTCTGTCAGTGAGAGTGAGTAGTACAGAAAACAAGTGTCACAAAGGGGCTCTTCAGGGACTCTGAAACACCACCTCATGAGAAACATAGGCCATCATGTTTCTTCCAAAAACAGGCTGACTTTTTGGAATCTATCAGGTTTAGAAGTTGGTAAGAAATGTAGTTAGAACCAACTGTAGCTTTAAACGCCAAAAACTATATTTCTAAACTAGTACAGCCTTTTAATGGATTTGTTTCCATCTTCCTAAAGGTCTTAAGCAGCTCAATAGCTACCTGTCACTCACACTGGCAACAAACAAGCTTTAATGCACACAGCACAGCCCTTATGCTTCACTCACTGTTATCATAAATAAATTTTTAAAAAAATCCTGGATTCTGACAGGGACCCCAGAACACCCAGTTATCAATGCATAATCCTTGCTTTACTTCCCAAGAACAAAGGTAATGTTATGTTCAAGAGGAAATGCAACCTTTGTATATGAACTGTATATTCTTTGCACAGTAAGCAAACAACAGAGACTCCAAAACAGCAGGTATCTTACTAACTCAGAAGGGTCAGTAACAGGTAGAATCTTCCCATCTGAAAAGAGAAACTACGCTTCTTTTCCACACCTCTGTATCTAATGTCTATGAAAATGTGGCCTGGAACCTTGAATCTGCACATGTCTGTCTATTTCCCTAAGATTTTTCCTTTCTTCCTTCTTCTCAGACACTGTAAAGTACAACATCCTGCTTTCAACAGCATTTCCAACTCACACTTGATGAAAATGAGCTGAACTGAGCAACACTGGGTTATATGTTACAGAAAATGTTTTAGGCAATGGAGGAAAGCTAACACGATTTTAGCACAAATGCTGAGCAATGAATGGAGGGTTGTTAATCCTTTGCCACTTAAAGACTGTTTGCACCTTCAGCATGCTGCATTAATGGCACACACAACCCTACATTCTAGATGCTGCTTGCCTACTTCTACCTATGTTCTAACGCAAATATTATTAATTGAATCTTCTTGTGCATCATGTTGAAAGTCACAAAAAAAAAATAACTGCCACTGAAGCTAATACATCACTCAAATTTTGTCAAAGAAATTTTTGATACATTATAAAAAATTGCCAAGTTATCGATATTCCTAATAAAAGTTGACTCTTCCCTATTGAGGGCATATAGCCAGTTGTTAAAATCTAACATATATTCTTTTGCAAAATAAACAAACACCATTTTATTCATTAACCCCTCAGAGTTGCTTTTCTATTTATACCAAAATATTATACCAAAATATATTTGTAGTCATCTGTTAGATTCGGCCTCCTTTTAGCTTGCCCTAGAATTTATTTTATCTTCAGAGGCAATGTGCTCATTGTGGTTTAGAATGTAACTAAAATGAGACTAGATACCCAATGTCACGTAAAGAGATGGATTATTTTGCCTTTTTCTCCATAACTTAAGAGTTTGCGTTCTTCTTCAGAGGCAAAGTTCACCCCTGCCCCATTTTCTACCTAAGGAGGGGTGTGGTAATCCATTTAGTTCACATTTGAAACACCCAGGACCACAGTCAGTAATAATATGGAGTTACTGTGACTTCCAGAGAAGGGTCCTTGAACTTTCTGCATTTGCCACAGAATGACAATGCATCTTGGGCTCAAGCACCCATGTTCTCTTTTGCTTTCTGGTTCTGGGGATTCAGACAGAAAGGAAGCAGCCTTAACTTTTTTGTGCTTTGTCTTTGTTCTCAGCCTCACAAATATTTAAGCATTCTACACCACATATTAAGATTCAATGAGATGCTGTGTACCTAAGTCTGCCACTAATCATTGTCTGGAACAAATTGTCACTTATAGACTCTCTTTGAAAGCAAAATTGTGCTCCCTGCTCAGTGTTCCTGCATAGATAGCACTTTTAAAACCCCAAAAGAAGAGAAGAGTTTTAGCTTGTTTGTTTCTCTTTTCTGTTTGTTTGTTTGTTTGTTTGTTTTATGTAATGCCAAAAACCCTAAAAATAAAATCTGAAGTCCCTTTGGAAAATAAGATTGATATTCCTATTTTATGTCACCAAATACACAGCCATTACCACTAGGCAGCTATAGCCATCCTGGATAACATAAGATTAAAGAAAATCACTAAGATATGTGGTTGCTGTTAGAAATGAACAGGAAAATAAATCCCTCAAGGACACTTACACCAAATTCTCATCGAAGTGTACACTCTGGAGTCATAAAAGGTAGGTGATGTCTGCTTCAGCACTTGGCATGTGTAAATCCCCAAGATTCATTCCCAGAATCACAATAAATAATAAATAAATAAGCAGCTGGATTAAAGTGGCAAACACTAACAACAACAAGCTGAAGGAAGAGGACACAGAAATATGCTGATTTCTAAACCAGCCTGAGCTACATAGTGAGACACTGTTTCAATATACAAATGTGTGTGTATGGGTACACACACATGCATGCATGTGTGTGTGTGTGAGAGCATGTGTGTGTTTGCATGTTACACTGTGAACAGTGTATCACCTGGTCTTTAAATAATAAATTGCACAGTGAGAGCATGAGAATCTGTGGAGACAATTCATAAGATGTGTCTGTAAGGTTATTAAACTTTACTTCTCCTTTAGAGAAACACTTCTACAATACCAAGGAATACCAAACACGTGAAGCATGTTTCACTTTTTAAAACACCTAGAAAGCAACTTTTAAACATAATCTTCATCTTCATTATTATTCTTAAAGTAATTTTATGAGTTAATTTTATAAAATCCATCATGTTTATCAAGTTTGTTAACATTATTTAAACTTTTCATAAACTACATTTTCAAAAATTGTGGTGTGTCTTAATACTGTTATAAATCATGTTCAAATATTACTAACTACTCAGATAATTTTATGAATTTTAAAATTTAATTTATTGCCTGAAACATTTATTGATGTAGCAAATGTAAATGGAATGAATGGCATGTAAAGTTATAAAAATAAGAAACAAGCTGGGTATGGTGACACACGAAGATAATCCCAATTCTCAGGAGGGATTTAGGAGTACTGTGGATTTGAGGTCTTTCTGAACTACATAGTAAAACCTTGTCTCAAATTAAGACAAAGGAAAATAAGTTTCCTCTAATTCCATGCCTACTTCTACACCTTGGTATGATGGTTTTTTTACCAGCTTCTGCTCATGAATATTATGTTACTGCTGGCTGCTGATTTTTTTACCCACAAAAAGTGGGTAAATATACAGGTTTAAATGACATGTGCTAATTTTTCTTTTGTCTTTCCTCTTTTTTCCTTCTTAAAGTTTTGCTAGCAACAATGTTTTATTTGTGTCTTTCCATCATTTGATAGTAACAGTTAAGATTTTGGGGCTTGAGAGATGGCTCAATTGTTGGGAGTACACACTACTTGGGCAGAGGACCTCAAATTAGTTCCCAGTGCCATGCCTGCTCACAGCCACTTGCAACTCAACTTCACCAGGATCTAGTGCATCTGGCTTCTGGGAGGCATTAACTCATGAGCTCATACCTACACACACATACATATACTCACATTTGCATGTGTGCACATGCATACACACACACACACACACACAATTAAAAATAAAAATAAATTTTGAAAATTAAATATCTAAAGAATCCATTGGCATTGGAAAGGCCATAGGCTTTAGGCATCTTTTCATCTTCTCTAAGTATGAAAAGTGAGAAAAGGTTCATTTCTTACCACATGGATTCACCCCTGATGATACAGTTTCTCCCCACTGGGACATCACCATCACCATTGACTACACTACTGCCATGGCATTTAGATTCTGTCCCCCACCTAGCTACTTCTCATCACATTATTAATACAGCAGAATGGGCCTATTTGGCAATAAAGCATGGTACATTTCAAAGCTAAAATCCTCTGAACCCCAAAGAAGATAAGGAAATTAAAGAGGAAATGAATCTAACAATTGATTAGAACATGAACACTCAGAAGCACTTGCCACAACCACTCAGCATGTGGGTCTTGATAGTTCTAAATACCCATTTTCTGTTAATACTCCTGTGGAAAACCTATTCTCAGAGTCAGTATGCCTGCCCTCCTGCTTAGTCTGCAGAAGAGAAGTGGTATTCATACAGAGGTCAGTCCTTAAGTCTCCATTGCTGTGTGTCTCAAAGTCATATTCTTGACTGAAATGTCTTTAGACCCAGCAGAAATACTTTTACTGCATCTAATGTCATCTTATCATTAGCTGTCACAGAAGGTTTACAAACTCCTGTCTGACAGCTGCTACTCTTTCGATAAGCTACAAGTTAAAAATCTCACAAGACTTTCCTTTAAATCTAGTCACCATGAAAAAGAGTTCATCTACCCAGGCAAATTACATCGCATCCATGCATAAGTTATGGATCTTAATTCATTTCCCTTCCACTTTTGCTTGTAGTAAATTCAAAAATTAAATTGGCAGGTCAATTTTTTAGTCACCATAATGATTAACATAGTTGCATTCAACTTTTCACACTATAGTTCACATTGACATAACTATACTTGCAAACCAACTACCCTGCCTCTTTTTAAATTTCCCCATGTCCTCAAACTGGAATAATTTTTCCTTCACTATACTTTTATATTCATATAAGGTCCCACAAAACATCCCATATCCAAATGGAATTATGTTGCATGTCTTATAGAGAAAAATCCCACCAAAATGAGAAAAATAAAATTTCCTAACTTGAAAAAATTCACCTTTAGAGAGGATACGGTGAACACAAAATAACAGAAATAGGAATTCAGCTTGAAGCTGGGTCTCATCCAAATAGGGCTAGGGGAGAAGGACAGTACACTGATTACAGCATATGACTATCTGTTAAGTTTCCGGGAATCCTCTGCCCTGCTGAGAGCTCATCCTTCACTTGTAAAATTCAGGAGAACTAAAGTGGAAAGCAAACAAACTCCACCAACCCACTGGCCTCTCCTGTGCATGCCCTCAGTCATGCAGTGCTGGGATTCCAAAGTTCCCTTTTGTTTTGTCCCTCTGAGGTCACCCCAGAGTAGTTTATGCCCTACTTGAGTGTGCTTCCCAGCATGATCCTGAGTGGTGTCATTCACTTCTGACCTGCACCTGCTCTTTTCAAGCATGTGCTGAGAGGGCTGAGCCCAAACACAGGCATGGTGGCCCATTCACAGATACCATTCAGAGGGTTGCTAGGGGAGGGGCAGTGGGCGGGCTGGTAGCCCTCCAGACAAGAAAGGAGAGTGACCCCTTAAATCAGAAAATGACCTTCTGTTTGTCATCACTTGTCTAAGTAAGTGTAAGGGGCCCACCTCCTCCATAATGCTCTTTGTGAGGCCATAAATGTTAACATGCCTAAAATGGTGCTTCTGAAAAGATTAGATGAATTATTGGTGGTTAAGACTAATTAAATGACATGTTTACCCATCCAAAATGGTATAAAGTCTATTAGAGGGCTGATGCCCATACATATTTACTCTGTTGCTGAAAATAAAATGGGGGTAAAAGTCTTTAAAGACACTCTTGCATGAAAATCTAGCATGGTAGCAACTGAAAATAGCTTAATTCTCCCACTGCCTGGTGTTCAAGATTTAGCCATTCTATTACTTTCATCAAAATGACAATGTAATTTCTCCATTATCTCCAGTCATTAAAAAAAACTCACACTTCACTTTGACATTTCACCCAGTAGTCTAAAAGTTGGCCAAGATTGTAAACCAACCTCTAGAAACATTTAGACATATGCCTTTTACACCATAGCCTTGGTCACATAATAACTCATAATTCATTCATGGTGAGTGTTTTTCTCCAACTGACAAGTTTCAGTTCTGAGAATGTGGGGCAACTGGTCCATTCCAAAGAGAAAAACTGGTTCTGGATCTCAATTTTGCTATCCCAGGGACACTGGTTGACAAAGACTGCCTGCTGTGCCATCCCTCTTCTGAACTAAAACCTACTCATCATTCAATTATTCATCCTTGGTCCTCCTTGGCAAACAGATGCACAGAGAAGGGAAGCAGCTAGACATAGAGGACAGATTTTTCATGGTTACAAAAAGAAGACAAAACAATCAGAGAAAAGTGAGAGTGTTGATAAGAAGACGTGGCCTGTGCATGTTCAGTGTCTGAGCAAACAAAATAATGGCCCCTCAGGACTCGAAAAGGCACGCAGCCCATCAAAGCACTGCCACTAGCAGAGCAGGCTCCAGGCATGCTGTTCTCTTGCTCAGGATTCCCCATTTGAGCTCTGCTCCATCTGCACTCATCCCCAGTTTACTTATGTTCCCCTAAGCTGAATTAGGTAAATATGATATTAATACCCACTAAGCCAAA
This sequence comes from Phodopus roborovskii, assembly GCF_943737965.1. NCBI lineage: Eukaryota > Metazoa > Chordata > Mammalia > Rodentia > Cricetidae > Phodopus > Phodopus roborovskii. The sequence continues at coordinate 1,304,082 of NW_026126744.1, read as the reverse complement.
ACACATGTTAGTCACCATTGTGTTCAAAGTGCTTTGAACAGATTAATATGCCAACTATCAGAAGCAGATATTTTTAAAGTATCCATTTATAATATGGCATGTAGATAACTAAATTTAGTTGTCTGAAATACTAGCTGCTAGAACAATATACAAGTCTATGTGAATTTTATTTCTATCATATATAGTTCAGTTGATATAAAAATATGACATGATAGATACAAAAAAAAATCCCTTGCTGTTATAATACTTATGACTTTTGTTTATTCAATTAAACTATAACTTAGTTTGATTGATGAAATTTCCAGGAGTATTTAGGCTTTGATTTGATTGCCACTGCACAAATGGAGTACCTTTATGCAAAAAGCATACATAGATTGAAGCCCTAGTACCCAGTGTGTCTGCATTAGAAAACACAACAACTGGAGAGTGATGGGTTTTCATGTTATTGTGGGGATAGGACATCCATGATAGAATAGGGAACTGTATAAGAAAAAAATGAAATTGTTCTTTTCCATCCAATAAAGAACATGATGTGAAGGCAGCTATCAAGCCAGAGAGGGGCCTCACTAAAAACTGAAGGGCTTTCAACCTCTGAAGTGACAACAGGTTTCAGCCTCTGGTTTATGCTATTCTGTTATATTAGCTCTTGTTCTCAAAAAAATTATGTTATTAAGTATTTTGTTGTTTAAAAGAAAACTTAGAACACAAGTAGTCAAATAAAAAAGAAGATAATATTTATCCAGAAAGAATTTGTATATTGAGCAGGGCGGTGGTGGTGCATGCCTTTAATCCCAGAACTAGGGAGGTAGAGGCAGGCGGATCTCCATGAGTTCAAGGCCAGCCTTGTCTACAGAGCCAGTTCCAGGACAGGCTCCAAAACAATACAGAGAAACACTGTCTCAAAAAACAAAAGAAGAATTTGTATCTTAAGATAAAATGAATATGGCAATTAAGTCCTACAGACATAAGAAACTTAAAATGTAATTTGCCAGTGTATGTGCAACAAAATGGTTGAATAGAGACATCATAACTCCTTAGTAACTTTAAATAGAAGTAAAGGCAAAAATCAACCAACAGCCCACCCATTTCACCGCTGAAAGGCAGGCACAATACAAGTGCGGTCTCTTCTGTATAAGTACAGGCTCCTTCCTAGAGAGCTCCATGACTTAGCTTCACTAGACAGAATCATTTCTGGATTGCAAGCCCTGGGTGAGAAGGGCCATACCCGCTGCCACCTGTGCCTTTCGCAACCCGAACATCAAAAGTAAATAAAACTCTTCATCTTTACCGAGGCTAACCTAAGTATCCCAAATCTCAAGAAAGCAGGTGTAACTGATCTCGTCAGAAAAAGAGACACCACCATACATATCTGTGCTTCCACAAGTCCACCCTGTCCCTCTCCTTCCAAGAAGGGTTTTTCACTGATGCTCGAGATGGACACATGTATGATAGAGCAGATGGCTGTATCTGCACATCAGTTAAGGTGTGAGGAGAGTAGGCTGGACCAACCACCTTGGGAAATCCTTGTTTTCAGTGTAAGCTACATTGTTTATTTCCCAGAAACATTCATTCACAGATACATTTTGGGTATAGTGTTAACAAAAAATATGTATAAAAAGATATGTTTTTCAATCCTGCATTTAAGGTCTTTTTTAAACTAGGAATATTACCTAAATCTTATCTTACAATTAATATTTAGGCTTAGAGATTGGAAACACTCTCTCTCTCTCTCTCTCTCTCTCTCTCTCTCTCTCTCTCTCTCTCTCTCTCTCTCTCTCTCTCTGGGTTTGGAAACACATTCTCAACAGCAGAAATAAGTTTTTCCAGTAATTAAGAAATGCTTTCGGTGAAAGGAATTGACTATGAATTCTCTGGCCTCTTGCAGTCTTGCAATAGGCAAGCACTGGCTTTTGCCTATTTGGAGGGTAGCAATTAGAGCATGAAGCAAGAGGCGAATCAAGGAAACAAACTCCATGGTACTGCCAGCCTCTCTCTTTCCATCTACCGGATTCTTAGCCCTTACTGTCTGCTCCATGCTCCTGAGGCAGTCACTCATTATTAAAAAGTGAAAAACAAATGTTTTTGAGATGCATTTACACATGCAATGGGGTAAAGAAATTAGCCTTTGTTTCAAATTCCATTTGAACATGCTAACAATAACCTCCAAAGCTAATAGGTATTTAAGAAAAAACAGCTAGACAGAAGCACACCAGATACAAGATAACTTTATACTAAAGGCTGAACACATACAAGTGTCAAGATCATTGCTCTTTACCTATAAAAGTATGCTATGAGTATTTTTAATAACCAAAGGAAAATAATTAAATCTAATAATTATAGTAATATCTGAATTAAACACAGTCTCAATGTACACAGCAAAAAGTGATGACAAATTAAAGGTACTACACATGATATGGTTAAAGAATAATTAATATTCTTAATTATTAATAGTTGAACTTAAGATAGTACTTTGAGGGGAAAAACATCTTACATAACTTCCAGTGTCCATATATTCCATATAAATCATTAAATGCCTTTCCTGGGGTGACTAGTGAAGTCCTTTATAGCATTAGTCCTTCCCTAGAACGTTTTTAATAAAAAAAAACTTGGTAAATAATACTAAAAAGATTTCTGTATTTTCACACTATCTCTTGGAAATAGGTTTTTCATAATTTAAAGCGTTTTTGATTCAATCATACTTCCTATACCTCATTGTAAAACAAGCATTTTCTTAACTATCATTCTACATAAACTGAGATCAATTACTATTTTAGCAGGCAGCAATATGTACACTAGGCAGGTACATATGATTGTTTTTAACATGCATTTTAAACAACATTATCAGCTGGGAATTCACTGTCAAGTCTAATAAGTTTTCTTTAAATCCCCAAATGTTTAACCGTGCTGGAAAGTAGCAAGAAAGGCACACTTCACTTGTGAGATCATCAAATACTGAAAAGATGATACAGAAATGAAAGGGTTAAAGGAGATGTTAGATTACACAATTCCAAATAATGTTTAATCCCAGATGCTTGGGAGATCAAAATGAGTAACAATGTTCACAAATTAGCTTTGATATTATTTCAATCAATCTTTATTTCAAAGTACACTATAACATAGTAGTGACCATTTCTTACATTTCACATTCCTCAAAATAGCCAAGGAAATTAAGGCATCTAAATTGCATAGACACAGTTCCCCAGTTCAAATGGATATTCCAGCTCATCTTACCCTCTCAGGATCCTTCCACTGGCAGGATTCTCTTCATTGTATAGGAAAATAGAAAATATGTCCTGGGTTACTATTTATACATCCACTTTTTCCCTAAAAAGATTCTAGAAATTTTATTGTACAACACTATGAAAGGTGGCCCGGTTTATTTTTGTTTGGTTTGGGCTTTTTTAGTGGGTGCTAAAAATAGCAGTATTACAAAATAAAGAATTCATCAGTTAGGAATTAAACCCAAATGCTTTACCTACTAGTTTTCTTTGAGGAGAGAGAAGTTGACACAGTTGAAAATAAATTCCATTCTTCCGAAAATTCATGAAAATCAAGGTATCTCCTCTCTGAGTAACTCCAGGGAGTATGAGAAGTAAGTCTTTGTAGGGCAGATCTTGGTGGCAGGACAACTGGGGAGGGGGCACAAATTGGGGGGGGGGCAGGATGATGAGGTCCTGTTGAGTTCTGTTGATTTTTCTTACACACTAAGCTGAGACTATGTGAATTTACTCCACAAGTACTATGTTTAAAGTCTCTCAAAACTTAACTCTCAAATAAAGTACTGTTGCTCTGTGCCCAATAGGATAATTCTAATTAACAATATTGCTATATCTCTCTAAGCAGAAAATAGAATTTTCAGTGCACTCACCATAGAGAAATGATAACATTTAAGATGAGGAATACTCTGCTCACCCTCATTTGATACTTTTCTAACCCACACAATAACCAAAGCATACTTGGGAGTTGGTGGTGCAGGCCTTTAATCCCAGCACTTGGAGGCATAGGCAGGCAGATCTCTGTGAGTTCAAGAAAAAAACAAAAAAGAATCAAAGTACACAAATGATCACACCTGTTAATCAAGAAAAGAAAATGTCTTCAGTGAAAATATCCACACACATGCAAGATCTAGCCTTTTAAGCCCTACCCTCCTCTCTTCCAAAAAACAAAAGAAACTACAATTTTAAAAATTGCAGAAACACAGAATTTTAAAAGTCTCATTTCTTAGAATTCCAAAAGAAACATGTTTTCAGTACAAAAAGTTAGAATTGACATTATTTCTGCCATCACAAGTTCATTAATGCATACTAGAAACCAATAAACACTGAATGGTCAAAGAGCCACTGTTGACAGTTTAGGAGGTTTTGTTGTCCTTGTTGTTGTTTAGTTTTTGTTTGGTTGGTTGGTTGGTGGGGTTTTGGTATTTTGTTGTTGTTTTTGTTTTGTTTGTTTGTATTTTAAAGACTTGATTACTCTGTGTAGGCTTGGCTGTCCTGGAACTCATTCTGTAGACCAGGCTGGCCTTGAACTCACAGGGATCCAACTGCCTCTGCCTCCTGAGTGCCAGAATTAAAGCCATGTGCCACCACAACCACCCAGCAGCAATTTAGTTTTATTACTCTTTATATACATTATATATGATTAGCCTTTTCAAACAATTCTTTGGGTTATTTCTACTATATGTCTTCTGCTACATGTATTCTGTTAATAAAGCAAAATTTAGATGTTCAAGAGCTAAAAATGGTATATAAAGACCATCTCTACTGAGCTCATCTCATACATATCTGGTCCTGGCAGCTTCCTGACCATGATGCTGGACCACTTTCCAAAGACAAGGGTGGGATGCTCCGTTCCTGCTTTACAGGTGTCCACAGAAACCTTTGTTTTGCCACCTTCTAAGAACAAGTAGCCATACCTAGCCTACTAGGTTATTTAGGGATTTGTGTGAGCTAGTATATGTAAAAATGATTATTAGACAGCCTTTTGTATAGTAAATACATAACCCATTAGAATAATTTTGAAGTTAAAAGTCTCAAGTAATTGCTTGCAAACCTTCTACATGCTATAACTTGTTGATAAATAAAATGTATCCCTCACATGCTACTCTGAATTATTATATTGACTCTTGACACTGTACAAGGGAAGCTCAGGGGAAAGGACAATTAGAGTGAGTGGGACTTTCTCTGGGGTCCTCAGGGAATAAGACAGAATAAGCAGTAGAAGATAAAACAGCACTGCAGAAAGAAAGCTGAGAGGGTTCATAGAAAGGGCAAAGCCCATGTGGATGTTAGAATTGCACACAGAAGAATGCCCTGAACCACATCAAGTAACTAAGAGTACCTACAGAAAAAAAAAAAAAAAAAAAAAGGCCAGGCAGAGCAATGCTCCTCAGAGGTCTAATCTTTCTCTAACACAAGGAGGAGTAGCAACTGTAGTATGTAAACCTTTGTACTCTCTTGGAGTAAAAGGCAGCCTCTTGGGAAAGTTGAATACTCTGCCAGCACTCAGATAACTAACCACACTCACAGATGACATAGGGTTGAAATGTGATAGACTCTCTAGAGATTCCCTTGAAAAGCAGAGAGTAAGGACTACAGTGTTGACAAGGAAGCGCATTAGCAATGAACCGAAGACAACGTGAATAGCAAATAAGAAAAGTGTTATTTCTTTAAAAAAAAAAAAAGGGGGGGGGGAGGGTGGGTTAGTAGTAAATGCTGTGATTGCACATGGTTCCACTGGTTCAAGGAAACCCAGATGCCATCAGTTCTACATGAAGGGCCTACAGAACAACTTTCCTCCTTGAGAATACAATCCCTAAGCTCACATCCATATAAATAAAGCTATAATAAACCCATTATAGAAAATGTTGAAATGTTGATTACTGAGAGAATTGACAGAGTCACCTAATGAAATGCTTTTGTATTATGCATCTTAGGAATTATATTACCTTAAAGAAACTGCTTCTGTTATTCCCTCATTACAAAACTGTTCCACAGAGTTAACTCTACCCTGTCTATTCTAACTCCCCATGGAGAAAAACAAAGGAAGGGGTACTGAGTTCTTTCCTCCTTCTAATATACACAGTATGGACGAGCCAATGAATGGGGAGGGCCTTCTCTGACAAGCTGAACATCTAAGTAAGACAGCAACCCTACTAACGAATGTCTCCATCAATGTCCCAATATTTGCTTCAGCCTGTATTTATCAATATTGAGAATCACTAGCAGTTCATATGACCACATAAGTTCTTAAAAGCACAGATTGTGATAGCAAGAACCTGGAAGCAACCTAGATGTCTCTCAACTGAAGAATGGATAAAGAAGATGTGGCACATCTACACAATGGAATACTATTCTGCAGAAAAAAAATAATGGAATATTGAAATTCGAAGGCAAGTGGATGGCACTTGAAGAATTCATCCTGAATGAGGTAATCCAATCACAAAAAGAGGAACATGGTATGTACTCGCTCATATGTGGATTTTAGACCCAGAGCAAAGGATCACCAGCCTATAATTCACACCACCAGAGGAACTAGGATACAAGGTGTATTCTAAGAGATTCATATAATGTCCCTCACAGAAGGGGGAAGGGACAAGTGTCCCAGAGCACATGGGAAGTGGGGGAGGGGCAGTGAATGGAGAGAGAAATAGGAGAAAGAGAAGGGGAGAAGAGGAAAGTACACGAGACTAGGAAGATTGAGTCAGGGTAGGAATAGAAGACAGGAAAGAGAGAGAGAGAGAGAGAGGGAGAACATAAAAGAGGGAGCCATTATTGGTTTAAAGAGAAAACTGAACCTAAAGAAAGGTCTAGAGACCTACAAGACTGATTCCAACTAACAATTTGAGCAACCGTGGAAAGGCTACCATAAATGCCCTTCCCGGAGAGTGAGATCAACAACTAACTTATCCACCATCATGGAACCCTCGTCTAGTACCTGTTGGAAACAGAAGCAAACTCCCATAACTAAACACTGAGTCGAACTAGAATCCAGATGCAGAGGGAGAGGACAAGACCAGGTTGCAGAAACACATAGAGACAGCTGACCTGAACAAGGAGGAGCTAATGGGCTCCCAGACTGATAGCTGGGAATCCAGCACCGGATTGACTCAGGCCCCCCTGAATATGGGTCTCAGCCAGAAGGACTGAGCAGTCTAAGGGACCTCAGACAGTGGAACCAGGATGTATTCCTGGTGCATAAAAGGACCTTGCGGACACATCCCCCATGGATGGATACTGCCATAACTTAGGGACAGTAGAGAAGTCCTAGTCCCTACTTCAAATGACTTACAGATTTACATAACTCCACCTGGATGGCACTGACCTACATGTAGAATTGGGGTGGGGGGGTGGGAGGGGATGGTGGTCAGGGGGCTTGTGAAGAGGGAGACAGGGCAAGAAGGAGGGAAGAAGGAGGCAGGGAGGGGGAACTGGGATAGACATGTAAAATAAATAATAATAATAATAATAATAATAATAATAAAACCCACAGATTACCAAATCAAAGCATAGCCAATACAAAGGTGTCTTTAAACGCTGACAACACATTAGCCACAAAATTATATACTGGCAGCTCACTCTTCAGACCTAACACATCAGAGCAACTTCCCATAAGTTACAAGAATAAGCTTACTATGGTTGGCAAATTATGCAGAAAGTCTAGACTTCTCTTTCTCATGGACTCACTCATTTTACATTTTCAGATGACTCAAGTGCTGCAACTCAAGTCCCAAGTAATGATTTAGTCTTTTATGATGTTAAAGGTACAAGACAAGACAGGACATAGCACAAAACTATTATATCTGGCTTTTATATCTTTTATATATCTTAAACACAATAGGTAAATATACAGTATAGGTTTTATTGTTGTTGTTGTTTACTTCTGTTAAGTGTTCTTTGCACAAAAGAAAGCCAGTTTCCATGGGTAAACCAATGGCCCCACACAATAGGACTTAAATAAAGTCAATGAAACTTGACAGACTAATATCTTTCCTATCTTTAAGTAGTCATTTGTAGTTTTATATGCATTTCTCTTCTTCATTAAATATTCTCTCTTTGGAAAGTATTCCTGTGTGGAAGACAGGTTGGATCACAGAGAACTTAGAAGGAACTGTGTTAGTGTGACTGCAAGAATAAAGAAAAAGAAGTGACCATTAGACATCTCTAGGAAAAGGAAATGATCAGACTTTTTTTGGTATGAGGGTAATGGGCATAATTAGGAATGTGTCTCATGTCTGAATGCACTATGTTAAGTCATGAGGAAACAGAATCTCTTGAAACTGTCCCGTTGCCCACAATCCTGAAATATAAAATGATTTCTTCTTAGTTAGAATTATGAATTATCAATAATTTCTATCAAGCTTTGTAAACATGAAAATATAGGTTATCACTGTTTAGTCTATTCCTAAAAGATTCAAATGTAATAGGAGGGGGGAGGGAAAGAATGGAGAAGTGAGTATGTGAATTACCCTCAAATAACAGTTGCATGCAAAATTTTCCTTATAAACAGACATGTTTTTAATGAAGTGATAGAAGCAAAGATCATCTTGCCATAGCAAAATACTGACCTCCCATGAAAGGACAGCATTACATTCTGAATAAAATAAACATGCAAATCATGCTGAACATTGCAAAAATGTGTGCAAGTTATGCAGCTGCTCCAATATTAGTACAGTGGCCATGGCAGAAAAATACAGACAGATCAGAAACAGACCTAATAAGATATATATATATATCTCAATTGGGTAATATTAGACATATAAAAATGTTTAGTACATTCTTACAATTATCTTACAATTAATGAAACATTAATATTTAAAAATATTTCCATATTTAAAATCCATTTATTATCAGATTACTTTTCTCTGCCAATGACTGTGCTTTCTTGATAGCTACCAAGAAACTATTACATTCACACTAAAGTTTTCACATAGAAGAGAAACAAGAAATTATAAAGAAATTCCAATTCAAGCAAAATGTAATGGCTACATCCCTGAAGAAAACTTATTCTCTCTAACCCTGCAACCATCAACTGCCAATAGCTATACACAGGGTGGGATTTCTGGAACCCCTCACCATCCTTGCTGAACTATCAGCTGGCTTGAATTTATGTAAGTCTTGTGCATGTCCTCCTTTGTTTCTGTGTGACACTGTGCTGTCATGTCTGACAGATACTTTTTCACTAGAGCCATCTACTCCCTCGGGCTCTTACAATCTTTCCAGGCCCTCGTGTCTTGGAGGAAGGGGATATAATACAGAAGTCCAACTTTTAGCTGAGCTCTCCACATGACATATTCTAAGTATGCTGACTGGGTATCAGGCTCTACATTAATCACCACCTGCTACAAAAAAAACAAAAACAAAAAAAAAACTTCCGTGATGAGGGCTGACTGAGATCTGTGCTAATCTGTGGGTATAAATTTATGAAATGAAGGGGCAGTTTATTACTAAGTAACAAGATAATAGTACTTTAATGAAGACAGAGCCTTCGCCCAGATATAACTATCAAATAAGAAGCCAGCACCAGATAGCGGTTACCTTTTTTTGAGTTGTTGCAAAGTGTGATCCCACAGACACCCTCAAACATTACACACTATAGCCATTGCTTTGCTTACCCTCCATCCTGATGGAAAGATTTTATTGTTGAGGACACCACACACCTGAATCATAGGACATGGAAGTCATACTGGTATCAACCTGGAAGATTACTACTAATGGTGAGCTTTTACAGAGCTGGGACGTTCTAGGCATGCTACCTGGGGGAAAAGTCAATATCAGTCTTAGTTGTGAACCCTGACAGTGGATGACAATAACTGACCTGGCAAATGTGCCCGCTGGCGCAACATTAGCACAAATATGGGATCCACTTTCAGACTTGATTCAAACCCTGGTCTTCAAGATGGAACTCATTCCTAGTACTAATAACTGGGACAAAATGCCTGGCTGGCTAGGTCAGAGGTCCCAGGGTAGAACCAGGTATGATTATTCTGATAAATGACTAATCCTATAGTAACCTAAAGAAACATACGCTAACATAATTCTATTTAATACACTTATATATTGGTTTTCTCATAGCAATTCCTTATATTGTTTCCTTATTTTATTTAATGACTTTATATATCTATATATATACAAATATTTGTATTTTACGTATGGATCCTTAGGTACAGTATTCATCCCATTTACGATTGAACATTTGGAAAGATGAGAATAGGCAGACAAGCAGAAAAACACAAAGGTAGATAGTGATTACAAAACCAGCAATAAATGTTATAATGAGGTCCTTGTAAGGTCATTTAGAGTGCAGAAGGTGTGTTGAGGATATATTCCACATTAATCAATGCAGTAAGTACATGTGACCTCTTTTACTCAAAAGCATGCTTAGTAACAGGAACTGAAAAGGAGATTCAGAGGGTTAAAAAAAAATAACCAAAATAGGACAGTAAAGAATCAAAACTTAGAGCAGTTAGAAAGAAATGCTTTAAAATCTGTGTAATGAGAGAAAGTAACTCTTATTGAGAGAAAGGAAATAGACTACTGAAAATGACCAACAGCCAAAGAATTGAGTACATTAAGGGCCTAATGAGAGATACACAGGACAGAATGAGACATGGTAGAAAGTGGCCAATGATAAAGCCTGGCAGGGAGGCTGTGTCTAATCATGCTTCACCTAAAAACCCAGAGATTAAGTCATTCTGTAATCAATTAGGCCATAGCAAGCCTTAACTGCTGCTGGATAGGAAAGATCGCCAGCTCAGAGCCCAATCTTAGGCAGCAGAGAGACTGTAAAAATTGAGTGAGAAAGAAAACACAGCTGGGAAAGCAGGAGTGTTATTTTTTCATGCTTTTTTATTTCAGCAAATTAGCCAATTTACTACTCCTATAATTTCACTGCCTTTGCCACAGTGAGGACCAACATCAGTCCATTCTGAAAGCTGATCTTAACAGGAGGGTTTTCAGTACGACAAAGCATGAATTAAGCTTCTTAATTCTTCATGATAAGTTAAATAAACAGATGTGTGTGTGTGTGTGTGTGTGTGTGTGTGTGTGTGTGTGTGTGTGTGTGTGTGTGTGTGCATGAATGGCATATCCAAAATAATTCAAAGAAATAAAATGTTTGGAATATAGAGTAGATACAGAAAAGCATGTTGCAGATGTCGTGTTCCATTCAGAGTACTATCCTACCCCTGTAGCTCTTTCGTTCGTCGCTTTCTTTGAAGGGAGAGAGACAGAGACAGGGACAGGGAAGGAGGGAGAGAGGGAGAGAGCTGTGAGCATGTGAACAATGGAGGTATCTGTGAGAAGGTTAAAGGACAGTCCCTGCTGTGTTTCCTCAGGTACAGGCCATCTTTGTTTCTTGACATGGAGTCTCTTACTGGCCTAGTAAGGAGGACAAAGCTAGCTGGCTGTCCAATCCAGCCTCAGTACTGGGATCACAGATACCTGTGCGATTTTTTGTGAATTCTGGAAATGGAACTCAGACACCACCTGCATCATTACCCCAGCCTTGCCATCCCCCTTCTTTCATGCCACCACTTTTATCCTACTGTCCTAGTACGCTTTCTGCTGCTATGATCCACTCCATGATCCAAAGCAACCTGGGAGGAATGGGTTTATAGCATCCTACCACTTACAGCTCATCACAAATAGAAGTAAGTGCAAGAATCAAAGCCAGGGAACTAGAGTCTGGAACTGAAGATGAGGCCAAGAAAAAAAAATATTAAGGAGATTCTCCACAGCTCCCTCAGCTTGCTTTTTTATTAAACCCAGACCACTGCCCACAGATGATAGGGACACTGGGCCCTCCCACATCAATGACTCATCAGTTATCTGGCCCCCCCAGCACTGCTCACTGGCAAGTCTGATGGACCCATCTTCTGATTGAGACCCCTCTTCCCAGATGACTCCATTTGTGTCAACTTAATAAAAATTTACCAGCACATCACGTCATTCTTCCTTTGGCACCCGCCATCCCTTCTTTTGTTCTTTCCTTTTACTTCTCTTGTACTGATGAATGGAAGCTATTTTAACAATAGCAGAGGGAAGGTGATACAGTGCTGGAGTCCATAGACTCTGAAAACATCCTGTTGTATAGTCCTCCAGCTGCGTTGTGGTAAGTGATCTTTAGCCCTCATTGAAATCACAGTTGGGACTGATTGGCATTCTGCTTTCTGCTCCATTCTTTTACTCTCTACTGCGAGGGTTCAGAAACCTTCTAATAACTGAACTGATCTCATAAGACAAAAAAAATAATCCAAAGAAAAATGATTTACACATCAATGATGCAAATACACTTTGTATTTGTATTTGCCATTAATAAATGGTTGGGTGGAGGGGTTTGCCAAAAACTTCATATAGAGCATTAATTCAGTTTGCAAATAGGTACAGTTCTAATGGGGAGTCTAAATATGTGCTTGAAGCCCTAGCCAAGGCAGAGACAAGTAAGTGAACATCAGAAGTGAGTGACCTGAAGGAACCTCATGCTTGCCATGAGAGGACACAGAACAACATGTGCAGCCAAGAAGTATGGTAGGAACTTGGATATCTACAGATCAGCAGTAGGGACAAATATCCGAACAGATTAGTTTCACTTCAGACTGCTAAATGAACCTTTTTTTTCAGACCATAGAAAAGCCTAGCACTCATTCAGTTCTCAACTGATCTCCAGACTGGGTGGAAATGTGCTGGGGAAGCATGCTTGAATCATCTCAGGGCAATTCCAACTGCCTGGGATCTTCCGTCACTCTGGGTAAGGGATATGATTTAAACAGCATTCATTAGTCGGCACTAAATTTAACTTTGCTGCTTTACCTGCTTGTTTTTACATATATTTTATCTAAAGTAAAACTTGGACTAACTCTTAGAGTAACATGATGAGTCAATATTACTAGCTTTCAACAGTAGATCACAACATGGTGCCACTGTGGCCAGTTCTCACTACCTCACTCTGTAGTCAGTGGGGGAGGGTTGGAGGGGTTGTCACTGAGGCCAGGGAGATCAGCTATCTGCCTACTGAGATTTGGAGTTAGGTTTCAGCAGCTGTTGCTGTCACTTGATGGCTGAACTATATTTACCAAGAGCAGCAAGTGAAAACTCAGAAGGAAGAATCCAGAGCACTCAAGGCACTTGCCTGACTTAGCTGATTTTCACTTACCTCCATTGCACCAGCAAGAGCTTTCTAAATTAAGTTAAAAAAAAAAAAAAAAAAAAAAAAAAACTCTATTGGTAGAAATGGTGATATTGTCTTCCATAATTCTAAATTATTTGACTGGCAATACAGTTCTCATTGAAGGACAGAAAATGCTTTCTAAGAAAAGGATAAAAGGTGTGTGTAGCTAACAAAACATCAGTCATGTGGAAATAGCAGGCCATCAATACACTTTCCTCTTTAAACATATATAGTAATTGTATTAAAGGTTTGGCAGAAATATCTAAAAATACAGTGCTAAGAATATAAAACTCATACCTAAATTAAGATAAGTTAAAGCCACGTAAATAGAGCAGTATAACCAAAGCCAGAGAAGAGTATTTCCAAGGAAAGGTACCGCAGCAATCCTGGCCAAGCAAACAGAAACAACCAAGAAAATTTAAAGCATGTTGACAAATACCTGCTGGAGACTAAGAACATCAAAGGAAAAGTACAAGATCTTGTCTGTGTCTATATGGCCTTACTGGGTAGGTGTGGGGAATTGAGGACGGAATCTTAGGGCATATGACTAAGTATGAATCTATACCTCCCAGATCATGATGGGATGAGTAACTGTCTCCAGAGTGGCAATGACAGGAAGAAACTGTCTGTCGGAAGAGTGTGCATCTCCCTCTTCCCACCCTTGTGTCTAGAGTATGGATGTCTGAGTGATACATGTGGAGGAAAGTGGATCAATTACATGGAGAGGGCTTGACTTACAAACCATAGCTTTAGAATTCATTGTTTTTGGAATGCTAGCTCTTGACTTAACGCTGGGAGGTTTCATCTTATTTTTCTTTTTTGTCTCTTTTTGATCATTTCAGACTTGCCACTTTCTTTTTCTTTTTATTTATTTATATTAGAAATAGTCTTTGTTTTTACATGTCAATCCCAGTTCCCCCCCCCTCCCTACCATCCTCCCCAGCCCCTCACCAACCCCCAATCTCATCCCCTTTCTGTTCCCCAGGGAGGGTGAGGCCTTTCATGGGGGATCTTAAAAGTCTGTCATATCATTTGGAGCAGGGCCTATGCCCTCCCCCATCTGTCTAGGCTGAGAGAGTATCCATCCATGGGGGAATGGGCTCCTAAAGTTCATTCATATACTAGGAATAAATACTGATCCAGTATGAGAAGCCCCATAGACTGCCCAGGCCTCCTAACTGACACCCAAGTTCAGGGAATCTGGATCAGTCCAATGCTGGTTTCCCAGCTATAAGACTGGAATCCATGAGCTCCCCCTTGTTCAGGTCAGCTGTTTCTGTGGGTTTCTCCAGCCTGGTCTTGACCCCTTTGCTCATCACTCCTCCCTCTCTGCAACTGGATTCCAGAAGTTTAGCTCAGTGCTTAGTTGTGGGTGTCTGCTTCTGTTTCCATCAGCTACTGAATGAAGGCTCTAAGATGACATATAAGGTAGCCATCAATCTCATCAGAGAAGGGCATTTAAGGTAGCCTCTCCAGTATTGCTTAGATTGTTAGTTGGGGTCATTCTTCTAGATCTCTGGACATTTCCTTAGTGCCAGATTCCTCTTAAAACCTATAATAGCTCCCTCTATTATGGTATCTCTTTTCTTGCTCTCCTCTATTCTTCCCCCTACTCAATCTTCCTGCTCCCTCATGTCCTCCTCTCCCCTCCTTTTCTCCCCTTCTCTTTCTTTTAACTCCCTTTCTCCTCCTACCATGCTCCCAATTTGCTCAGGAGATCTTTCCCCTTCTCTGGGGGACCATCCACTTTCTTTTCTACTCTATGCATATTATTCTAACAAAAAGTTCAATATTTAAAATGAAACAACAGTAACCCCTAACAAGAACCTCATATGTAAGAACCAACACAATAATTGAACCCTCTATATGATAATGAGGCTGATAAGACAGATTTTATGGTAAAAGTTCTGTTCAACAAAAGACTGTGACTGGCACAGCCAAAAAGCCCCGGCATAGCCTAAATTAACGACCCCCTGGCAGTTGCCCCCACTGTGTGAGATCTGTTTGCTACTATCATAGTTATCCCACCAGAGAGCACACTAGCAGGTAAGCATGAGCTCACTTTGCCAAAGCAGGAAAATGCATTTGAAATTCAAAGGAACAATGGGGAGCAGATTTGGCCACCACAGTGGCCTATCTTCACTTGGGTCCATGAGACTTTCTCATATCACTAGATAAACTAAATATGAATGTTCTAGATACATCAGACCTCTGTGAAATTTAATTTCCTGCATCTCCCAATATTGGAGGAGTATGGCTGAATTCAGCCATGAGCTGAAGGCCCTGATAACCTGCATATTGACTATGAAAAGGGACAATAAGAGCAATACTTGCTAATTTTCATGAAAATTGCTTTTCAGAGGCATGTTTATCTTTGTGTCAAACAATAGTGACCTTTAAACAGTTGATCTTTAAATATTTTGAAGGAAGTAGCTTACATTAACATAAATGTTATTTTAAATTCATAAAATTTGGAAATGCACTTATTAGTAACAACAACACTAACAGGCAGATGAAAAATTGGCACAATCAGTATAAAAAAAAAAGCCCACTGTGTCTCTAGTTCATAAGAAGTATTTGGTACTCACAGTGTTTTAAGACTTCTTTGGAAACAAGGACAGTCTCCTCCTCTGCTCACCCAAAGCATCAGGGTATACTAACATATTGAATCAAATTTAATCATCATGCTGAATAAGCCATCAAGAGGGTTTGATGCCTGTACTCTCTTCAGACCACTCTATCAATAATAACTGATCATTATCTTTGATGGAGTCAGTCATCAAGAAAGACAGAAGACCTAGTGGAATATTACTACCCTTGTCTACCACAAAGAAGAATAGTATTATACAGTCATACATAATGTATTGCTTTCTTACTTACATAATTGTAATTTCTCAAAATATTAACTACTTTACTGGACATCCAGAAACATGTCAAAAATGGTATTGCCCATAAGATTACACATCAACTTTTACAAATGTTATAACTAAGGGGTAAACTGTTTTCATACAATGTAAGTTACAGATATTTGAAACAGTAGAACATGAGGCATTCCACCTAGGACAGGGTGACCAAACTCATGCTAAGCAATTTGTATGAAGCAAAACAAAAAGGTCCAAGGAACCAAAACAAAATTAGACAATCAAGAAGCATTTTGAAAGATCATTCCTTCTTCTCATAGGCAGTGATATGTGAGTAAATGGCAAATAGAACACTTACCCAGAGCAGTATCTTTGACAGTCTTTCTGACCATTTCTACTTTTCTCATATTAACCACATGATTTTGGTATTCTTCCTATACTCATACTCCTTCAGAGTCCTGCATTGGTGCCATTCAAAGCGCTATAAAAGGCCTGATGTTTCCTTCAGAGATCTCTCTACCTCTAGAATCCATCACCGTCACTATTGGCTATCCAAACACCTAAAGCACAACCCAATTAACCAGCAGTCTCACCCCCAAGAAGATAGGCAAAGAGAAGATGTTGTATGGTATGTATCTTTATCCCCTAAGCATGCCACCACAGACCATTATACAAGTATAGTATTCTATGTGGTAAGTGATGCCTACTCAAATTCCAGGGACTTGACCCTAGGTAGAAGACATATTCCATACTTCCCAAATGAATGGACATTTTTATGGAGTTACTGCCTATACAACCCTGCCAAAGTAGCTTTCTCCAATACCCGAAGCAGTCTACCTTCAGAAAAGCACCCCCTTCCCCTTTTGAGAAACCTCCAGTGGCTTCTACTCCTATCAGGAAGAAGTTCACACTTAATGCCAGTGCAAGAAGTAGATTACTACCCAGCGCCTTTAATTCTCTTTTCTTGTTTCATCCACATTGCCTTATACAGGACAGCACAACAGAGGTAAATGAGCACTGCTTCTGAGGGACGGCCGTGCTGTAATTAACTCCTGACTTGATAATTTCGTACTGTACAATTCTAGAAGCTCTTTGAACCTCGTCTTTGACTAACTAAAGGTAATTAATTCCTAAGGGAAGGGGTAAACATAAGAATGAGAAAAAAATTTCACTTAGCAGGGACAGTGCATAGCAGATGAAGCATGAACCCTCTTAATGTGATAACTTACAGTTCTCAATCACATTGTGTGCTCTCCACTTTGTTTATTGTTCCCCGACCTCTAAGTTTTGTTTCTGCTACTTCTGAGCTCCAACTAGAAACTTAAAACTCTCCTGGCATGGAAGCTTATGATCCCATTAACCCGCATCAAAAGCTACCCTGTTTAGATAAACATCACACGTGCCAAACAGTTGCAAACACAAGGTGATCAGCTAATTAAAAGCAGTCCCAAGACAATGCATATAATGAAAAACATTTACTTTCAGAGAGAATGGATAGGTACAAACAAGACTTAAAAGCACTAGTGTTTCAAGAGAAGGCTGCACCTGTGAGTGTCAAGCTATTTCCTTAGTTATATCTCTTGGTTCCACAAATAGGAATTCTTTGAGAGTTGATGAGGGGTTAGATCTCAGAATTGCCTCATACTGACTTCTGTAATACACAGTAGGCATTAAAAAGATACTTAAAAGATTACACTGAGATTATTAGGTAATGAAAGGCTTATGGTTTTTCTTTAGCAAATGTTAGTAAATTTTGAATGCTATTTTCTAAAAGTTTTGAAAGCCAAATCTAATTGGAGGTAGATGTCAACTATATACTAAGTAAATATCTTCCTAAAAAGCTGTTTCTTCTAATGGTCTTTCAGTAGAGGAAATGAAAATAGGAAGAAGCAAAGTGTGGTATCCAAAAGGCTGCAGATGCTAGAACGCAGAACCAGTTACCCTTAATGTCTCTACCTCAGAGCTCTCAAACCTTGGCTACACAGTACTGTAATCCAGAAGTATTTATAATAAAGTCAGGTCAAACAGCATAGTCGCTACCTACGATAAAGCCCAGGCAATGCTGATGTTGAAAATTCACTAGGTGAAACAGGTGTGTAATGCATATAGCTGCACTGCCATCCCCTCACCTCAGAGAAGCTGACTGCTGACAGTCCGTGGAAAAACCAGGCTCTAATGTCTCTTCTGTTCATCACTGGTACCAACCTGGCTTGTAAATATATTAGCATTGCAAATTGCTTCTTTGGCTTTTGGATAACTGCACTTAACATTCTGAATAAGCAGCATGGTGTGCCTAAATCCCAAAGCAGTACTCCCTAATTTCCTTAAAGAAATACATCAATATGACAATTTTAATCAGAAAAATGTGATTGCCTTTATCACATAAAAATGTTATGGATTTCCTAGTTTGGAACTTCTGTGATATCAATTTAAGTTGTTTTATAGAGTTCCTGAAATACATACCCTTTTATTGTCTGCTTAGGAATAAATCTATAATGTTAGTTTATTTAAACCATTCCTTATTAAATATTGTTATCATCTCTCCATCAGTAGCTATCTGACACTCTTTTATTAGCTTGGCTTTAGGGGAAAGCTAGTACATCTCTGGCAGTTGGAATGTAAGACACAGCAGATGCAGCTGATGGCCAGAAGCTGGCTTGCATCACATAAGTTCCTCCCACCTGTCATGGGAGGAAGTGCCTAGAAGAAAAAAGGCAAATGTTACCAAGCAGGTACATAGAATAAGCAATACTCCCAACTGCTGGTGGAAAGACTAAAAATAAAGCTACAAAGACAGGGAGGGCAGAATGAATTCTCAACACTTGCACTGTCCTATTTTAGTCCATGATGAAGCAGGTGACCTCAGTAGCAAGCAATGAGTCTTTCAACTTTTTATATCGCTCCCTTTCAGCTCCAAGTGGCTGAATTCATTCCAGCTGTTCCTAATTCATAACTACAGAGAAAATCAGATTTAATCTCACAAGACTTCCCCATCTCCCATAGGAAGACATTCTAAAATAAGCTTCTCTATACTCATTTTTCTATTTTACTTTGAAGGTTTTTTTCAAACTTATTAGTCTGTAGAAAAAAAAATTATTCCATTAACGCTTAAGTATATGGAGAGGAAATCCACTCTCCTATGGAAGAGTGTACAGCCACTTCATAATGTAAAGTGAAGATGGCCACTCACAAGCAAGGCCATGATTATTTTAATGCTAATTTCAATCCTCTACTGCCCAAGCAGTTCCTATGAGTTGGGATATTAATGAAGAGTGACTTTGGTGTCAAATAGGTGATAGTGACATACCTGCTGAAACTACTATTAACTACGTTGTCCCAGTCAGATTATTCAACTGCTCAACACTTCAATTTCTTCATTTGAAGAAATGAATAACTTCCCCTATGTAAAACAATAGCATACTCTATGATATTCAGCACATGAAGATGGGTCATTATTCAATAAGTACACCATGATTTAAAAGGTCAAGAAATTGCATTTAAAATATGAGCTTGTAAGTAAATATATAGTACTTCCATAAATACAAAACCTTGGTAACTTTTATCTTCATGGGCATGGGACACCCTGGATTTCCTCATATTTCTGGTGTATGTAACAATAGAACAAGAGTAGTAGAAAATATTTGGGGCATCACTTGCTTTTCTCAGCAGTAGACCTCACTGAAGGGATGTCAGCATATTTGTACATTTTTCACAGCAGACGTGCACAAGACCGCTCTAACTTGGAATGTAAAATATAATCTCACTGACAAAAGAGAATGCCTGGACATTTTTGCCTCTTTCCTGAAAGTAAAACTAAAACAAATATAAATCACTCTCAATCCTGCATTCTCTCTTCCATTCAAACACGCCTACTCACACACTGTCTGGTTAGCTTACTCTACGACAGTCCTGCACACAAACTGCCTGGATAGCAGACTCTAGGACAGTCCTGTTTCGTGTTTAGTGATTACCAATCAGTTAAATCTCAACAAGGAATATGAGCTGCCACCTACTTCTGTGTCCTTCAAAAGGAGAGGTCACTGCTAAGACCTTGATTAAAAATATTAGCTCAAGAATCTACCAGAGTCTGTTCCTGACTTCACTTTCTGGTCCATGTTTGTGTTTGCAGCTATACATGTCTACCAGGTGTGCCCAACCTTTTGATACTGCAAAACAATTGTCCATCAACACATCTCACACTAGAGAACTGTACAATTTAGTTACACACACAAAAAAAAAATCACAAAACAAAAATCTCACAGTATGTTCAAACATTCTATGACCCAAAAGCCAGTTGGAAAGCAAAGGGTTTGTTTCATGTGCACTTGCAGTTCACAGTCCATCATTGAAGCAACCCAAAAGAGGAATGCAAGGCAGGAATGTGGAGGCAGGAACAGAAGCACAGGCCACACAGGAACACTGATGAAGGCATTTTCTCAACTGAGGGATCCTCTTCCAAGATGATTATCTCATGTCAAAAGCATAACCAGTACGTAATATTTTTAAAAATGCTTATGGTTTTGTGTTGGGCTACACTGATGACTAAAACTATCTATATGGAGCCATAGTTATATATGGCTTAACCATTTTCACTGATTTGGTTCTCAGGGACCATAAAATTGTTTGTTGAACACACACACACACACACACACACACACACACACACACAGAGAGAATATATTTTTATATATATAGAACTGCTTCTTGCCTTTCTTTTTATAGCAGAACTCATCAATTTTGGTGATAAATGTAGAAATTTGTGTTAAATAAACTTGGAATTGTAAAAGTCTATTTAGAGTTAACATCAGACATCTCACTTGAGGTTACCAAAACACTGTGGAAAATTCAGAACTAGCAGACACATTTCCCACACTGTTTCAAAGATGAGAAATGATGAGAGAAAAAAAGTTCTAAAATGTTCACACACCATTGAAATAAGCATTAGTTAAAATTTTGCCACCAAATGAGGTGGGAGATCTTGCTTGTTTTAACTGGACTTATTTTCCTTAGAACTACTAAAATATTAATATTTAAACTAGCTCCATACCTCATATTATTTATTTTTTCTCTCTCACACACATGCACATACATCTCTCTCTCTCTCTCTCTCTCTGTGTGTGTGTGTGTGTGTGTGTGTGTGTGTGTGTGTGTGTGTTGTGTGTGTGTGTTGCATTTGTTTTTTCCTTGAGTTAATTTTATACCCATTTTTACCTGGGCATTATTAGCCAATGATTTTTTCACTCACACTTTGACTGAGGAAGATTCATTTCTCTACCTGTTGTTCATTTCTGTAACATATGCCAGAAAATGTATTTCTGTTCATGCCTTGATTCGTCTACATTGTCAAGGCCAGGCTAAGACAGGTTCTTCTAATGTTCCCCTCCTGCCCAGCTGCAATGACATTTTCTCAGGACTATTGCTAGCAACACGGTTTGCCTCTCTCTCAAGTCTTAGTTCCTTATTAATTAAATACAGCTGCTTCCATGATACACTTTTTTTCTGAAAATGTATACTAGAGTGTTACCACTGTTTCTAAAAGCACCATTTTATAAAATACAAAACCTAATTATATTCAAAATATGTATGAATATATGTATCAACTCATTTAAAGTTGAGGATAACAATACTCAGAAAGTATTAATCATTGTTATGACTATCCTGTAATTTAACTAGGTAACACCTTGTTGTGCTGGATTTATTTGTTCAAGGAACAACATACTGCCAGGATAATAATTAGAAATACTAAATAAATTTATTAATGAAAAGTATACATTTATCTATTCTCTATTGCCTAGTGAGAATAAATATAAACTCAGTGTTGGGTTACAGCTTAATGTATGAGATATTCAGCTAATAACACTAACAGCCGAAAGCATTCCTGATCTGATTCTACATGACCATGGTAGTGTGAATCTACTAGTTATAGTTACCTACTCATTTAATTTGTTTAACATGCACAAAGTGGTATGTTTTATCTTCAACACCTGACACCATTTCACCCTGGCTCCTGGGCAAAATGCCTAATACATGCTTCTAACATTGATGCATGAGTGTATGTGTGTGTGTATGTGTGTGTGTGTGTGTGTGTGTGTGTGTGTGTGTGTGTGCGTGCGCGCAGTATACATATATTCAGCATTATATATATATATATATATACATGTATACATATATCTGGAAAGTATATGCATTATTTTGTAAAGAAAGATACACTGTCATGAATAGCTATAAAGATAACTTTATATCTGCCAAAACCATAATCAATAAAGTACTAGAACAATGAACCAAAATGTAATAATAACAATACCATTTAAAACAATAATGGATGGGACAACAAAACTGACCGAAGAAGCAATTTATGAAGTAAAATTACATGCTGTGACAGACTAGTATCTAAACTAAATGATAATCAATCTGCACCACTTGCACTAAATGAGTTTTTATAAAGCAAATTCCCGAAACAGAAACCGTCGGCCAATCTTAAAATCATGCATAAGGCTACACACACACAATACAATGGCTGCTGAAGATTAATAGCCTAATGTCACATGCAAACAGAGTACACTACAGTCCTCTAATTACACCCATATATACTGCTTCAACTGGCCATTATGGAAACTCTTGCAACTTGATAAGACAGTGACTCTGAATGCATTTTATTAATGAGGAAACAAAGACGCATTTATTGGCATACTCAAGGATCCATGACCACTACAAAAACAAAATTATATCTAACCCTACACACATACAGTAGAGCTGATACAAGAAGAATTCTAAGCACGCAAATGAATAAATGGAGGACACCTCCTACCAATAACGGTGGACAGTAAAATATTGAATATTAATTTCTGGGAAGCAAAAACAGCAATTGGTGTTAAAAACATGCATCTGGCATTCTATTGGGGAGCCAGGGTGAGAGTGTCAAGTACTGAAAGAAAAGACACATTGATTCTACCTATTAGAAACTCTGCATCCTGGGAGACATATGTGTTCAGAGATGTCTACAGTAAAAATGCTTTCCCCAAAAAGTTACACATTAAGTACTAATAACACTAACAGCCCCAAGCCTTCCTGACCTGATTCTTCATGATCATGGTAGTGTGAATATGTGGTTTTGATACCCTGGTTATAGTTACCTACTTATATTTACAGTCAACATTATCATCATGTCAAAAATGCATATTTAAATTTTCATATTACATTATTTTATTTTAAATATTTCTTAAATTAGTTACCTGTAGGGAGTAGGGCTTTTCCACCCACCGCTGGTCTGTCCCGCCATCTGTCCTGCTGCAGCACCAGCCCCAATTAACACACAGAGACTCTGTATTTGATACAATGCTATTGGCCCAGTACTAGTTTCTTATTGGCTAGCTCTGTCTTAAGTATTAACCCATTTCTGTTGATCTATGTCTTCTCTTATGGGGGAGCCGGCCTGCATTCTGCTTTCTCCAGACTCTCCATCTTGACTCCTCCTTACTACTTCCTCTTTCCTCCTTGTCTCCTAGTCCCTCCTATCTTCCTTTCCTATTGGCCAACAGTGCTTTATTCATTAACCAATATAAGAAGCATATATACATAATGGCATCTCCCATCAGTTACACTTTTCACTAAACTAATCTTTAACAGTCTGAAAAGTCCTTTATTAATTGGTAAATCTACCTGGCAAAAATCATGCCACTCACCGATCACACATTTTCCCAACCTGGAACAGATCCATTGGGATTACGCCAGGATGGAGTACAAGAAGCAACACAAGCTACTGGCTTCTTTTACTATACGAATGCTGGAGAAATTCCACATTTGCACACAGCAAACTTCTGGGATTTTGAACTACACAACAAAGTGACAATATGTGTTAAAATCCTAACCATGAACGCTAATCATGCAGTTTATCCAGGGCTTGGCACTAGCACTAAATTGTGTAAGATTTTGAATCATGTTTCTAACAAATTTACTATAACTTATCGTTAAAAAAGGATGCTTATTAGTTAACCCTAAATTTTCTCTTGAGGGAAAAAGAGGCAAGATTATTTTTAAGTATGTCAATACACATACATATATGTATTTATTCATACATACATATGAGTTTATGAATAAATACATCTGAGAAATTCAACACAACATTCAATACTAAATGTCCTGAGATAATGTTTTAATACATCATTTAAACTACATTGTTATAAAATTGGATTCTTTTACTGGTAGTACCCAGTAAAATTTGAACTGAGTACTGAAAGTCCTGTTCACCAACAGAAAGAAGTTGATGGTGTCGGGAGTAGTTGGCCTGGCCTGCAGCTTATAAGAAATAGGATGACTTGAAGCAACAGCACTGCTTTGTCTCTGAGATCCAAGAGCTTGATGTCTGATTCTCAGCATGCCATGTGTCCTCTTACAATCCCGTGTGTCTTAGCTTCTGCTCATGCTTTGGCCTGTGGTGGTGTAACTCAGTTTTCTCAAGGCACCATCCCTATGTGTGTACATGAATCTTGTTGGAATGGTAGTATGACATGATCCTGACTATTATATTTGCAAGCAAACAAACAAAAATAAACCTCTTTCCAAATAAAATCATAGTCAGACAAGGGAGATGAAGACATCACAGGAATTTGAGAGCCACCCAAGTCAACTAGTCAGTTCCCCAGAATGGATTCCATCACAGTCTCACAAGTAATGCCACATTAGGGTTGTTTCTTGATAGAAACCTGATGCCTTGCTTGTGAAATCTGGCAGTTTTGTGGCTGTTTGAATTTCCTATGCTCCTACTGAAAAATATGAAATAGTAATTACTTCCCTTTTTACCAATGTGAAAGAAAGAGCCTAGTGGGAATAAACAGGAGAAGAGTTTTTCTACTGCTGTGGTTTGTTAGTTAACATATCCACAATCCAGACATTCTATCAAGAACTTCACATGTAGTTCCACTATGCTACACATATGCAGATAGCATATATGGTACACTGATGTGGTATATCAGTATATGATATATAGTAATGTGATAAACTAAAAGCAACCTATTCTGAGGACATGGTTTCCACACTGATGTCATTTAACTTACTGTACTATCCTGAACACTTCTGAAGGGCAACAGGCTTTATTAGCAACTAGGTTAAACAATGGGAAAAAGCCAAGTGTGGTAGTCTCATCCAGGTGAAGCAAACAAGGGGCAGGCAGAGTGGACTGAAGCAAATGTAGCTGGTACAAATCAACTATAATGTCAGGGTACAGAAGAGTAAGAACAGTGATCGCTCTGTTCAGATGTAAATGCTGAGTATCATCATTTTACAGAAAGGGAATACAGAGATTCCTGGTTTGTAAAATAATGATGATGATGATGATGATGACGATGATGATGATGATAATAATAATAATAATGCACAGAAGGGTAGATCTTCCTGGTCTTCCTAAGCATCAGTCATAATAGAATGGATATCAATAAAACATTGTGAATCTGAGATTCTGGGTTCCCAGTGTCCCTCATGTAATAACAGCATTCCCTGCTACCCAATACAGGCAGTGTATACTGGGATTCCCCATTGCCATACTCCTCCACTCTGTGCTGCAGCTGTTCCTGTCTGGCTATCTAAAAGAGAACAAGTGTTTTCCATATCGTGGTAAAAATGAGCAAACACACCTGGTATTCTTGTCCTCATCAAGATATTTTTCATACAGCCATTCAGGCCAAACCTATAAAATGTCAAAGATCACATATATGACAGAACATCATACAGCTACAAACAGAACTTCACTGTAGCCCTGGTTTGTCCTAACAGCACTCTTACAGTGTGGGTATCTCTGTAATCATTCCCTTCTGAAACAATGGAGCAATTTCAGCCAAGGAAATCTTCATTAGTCTGCTGTGTCACTTTTCCAGTAGAAGCAAATACCCTTAACAAGAGTGTGAGTCCACGTTAATTATAATTTGCCCACAGGCCACCCTGGCAACTGTACAACCTCCTGGCGTCTACAAAGCATTTTATTCAGTGCACACAGGATGTATCATTTCTGTTTCACACCCAAGGGGAAGAACAGACACCAGCTCCCTTCTGCTGCTGCCATGTTTCACTGCAAAATTCCCTTTCAGGAAATTCCCAATCTCCAGGAATAGGGAACTTTGAACCCTGTACCCTTCACTATATATTGTATGACTGTACTTCCTGCTTCATCAAGCACTAAGTTTAACAGTTTAATGTGCAAAATAGAACTTATCTGTTCTAACAGTGTATTTATTAAAAGGAATTAATAACTAAAACTCACTGACCTGACAAGGAACCTATCATAGGGTTTCTATTGCTGTGAGGAAACACCATACCCAAAAAGGAAGCTGGGGAGGAAAGGGTTTATTTGGCTTACACCCTGCATTGTCTAGGAAGTCAGGCAGGAACTCAAACAGGGTAGGATCCTGGAGGCAGGAGCTCATGCAGAGGCCATGGAGGGTTGCTGTTTACTGGCTTTCTCCTCATGGCTTGATCAATCTGCTTTCTTATAAAATCCAGTACCACCAGCCCAGGGATAGCATTATCCACAATGGGCTGGACCCTCCTCCTATGAAACAGTAATTAAGAAATTGTCCTACTGATACTTCTTATGGAAGCATTTTCTCAAGTGAGATTTCCCCACTTTCAGATAACTCTAGCTTATGTCAAGTTGACATAAAATGCACCAGCACAGAATGCAAACAAAGTATCATGATGTGGGGCTAGAAACAGACACCACCGACTACAGGAACACATCTCATAATGCCATTTACTATGAAGAGTCAAGCAGACATGTATAGTCAAGGAAATCCTCAAGACAGGGAGTTCTCAACCAGGCACGATTTTGTCAGCTGGGGATCAGACAATGTCTGAAGAGATGTTTGAATATCTTTATTCGGGCAGAGTTACCACAGGTACTGGCTAAGCAGAGGCCACAGTTACCATTTAACATTTTCACTATGAATACAGGCAGCCTCTTCTTTAAGGGCTGTGTATCCCACAGCAACAACACAGACCAGGCTGAGAAACTCAGCTTAGGTTATGTAAAGTGAGTGAGTGCCTTTGTATAAATCACACGTGGCAATACTCTCTCACAGGTGCAGGTTACTAGGCCTTATTTCATTCTGATCGCATTACTCTGTTATGACTTTCAAGCTTATTAGAATTACAACTGTAAACTGTCACCAAATACTATAGGATTACTATGGAGCTATAATTAAATGCATAAGAATTAAGATAAAGCAGTCTACAACTCAACATGCTATGAATCTAAGAGCTGGTCAGGATTGTGGATGTGAGCCCTTCTTAGTATCTGCCTGCTATTTACAAAATGGAGAATTCCAAACACTCTTGACTTCCAATCTTCTCTGTTGGGGCCCATAAAGATGGGTCCATTTCATCTCTCCTCAAAGTCAGAGAATTCAAAACTGTCCTTAGTAAGTCAAAAGACCTAAAGGTCTAAAGCTTGGCTAATACAGTAGGATGTTTCATCCTTGGTAGAGGAGTCTTATCTAAATAACAACAAACTTGGGCTCAAGTGTATTTACTCTTGACTCTGAAGACTGGATAAACAGGTGTGGTTACCAAATGCTTGGAGGATTAATGGAAGAAAGTCTATTTGCTCCTTTTACATGATAATAGAAGTCTTCAGCCATGTCCCCCCCTTTTGGTTGGGTACTTAAGAATGTTAAAGAATAATCTAAAGGTGGTCAGTATTGAGACCTCCTGACTCTATCCTGCATCTCTATTTTTCTCTTAACATCTTTACCTGCTCTTTCTCAATCCACACTCCCCCTCTCAGGTACTAACAGCTGGCAAGCCAGCTGGCTCTGACTGCAACCCCACAAAGACAGCTTCCCACACATCTCCCCATTAACAATGTGTTAATTTCATATTTCATCATTTATATGGCAAAATGAATGTTTTCTTTATAAGACAAAAAGATCTCCCATCCATGTACTCTTGGGCTGGAGAGATGGGCTGGAGAGATGGCTCAGCCATTAAAGGCTAGGCTCACAACCAAAAATATAAGACAAAGCTCCCTCCAGTTGCAACCCAGTATATCAGGAAGGTCAGTGAGTAACCCTCTTCACACACTGAAGTATTAGAAGGACAACCAACTGGGTATGAGGTGGGAATCCAGCCCCTCCCTTAAGAATGACCCAGTACCATTCTTGTGATGACAACACTTAGAAGTTCTTTATTTCATTATTTAAAAATAGCAACAATACTTTTGTGGAGTGCTTGCCTTTGATGAACTGTATGTTTTATGTGAAGTAAATTTTTGACCTTCAATTTAAAAGAGTACAAAATAGAAAACTCACAGCAAGTAGAAAAGTGGGTAGCTTTCCTATATCAGCTGCTATTACTCTTAGTGAAGTACATCACTCAACCATGTTTCTGGCTCTCTTCATGTGCACGTCCTTCCTTTAAGGGCAGTTCCTCTTAACCTGGCAAGCTGGCATTCAATCACCTATAACTTTATAAGACAGCCTCCCCCTTTACCTCATTATTGTAAAATAACACATCCAGAGTAGTCTCTGTTAGCCCGGCTCACATTTTCATATCACTTTATTGTATCAAAGATTAACATCCAAAATTACTTCTTAAGGATAGTCCAGTGTCCTACGGAGACTGTCTGATTTTAAAAGGATAAAATACCAAGAAATCACTCTCTGAAAGCCTGGTCTATGACTGTGTGCCAAGAGATTGGAGAGCCTGCGTTCCAAGGCTTACATCCCAGAAGTCTGTCCAGTGATGGGGCTTGGCAGCTGCGTGGAGATATCAGAACCAACCTACAGAAAAAGCCTTAAAACATGGCTGGTGAGTAAATGAACTATACATCAGAAATATGTACTAATGCTCTAGATACTATTTCCAGTGGTTTCTCAAAGAGAGGGTTACTCTGGATTAGAGTAGGAGCTCAAATTAGGGCAACATAAAAATAGAGACTTGATCAAATACAAAAACTCATGTTGAAACCAATGCCCTGGAAAAGGAGTAAATATTGTAGAAGAGTGAGCTAGAGGAGATGAGCACAAAGACACTTCAGTGTAGTTGGGAGACTGCTTTTTGCAGTAAGAAAAGATAATGTCCATATAGCACCAAGGATACTCACCTCAGTATATGAATAGGTC
This sequence comes from Phodopus roborovskii, assembly GCF_943737965.1. Taxonomy (NCBI): domain Eukaryota; kingdom Metazoa; phylum Chordata; class Mammalia; order Rodentia; family Cricetidae; genus Phodopus; species Phodopus roborovskii. The sequence continues at coordinate 1,274,948 of NW_026126744.1, read as the reverse complement.
AGAACTAACTGGGATCAGGTTTTGTTTGTGGGGATGTATGAATTCAAGTAGCAAAGTAGTTAGCAAGGTCAAAAATAACATTAAGAACTGAATTTGACCACATGTGAACTACATAATGACCTTATATATAACTAAAAAACAACAATCCTGCCCTCATAAAATTCCCTCAATGAATCAAAGGGTTTGATGCACTCCCTCGTAGATATTCTTTAATCAAGTGGTCACTTCCTGGTGATTCAGGTAAGAAAAAAAGTCTATCATGTCCTAACCAAAGCTTGTCACAAGATAATACTCAAATTTTACATTTGAGGCCTCTAAGATAATACATATGGTAATAAATATTCTCCACATACTCATATGCAAAAGTCATTTTGGGAAGGGGCTTGAGTGATGGCTACAGAATGTAATACTAGTGATATTTTACTATGACAAAATAAAATCCAAACTACAATGTTTACCGAGATGTACAGTTTCTGCCCTAAACCTCTTGGACCTCTCTTAGACTCCTAGTCTCTGCGATATTTTAAAATGTACTTTCATTTCCTTAGAGGTTTTCAGCCCATTTATCAGTAACATTTTTTGGACAGGATCTTTCCTGAAATTACATACACCAGACAGTTACTCTGGGAAGTTTAGAGAGATTCCAGGCAGCACCGTTAATATCTGTGGACTACTTGACCTGACATGCCAACTATTATCTGGTAGATAATATGTAGTTAAATTTTGAAATATGTAGTTAAATTCAATTAGGTTTAAGTGATCCACTAAAGAACAGAGTTAAGAGCCATCAAGAGACGCTCAAAACACCTAACTCTAATATTCAAGAAAACTAGTTTGTTTCAACAATTTGGAAACTCAGTAAAAGTCATTGACATAGTTATTCAGAAGTTTAAGTGTATACTGGCAGATATAATTTAGACAAGACATCATGGGAAGATATTCTTTAAAAAGCAGGCTATCACATACAACTATATAACATCTCCTTATGTAAAGTCCTACACAATATAAAAATGTCTTCAGCAACAGGCTGCCAGAAAAATCATTAGTGGAAGACAAGAATGTAGTTTTGTTCCAGAAAATAAAGTTCTCTTTGAAAATATTTCAATTATGACTTGCACAGATGCCTGGGAAGAAAGAGGTTCCACAAACTAGAAATTTCAACAGCTGTCAGCACCTGGTACATGAATATCCAAACCAAGGATAAGGAAGTATTCCATTCAAAGACAACTTCTATTTTGTTTTATTTGTTATGTTTTGTTTGAGGCAGGGTCTCACTATGTAACCCTGGCTAGCCTGGAACTCACTGAATAGAGCAAGCTGGCCTTGAAGTCAAGAGATTTGCCTGTCTCTGCCTCCAATGCTAGATTAAAGGTATGCATCAAGGCTAGCCACCTTTGACAACGTTTGCTTATGTAAGAACAAAATATTTTATTCCCATGTGTTTCAGCACGAGGAATGTTTTTGTTTCTATTCTGGGACACATTCTGGAATGTGAGACATCAATAGAGACTTTGTTTTAACTGAAGCCCCATAGGCCAGATATGCAGAGAAATCAACCTGCCCTAGGTATGTTCTAAGACATTCTCATCTCGATTCTTAGTCATAAACTAATTTAGGATACATTTGTGTCGAGTTGTTAAAGTATAGACTGCAAATTATAGGGTCTATCAGCTATTTTCAAGTAGCTGACCTGCTGGAATGGTCATCTTTCCTTATTGCAATAGTGATATAATTGTTCTGCTGACAAAAAATATTTGTACTCACAGCAGACAATAAATATTCTAAGGAGAATATACTTAAAGCTAGATTTGTTTTAAGTAGCATCAAATTCTGCTTAAGAATTACAAATGAAAATTGACTAAGAAACTTTAAACCAAATATTATAATTACCTCAAGAAAAAAGGCCACAGGCACAGTGGTACTTGTGACCCCAGCACTCAGAATGCTGGAGCAGGTAAGTGAAGGGTTCAAGGCTAACCTACCCAGATTATTTCTCAAAATAAAAAAATAACAAAGGCAGTGCTGGGCAGGTGGCTCAGCAGTTAAATGTTCTGAAGTTCAGTTGTCAGCAACCATGTGGTGGCTAAAAACACTTAAACTGTAGTTCCAGGGATCTGACATTTTCCTCTGGCCTCAGGCTAGGGCACTGGGGCACACATGACACAGATACATGCTGACAAAGCACCCATACATAAGATAAATAAATAAAAAGGGACTGGGGGCACAGGCAAAACACTTGCCTAACACACACAGGTGACCATGCTGGGGGAGGGGGGAAATGAAGGGAAGGAGGGAGGGGAGAGGAAGGGAGGAAGGGAGGGAGGGAAAGAGGAACAGAGGAAGAGAGGGAGGGACAGAGGGGAGACAAGAGAAAGCATTGCTATCCAACATCTAAACAAGACTTGAAGTGTCAAAGCAAAATCAAATTGAAAAGGGCAACTTCATTATCTGAAACACTCAGTAATGCATCAGATCTACTTGGGCCATGCCCTGAACACCCTGCTGGTCAGAGAACTGCTACTGGCAGTTCATAAGGACAGAGTTGGATTCCTGAACAACACTCCTAGAAGTAAATTTATGCCTATGAGTATCATTTTCAAGGAAACATACTTTATTTTATATATCTGTTTTAAATTTCTATTTAGGCCCTGCATGGCAGCTTACAACTTTAACTCCAGTACTAATGAGGCAGAGGCAGGACGATCTCCGTTGTCAGTTCAAGACCATTTTAGTCAACATGGTGACCGCAAGGACAGACCATGACTCTAAAAACAAAATGATGATGATGATAACTTTCTTTTTATGCACTAATTGATTTTTAGTTATAATTCTCAAAAAATACACATGTGCAATGATAGTAATTGAGTAAGTGAATAAACAAACCCTCTTCTTTAGCACAGTTAATGTGAGTTAAATGAAACTCAGTAACGCTGGCCTGAGTCCCAGGTGTTAGAAAATTAATTAGTGCTAGAGATATAAAAGACAGTCCTGAACAAATATGTCGAACAGGGTCCTAACAGAATAGGGTGACTAGGTCTGCACAGAATAGAGAAAGGAAAGCCCTATTGAGCATACAGGAGCGTTCTTTTTTTCTTTTTAGTAAAAGCCATTAAAAACCCTGTCATTGTTATTTACCTATTTCCATTTGCTGTAGAGAGACTCATTAATACTTTATAAGCAAGAAAATTCCAAAAGGATACATATAAGGAGATGCTAATTACTATTTTAGAGAAATGACTCACTTACACATATATTAAAATGCATAGCATTTAGGAAAGTCCCACATAGAAATCTTCATATGGATATATCTGAACGTTTCACATTTCCCTAGAATTTTACATTATTACTGACAGTGATTTTGTAAATGGGCTTAAGTCTATGTGCAAACATTTCTGCCTGGGAGAAGGGGGGATGCTCAGCTCACTAATTATGGCAGCAATTTTAAAGGGGAGTTAATGAACTGCTAGAATTCACTCTCCTATAGGAACATCTGATCCAACATGACAAAGCAGAAGAGTGATAGACCATCTGATCCTTCAGGCTTGTGAACACCAATGGTGAAAAATGAATGGGTAGTCTTTTAGTCTTTTCTAGATATTTAGTTTTGGTGTATTTCTGATAATATCTAATAATAGAAGCTTTGGTATTAGTATTCCAAGAAGGCTTTTATTGTTCACAGAGTTCACTAACCCATTTTTCTTGAGAAAGTGAGAAATATAATTATAAAAATGTGCCCCCCCCCGATATCAGGTAGAAAGCAATGAGGCAGGGATTCTATAAGCTTTCAGTCCACTTGATTATGAGTTAATCTACAGGAAGACTCTCGTGGTCAGCCAGGCATGATGCTTTCCACTGGAAGTTCCTGAGAGACCAGACCTGTTTCTGAAGCAAACTGTTTTCTTCATAGTCTTTAAAAAACGAAACCTTCAGGAGATTATAAGAGGAGAAGACAGTGGGAGGTCACTTTTTTGGTAAGCACACTCAGAGGCTCCAGGCTGTTCAGTTACCAAGACATCCAACTTGCAGCAAATGCACAGAGAACTGAAATTCTCTAACAACCAGGATGGAGACTGTAAGAGGTAAACAACCTGAAGTTAGGAGGAACTAAATCCAGGCATCCTTGCTTACAAAAGGATATCAAGGTACCTGACTCCAGAAACCTTCCAATTCTAATCAAATGACACCTCTTCAATGCTTTCTCAGTGTATAAGTCAACATTCTGTCCTGGGGGAACCCAAAGAAGGCTCATCAATGGGAGGATAAACTCCATGTTATCCAGGTAATAAATTGGAGAGCTGAATTTTGAACCCATGCATGTAACCAATCAGACAAATTACATGTCAAAATTAATCCCATATGTTCAAAAGCATCTGTTTTCAGGTTTAAATATATTTATATACTTGGCATTGATATACATGACATTTCATCTATTAAATATATCCATCATAAACCTAACAGGCACTGGAAAGTGTAAAAGCGTTTTAAGTAGGAGATCCACACTTAATTGAACACATCTTTGATGGGAGATGTCATCCTGTAAATATGTTTCTCACACTGGTTAATGAATAAAGCACTGTTGGCCAATAGGAAAGCAAGATAGGTGGGACTAGGAGACAAGGAAGATTCGAGGAAGTAGTAAGGAGGAGTCAGCATGTAGAGACTGGGGAGAACAGACGCCAGCCTCACTCACTCTGGTAAGATAAGACCGCATGTAAGTACTTAGATTAATAGAAATGGGTTAATAATTAAGACAGAAACAGTAAGTAACTGACCAATAGAATTATATCAAATACAGAGTGTCGGTGTGTTAATTGGGGCTGGAGCATGGCGGGACCAGATGGGCGGTGGGGGGAAACCTTACTCTTTACACATCTTGAATTAAAATTTGATATATGGTGTAAGGAAAGGGTCTTACTTTTTTTTCTTCATGTGGACATTCAGTTATACCAACCCCTCTTTCCCAAAGATGCCTTTTTAAGGAGTTAGCTTCTCAGTGCCTCTACATGGTACACTATGAAGGAGAAAGGAAAATAATAATAACAATAATAATAATAATAATAGTGACTCTAATCCTATCTGCACTACCGTTCTGACAAGGAAACCTAGTTGGAAAAGGCACAGCCCCACATTTCCTGTGCTCACTTTTCAGAACTATAAGTGTGGTTAAGGAGCATCTGCAGTTACCCAGCAAGGGTCCCATAGCCTGGGAGATCTGCAAGCCTATACAGGCATCTTTTCTGTCTTGATGAATGGGAAGAGACACTGTGGTGATAGGATAGCTATTGCAACTGGCTAACAATGCAATTCATCCAGCTTCACACAAAGCCAAGAGAGGAAGATCAGAAACTGTAAGCAAGGTAGGCCATGTTCGTGCACACCGTATATCCCAGGACTGGGGAGGTGGATGCAGAGGGATCTCTGTGAACTCAAACCAGCCTCATCTACAGAATTAGTCCCAGGATAGCCAAGGCTGTTATACGGTGAAACCGTGTCTCAAAGTGGAGACAGAGACTGTAAGCATAAGGAGGTGCTATCTAGTATGCTGTGTTTTATGACTCGATCCTGTTCTTATATCCATTCTAGGGAACATTAGGTGCAATCCAGTGTGATTCATGGAAGAGTGTAGGACATTATTTAGGAAAAACAATCCTTAGATATCGCCAAAGAACCTCCAGCAATGGAAAAAGAGTACAAGAAAAGTTTATAGGTAACATGGCTCCATAGTAGAATGAAGACTATCTAAGCATTGATTCTTTGCTCAACAATCCATAAAAATATGCATATACAATTGCTCAATGACATCTCATTTAAGCATTGCACTTTCCCATAAAAAGCATGGGAAAAGACCTTCAAAATGTAAGGATGAAATTCAAGAAAATTAAATGCCCTAAATTACAGACCCTGGATTAAGGGAAGCACTTAAACTATCTGAAACCCTAAATTCTTCTAAGCTCAGACTGTCTACCTGAGACTTCAGCACGAAGATAAATTGGCATGGCTCAGTGATTACTTAGATGGCTACCAGTAGCTCACCTATCAATCCAGTAAGTGTTTCAGTATGGAATTACTATGTTGTTTGAATGATGTCAAAGGGAAGGCTCATTCACACAGGGCAAAGAGCAGGTAACAAAACTACAACCAGCAACTACACTTGACCCACATACACACTTTGATACTTTGTATACTTCTAATGAAATTTCTGATCCTTAATCTGGCTGGTAGAAAACACTTTTAGGTTTCACATTATCTTCTAAATGTGTATGCAAGATCAGAATCCACATTCATATTTTGCTATAAATTTCATTTATATAAAGTGTGCATGTGATGTTTATATAGGCAACACATACATATATGTTAACAAACATATCTGTAGCTTCAGTTAGGGATACAAAGCAAACACTAGGAGAACATAAAATTGTTCCTAAACTGCCTGTTTAAACCAGGTTTCAAATCCCTCTGCGCAATGTAAACTTAGAGTCCAGAAAACAATCTACTTCACTTGTGGGGAAAAAAGAAAAAAGAAAAAAGAAAGAATCAAACATAATCCAAGGTTTTCAACCCTAAAATGACCCCTCTGGCACAATCATTTATAACCAAGGACTCAGCTGGCTTTGAGATATCACACAGGCAGGTTGTGTCACAATTTAAAAAAAAAAATGAATGATCTCATCTAATTATCATGCACAGTTTAGTCTGTGATGAGTTACCATTCCCCCATGTTTATTTATTACCATTGAAAATTACTACAAATTTTAAACAATTACTCACCTTTATGCCCATGTATTAATCTCCTGGGAACTAAGATACACATTCACACAATACAATTTTGCCTCATGAAAATGAATTCCAATCCCTACATTTATTTTAACGGGAAATTAGGTGTTTGAAGAAAGAACCAAGCATGCACAATGTTGGAATTGACAGCAGTCTGCCCACCCTTCCTTGTGCCCTATCCCCCTGAGGCCAAGCATGGCCCATTTGTTCAAGTCTCCTACCATTTTTACAGATGGAAATTTAAGTCAATTCTAATATGATTTCATGACAAAGAAGGGTTGATATTTTTAAAGTGACAAACGTTCTAAGAATTAGACACATTACTTTCTGTGGCAAATGTCAAAATGACTGCCACAAAGAGGCAGGTTCCATGGCACTTGAAAACATGCTGCTTCCATGTTATCGTGGAGCTGGCTCATTAGTCATACATTAGTGCATGGCTTAATGTAAAACATCTCTTTGTTACTGAACCAATTCAAAGTTGACAACAGAAATTCTAAGTGTTTCTTTTCCAGGCAGGATAGTATTTTGAAAGTGATGAGGTGGAATTTCCTGAGTGGACATAATCATCAGCCTGATGAGCTGAGTCAACGAAGGCCTTTGGGTGTCTCTTAGGCAAATCTCCACTGACTCCCCTGCTGGTGACTGAAGTTTCGTTCTACTTGTAGGACTGTGTAGAATCAATTCTGTAAACATCATGAATGGACTGCTTGCTTAAATTTCAAAAAATGCTGCTTTGTAGCTAAAAATTCTCATCTTTGACAAAGAGAGGTTATCAGTGGTGAGGTTGTGACTTTTAAAAATAGATTCAATCTTCTGGAGCTCTTTGCTCATAGAACAGGTGCTAGCTGCAATGTCAAGATGAAACACACCACAGGCTCTGTGCCTCTGCTTTCTTCCTGGTCCCTTTTAGAACCTCAGTTCTGTCCTTAGCTTACGGATGTAGCATTTCACCCTCTCTCTTCTCTACTCACATTGCACTGCATCTTTACCTTCATCTCCTTTTTATGTTTTTACAAAGGGACACCTCTAAGGCTCATAGAAGCAATCGGTTTTGTTTGTTTGTTTGTTTTAGTTTCTCATTCATTTCTTTTTCACTCAATCCAAATGCAAAATAATCTAGCGCATTGAACCATAATTATTTATTTACTTGTCTTTTAAAGACAAGAAAACCAAGCAAAGTGTGAACAGTAAACTCTGGCCATCAAGAAGTACTCTGAAGTCCCCAAACAGTTTCAACTGATCCCTACAATGGCACTGAGATGGCAGACAATATTACATTTGTTCTAAAGACAGGAGCTAAGGCTTGGGACTGTTTATCCCTCAATCTCTTCGTTGCGAGTCAATCAAACAATGGATGCTCACACCTCAAAGTACTTATGAAAAGCCACCGAAGAAAGAACAGGTGACTGTGAAAGTCTAGAATCCATCTGCTCAGTAGTCATTTTTGTCTCAGAACAAAATCCAGAGATGTTTCTCATTCCTGGAACAGATGTAATAGTAAGACTTACCTTAAAGGACTATTTTGAAGGTGAGATGGATTTGAAACTGTGGACACTGTTAATGACTTCACAGTGCCCAGTACTGAGAAGGGGCTCAGATACCAAAGTAATAATAGTACAGCTATGAGGAGTGAAGAAATATAGTATAACCAGCAGTAGTGCCCACTATAGATAAAGAATCCAAACTAGCTCAAATAAGGCTGGGAGTGATGGCATACAGTTCTAATCCCAGAATTCTGGGAACTGAAACTAGACAATGATGAGTGCAAGACCAACATGAGCTATGGGGTAACAACTTGCCTCAAACAAATAAATAAGTAAATAAAAATAAATGAGTGAGTGAGTGGGTGGGAAGTGAGAGGGGAAGAATGAAAAATGGGAAAAGCGAATAGCTCAAACCATGAATACCCATGGGAAGGGAGTTTAAAAAAAAAAATAGTAAAGTCACAAAAGGGAAGCAATAGCCTGTAAGTCTTTTCCTCTTTTGCCACAAACCACAAGGGTGGTTTTTCCAAACTGTAATGGGACCAACGTGATCAAGATTAATGCTTGGAACTGCTGGCAGCTGCAATCCTGACCATTCATTCATTCAACCTGTGAGGCAGCTGCCAGTAATTTCAAGACCTCCGTGAAACCTGGGATGCCTCCAAGAGGGTTGGCCAAGGACGTGCCTGGCTGGAATATTTTATCTGTAGGTGATTTGTCATTTTATCAAATTTATCATCTTGTTTTCTTGAATCAATTCTGTTTCAACGCAAACAACATAATTTTGAACATGGGGGGGTGGTTATAAACAATAGAAGAACATTTAACTGAAAATTAATAAGTAAAAATGTTGACTTGCCAAGAACTACCTTTGAAATTTGATCAATGATGTTACATCTTTAATTCGCAAATATGTCTTAGTCACTGTTCTATTGCAGTGAAGTGACACTATGGCCCTAGCCACTCTTGTAAAAGAAAGCATTTAATGGAGGTTTGCTTAGATTCAGAGGTTTAAGTTCATTGTCATCACGGTAGAGAGCATGGCAGCACACAGCCTGGTACTGGAGCACTAAGTAGCTCAGAGGTACATCCTGGTCCACAGGCAGCAGGAAGACAGCATGGGCTTGGCTTGGGCTTCTGAAACCTCAAAGCCCACCCCCATTGACACACTTCCTCCAACAAAGCCAAACCTCCTAACTCTTCTAATCCTTTTAAATAATAGCCTTCCTGTGGCTAAGCATTAAAATATAAGGCCTGTGATGACCATTCTTACTCAAACCACCACACAAGCACAAACCTACTAGATTTTATCATTGAAAACTACAATCAAGAAGATAATCTCTCCCAAGAAAGAAATACAGAAAAATAATCAAGTTAAATGTCACTACATACAAAGGGAATAGAATAGGGGGGCTGGAACCCTGTCACTACCAAGAACAACAATAACTGCTCTAGTAGATGAATGTCAAACTATGAATATTACTAACTAGAATTATGGAGTGAGTCATTCTTCGGAGTAGAAGGTACAAATTGGAACATTCCCCTAAAACTTTTTCAACAAATTAAGTTTGTATCTACCCTATATTTCAAGTATCTTCTTTAAGTGTGACGGCTGATTCAAGTTTCAAATGTTACTTTATTAAGACATTGTTTTTCATCTTGATTCCTCCTTTGCCTGCTTCTATCAGACCAGTCATCATCAACCACAACATCTTTAATAGCTTTCATCTCTCTGCCATTGAGCTGTTTCCTCTCTTGTGCACAAACAGCCACTCCAGAACACATTTCTGTCTATATATCCTTCCTCATCACCCATGGCCTTTTCTGAGAAGTGCTCTTCTACCACCAATGGTAATAGCCATTGGTCTTCCACAACAAAGCACCTGTTATTGAGAAGGGACCAAGAAAACAAGTCAAAGCTCAGTCTATCAGCATCCCTTTACCAAACTCCATCTCCTCCTCACAACTGTCTGAGATATAAACAGCTAAGAGACACCCCTGCGTATCAACCTATTTCTTTCAGGGGATACATTTGAGTAAGATTCTGGACTCCATGTGAGTCAATCAAGAAAGCATGACCCCTCGCAATCATTCAATACCAGGAATAGGAGGAAGCAGAAGAAGCCAATCTGAAGAGAAGAATAAGGAGGATGGAAAACAGAAAGGCCAGGCGGCCTTGACAGGTGATGTTAGTGGCAGTCTGCCCTATCCTGTATCTGTTGCCACTTAATTGACTTCAACTTCCATAATGGAATCATCTAGCTCCATCACTATCTGAGAACATTCCCCCTTTTTTGGCTTATGACAGTCCTATTATTGATTTCCTATGAAATTTAATTCCAAATGACCTATTATAATTCCTCTTCTTGAGACTAAAGAACTCCAAATCCTTTCACCCTTCTTATTACAAATTTATTCTAGATTTCTCAGTTCCCTCACATTGCCAATTTCCTAGAAAGAGCAATCTGCACTTGCTGTCTCCACATTCCCAATTCCGTTTATGTGCTCTGAGTGCAGGAACCATGCTTCTGTCACCACCACCACTGAAACTGCTCTTTTGTGTCACCGGCATCAGCAGCGTGCTGCCACCCTTAATGTGACCATTCCATCCAACCTCTCTGCAAATGAAAAGTGCCCCAAACCTCCTTTGAAAATCTCCGTTATGGACATCAAATATTCTTAGCCAAATAAATGAATGCTTCTTCTGGCTTTATGCAATGACTACTCTGAAATGACCCTCAAACACCACACAGATACAGTTCTAAGGATCAAAGCATACCTGCAAAACAGTACCAACTCAGCAACATACAGTCAGTGTACCCATCACGTCACCTTCAACACATGCCTAGTATTCCTCCTCAGGGCAATGTAGTTAACGAAACACAATATACCTGCTAGAGGACTTTCTTCACTTCCATTTTCTCCCTCTTTCTGATTTCCCAAATCCTATCACCTCCAAGGCCTGAAATCTCACCTCTACATCTCCATCAGCTTCACCGTCATATCCTCTGTTTTATAGCTCCCCAGTACCACCTGTCAAATGATGCTGGATTGATTAGTCTACTACCTTCTCTCACTGACTCTGGCACAAACATGGTCTCTTTGATCATTTAGCACATAATGTCTACCACCACTTTTTCTTCTATTTAAAATTCCCAACAACAGAGGATGAAGACATACTGAGTTACTGTAATTGTTCCTGGGATGTGTACCCTGTGATCCTCTGTCCGATTATGATGTAATAAGCCAGACCAAGGGCAATCAGCTCCCTGGCATCTTTTCACCTAGACATGCCTAATACCCAATAGATCATTTTTCATTAGATTATGCTTTTCCAATATGCATTCTGCCTTTTGCTTGGCCATGCACCCCATTATTTCATACTTAAATTGGAACTGTGATTGTCATTCATTGGGATGCCCTTCCTCAATTTGTATTCCTAGGATGTACCTCAGTGAAGTACATGATTTGCACTGAATAATAATTGCATTGTTAGGTTAAATTATATTTCAGATTGAAATATTGGAGCAGAAAACATTAAAAGGAAAAGTATAAAGCAATTTCTAACAATAAAATAGACGATATACTTATTGGTCCAAATTGTTTTGAGTACACTCCAAAAAGTCTGCTCATCTATGGGTTATTTTGTTTCTTATAATCTCATGGAAGAAATTTTGTTACAGAGCTTCATGCTTGATAATTAACACTTAAAGCTTTTAATAAAATATTATGTTAATATTTCCTAGCCAAGGAACCATTTTTCCTAGAGGTTCATAAAAACATGAATTTGAAAGTACTTTTATATTATTCAGATCTAGATAACTCTAGTGTCTATAGTCCTTAAACTGAATTTCCATATCTGAATATTTAGGTCTCTAAAATTAATATCACATTTAGTAAGCAGTATTTCAAGTGCAAGAAAGATCACACTAGAAACGAGCCCGGGATGGCAATACAGTGAAAATAACTACATATTAGAAATGAGCCAGGGTTGACAAATACAGTGAAAGTAACTACCTGCTTCCTCTAGCATCTGCACTTCTGTAACTCGTAAATCTGAGAGCTCCTTTTTCTGTGCCACATTTTGGCATCACTCCTGACGGTACTTTTATCACAAGGCCTGTTGATCACCGTTTAAAAACAAGCCATTTTCCCAGTGTGTCTGACCTCATTTATTTTATTGAGCCATTCCTCGTTTAACTCTGCGGATAAGGCATGATTGTCTAGCCATCCCTTTATATGGCCAGCCTGTGTGCACCTAAGAAAAGGACAATTTTATCAGCTCTTTTCCATTTGTTCCTCTAATTATCCCCACAGTATGTGGGCAAATATCAAAAGAAACAATTGTCTAGACTGTCTGATACTTGTGTCAGGTATGTGCTACATATTTATCTGTGTGTCACAATCCCTCACAAATTTCTCTTGGAGGCTAGGAGGAATACCCACACACACTGAGCAGAGTTTCAAGCAAGAAAGACCTGAACTTAAGAGCTAGCTATGAACACCCTGGTAAGGGGAGACAAAATGTCTCCATTTGATTGGATTCACACAACAAATTATGCATAGTATTCAGTGTATGCTCATGTTCAGAAAGAAAAAAAATGGTACACAGTATTGAAAACAAAATTGCAAGGATTATTTTTCATCATGCACTAGGAGAGAACCATAGTAAAATTTTAATTGCCAAGGAAAAAGAACTTGGACAGTGAGATTAGCCTCAAACTGACATGTTTAAAAATGGACAATACCATCATTTTCTGTGCCATCATTTCTAGTTTAAATTGTTCTTGGATTCCTGATACTGAATTTTAAATGTATCCTAATTTTTTTTTTAATTCACTGAGCATATGGCTTTAAAAAAAATCAGCAGAAGCATATGTTAAAATAACATTTAGCCTGAAATATTCCACATTCATATTCACAGGGAACTTCAAATACTGATATAATTTATATATTATATTTCATATATCATATGTATTAATTTCAATAATTCATAATCAAGAAATGTAGCCATTTGTTTGGGCCACAGGCCAATGGTTTCCTTGTTAATAACATTATTAGGATCTAGACAAATAAATTCCAAAAGTTTGGAAGGAAATGGCCACTGACTTGAGTCATTGTTTTAATTGCTTGTAGTATTGGTCCTATGTGCTAAATCACTTAAAACGAAAGCCTTTTAAGCAAGTAAAGTTCACATTTTATGTAATATTTTAAACCTTCACATGATGCCTTCATTTCTAAAATATCATTCCACCAAATATATTTAACTCTTGCAAACATAGATGTATACTCTACATAAATGTAAAAGTGAAATTGCCCATTATACTTGGACCGTTTCATGGGTGGAAAGAATTTTAAATGTAATAGTTTCATTTTCAAGTTACTCTTGTATATAATGTCACATTTACTCTTTTTTAACAAGCTATTCTAATACCTGGAATGAGATTTAAACCCTAAAGACAGTAAATGATTAACAGAAATCTTAGAGCATTGACCCAATGAATGAGCTTACATTGCAAAGTCTGTTTTTATTTTCAATTTAGCAAACCATACAGTATATATATATATATATGTGTGTGTGTACGGATCTATATTTATGCATACATATTTTAATGTACAAAATACTATCTAAGAATTAAGGAATACTACAGCTGCACACACTTAACAAGATTATCTAATTCTGCCCTAATTCTTTAGATCTTTGTAACAGGAGGCAAATGTGTCAGGGCTCCTACCTTTCCAGTACAAGTTGTTACCCTGTATTCAACTAACATTTTCTGTCAACTCTATTTAAAAAAAAATATGAAGCTCCCATTTTTTCTGTGTTATTGCACAGAAAAGCAAGGTAAACCATATATGGCTACATGGTTGGCTGTCCCTGCTCAGGTCAAGTGGACAGTAAAGCAACTGCATGCAAGGCTGAAAAAATTATAGTACTACTTGTAGGCAATTCTATGAAAAAAGCAAGGACTGCCACACTCACAGACAGGACACATATATACTCTGTAGGCTCCAAGGAAATACAAAGTGGAAAAAATGGAACAGTTTTTTCCCCACATTAAGCAGCTTACAAACCCCTCCACATTCCATCTCAGACAGCTCTTTTAACATATTTGATAGAGAGCTGTTACTTTTTAACAATAAGATATTATATTATAGAAACATTAAAACAAATTCGGGTTTCTTTAAAAGCATTCGACATTTGCAGAAATTTCTGGATCTATACCTATAAGATACTAAAGGTAATCTAAAACTGCATAGTTGCACAACAATATTTCATCTCATCCACTTAAATCTCTATGTTAAAGTTAAAACTTCATTGAAGATAAATAGTGGGAATCAAGATTAAGAAAAAAAAACTGTCGGGAAATCATATCTGTATTGAAAATACAAAAAAAGAACAATGCATGGTATTTTATATAATTCTGTTATAGAAAACATAAGATTAACAGGTGTGAGCACAAATGGTTAACCATTTTCAAAATTCTACACTCCTTGTTAAAAATTGTATACTCTAAAAGTAAATGACAAATTTAAAGACATACATCAATTGTATGCATCTTAATGGAAAAGCACAAAAGCACACTGTATTGTTATTTTCTACATCAGAGAAAAAACAGAAAGATATACAGATGTGTAGGTTTCTTTGAAGAAAAGCAGTGATAATATTTTTTAACTGTGTTGAAACTAAACTACCTGCTTTATATCCTAGTGTTCATTGTGTGTATTAAATTATAATTAATAAAATCTATTGGGGAAAAAAGGAAGATACAGTCTTACATCCTTTTTATAACCATAAAGCTTATATTCCTGTATATGTTTTTCTAAAATGATTTATAGGTTTTATTTCAGTTGGCTTAATGCTCACTGAAATGCCATTGTGAATATCTACTTGAATACCCACATATTACAATAACAAATTAAATATTATGCTACTATTTATACAGAAAAATACACCTGTGAGGTAATCAATTCTCTTATGTAGTTAGCCTTATGAAAACCAATTGCAAGTTGAGAAAAGGGTCTTTATAACTCATTCATTTTAGATTCTATTTATGCTATTTTACCTTATATTATTTAATAAGATGCATTTCCTCATGCCACATAGAATACAAATAGAAAGGTCATGTGAGCATACCTATATCACTCACTCCGAATGGAGAAATAGCTAATATTCATTACAACATCATGACATCCAGCAATATGTCTACATACATAACAGAAAAATTTCTATCATAAGTATTGAGAACTCAAAACTACTAATTTTTGACATTTTATGTTTATTCCTTAAAAATAACTAAACCCCTAGTTACATATTTAGATCAGTATGAATTAATAATCAAATTCAACATAGCAATTGGCTTTTATCCCATTCTTCTCTGTGTAGCCCTTTGATATGAATGAGATAAAAGTTTAATTTAGCTATGATGCTTAAAAACTGGGTTTATAAACAGGTTCTAAAATTAAGGACATATTTTAAGTTAACACTACTGTACTGATCAATGTACATGTGCTCCTGAATTTTAAAGTAGATCTGTTGTAACATAAGTGCCAAGAGATTACTTCCAGAAAGAAGCTGGTCTTTTTGAGAATTATATCTTGAAATACCTATAAAACATATGAATGCTGGATCATGAGGGTAATGTGAAACATAAGCCTTAAGCAAGGGATGCCTGCTAGCACACCATGTATTTTGTTTCACATCTTAGTTTGAAAAGTATATCCAAAAGAAACAAGTAGCCCATAAAAAAATAAAAACTCTATCAAAATCCCTTGGCCTGAAAATAAACTCATTGTTTGAATGCTAATTGTTGAAATAAGTTTAGTATTTTACTGCAGAAGACCATAATTTGTTAGAATGTTGAAACAGAGAGCATAAAATTCAGCATTTAGAGTACCATGTTTATTTATTATAACAAAACTAAAGCTTTTCCAATTAACATTACTAAAAAAAAAAAAAAACCTTTTAATTACAATTCAGCCCCAACTCCAATTAGTGCCTAATTAATGTTACAGTGTGTTAATGGTATTGTCTTCCTCTTCTGAAAAATTCTCATTTTATATTTTTGCTGAAAAATAAAACTGCAAACATAAGAAATTTATAAGTAGAAGCATCATTATTTGCCTTTACAATCTTTGGATTACCTTCTTATGAACTTGATTTCTTTCCCAGAGGATCTGAGCTTTATCTTGATAAACACTGCCTTTAATTTTTGTGTCAAGCAAGCAAAGCAAATGACACTGTTTCTTGATGAGATTGATGCCACATATTTTCTCACAGACTTTATTCTGAAATCTAACATGAAGTACAAATGTCACCTATCCTTCCTCAGAAGCTAGAATTACTAATTCAGAGAGAAATAGCTGCATTGTTTTACTACCCTCAATCTACTGACTTTGAGCCACAAAGCCTGTTCTGAGTCCATAATAATGTTTCACATAATATGGAAATATTCTTAGACTCCCATTGTTTGAAAACAATTTAAATCCTTTCAAAGGAAAAAAATCATGGTTCCCTAATTCCCATCTTAAAATCACATATGATCTTGTCCACATCTTTAGCACAATCTGGTTAGGAAAATGGAGTTAATTTTTGAAAAGCATTTATTGTATATGTTCTTCTAACAAGGATTTTTATATTAATATTTTACTATGACATGCTCAAGACTGAATGGGGTTTTATTTTATTTCATTTATTTATTTTTGCATTTTGTTTTCCTTAATGTGAGAAAGCAACATCCCCAAATGATAGAAATATTGGCAAATCAGCTTAAAACAACACTAAAGAATGTGAATTCTTCAAAGCCACAACTTGTTTGACACAAAACACCTGAGTGTCACCCGAGTTCTTATGTAACAGGCCAAGATTCAAAGATATTAAAAATATCAGCAAGCAAAAGTACGATTTCTTAATAAGACTAAATAAATCATTTTGTAGCATCTTGGGAATTCTTAGATTTTTTCATGCTTAAAATTAAACAGTTGGAACATCCTGCCAACTAAACGAAGCTCTACAGATGGCATTTACCCTTTTGCTTCATAACAAAAAAGATCTGCTATAATTTTTATGGAAGATTACCTAAAGAGAACATTACTGTAAATCAATGACAAAAATATTGGACACCCATTTCTCCGGGCTGGAATATGCATCTCTAGATGCTTGTACTGACATCTAAGGTAATAAATGTTCTAGGCCAAATCTTAAATAATAGCTGTCGGGTTCCAGCCAGTATGGATGCACTTGTAGTGTAACCCTAAAACTCTAGGATTGTGCTCTCTGCCAACAAAGGACAGCAAGTGATCCCTGCAGCATAAAAGCCAGGAAGACTACCTTGGGCTTTGTTTTTGTTATGTAAAATGCATTAAAGTGACTCACCCACTTAAGACTACCTACTCTGAGAAGCTCTAAAGTACCTTCAAGAACCAAAATAAATGCTTTCCCAGAATGCCAGATAAGCTGTTCAGCGGTTTTTTTTTTTTTTAATGTGTATATTTATATGTGCCACTGACTCTGATTCCTTCTTGCAGCCTGAGAGAGCGGAGAATGGTTGCATTGCGTTCCCTTTCGCCCTGTGACTATAGCTACCTTTCAACACTCTATTTCCAGAATAGTAACGTTTTTTTTTTTTAAGTTATTTTAGAAAGGTTAAAAATAAGAGAAAATTGCAGGAGACTGTGGAAACAGTTCCTCCCTCAAAGAATAGAGGTTCTATTCATTCTAAGAACAGGAACCGAGTGTCTGTGGGCATTTAGATGCTTCAAATAAAGGGTTGAGTAGGTTGTCTTTGGTGGCCCTGGTACCTGTGAGCTTTGGGGTGGACAGCACGCTCAGCTACTGGGAATGAGCTGGCTAGAAACCAGGGAATCTGTCAGGTCTGGCGCTCCTAGTAATTTCGGATATAAATGTGTTTGGGCAGCACAGCAATTAGCATCCTAGAGACCAAGTACAGGAGAAGCGCACGTTACCCGGCCAGTCTGAAATTAACTCTGTGAAATACATAACGGAAACATAACTTTTCGTCTGCCCAGCTTCGGTGGGAGCTGGGTATGCCTGCAAAGTTTTTCCCCAAGTCCAGCTACAGGCTTCAGCGAGGAGCATCCTCGGAGACCCGCCTGAGACGCCGCCGACGGCTGGCGGACAGTCCCCGGGACAGGGCGGCCAGCCGAGGCTCGCACGCCGGTGCCGAGCTCATTCCAGCGGCCAGCAAGCTCACGGCTCGCCCGCTCGCCCTCCGGGCCTCCGTGGCTCCCATCCGCGCTCCCCGTCCCCCCCTACGGGCAGCCCGGCGCCGAACCGGGACCCCCGCCTCCAGTCCCTGCCCGGGCCCGCCGCCGACTTACGTGACGGCCGAAGGGAAGGGCTCCTCGCACGAGGGGCCGATCAGCCAAGATTGGAAAAGTGTTAGAGCCAAGGCCAGCAGGCAGCCAGCAGCCATCTTCGCGATCGAAGATCAGTGCCCTCCTTAGCGGCCCAGAGGCGGCAGGGTTGCACGCGGGGGGCCGGGGGACCGAGGCCGGGCGCCGACGCCTAAGGGAGGGCGCGCGGGGAGAGGCGGGCAGGGCACGGGCGGGGCCGGGCGGACTCTCTAGCGCGTGGTGGCAGCTCCGTGCCTCGGCTGCCTCGCTTGCGCCGCCATCAAGGGCGACTGTGCAAACGGAGCTCGGCCAGCCTGCTGCCGGCGCCCGCGCGTTCTGCCTCCCCTCGCTCGCCTCCCTGATTTATCCACGGTCGCCGAGGCGAGCGAGGGCGGGGACGGGGCGGGGGCGGAGGGGGCGGCGCGGGGACGCGGCTGCTGCGGGGATGGGGGTGGCCGGAGCCGGGCTGGGGCTGCCTTCCCCGGGCGGGTCTCGGGGAAGCGGCGGTTGTGGGTGGGCAGCGGGAGGGCCGGGCGTCAGAGCCGGGCGGGGACGGACCAGGCGCAGCCCTCCATACAAGGCAGAGAGGAACTCCCAAAGTCGGCGTCGCCTGCTCCCGCCGTAGGGCGAGCCGAGGCCGAGCCGACCGGGCCCGATGGAGCTCCCCAGGGGACCACTGGCTGCCCGCCGGCATCCACCGGCGCTCAGGCTCTGGCAGAGCACTTGGCTCGCCCCCTCCCGGGTTATTTTTTGCACTATCTGGCAGGGGCCCCCAAGCCCTTCTCCAAGGCGTAGCATCTACTGCCTGCCTAGGAATAATGAAGTGATTTGACAACAAATGTAGGGGTTTGTGGTACCTTTGAAAGCGCCTCTGTCGACTCTACCAGGTGGCACTGTTTCTCATGGTATGCCAGCGGTTACAGCCTTTTGACAGAGTTGGGTACTAATAATGCCCCTGGTCCTATGCCCAGATACAACTAGACTAGGTTTACCTGGCGGAGATAGAGCCTCGGGGGAGGGCTGGGAATACTTGAAGAACAAACTGTGAGAGATCTTTCCTACTGTGAGGTAGGAATGAAGGGTAGAAGGATGAATACTGCTTCCAGGGCGGTTACTGTGGCAAGGATCTTTGGTAACATCCTAGCAAACTCCCCACCCTAACTACTGGATGGCTTTCCTGGACAACGTTGTTGCAGGGTGAATTCACTTTGTGTGAACACTTTGTTAACACCAGAAACAGGTGGCACTCTGCAAAAATCCATCTGAAACATGGAGGAAGAGGTGGTTTTACCTCCGTCCTGGGGAGAAGCAGTGGCAGGACTTGCGTGGGTCTTCTAGAAATAACAAAACAAAAAGGTCTTCAGTTATACCTGCCCTGCCTGGCTCAGGCCACCTTGGAGGATAGATTTGGTGGGCCGCTGCTCGAAAGGCTTCATGAAGCAGCACAAATTCTTCAGCTGCCTCGAAAAGGATATGATAGCACTTTTGACGTGAAGTCTGAGACTACAATTCATGACGAGAAAAAAAAAAAAAAAAAGACCCTTCAGCTAAGGCGAAAGTCTGTAATGATTCATATGGCTGTAAGATTTTTAATCACCCCTCCCTCCTCCCTCGGGGACCCAAGGGTTTATAGAAGGATAGATCGCTACTCATTTTGGAATTGATTTTCTAAAGGCAACCTCCACAAACAAAGAGATGATGATGGTGAGGGTGATTGCTGGCCAGATCACAAATGGGTTTGTGATTTTATGGTGTTTGGCCCAGTGGTTTAGCCTTCCCTTCCCCTTTATCTCTTCCTTTTTACGCCTTATTTGTTTTCTTTATGTCCTCAGCCTCTCTTTCTCGCCCTTTGTTTCCTTCTTCCTACTCTGAGTGGCCTCACAAAGGCACCCCAGAGCGACTTAACTTAGTTTGTTTTGTGCTAGGCGGAGAGCTTGGCACCAGAGCTGCAGGAATGAGGGATGGAGTGGGATGCAGGGGATCTACAGGGGATGCAGGGGAGCTACAGTTCTGAGGGATATTTTACAACTGCAGATACCTTTTCTTTCCCAAGTTAGACACCCAAAGAGTCAAATCCATCATTCTTTTCAATTTTTAATGAGTCTTAGGCTGATCTTCTCCAGCATGAGGAATACAACAAGATAATTCGATAATTATTATATACATAATTGTTCGTGTCATAATCGGCTTACTTTATTAAAATATCATTGTAATATATTCTATCAATTATTTCATTAATACTCCAGTCTTCCTACCATGGTAAATGATTTTCAATGTCTTATATTTTTTTCATGACAAAAGGCTTATAGAGTAAAAAGAATGTAATAAAGTTCTTGAGAAAGTAAGTCAGGTTTTATTATTAATTTCCTTGGTCTTTGAGCCAGATCTCTGATAAAATACTGTGCTCTGTAGTATCTGAAGCTACGGTAGGAAGAAGTTTTTTCTGCAACTCTTATTTTGAAGGGCAGGTGGTTTTCAACTACAAGTCTAAACTTTTAATTCTCTGTATTGAGGCTTAGTTGTGAATTCTTTTTGTCAACACAGACTTCTAAATGAAAATTTTTAAAATGAGTTTCTTTAAGTATATATATATGCATACATACTCTAAAATCAAAGCATATATTATACTCCCATAGCTTACATTATGCTTCTACTGGATTAACCATATCCTTTCATAGTGTTTTCTCATCTCAATTGCATTGTTCTATAAAGCCCATATTATATCTCATTACTTTTAATAAATGTTCCCTAAATTTCCAAAATCTGTCATTTATGCTAAAATGTTTACACATCAAAAGGACTGATGATAAAAATGGCTGCATTATGACCTAAAATCTGAGGAAGAAGTAAAAATGTCAGTGTCTAACATTCATTTAAGCAAAGTCTTTTTAATTGGAAAGTAAATTAGTGAAGCATTACAGAATGTTTTGCGTGTCATCAGTTCTGCAAGAGAGTTTAAATTCAGTTTAATGCATGGAAAATATTAACTTTTACTTGGAAAAAACACATGATTTATAAGTGCTTGATAACTCTCAATAGTTATTCTGTATCAACAAAAGGCAAAAGGACAGAAAGTTTCAGTGGTTTTACCTCCTTAGAAAACCCTTTCAGGAGAGAAGTGGGAAAGAAATCAAAGCAGAATATCGAGTCCCTGGGGAATGGTCAAAGGAATGTGCAATGAATTTCAAGTTGGAGATAGTCTTCTTTTTTAGTGTTTTAAAAATAAAGTGGCACCAAAAAGCCTTCATTTAAAAAGCTAGAAAAAGAAAGTATTCTAAATTTAAAAATATGGTCAAATGCTTTCTATAAACAAACTACTTAGAATAAACTTTCTTTGGCCCAAGCAAAATAGATGATGATGACGATGAAGTTAGATAAATAGATAGGTAGATGGGTACATAGCACTGCTGTTCCGGAAATCACTATATATCTAGACCAGTCTGGCACAGGTTGGCCTTGAACTTGCAAAGATCCACTTGTCTGCCTCTTGAGTCTCGATTAAAGTCATGCATCACTACACCCTAATATTTATGTTATTCAGCCTCAAAACTTTACTAATCATAGCATTTCACATTCAGCCTTTTTGTTCTTGTTTTACTTTCCCTATTCCTCCTTTTCACTTCTGTTAATCATAATCACATTTGAGGATGTGCAGAAAATAATGGCCCACAGCATGACTTCCTACTAAAAGAGGAAAAGAAACCCTACATTTCTCTAAAACATCTGCAGTCCACCCACAGGGCTGGAGCTGTGTTTTGTGTCATTCTATAAGGCTGTGAATTAAAACACAGTAAATAGAAAGCATGTCCTCAGGCCTACCTGGGCAAAGGGAAGTGGGAAATTCAATTATTTATCCAAACATTTGCTAGAAAAAAGGAATGCATGGAAAGCAGTCAAGAATAGAAAGTAAATGTTGAAATGGCCAACAATACCTACTGCAAGCATTGTTTCCCATTTCCAAGATCATATTGATACAGCTTTCTAGCAAAGAGGAAGCCAGAAAATACCATCTATAGGTACTAACTCTTCTAAGGTTTTGTTTTTTGTTTTCTGTAAATACATAAACTTAACTCTATAGTCTAGCTTATTTCTATACAACAAAAGCTGCTCTGGAACAGTCAGCTGTTACTTGTTATAGCACTACAGAGATGGCAGTTAATGTGTCAGAGAGGGGTCCACAGAAGAGCATTATGGAAAATAGAGTGGCCAAGAGTTGACAGTGATGAGTATGGGAGAGAAAATGGGAGAGCCAAAATTTCACTGTTTTTCCCATGTGTGTCCAGTTTGGAGGCTTAAAATGCGTAAGATTGTTAGAACATGCACCCAATTATCTGAACTCATTTAGGGAACTCTACTTTTAAAGTCATATATATATATATATATATATATATATATATATATATATATATATATTCATTCATTCCATTGATAGATGACAAAATAAAGGTCAAGTTACTATGGTTTGGTTTACCGCAGAGTGGAATATGTGAACTTTTGTAGTTGTACATAGATATATCTGAAACCAATAGACTTTAAATATTATTCAACAACAGTACTCAGATTTCCCAGGTGATCTAGAGTAATCCCCAAGATTCTGGATAATTTAGAAGAAAAGAATACTACGATGCCTAAGAAAATAAACAATATTGTTATATGCTATCTAGTATTTTCTTTTTTCCTGACCAAAGTTTACTATTATAAATATCACATATTTTAAAAACTAGACAAGGATTCGGAAAACTCTGTTCTAAGTAGTTTTGCTGTGCATAACTGGAATTTACAGACATGGATTTTCTTTTCCTTACACACCTGTTAGGTTTTCTACTTGGGTGACCTATTCTTTAAGGATATAACTCTTAGGTGTCCATAGCTAACTACACACATTGATTTAATGAATGTGCCAACCAGGGTGAAGATGGCCCACAGCAAAGCAGTAGGAATTTCAAAGTGAGTACATTCACTACCTGTTTGCTGTAAGTCTTCCTGTTATAGAGATTAACATATCTTTTCTCAAGAAGTTATTTGTTTTACAGATTGTAGTTTATGGTGTTATGATACTTATAAATTAATTTTGAGTTATTTTAAAGCATTCAGACACATGACAAAGTATTTAACAAATAACTTTGAAATACTTTCTTTTTCATTATCATACTCTAATACCATTTACTAATTTAAGTGTAACTAAAAATGTTTGTAACTATCCACATAGGATTAAAAGAGCAAACACATTTTAGTTGGAAGAGCTGTGTATATATTTAATCATTTGTATGTCTTTCTCTGGAAGTATCTGAAAATTGCTTTTCTTTCAAACCTGATACCTTTGAAAAGAATATTGGAGTACTTTGGTGTTTCTTGTAGAATGTGTTGAATATATATTTCCTTTAAACTTCCCATTTCATTTTTATTCATTAATATATATCTAACATTTCCCTTTCAACAACAACAACAAAGTACTTGTCAAAGAGTCACCAAAAACCTAGTTATAGCACTGTGTTACACTTCCGTTCAGCTATAACAAATACCCATGGCTCATCAGTGTTCGGGAAGAGAATCCACTTCTGTCAATTTGCCTTTTCATACCCCACATTAACCAGCCAGTCCACCCCGCCCATTCTCCACCCCCTCTTTTGATCATTTTCATTCCTAACAGGCAAGTGTTAGATTTAACACATTACCACACACACACACACATACACACACACACTCACACACTCACACACACCAGGAGAAAAGGAGGTAGAAAAATTAGGGAAGGCAAAGGGACATTATCCAGAGAAGAGAAAACTGAAAACACAGAGGAAGAACAATATGAAAGGATATTGTTTCACACAGTGAAGAAAAACATAATGCCAAGATAATGGGGTTTAACAGATAGCAGCAAATGTGAAAGCCATAGCTGTATAAATAAACTCATAGCATGGGATGTGAGAGTCTACAATTTGGAATTTTAAAATTCTACATGAATGGACTTTTAAGTGGTCTGGAACCAGTGACACTGACTTTTTTTTTTTTTTTTTTTTTTTTTTTTTTGTCATGATTTTGAGGTTCAGTCACATTATTTCCTATATAAATAGTTTGTCCCTTTTGTGGCTAAGTGCTAATTCATGATACCAATATACAAATGTAATATTTGCCAGCTAAAGAACAGGTAGGACATAGCTAGTTTTTAAATTTGTAACATAAAGGTACTATAAAAATCTGTGCACTGTTTTTAGAAATAGACATAAATGAGATGAAAAAAGTAGGACAACTGAATTTTCTAAGCAGATAGCCAGTCAAATAATTTTTTTATTTCTGAAAAAATTCATAATCATTGCTATTGTACAATTTAGGATAAAATATGAATAACTAAAGACTTTCCATAAGGTTTTTAAAAATATGTGATATTAATATTTAATTCATTTTTACATCAAAAAATAAGTAACATTCAAATCTTTAAATATGAGTACTGTAATAAAAGTATAAATCCTCTGCAATTTTGATAAGCTGCAAATCTATTCTTTCAACACATGAAATAGGTAAAACATACAAGCTATTTCAAATAGGGCATCATGCAGTGATATTTATAGTAAATCTGTCATGAACGTTAGTTAACCTACATTCCTTTTATTTGCCATGTCACAGACCACCCCCTTTCTCCTAATGCATGATCCAGGAACACAAAAAACAATGGACAAATGTCCATGGGATTAGGAGAAAACAGTGTCAGGAGCTGGGCTACTTCTTACATGGAAAGTTCCATCTTGACAGTGTTGAGGAGTCTTACACTAATCCCTCTGTCTCATGCACCCTACCATGCCTTACATGAGAAAACTTGAATTCATCCAAACCTCTCTTCCTTTAAATATTCAAATTGTGGTTTCTCAAAAATCATTGAAATGCACCACCCAGGTACATTAGAAAGGGCACATGTCTGTCTAATCACATACAATATGGTAGCCAAGTGGTGGTGGTGCACACCTTTAATCCCAGCACTTGCGAGGCAGAGACAGATGGATCTCTCATTTGGAGGCCAGCCTGGTCTACACATTGTATTCCAGGATACAATTGTATTCCTGTCTAAGGAAACCTTTTTATTTTTCAGTCCAGGCTGACTAGACATGGGGTTCACTCTAGCATCTATTCTGGCTTGATGTTGGGATGTGATCCTCCTACCTCTACCTCCCAAGTGCTGAGATGAGACATGTACATCTGAATATACTCCCATTTAACTCTGGCATTTACAATAGAACAGAGCTGGGATTGGGACCCGATACTTTTCTTCTAACAACCTGGGTCTTAACTGTTATGCCTTGTGATCTTTTGATCACCCAAGGTAAAATGGAAACAATGATGAGAGGGTGGAAAGACACACCAAGATTTTTTTAAAAACTTTATTCATAGCTTAAGCCAAAGGTGAAGGGTGTTGAATGACAACAAATTATGCACTCGTGTTAAGTGTTCACATTTGTATAGACTTAAATATTGAAATCAATGATAACCAGCCAGAAATAATATTAACCTATCATCTGTAAAAACAATTAGTTGATTTGTAGTGTGGATTTGAGGAAACTTTTTTGTCATTGTGTTTTATTTGTTTGTTTGTTTGTTTTTGTTTGTCAAGACAGTGTTTCTCTGTGTAACAGTAAGTCTGATCTGGAACTAGCTTTGTAGACCAGACTGGTCTCAAACCCACAGAGTTCTGTCTGCCTCTGCCACCCAAGTGCTGGGATTAAAGTCCTGCAGCACCATCGCCTGGCATATGTATTTGAGTAATCTTAAGATGCTCACATGTTCTAAGAAAGTATGATTTTTTTCAATCATTTCAAATATGTACATTTGAACATATTTCGAAATACAAATATACTAAAAGGCCAATTATCAACAATGGTGGAGATGATTAATGTATAAAATGTTTAAAGAAAACTATGTATGAATAAATAAAATATTTCCTTACTCAATTTATGTGGGGCAATTTAAGTGAAAAAAATTTAGAAATATACCATTTTCCTCATTTTATTTTATTTATCTATGGCATATGAAATTATGATTTACCCATTAAATATATTCCAAATAGTTTTAAGACTATAGAAATGATTTTAAGTATTAGTTTATGAAACATCGCCAGCTACAGTGGTAGGTATAGTAAGAGGTTTAGAGGTTCAAGGTGAGCCTGAACAACATAATGTAACCCTATCTTTCAAAAACAAACCATAGCATATTTAAACCAGAATAGATTTGATATTTGATGAGTATTTAATGACTTTGACATTCAAGTCATGCTAATTCCTAATGACAAGGATATTTCCATAGATAGTATATTGTTCCCTTTCTACCACCTGGTCCACTTTAAGCAATTAATTATTATTTTAAAAAATCTACTTAAAGTTTGCAAAAGAAATAATAATCATTTGGGCTCTATATTGTAGACTTCTATGAGAATTATAAAGTTATAACTCAGGTTGGCAAAAGACCTATTTTTTAATTTGTATCCTCTATGTATGTATATGGGGTTTATTCCCTACTGTCTTCTTTTTACTTGAATGAGAGTGGTATTTATGATATTGAAGTACATGCGGCTGTAAATGGCATTTGTATTCACTTGATACATCAACTCTGCCTCTCCATTTAATCACCAGCAAGAGATATTTATTGCTTCAGGTACTATTCTTCCATGGAGAGCAATACCTCAGTAGAGACACTATCATACTACTGATTATATTCTCCTTTCAGTGAAGATGAGAAATGAGAGACACTTTATAGAAATAAGCCAGTCACACCTTGACTCAATAAGAAATTTTGGGAAAAAAATGAATTTGAGTATTAAAAAAAAATCAGACAAGTGAAATCTTTAAATTTATTTTACCTCATATTATTTTTAGTAGAACCCCCCCAAATATACAAATACAAAAAGGACCTGTTACATCACTTCTCAATGACATATTAACACAACTAGCTGGCTTTACTGTTTTGCCTTAAGAGAGTTTAAATAAAAAAAAAAAAAAACTGGCAAGATTGTGCCAATCTGTAATCCCAGTACTTGAGGGACTAAGGCAAAAAGATTGAGAATCTGAAGCTTGTCTAGGTTATATAGAAAAAATTTGTCAGACAAACTAAAAACAAAAAAGTAAAATGAGTGTTCACAGAAACAATATTTACAATAACAGAAACAAGTCAAATCAAATATCTGACAACTGAAGAAGGTATAAATATAATGTGATATATTTATTCAATGGAATATTATTTGGCAGCAAAAATCAATGAAGTTGTGATGGTGAGGATGAAGGGAAGATGCCCTCTCCCCCACTTGCCGCTGTCACGCATAGTGGGTGAGGGAGCTGACCTCCCCCTTACCAGTGCAGCCCTCAGGAAAGTGGGTCCTGCACCTCCCCTGGGCAGCACAGCAGAGCTGACCTTACATGGGATATGGGTGAACTGGACCCTCATCTGTCTTAAGGTGGAATGACCTGTGGATAGATGGATGTGTCCTCACCCGATCCCTGCCCCTCAATGCCTGTGGCAGGTGGGAGAGTTGGCCCTGAGGTCCTAAAAGCAAGAGAGCTGTCCCTGCCCCTGTCTCTCACCAGCAGCAGCACTCAAGACAGTGGTCCCTGCACCTCACTTTAGCAACATGGTAGAGTTGGCCCTGATGGTACAAGTGTGAAAGAGCTGACAGGGGTGAGAGGGCATGAATGCAGAAAAATTGGCCTTGCCCATTGCTATCACTGCAAGGGGTGAACTAGCCAAGGGTAATGCTGGAGAGCTCACCCTGGTGGTGAGAAAAAGGAGAGCTGGTCTGACCAAACCTGCAACTACCCAGGTCCAGCACCAGGGTTATGACTTGGCCTGCCATCTATGATATCCCATCTGTGATCTTCTGGAGCACGTGAAGAGTTCAGTCCTATAGACCCAAAGCTGCAGGATGTCCACAATGACAAAGAGCAACAACAGATTATCCAAGAGGAGTCTTAGTGAGGGTCTAACAAGGACAGTGTAGCAGTAATCAGAGGCCTTGAGCCAGACCAATGACTCTGCAATGAACACTTGCAAGTAAAGATATATGGACAAAAAGGTTTACTGTGTAACTCTCATGTCACATTACACCTCTCATGACAAGATTGATTTTTTCCTTTTTTTCTCTTAAACTTTATTTTATTTGCAGGGGGAGGGGTGTTGCAAGAGCAGAGGGCAGATAAAAAGGGATGGGAAATGAAAGAATAAATAAAAAGAAAGTTTAAAATGAATGATTAAAGAAATAATAATAATTGTATTGGTGAACCTCAAAAATATAT
Source organism: Phodopus roborovskii (assembly GCF_943737965.1). NCBI lineage: Eukaryota > Metazoa > Chordata > Mammalia > Rodentia > Cricetidae > Phodopus > Phodopus roborovskii. The sequence goes on along the minus strand of NW_026126744.1, from coordinate 1,246,060 downwards.
CAGATGAATAAAGCTACTCATGAGAATACATATTTTATAATCCTGTTTATGTAAAATGACCATCCAGGAAAATCCATGCAAATGTAAATAAACTAGTGCTTGCCTAAGTTGATGAAATAGGGGTGAGTGTTCAGCATTAGAGCAAATGAGCCACAATGACTAATTGCTATGGAAAAGGATGTGCTCTAAGAGTGATTATTATTGTGGTTGCACACGATTGGAAATATACTAAGGACCATTTCACCCCACACTTCAAATACCTGGTGCAATTATTAGACTAAAATTCATAGAGAATTTTACCTTCCATCAAGTGTATGGACAATATTAAAACTTCAATAGATTATGAAAGAAAGAGCACAGATAGGTAAATAGGTGTTTTATAAGCATTACCTGAAAGAAAGGATAAGGAAATTCGATCTTCTATCAGTTTAACACTTACCATATGTCCTACTTTCCCTCCTTAGTGCCAAGATGGATTCCCAAGGGGGGCAATCTGGACATGAGGTCCTGCCTCCTTCTCAGAGGTTTCATAGGATGTTGTCACCACTGAGAAGTGAGATCTAGGATTGGTTGTAGTGTAACTACTCAAATAATGGTGACAGTAGAAAACTACTGTTGTCTCTATGACCTGTAGCATCATCCATGTGAGCTAAGGACCCTTCATCATTAACACGTGCCATATGCACTCAGAGGGCCTGTCAAGTCACTGGCTCCTGGCTTCCAAGAATTTATCTTCTGCTTTGGTAGGTTTGCAAGGACCCAAGAGTTTGCATATCTAATACATTTATAGGTGAGAATGAGGAATTTGTGTCTCTATCATATTCATAGTGAAGTAGAGTAGAAAGGGGAAATAAAAAATGGAAAGATATTGAATGTTCATTCACCAGCCAATAAAGTAATTTAAAACAAAGCTTTTAAACAAAGCAAATTATCTTAGTTCATGGAGAAAATGGGGCTACAGTGAGTGTGCTTTGTTTCCTAGTACGGTTTTATCCCGGCAGATCTATGGTTCTCCTTCAAGTGTCAAGGTCGAGGTAGCAACATGTGAATACAAGTTGGAAGTCTGTTCCTTGGTGTTAGAGTGTGTGTAGGAAGACATAGTGCTTCCTAAAACTTCAGTTACCTATCCCTCAAGGCCGTCCTCCAACCCTTGCATTCAAGCTCTGCTATCAATATAATTCCACTAGGCAGGTAAAGTCCATTCTTAGCAAGGTGATCTACACAGTGTCAACTCTCCCACAGCAAATATCAATTTCCTGTTAACCAATACTGATCAATTTTATCCAATGAGCTTGCAAGCACTGTGGAAGTAGATATCTCTAGGCCCTTCTGAAAAGTTATTTTGGTTTTGGTAGAAAAATCAACATGAATTTGACTCACTGCAAATAGTTGTGTATGAAATGCAATGATTCAGACTTGTTACTTAACTCCACCAGGAAAACAACAGGAACAGTAACCAATAAATGTTCATGAAACTACTTTAAGAAAGTCTAAGATGATTCCCATGTCTACCGTCTTTGGCATGAAATACAAATTTTATCCATTCTCTTGGTTTCTAGTAAGACTGAGGTTCACACTGGTAATAAAACCTTCTCCAAAAGGAACAACAAAACAACAACAAAAATAAACGGAAATTCTTTCTTCTGTTTGAAAATAGGACATCAGTCTAGTGCCTCAGGAGAAAGTCACTTGAGCACACCAGAGAAAATGTGGCCGTGGAAGAAATGAAATTCAATAAAGAACTGTAATCCAGCCTTCCTCTTCCTTAACATTTCTCAAGTTTTTCAAGAAAATTTTATTATCTATGGGTAGAAGCATGTAGACTTTGTGTCTATTGTATCATCTAATGTAAATAATGCGACAGTGGCACCATTGTGAAGACTGAAACGCAGACTAGGCTAAACACAATGAAGGAATTTGGGGTAAACATGTTTTTCAATGTATTGGCTTTTGCAAATCATTCCAAAGCAAAATGCACACACACACACACACACACACACACACACACACACACACACACACACACACACGAGGGGGCAGACAGAGTACACACTCATAAGAAACAAGGGATAATTCAATTGTATGAGTTGGAAATCAACCAGTGGGTTTGAAGCATATGAGACATTATTAAACTATCTCAATATTATTAAGGAAATTGAGTCCTAGCATAAATTAGGAAGTTAAATACATTGGTCTGGTCATGAGATCTCGATATTTTCAAGTGTTATCATCCTAAAATTTTGGCTCTATCCATACAACTTTTACTAAAATAATATTTCCAATGAGTAGTTTACATGTGCATTTCTCTATTCAGTACAAAGTCCAGCCTTACAAGTCCACTTGACCTGACTATATTCATATGACCCATAATAGAACCAATTCTCTGATAAATCATTGCTGGTGTGAATAGGCTAAATTGGTAAAATGATACATTTTATGTACTCTGTGCTTTTTAAAGAATACTCAACAACCAACAAAATAGTCATTTATGTCCATAAATACCTACAGATTTCGGTCTCAGAAGCCTATGTGCCCAGACTATGGTAGTTTGGGGCATTTTAGTATAGGAAACATAAAATACTCTGACAGGTTTTAAAATAACTTATAAGAGTGGGCTGGGGAGATGCCTGATCAGTAAAGTGCTTGCTCTGAATAGATGAGAACCTGAGTTTCATCCCCAAAAACCAAGAAGAAAAGTCAGGCATGGCCATGCATGCTCTTTGTGGATCTCTGGAGAGGTGGATACAGGGACATCCTGCCAGCCTAGTGTAATGAACAAGTTCCAAGCCAAGGGAGACCTTGTCTCAAAAACAAGGTAAGACTTTACAAATCAATGTTTAGCACACACACACACACACACACACACACACACACAGAGAGAGAGAGAGAGAGAGAGAGAGAGAGAGAGAGAGAGAGAGATGAGATAGAGACCTGTACATACATTGTATCCCATACATAAAAACACATGACAGTCTGTGTGTTTTTATGTATAGGATGCAATGTATGTGCAGTCATATCAAGTCATATCAAGGTGAAATTAAGGTTGCAGAGGGAATGAAGGTTGACATCATGCCTTAAGGTAGAGAAAGGGTGGTCTGAACAGGTCCAAGGAAACTAGTACCATCCTTGTGAATGACAAGAGAAAGATGCAGAAAGTCATTTTCAGGTTGACCCAGTGTGAAAAAGATTGGGCTGCCCTTTACTGCCTTTTAAGATTAGAAGAGTCACAAAGGGGCCATGGGCTAAGGACAAAATCTTCTCTAGACTCTGGCAAAGGTAAAGAAAACACTGTCTCTCACATTCTCCAGAGGAGTTGCAACCTGGATGACGATTTGATTGCAGATTACTTAGACCTATTTTGGATGGCCAACCTCCAACATTATATTCGGACAATTGTGTTAATTGTGTTTTGTTTTTTTATTTTGGAACAAGTTTTTTTTTTCAATTTTTCAATAGTAATAGTGTCACTACAGAGGTAAAGCATTGCCTCTGGGAGCTACAAAGACTTTGGATATTAGCACCTACTATAGAAAATTTGAAGGTATGATTGCTTTTTCAGGCCAAGATCTTGTTTGTTTGATTCTTAATAACAGAATTCTCCTAACATTTAGTGGATTCTGATTGAGTTGATTCCACCAAGTTTTAACCAGCCTGGTTAAAATTCTTTTGGTGACAGTTTGACTAATTGTCATACTACCTAATACAAGTTCCTATCTTCTTAGTTTATCTTTTCTTTCTCTCTTTTTGCTGTGGTAGCCATTGAACTAATACCACATATTTTAGATTTTTGTCCTTTTAGCAAGGAATCAACATCTGTATTAGTTGGCAGTGTCTCCAGTGGTTCATCAAAATAAGAATTTATTTTTCACATTCTTAATGGTACTATCTTGAGACTTCACCCGGATGTTCTCAGGAAAACAAATTCTATCCATCTCATGTCCTCTAGCTCCCCAGACTTCAGCATGACCTGCAGGGGGGGGGTGAAGAGGAGGTATTCCACCTTGTAAAATAATTTCATGCAAATGCAACTAACAGAGATAAGGGTTGCATATCACTGGGAGAGCAAACCTTGTCATCCTGTCTAGGTGCAAGGACTTCTCACAGTCAGTGCAGTTTTATGAAGAGTGACATATTTTACAGAACACTTAGATGTCTTTGCTACTAATATGTATTCATGACACAGGCCACAGAAGACTTTTAAATCTTTCTTCTAAAAACTTCATTCTTTAGATCTGTGCTGTAAGCCAGGGTAAAGATGTCTCTGCCTTAAAGAGAGTACATCTGGGAAGTGAATTAGTGAGAGCAAAAATTTGGGTCAAGGGTCTATAAAGATTATACACACACACACACACACACACACACACACACACACACACAATTTAGGACAGTTACAAAAAGGGATAGGTGACTAAGATTAATGTAAGGAACACATATATGCCATCTGCCAAGATCTATAATAGGGAAAAAACACACACTGTATAATACAAGGGGAAATAAGGAAGTAAGAGGAGGGGGATAGAGGGAGAAAGGGACAGAGGGAGGGAGATTGTGATAAGAAAAGAGGTTAGAAAATTGTATGTGATGTGGCAAGTCTGAAATGCACATTTTTGGATAGTTTCACTGTGGTGAAATAGTACGTACTGGAAAGTTTAACCTTCCAGAAAATAAGATGTATATTTTCTTTCTTTCCTTCCTGCCTGTCTCCCTCTCTTTCTTTCTATTCCTGCCAGGGACAGTGTGTTGCTTAGTTTTGTGCGGACTAGATGCAAGCTGGAGTCATCTGAGAGGAAGGAACTTCAATTAAGAAAATACCACTAAAAGATCGGGCTGTACACAACCCTGTAGTGCATTTTATTAAGGAGTGACTGATGGCAGGGGGTGTGTCCTCCCCATGGTGGGTTGGGCCATCCTTGCCCTGGTAGTCATAGGTTATATAAGAAAGCAAGCTGAGCAAGTCATAGTGAGCAGATAAGTAATTGGCACTATTACATGGTCTCTGCATAGGCTCCTGTCTCTATGTTCCTGCCCTGCTTGAGTTCCTGTCTTGACTTCCTTCAGTCATTAACAGCACTATGAAAGTATAAGTTGACCAAGCCCTTTACTCCCAACTTTCTTTTTATTCATGGTGTTTCATCACGGCAATAGAAATCTTACTAAGACAAGCAAGATCTTACATGGCCCATACTGCCCACTATGAAAATGAAGATATCCTCATCTCCCTGTATCTACTACTTCCCATACACTAAGAAAGTAGCACTGTCAATTCATAAAAAAAAAAAAATAAGCAAAGGAGAAAACAAGAAGTAGATAAAATATTACCAAAACTTCAGACCATAAGTTACTATATATTATAAAGACGTTAGGCAGGAAAATTATATTCTTTGTATACTTTTATTCTGGATCCAATGTCCAACATTTATTCATACTGTATAAATTTGCCAAAATACAAAATGAAGTTCAAAAACATTTGGATGTATTTTTAAAAATAAATTGACTTGTAGCAATCCACATCGAAATTCTCCTATTAGGATCCTCAGCTGTTGGTCCATGAGGAGGGAGGGAGCACAATGCATGAGCAGGGTCTGAGAGCCTGTGGGTCTGTAGAGATAGTTCTGTTGGAGACAGTGTGTCAATTCAGCTCTATTCCAGAGTATAGGGATTATATAGGATGGTACCTGGTTCCTGGGGAATCACCTAATTTATGTTAAAGAGCATGCTCTTATCATAAAGTTCCTAGTACAAGTCTAAGTTATCATATGTGGAAGCATGACCCTATCACAATGTTCCTATCTAATTACCCTGTAGGCAACAGGGGGAGGACTCTAGCCAGGAACTAGGCCAAAGGTCACACTGAAGATAAATCAGGCTTAGGAACAGCTTAGAAATAAGGTCAGGCCTCTAGGCCTAGAGACCCTATTCGTGGGCCTCAGGTGAACATGAAATTCATAACAGTAGCAAAAAATTATGAAGTAGCAACAAAAACAATTTCATGGTTAGGGGTCACCACAAAATGAGGAACTGTATAAAAGCATGGATGCATTAGGACAGTTGACAACCACTGATCTAAATTAAGATTATTTAAAAGTGTTTGATTTTTGACAGGATTTATCTACCAGTTGCCCAGTAGCTAAAAGTACCAGGTTGGTATAACTAGGCTTCTGTGTAGTCAAAACTGTACTTAGAGACATATACTAATACAGATAGAAGGGGGTATTCAAAGGGACATTTATCTGACCCTGGCCATAAAAATCAACTAGGTACCAGGGTACTATGGGAATTATCTAAGATTATCCTCTATCCCTGGTGAACGACCTTTAAGCTTGTTCCCAAAGGCAATGGAGACTCCACCAGTGTCTACTCCCCATTTCCTATAGAAGCCACAAGATTCTCAAAACATGGGACAAATGGAAAAAAGAGGATTACCAGGACCCAGATGCTCCTCCCAAGTGCAAGTGTCCTCTGAGGACCAGATCCTCATAAGCCTTGATAATGAAAAGAAAATGGTTAAAGGTGTCTACTTGCAGAGCCTCAAACACTTAATAGGAAAATACAACCCCCCAATTGAAATGTTTGTTGTTTCTTGTTTGTTTGTTTGTTTGTTTCTAAAAGAGGTAAAGGGATCACATTCCATAGACATCAGATTTAAATTTATATAAGACATAATTCAGATATTATTTTTCATTAACACTTTTCTTCTTTATGAGGAGACTGCTTCCCAGACATAGAATCATGACCTTGCCTTATTTCAAGAGTGCAGCTCCTACCCACATCCAAGAGAGATGTACTCATTACTGTTTTAGCCTCAGAATTAAGTAATTATTCAATTTCTACTCTTTCTCCCTCTCAAGAAGTAGTCCAGGAGGGACACTGTGATTCTAGGTGATCCAACAGCTATTAAAATGCCTGAAATTAAATCCCATGCTTATCAGTTTTAATCCAGTCCTGGAACCCAAAAGAAAATATGGAAGATCCCAGTGGATGAATGTTTTATGTGTCCCATCAAAATATTATAATGGATTTTGTTTTCAACACTTAAAAAATACCCTGGCTCTCCTTGGTTTTCTGTCATGGACTTGTAATGCCAATACTGTTTGCACTTATTTCTCCCTTACATCTATTTCTGAGCACTAATCAAAGGCTTCCTTTTACCCTTACAAATAAAAACACTCATGCATTTTGAGGGTCTTTTAGGTGAGGCATATAAGGGGTGTACACCAACTGATACCCTAGATTCAACTCTAAGAAGCCATGTCATTCACCTTGCCAATACCCCAAGAGTGGTAAGCATTACTTATTCAGAGGGGGTTATGATGAAAACAGGAGATAGGAATGGGATAGGATAGGCATCTCAGGACAGGGACCCAAAATCAGGAGCAGGAGTTCAGAAATGCCTTTGATTTCCTGACCAGGAATGCCAGAGGGGAGCTCTGGTTTTTCATGTCTTTCCAAATAAACACCCTTACCTACATGGGGGTAGAAAATCCCAGATATTAATAACTCTTTCTACTAATGTTTGGAACTGGGTCTCTAAATTGTGTGTGTGTATTCTTACATAAATATATACATACATTCCTAAAACATGATTTTATCATTCCAGGAACCCAACCTGGGATCTCTGCAAGAGCAGCAAGTTGTGGGACCAAGGACAGAATGTTACAGGAAAGGTGACTCAATTTCAGTGATAATTCTGATCATCTTTTGCTCCTCGGTGAGTCATCTATAATTTGGTTTTGTGATGACTTACTTCTATTAACTAGAATAATGAAATATTAATAAGCACATATGATTCCACAGAATAAGGTCACCACAATGATATAAGAAGCAAAAAGAGAGCTATGTTGTATAGTGACATTTTAGAGAACTACAGAGACCCATCTGAATTTTCCTTTCTTGTAATTGTCTGAGTCCTGACATCTAAGCTTGACACTGCTGTCAGTGGTTTTCAGTTAAGAGTGGGATGAAATGAGAAAGGTAGTACTGTTCAAATCTATCCTTCAATGGGATATTATTCGATACATGGAAGATCCTGTCCATCACATAATATTCTTCACTTGGGAAGTAACACAGGAATGCACAAAAAACAAATTCTTTAAAAGTGACCCAATACATAGGCTACTGCTGACCCCAAACCCAGTAGCTCATGCAGTTTCACTTGTCTTGAGACCAAAAAAAAAAAAAAAAAAAAAACCAGGAGACTAAACCTCCAATAAACTTTGAAGCTTACAGCTTACAGCTCCACAAAAAGGACTAGCTGAATTCCACAAGCCAAGATTCCCAGAAAAGAAATGGTTGCATTGCAGTCTAGAAAAGCTAAAGAAGTCTCTTGAAGGCTTAGACAGGTATTCTTGCACAGAGCATATAACATACTATTCAGAAGTTCTGTGTCTGGAATGGGATTCAGATCCCCACTGTATCACTTAAGAAGGGATTTAACTTGCTTCAGTATACGTTGTGAACACTGGAAAGAGCCAGATGTGGTGATATATATTTAATCCAAGCACTAAAGAGGCAGAGGCAAGCAGGTCTCTACGTGACTTCAAGATCATTCTGAAGCTGCAGGCTACTGTGACCAGCCCAAGCTTGGGAGTGGGAAACAAAAGCAGGTTCTCTGCAAGATGAGTGAACACTCTCACCTGCTGAGCCCTTTCTCCTACTCCAGGGACCGTCATTTTCTGCTAACACACTTCGTCCCTCCTTTTCTTCCTCTTGTTCCCTCCCTCCTTCCTTCCTTTTTCCTTTCATTACTCTTTACAATTGTATGTTCAGTTATTTAAAAAAAATATTTTGTTTGCAAATAATATTCATAACATGAATAAATCAGACATTTTGATACTTATACCCATTGTTAAGAAATAGGACATTTATCAGTATGCCTTGTGTCCTGGAATTTAAGATATTAGGATCTATAGCATTTTTCTGAGGAGTCTGAAGACATGTATTTTTTTTTTAGTGCATAAGATAATTACCACATAAGTTTTGAAACTTCCAATCTTATTAAAACATTGGTGGATCGCACTGGGAGTTCAGACATAGTTTGCAAAGACTTAACCTTTTCAGTAATATAATTGATCCTTCCTGATCAAGCCCATAAAGGAATAGAAGATGGGAGATACAGCACAGGATGCAGTATTTCAGCATAGCTGTACAATTGACAACATGTCATCATTACTGAATAAGTTACAATGAAAATTCTCTCTAGAAAGCCTGGGAATCAATGGCATAGAGATTAAACTCCTATATCTTGATATGTTGGATATGATGCATAAAGTCTTATTGACAGAACATGCTATGGAATTTGACTTATTTAAGTTCTTTTCAATGGTTACAGAAGTTTTTATTTATATTTATTATACTTTTTGAGATAAGGCCTTATTTTATAGTACAGGCTACCCCCAAATTCACAATTGTGTTGCTCCTGCACCTGTGTGCTTAGATCACAGATGTGTGCCACCATGCTGGCAATAGCTGCATAATTCCAAACCTTTAAAACATATTTTATTTTATATATTTGATTGTTTTGCCTACATGCATGTCTGTGTACCATTTGTGTGCCTGGTGCCCGTAGAGGTCAGAAGAAGGCATTAGACTCCCTAGAACTGGCATCATGGCTGGTTCTGAGCTAACCACCATGCAAGAGCAGCCAATGCTCCTAACCATCTCTCCACTCCCACTATGAAATTCTAATGGCACATTAAAAATTTGTACTTTTAATAGCATGCACAGAGAAACCTGACCTTAAAATAAATAAATAAACAAATAAATACTTCTTTGTACATTTTTTAAAATTAGGCATGCATGGGTATAGTTTTAAATAATTGGGTGCATGATTAAAAACAAATATATTTTACTATACCTTAGATAATTTTTAATGAAAAGAATGTGGTTTACATTTTTAAAAGTATGCTTGTTCCTGTGAACAATATTTTGAGATAATTGCAATATATACATTATACAATATAAAAGACTTCAATGGAGAAGATATAAATCACTCTCTCTCTCTCATTCTCCCCATATGTATCTACATACATACCCTTGATATATACACTCTGGGTAGATACATATACATATACACATGTATCTATGAGGAGAGTGGGTGAATGAAGATTATTTGGGAAGCAAGAAGTCCTGTAAAAAAAATGTTAGGCCAACAGAAATTTCATTTGGACTGCCAAATTTGCATTAGTCCCGCCCTCAGTTTGAAATGTCACCCCACCCTCTCTTTGCCATCTGTACCACCACCTACTGATTCCTATGTCTCTAGACTTAGAGAACAGAAGCATCTGCCTATGACAGGCACATTCAGACTTGCCCGCCAAACACAGATTTAAATGAAAAAAATTAGAAAATCTATTAAAGAATCAGAATATGTATGAATACATACATTAATAAGTGCATATATAAGCATGCATATAGTTGACACCAGAAGTCAACCATCATCATGCATTTTTCAGGTCGGTTCTTACCTCCCACCTTTTCTGATTGCCCTCACTTTCTGAACACTGAAAAGGGAGCATTTGTTATGAATCCAAATTCACTTTGATGGACTAATGACATACGACCTGTGAACATTTATTTACTTATGCCCATTACAACATGTGTCTATTTTCCTAGTGATCACCCAGGGATTGAACAGTGAATATGACACTGTAGAAAGGCTCCATGTGAGTGAGACAGAGAACGTCTTTCAGGCTGTTTGTGGAGCTGATAGAAAATGAAGCAGAGAGCATCACTGGGTCAACTGCTGTGGAAAGCTTTGTTTGAAAAGAACATACCTTATGGGAGTGCCATTTTGGAGATCAATATGATGGTTCCTCAGGAAAGTGGAAAACAGTGTACAAGAGAACCCGGTAATCTCACTCTCAGACATATACCCAAATGATCCACATCCATGCAACAAAGACATCTGTTCAACTATGTTCAAAGCAGCATTATTTGTAATAGCAAGAACCTGGAAGCAACCTAGATGGCCCTCAACTGAAGAATGGATGAAGAAGATGTAGCACATTTACACAATAGAATACTACTCAGTGGGGAGGGGGGAACAATGGAATCTTGAAATTCACAGGCAAATGGCTTAAACTGGAAGAAACCATCTTGAATGAGGTAACCCAGTCACAAAAAGAGGAACATGTTATGTGCTCCCTCATATATGAATTTTAGACATAGAGCAAATTATCACCAGCCTATAATTCACACTGCCAGAGTAACTAAGATACAAAGAGGAACCTAAGAGATTGATACAAGGTCCCTCACAGAAGGGGAAAGGAACAACATCTCCTGAACATATTGGGAGTTGGGGGGGAGCAATGAGTGGAGAGGGAACTAGGACAAAGAGAATGGGAGGAGAAAAAAGCATGTGGGACTAGGAAGATTGAGTCAGGGGAGGAATAGATGAGAGAAGAGAAGAGAGAGAGAGAGACGGAGAGGGAGGGAGAGGGAGAGAGAGACCATAAAAAGGGAGCCATTATAGGTTTGAAGAGAAAACTGTCTCTAGAGAAATGTCCAGAGACCTACAAGACTGACCCCAACTAACAATATGAGCAACTGTGGAAAGTCTACCTTAAATGCCCTTACCTAATAATGAGATTGATAACTACCTTATATGCCATCATAAAGCCCTCATCTAGTAGCTGATGGAAACAGAAGCAGACACCTACAGCTAAACACTGAGGCCAAATGGGGACAAGACCAGACTGCAGAAACCGACAGATACAGCTGACCTTAACAAGGGGGAGCTAATGGACCTCCAGACTGACAGCTGGGAAACTAGCATTACACTGTCTCGGACCCCCCTGAACATGGATCTCAGTTAGAAGGCCTGGGCAGTATAAGGGACCTCTGACAGTGTATCTCTGGTTCAGAAAAGGACTTAGGGAACACATTCCCCATGGAGGGATACTCCCTTAACCCAGAGGCAGGAGGGAGGGCCTAGTTCCTACTGCAAATGACTTGACAGATTTTGGTGACCCCTCCTGGAAGGCATCACCCTTCCTGTGGAGTGGGAGATGGGTGGGATGGGAGGGTAGTCAGGGGGCATGGGAGGGAGGGAGGTTGGGAAGTAGGGTATAAAATAAGAAAAAAAATTTAAAAATAAACAAAAATAAAGACATAAGACCAGAACATACCTCATTAATTCTTCCCATCCAACATATTCCCATCATCAAAGAGAAGACCAAATAAGAGGATCATTCTATATTTTATTTCATAGATCCTACCAACTATTGTCAAGCCAACCCTCACCACACTCTTCAAAATGAACAGTGCTAGGGTCTTCTCCATTTTTTGAATATTCTATCCTCTTGGATCTACTATTAAGAACTCAATCTTATCTACAATACAGTAATATTTGAGAGCATCTGTATCTCCACATTAAAAGGGGTACAATTTGGTTCCTAGTGCAGCTCAAGTAATCTAAACTATTTAACCTCCAATTTGATATCTTGACAGCTGTAGATTGTGGAAACAACCCTGTTCCCATGTAACAGTGATATCTGGAAAGTCATATTTGACATTTCTGTCTCCATATACTTATGATCTAAACTGTTCTATTTTAAAGCTTATTTACCAAGCTATCAAATTCTAGCTATCATCAGGATCCAGGAAAGAAAATTCTTGCTTCTTTATCCATATGTAGTGGCTATGGTACTTCCAGAGTGATGCCCTATTACTCCTATATGGAAATGTCATGGTGCCTTTTATCATCTTTCAAGTCCTGTGGTAACCTGGAAGATAAATAGACTGGGGGCAGGGGGAGTAAACACAGAATACCTTCTCATCACTTCTGTCAACCATTGTTTTTTTAAATGTGATTGACTTTCAGGTTCCAACAGGATTTAATTAAACTATATACATCCATCAAGATCTGTCTTATGCTCCCTCCCCAACAAAGCCTTTTCTGACTTGTGTTCACTAGATATGGCCTTTCTTTTCTTAGAAACCTATTATGTTTCATCAATATTTTAAAACAAATAAGTGTTATGAGTTTGTCCCTGCTGGTCTGGACCTAGAGCTGTGCCAGCCCCAAATAACACACAGAGACGCTATATAGATATAATGCTGTTAGCGTGTTACTAGCATTTCTTATTGGCTAGCTCTACCTTAATTATTAACCCATTTCTATTGATCTCAGTACTTCCATGTGGTCTTATTTTACCGGAGAGAGGACCTGGACCTCTGTTCTCTCAAGTCTCTACATATTGACTCCTCCCTACTACTTCCTTGAATCCTCCTTGTCTCCTAGTCCCTCCTATCTTCCTTTCCTATTGGCCAACAGTGCTTTATTATTAACCAGTATGAGAAACATATACAGAATGACATCTCCCATCAGGGAAGCCTTTCCTGTCAGCATCTTTCAGGACTCCCCACTTTCTTCTGTACCACAGAGTCATCCCTATCTCATGTCCCTCTTTAGACAAGAGAAGGAAACTCAGTGTTTCTGAAATTTTACTTTTGATGCAGACCTAAGTAAATGGGAGGGGTGAGACTTTAGAGCATTAATTCAATTTTGAAGAATTTAGAAATTTGCCTTTTGTTTCCTTCAAAAATTCACCTAGACTTTAGACAATTGTCTTGCAAGACAAAAAAAAAAAAAAGTGCAAAAAGGTGCACTTTTTCTCTTAAAGCTGGACTACTAACTGTTTTCTTTTAAGGAACTCAAGTTTTTAAAGAGAAGACTGTTGATTGAGAGATTACATGAGAGAAGAAAGATCAAAGAGAAAAACATATTAACATATTTCAAAGGACTGTGATAGCATCTATGTATGTGAAAATTTGATAATGTCCTTTAATATACTGTTAGCTTATTGAAGCATTTATTTTGCCTTGCTTGTTTAAGTAGAAAATGTCTAGTGAGTATTCACTAGGCTCACGGCCCAGTTTGGGTTGCTGGTCTTTGAATAGTGCCCATGTAATGCTGGACATCATTGGCCTCGTTAGGAAAGATAAGACAATGTACTATCGAAGATGGCAGTGAAGGGGCTTCTTGTCTTAAGCTATAGAAAGAAACATAGAATTTGGTTCAGGAAGGGTCTCTGTTATCCCAAATAATGGTTTAAAAATTAGAAAAGTTTTAGGCTTAAAAGTGTTCATTTATCTCATCATTTACAAGCATTCCTTCCTCCCTCTGCCTTCCTCCCTCTCCTTCCCCTCTCCCCCTCTTCTCTTTCTCTTCTTTCTCCTCCTCCATTTGCAATTTTCAACATCCTGTTCAGTCATGTTGGACTGGATAAACCCTGACTACTATAAAATTCTTAGGTATTATTTTCACATAATAATATCCTGGGGGAAGAAAGGAAGGGAAAAACAGAATTTTCTGCAAGTGTAATGGAATGTTTCCCACCACTACTGAAAACTGTTTCTTTAGAATTGTGTGGTAAGTAATGCCTAGGTCAGTCATCAGGACACTATTACAATTGTGCTTCTTTGAGGCAACACATTCTGCTGATTTATTTAATTCTTTCGCATAACTTGGAAGAATACGATGTAAAACTAGATGAACTTAAATAATATATATCTCCTACTTTTGTAAATGGAGAGCTGAGTAACTTGTTTTGGTTAGTCATTGTATTCGTTGGACTTTTTTTTTTTCCACTTCAATACCTGACAGAAACAGTTTAAGGGAGAAAAGAATGCTGTTGGTTCATAGTTTCAGATATTCCAATCTATAGGAAGATGGTTCTAAGGGTTTCTGCCAAATAGCAAGACAGAGGCATCACAGTAGGAAAAATGAAGTAGAACAGAGTAGTTCAGCTATTGGCATCTAGATGGGCAACAGGTGAAGTGAGGAAGGGATGGGAAGAAAGGAAGGAAGAGCGGGAGGAGGGTGAAGAGCTGCTGAACAGAGATGGGGAAATAATCAGGGGAAGGAGTTGGAAACAGAATTTGTCTTTAAAGGCACAGAGAAGATGACATATTTCCTCCAATCAATATCTACCTCCTATCTCCTCCAGCCTCTCAATAATGTCCTCAAATGATGAATCCATCAGTAGGTTAATCATCGATTATGTCAGGGACTTCATGATCTAATCACTTCTCAAAAGTCTTTCACCATGGGAGTCTTTGGGGACCTTTCCTATTCAAACTGTGACAGTATTATTGCCATCACTGAATTTAGATTTCTGGTTCACAAGTAAGTTTCCCTCCCCAGTACATTGTATACTTGCTCCCTCTGCTCTCTGCTAATCCTTTAGTGATGATAAGGACAAGTATCTTGTCTGTGAAAAAGCAAAACAATGTGTCAGGTACACAAGAGAAATTTCCAAGTTTCAATTTTAAGCTCCAAGTCTCCCATAGTTTGCTGTTGTCAAAAAAAAAAAAAAAAAAAAAAAAAAAAAAATTCTTACAGCGACCCAAACTGCAATTTCTTTATGCCATTTTAAAATTATAATCCTATTAACAAGGAATTCAGAGAAATTAGGCAAATCACCAGCTTAATAAAGGATGTTAGGCACTGCTACCACCATTGCAATGTACACTTATTTCTTTAATTAGTTTCATTGAGAATCAATTGAGAGAATATAGCAATTGAGGGATTTATCATTGTCTACGATGAAAGTTCAGAACCTTGATTATATATATGTTCTCTCTCCCCCCCACAAAACATATACCTAAGTTGTATTATTTATTTTCTTTTTCAATATATTCTTAGATATTGCCTAGACATAGAACAAAAACTTTCCACTGCTAAAGAAGTTAAATAGCTTTTTAAGAGATACCAGCTCAGAGCTGTCACCTGTTGCTATTGTAGAGGCTTCAGGTTCCATTCCCAGCACCTACTTGGTAACTCAGGGCTGTCTGTCACTCTAGTTCCAGGAGATTCAACACACTGTTTGTGGATCCACCAGGAACACATGTGGTGCACATGTACCTTTGTAAGCAAAACATCCAAACATATAAAATAAGGTAATACAATTTAAGAAGTTCTAAAAGCAGATATTAAATCATTGAGATTGGGGTGGGTTGACTATGTTCAGTTGTTCCTGCAAGTAAAATGCTGCAAATTAAAATTTGTATTTATGTTTAAAGCTCATCAACTATCTTTTTCTTTAATGTTCTGATGTTCATTAGACTGTCCCTCTATTAAAAATGATAAAAAGAAATTGAGCTAGCTTGCATCTAAAAACAATTGAGCCTTCCTCTAACCAAACTTAAGAGTTTTGTTGAAAATCAACTCCAGTGATCTTAAAATTAGGAAAAAGCAGTCTTTTCATTTAGGGTTGTAAAGATATACTGTGTTATAAGCAGCAGAAATGGTAGTTTTCAAGCTCTTTATATTTGGCTGGTAACTTTATCCACCTCCATCCAAACACAAGAACTATTTTTACAGACATCAGTCATTTCCATGTTAAAATGAGAAACACCCTTTTAGTAGAGTCGGCGCACAGCAGGTAACGGCTGTTAAGATAGAGATATTTCTCTTTAAATTTGCATCCTTGTAATGAGCTGTTGCTGGTTATGACCATTCATGTTTTACTAGGATCATAAGCCTTTTAAAACTACTTGCATGTGTGCAGATAAGAAACAACAGGTAAACAGAAAATTTTCATTATGGAAACCAATATATATTTGAAATACTAATTTGCATAAACAGCTAATCTTCCTCAAATATACAGAATAATTTGTCATATTGCATCTAACAGAGATTGAGTGTATTACCCAGCTTTTTCAAACATGTCAATAGATGCCAGTTATTATTTAGTATGTGGGATTCAGTTTCATGGAACAGCTAAATTTAGACGCAGCTGCATTACTCATGAAGAGACAAACAAGCCAAAATGGATTTCTCATGAAGTCACCAGCTTAAAGTGAGTTTTCATAAAGTCACCATACATTATCTTTATATTTCAGAAGCTAGGACAAAAAGATCCACCTTCTGTCCCTTATGGTTACTGTGACTTTGAGTCAAGGCCTTGCTCATGCTGTCGTCTTGGGCTTGCAAGTTTCCAGCTTTGTGGTGCCCCATTTCCTGAGTATTGCAGTAAATAAGGATCAGGATAAACAAATAGGCCGAAAAGATGTTTATTCAGGGAGAAATAACTTACAACCTAGACAGATGAACACCAGGAAATTCAACACGATCCTCTCCTGTCCGAGTCACGCCAACAAGAGAGAGCACCTTCCTGGCCCCCTCCGACCTCCTTCCACAGGTCACTTCCGCCCATGGCTCCACCCCCAATGGGCGTGGTCAGTGCTACAGAAGGACTATCTCACTACACCTGAGAGTAGCATTCCCTTGTGATTGAATATGAGGGATAACTTTAATGTTGTTCTCACTTTTTAAGGTAAATCTCCATGCACTTCTCTAGCTTTTATAACCCCATTCCTGTCTCAGCTACTATGATTCACTTGTGCTTATTTTATGTCATAAGAGTAACAATAAAAAAATCCACAGCATTGCTATTAATTGGTTATATGTGTGTATTAATAGGCTTGATATCACCAGCCATTGTTAAAATGAAGTAAAGTCTTTAAGAATTAATTATATTATATAGTTAAAATATTATTAACCAGATTCCTAAAATGTTGCTAAGTGGGTAAGTATATAGCATTAATGAAAACATTATTACTCATTGATGGACATTCATGTAAGTGCTCTTTCAAAATTAAATGATCAAATTAATTCACTGAAGTAGGTATAAAGAAGCCATCTCAGCAAACCTGTTTATATTTTAGTAGGATTTAATTCACTACTTAGCTGTTCCATTATTAGACATATTGCTTAATAAGCATAGTTTAAAGTATTTGCTATAAATTAAAGTACAAACAAGATTATTTTATTTAAATATACCTAAGAAATCAGTCTCCTTTGAAGGTTGACTCAATCTTTTTGTGTGATCATCTGCCCTGAACTGCTTTCTATTAAAGTATATTCCAACAACTTATGTAAGGAAAAGTAACTGATCTTCTTCTACATGTTTCTCATCTCTAAATCAAGTTCAGAAAAACAATAAAACAATAATAGACCATATACTGTACAAAAGAGGAATCAACATACATGTTTTTAATATACTCTAGAAACTTTTCTTTTCTACCAAGAAATAGAAAAGGGTCTACTATTATTGCTTCCTAATTTTTGTTCTAACAATTAACCATCTATCTACCACTTTTTTTTTGTCAAAGTGTGAATACATTTTCAAGCAATTTTAATCATGTAGCTATGCCTACTCCGTCTTTACACATGTAATATTCACATAAAATCAACAAAAAGGCAGTTTTGGAAAATCCACTGGATGTTTCATTACTTTATGGGAATATCTAGTAAAAGTCAAAACAGGTAAGATTTTGCTTTTAGGAATTATGTGTATTGTGATCATAAATGACTAAGCAAAGGGAAATTAAAAATGTAATAATACTCAGAATGGTAGTATGTCATTTAGATCTGGGTGTGCAGGAAAGGCTTTTCTAGAAATCATCGGAAAACTCTGAGTTACGTTATGGGAGTTTTAACTGAAATTAGAGAGACAATATTGAGTTAGATAGCTTGTTGGTAGAGAACAAGCTTTAAGGCAGCAGAGCATTGTGCTTGGAAGTCTTAAGGTGAAAAAAAAAGATAACTAAAATGTGAATTAACATGGAGCATTTATAATCGTTCTTTATATACAAGACCTTTCTTACATTTTTTGGACAGCCATTGGCATATGCAAACCTATGTCATCACAAGATTCATTCATAATAGTATTTGTGTCAACTGGGTTCTTAGTAGATGAAGGTTTTGATCACTATACATCTATATATATGCATATGTATATGCCTAGTTAATTTTTTATTGCTGTGAAGACATACCATGGCCAAAGCAATTTATACAAGAAATCATTTAATTGGAGGCTTGCTTACACTCTCAAAGGGTGAGTACCTAACCATTGTGGAGGAAAGCACAGCAACGGGCATGAAGGCTTGGCACTGGAGCCATAGCTGAAAGCTTACATTACAAAAGCCATAAGGCAGAGTGGGAAGGAAGGACTGGGCCTATTGTGGGCTTTTGAGACTTTAACTAACAGTTCTAATTATATTCATTATGGAAAGCAACACTGAAATAGAAGAAAAGGGTTCCTGTTTGGAAAATCAGAAGTGCTCAACATGTCCTTACTCTTAGGTAAGATTGCGGTCTCATCTCAGAGGTTTGAATAGACATGCATAATTAACTCAGGATGGTGAGAAGGTCCTTTGGAGTCTTGCGTTTCTTTCTAAGAGTGATGAAGATGTTTATATCATCATTTCAAACCATTTGAAATCCCCATGTTAATGTGCTTTGTAAAATCCCCTTGAAGGTAAAGATACAGGTAATGAACATCTGCTGCCTTTGGGTAAACACACTCATCATCATGTTTTTATTGTTCTAGATCTTAGTTGATGTTTTGATGTGTGCATGCACTGACTCAAATGAAATAGTAAAACAATGCTTGAGATCCACGTGTCACAGTCTGGTATTTAATATCACCCACAAACAAATGCAATCTCTTTTTTTTTTATAACTCTGTCACACATATTAAAATATCCAGAGAAATTTATCTACCTATAAAATATAAACATGCCTAGAGCTTCTGTGGTCTTTGTCTTTGTCAAAACTACTTTCTTCTTGTCACATTCAACTATGCCATATCCTTTAGAGGCCATCTCCACTCACTTTTTCTTGCTATCATAGGTCAAAGGTGAGCATATCATGTTTTATTGCTTCTTCACAACTATAGGCTTAAATCACACTTCATATGGATTTGCCATGTACTAATTTCTACAATTCACTAAAATGTCTTGATAGGCAGAAATTATTTCTCATAATTTCCATAGCCATAGCAGTATTCCTTGACCTTTGCTGATTGAATAACACTACAGGTTACAAGCAGCAAAGAGCAGCTTCTTCAGGTAAACTCATCATTGAAAAAACATTTTAAAAGTAACTTTCCCCTTTCTTTTGCAAGGATGTTTGACAGGTCTCCAAACCTTTTAAGTAACAGTGAGATCAATTAGCTCATATTTATTTAGAAATTCAGAATGTGTGCATTGTTGTCTGACTCTCATTGTATTCATTGTCCTTTTATGACCTGAACACTAGACTGACAGTAACTTTGAATAGGGAGGATTTTGAAAATGCATATATTTGAGTTATTCTGTTGATTTTAATGTCTACTAAACATAATGAGAATGAACACATTCATTTACTTCTTTTGTATTAAATAAACTGTATAACAGCTCCTCATTTTCTTATAATATTGATTTGATGACACATCATCAAGCTTTTGGCTGGTTTTATGTAAATCTTTAAAAGAATTTGGAAACACTCCAAAATTAACATATAATTCCATTATTAAAAATCTATTTCTGCCCAAAATTCATTCATGTAATTATTGTCACAATATCCTTATGTTCCAGAATTTTTGGCTAAAACATGGCATAATATTTAATAATTACCATAACTGCCACACAAGTGGAGTTGTATTATGCCGTAAAAGGTATGTTACTTGTCATATATGTAATATAAGAAATTTAAGCTAATTTTATTTGAGTGTGTCTTTGTAAGTTATTTCATATCTCTTGTTTTCAACTGCTGAGTTTAAACTTTCATGGTAACGACTTTGAAGTGACATTGAACGTTTCTTAATTGTTTACTCCTATCTGCTTGTGTTCATCCATGCTGTTTCCATGCCTTTAAATTTTTTCAGTTGATGTTTTAAAGTTTTTAATTTGCCATCTATATAGTTAAGATCTATTGATTCTTTGAGGCTGTGTGTGCTTATTTGAACATCTAGTCTAGCCAGTCACTTCATATAAGTATCAGTTTTTGTGATGTGACATATACACATGAAACTGTTTAAAGCTGTGGCATTGTCAGGTCAGGGAAATGTGCAGTCTCTATAAGTGACAACATAATTATTGAAAAGCATAGTGTTCGTGTATTCTCCTATAAAAGCGAGAGGGGAGACCTTCCAAGTCCAAGACACCAGAGCACCAAAGCATTTGGTCAGGATTGCACTGCACTGCCCAGTAGTTAATAACTATAAATATTGATAGGTTGTAAGAGGTTATCACACCCACAAGTGTTACATGTGATTGTATCTTTTATTGCATTATCAAAACCATTGAAATATAATGTCTTGCATTATAAAAAAGACTTCACATTATCAAAACTAAACAAGACTCTCCAAACATCACTGAATACCTAGTGTCCAGCCTAGAAATGTCCACGAGACATTTACTTTCCTCCCTGCCATTTCTCTTTGCACATCTGTGGGAAAGTAAAATTAGGTATAGTATTATTCCAGTGCAGGCAAACAGTGAGTGCCATATGATATATTGCTAGTTCAAACCAGATGCTGTTTCCTAACAGATCTGATTTTTGCAAGTATATTAGTTGCTAGGGCTGTTAAAACAAAATACCAAAGATGGGTGGTTTACACAGCAAAGATTCATTTTTTCACAAGTCGACCAAGCTGTTACCAGTTTTGTTACTGCCTAGGGCTCTCCTCCTGAGGTTGTGCATGGCCACCTTCTCTGTGCCTTCATGGGGCATCTTCTCTAAGCTTTTGTTTCTCATGCTCTCTCTGTGTATCTTCATCCTTTCTGAACATGGATGTCAGTGCCATTGGATTAGAACCTGAATACAGGGAACTAACTTAATCTTAATTACTCCAAAGGACTTTGACCTTTCCTTATCTATTTAAAGGTACACATTTAGTCACATTCAGAGGTATGAGGGAATTAGAAATCCAGAGGATGACAATGCACTCCGTAACACATGATAATGGAATTCATTGAAACGAATGAAGTCAAAGTTACTTTTTTCTAGTCATACCAATGTGTGAAGATTTCTGGCTGCACATTTTGTAAAATTGTATGTGACATATATGTTTAACCATATCACCTATTGATCTCAGAGATTTTCCCATGTAATTTCAGACTACCACCCACCTATACTCATTCATCAACTCTACCTGGTAGTTTTATTCTCAGCACTGTGGCATGAAGCATAATATCTTTTCACCTATGCACAGCTACATCATAGGTGAAAATAAAGCTAGTGCAGTGTTAGTAGGCAGTCATGAGATGACCTATTTTTGCACATAAAGTTAAATTT
Organism: Phodopus roborovskii; assembly: GCF_943737965.1. NCBI lineage: Eukaryota > Metazoa > Chordata > Mammalia > Rodentia > Cricetidae > Phodopus > Phodopus roborovskii. Next base: position 1,223,994 of record NW_026126744.1, on the reverse strand, counting down.
GTTATAAAGTGCAAAATTATAAGAATGTTATAGCTTTGAATGATTAAGAAACAGTCAGACAAACAATACAGGTAATGCAGACTTCTGCTCATGGAAAACCCCTTATGAGGGCTCAGTTGCCATCAAGTTAGCTGTAGTATACTTGCTCAGGGCTTGTGCTAGTGCAAACACTCTAGAGTTTGTCTGCTTCTAGCATAGCATCTTTCTCGGGTTTTGAGACATTGGTTGATTTTAGTGCTGACGATCCTGTAGAATTCTCACCTAGTCCGGGTCACTCATATTTCCTTCTGACCTGACATACCCGCGTCTTTCTGCTGTCTTTCATCAATATCCATCTAAACATTCACAGAATAGAAGAGTGATTTGAGTTGAGAGGAGACAGAATTGAATTTCTCAATTTTGTTGATATTGATTCGCAATTAAAACTAGCGTTGTGGTGAGCACATAGAAACAGAAAACTTTGACTTTGAAGGCAAGATATTGTTGTTTCTGAACTCCTAATTAGCTGAGGGCCACAATGGAATGTTTTCGTGGTCAGGATGTCTGTGATGGCGTCTTTCCCTGTGTGTGCCCGAGGCTTGTTCTCCTTTCTTTCAGCAGGCAGCTCCGGTTCCTCCTGTTTCAATACTGCTGAGTCTTTCCTGCAGTCCCTGGAGGTATAATTAAACAATTCTTGCTTTCCTGAGTTGAGGAGCAGCTCATTCTTACTTGGTCCACTCCTTCCCTAATAGTGTTCACGGCTCTAAAGGCTGAAGGGCTCTTTCCTTTTAACAGGAAATGGAAATAGTCTCCAATTTCAATTATTCCCATCCCTGACACAGCACACAGAAACTGCCCACTGTTTGCTGGGAAGAAAGTACAGCAATTTTCCATTTTCTCCTCATAGTGTGTGGTAATCCAAAATGTTCAAACATACTTGTTAAGAATAAAAACATGAAGGAAAATACGATGATGGGTGTAATTATTACCTTTATGGCATATTGTAGTTACAAACAATATTTTAGTAAACAGATATATTTTAGTCAGATATATCTTACTCTCAACTAGCTGCTGACCATATTTAAAGCAATATATGAAATTTCAGCTTTGTTATGAATAAAAGACAAACATTCAAAAAAGAATATTTGATAGTTTGAATTTGTTATAGACATTTTCTACTTCAGCTTGAAATATTATGTATATATAACTATATATAAATTATATTAGGATTATATACTATGTGATATATAAATAAATGTAAATATTGATATTATAATATTGCACATAAACAAAAATAAATGTAAAATATAGGTACTGATATCTATTTAGAAACACATAGATATTAAATCTATATGAATGCAAGTATAAGACATTTGAATATTTTGTTAATGATGAAATTCACCCCTTTTCCTTCCCTTCCACTCCTTCCCATGCTGTGTATTCCATGGGATAACACGAAGATTTCAGATGTGGTTCCTCTGTCCTTGGGCTTTCTAGTTTCTAGAACTGTTAGAAATGCACAAGGGGACTAAAGCAGTCTTTTTTTATATGCTGCATAACTAAGTCTTCCTCAAGACTGTGGTATCAGAAGACAACTAATAAAGCATAAAGAAGACTCCCTAGACCCCAGGACACACCTGCCTTCCCTGCTGTCAAAGAAGGCTGGAACTTCTACCTTATCTAGCAATACTGGATCTGTTCAATCAATATGGTGTGAGCAGGATGCTAGAGGGGAGTGAGTCAGAATTGTACCTACCCAGCAGAACAGGGGACTGTCCCCTTTCCCTTCCAAAGGGAGGCTGAGTGGTAGCTGGTGTTCTCTCCTATCTTGTAGGAACAAGATGGCTGTCCCCTTTCCCACCACAGCAGTATCAGAGAAAGAACACTATGAAATCCAGTTCGACTTAAGGCAACACCTTCAATCAACCAAGTTTTCCTTTTAAGATGGTCACACATCACATTAAGAAATAAGGAGACTATTATTTGAAATAAAGACAAGAATGAATAAATAAAGACAGGATACTGAGATAACACACATCAGAAATCGTTGACAAAGATCTCAAAACAGCAATTTTTAAAATACCCCAATCTACATCACAAAAGTGCTTAGAATGAATTGAAGTAAATAGTTTCGGGAAAAACACTCTAGATGGTAACATCAAGGAAACAGAAGAAAAAAGAAAAAGAACTAAATAGAATTTTAGAACTGGTACCTGAGGAGACCTCAATTACAAAACAAAACGAAAAAAAAAAAAAACCTCAACCCAAACAAACAAAAACCTGGCAGATGAAACAGCACAGTGGAGGGGGCATCAGGAGTTACAGAGCCAAACAGCATAGAAGAAAAAGATTCTAAAATTAAGATTCTAAAATTAATAAACCTATGGCCTGAAAAAGAGAGTTCTCACACTCATGTCATTTCTAACAAAGAAGAGTAGAGTGAGGAGAAGACTGTGGAAGGACTCACAACTTCACAACTAACAATTAGTCACTAGAATCATAAGGAAATTTTAACGTTCAGCTGTAAGAACAAACTGCAGCAGCAGCAGCAAAATGGAAAATAAAGTCCAATCTGTAAATGACAGAAGGCAAGAAGACTAAGTTAAAGCAAGCTTTCAGAAGTGGAAAGCCAGAGGTGCTGTGGACCAAGGAAAAACTTAACACCTCCTGAGGAAACTGGAGGGTTTGAGCCTTGAGAAAACTTCTCAAATATGACTCTATAGTGCAACTAGTAAGAGACATAGCTGTCTGCATATCAATTGTTTTTGATTCAGTGTATTTACATGCTATACTTTCCCCTGGGAACTGTTTTGTTTCAGAAGACTGTTATTTATTAAACATAAAAGGCAATGAGAACAGACTATAGCCATGATCCTAGATCACATTCTGACATAACTCAGTGCATAAAAATCCACCAGGAAATGTATGGTTTGCACATGGACTTCCAAGTTTACAAGAACAACTCTGGTTTTATAGCATCCACCTATCAATGCAAATGCATACTACTGCTAAGGATTGCATCGTTGGGTATTCTTATGGGAACCAGGACTAATATATTATTTAACACTGATTTCTTTAGTTAAACTCTGCCATATATTTATTTCTACTGACAACTCAGTGTGTAGCTGCCTTAATAAGAGTCTGTGGGGGATAAATATTTGAATTTCATAATCCATATACACCAAGCTAAATAATTCTATAAAGCTTTTCTGAAAATGCTTTCAAAGTGACCACATCTGATCCTTTGGAACCCAACTTTAAACAAAAACTTACCTAATAAGCACCCTGGGAGTCTTTCTGTATTTATACTTAGTGGTCCAGGTTTGAAATATCTTAGTACTTGATCAAAGTATAGTCTTTGAGATAGCTGTCATCTCTTGCTCATATTTATATTCTTCCCAAGGCTGTTCGGAGTATCCACTACCTCCTGGAAAATATGTTTATTTGCCAATTAAATGCATAGAAGAATAATAACATTTCGTTTTAAATGTTTTCCTAGTCTCAGCAACCACTTTAAAAGATGATATTCTGCTTTTAGCATTTGTAACTCAAGGTAAAATGAACTTATTCCTTTTTATGTTTTGGACCTTGATTTAAAATGACAATTGAGAGGAAAAGGCAACCTTCAAAATGGAAGACTAGCCTCCTAGCTGCAGAGAGAATTCAGTGTAGTCGGAACAGGCCTGGAGCCCCCAGCAAGGCTGTGTGGCTGTCTGATGAGCATAACCATTCTTCAAGAGCATCGGACAAGTTCAGTCTGAGAACATAACAGACTGAGACAAAACAAGGTCATTTCAGAATTTTATCTAAACAGATACAAACAGGGTTACTGTGTCTCTTTAAACTATGGGGTGCTTCCATTTTGTATCAGTTTAAAGTGACTGCCTCTTTTAAGATAAAAATCCCTAACCACTCCATGTATGGGGGTAGGGGTCACAGATCCCCACCTCTCCCTGAGGATTTTTAAGGAGGTGACAGTTGGTGAAGTGACTAGTAAGGTCTCAGTACTCCAGTAAACAAACTCTCACCTATAGTCCTGTCAAAAATCCTTAATGAAACTCTATGGGTCATAAAAAGAAAGCCCAGCTCTCCTCTCCACGCTGACACAGGTGTGGCTTGGGCTTGCATGTGCCCCATATTACAACTATTGTGAATCTACTTATGTAGCTGTCCTGCCACGTCCAGATGACAATGTTTCCCTTTAGTCAGCTACCACCTTCTGATTCTTGCAACTTCTTCCCCAACATATTATTATTTTTATTATTATAAACACATGTCTTCATAATTCCATGTTTCCTTCAGGAATAAAAATAATTTCCCAAACACACATATAAATATTTTAAACATTTGAGGTAGAATACTATTTTTATTTTTTTATACACCCATGGGGGAATCAGCAAAATCTGTCCCATCATTTGGGGGGAGAGGCTAGGCCCTCCTTCTTGTATCTGTGCTGAAATAATTTCCCTTCATAGGGAATGGGCTCTCCAAGGGATGAATACTGGTTCTACTGTTAGATGTCCCATAGACTGCCCTGGCCTCCTAACTGGGTTTGGTTCAGTCCAATGCTGGTTCCCCATAAGACTGGGGTCCATGTGCTCTCGCTAGGTCAGGTCAGCTGGTTCTGTAGGCTTCTCCAGCACTGTCTTGACTCCTTTGGTCATCCTTCCTTCCTCTCTACAACTGGATTCCAGGAGTATGTGCTTAGTTGTGGGTGTCTGCTTCTGCTTCCATCAGCTACTGGATGAAGGCTCTAGGGTGGCATATAAGGCAGTTATCAATATCATTATCAGTGAAGGGCATCAAAGGCAGCCTCTCCACTACTGCCTAGTGGGGCCATCTTTGTGGATCTCTGAACATTTCCCTAGTGCCAGATTTCTCTTTAAACCAATAATGGCTCCCTCTATTAAGGCATCTCTTTTCTTGCTCTCTTCTATTTTTCCCCTGTCTCAGTTTTCCTGATGCCTCTATTCTGCTCCCCCCTCCTCTTATCCTGTTCTATTTTCACTATCTCCCTCCCCTCTCCCCCCAAGGTCCCAATTTGAACAGCAGTTCTAGTACCTGTTTCCCTCTTCGAGGGACCATGTATTTTTCTCTTAGGGTCTTCCTTCTTCCTTGTTTCCTAGTTTTTTGGTGATGTGGACTGCAGGCTAGTAGCCCTTTGCTCTATGTCTATTATCCATATACAAGTGAGTACATACCATGCTTGTCTTTTTGTGACTGGATTACCTCACTCAGGATTCTTTCTTCCAGTTCCATCCATTTGCCTGAGAATTTCTTTTCTTTTCTTTTTTTTTTCCCCTTGCTGAGCAGTACTCCATTGTGTAAATGTACCATATTTTCTTCATCCATTCTTGGTTGAAGGGCATCTAGGTTGCTTCCAGGTCATGGCTATTACAAATAATGCTGCTATGAACATAGTTGAACAGACACCCTTGTTGTATAATGTACAATTTTTGGGTATATGCATACGAGTGGAATTACTGGATCTTAAGGTAGAAAGATTTCTATTTTCCTTAGGAACTGCCATACAAATTTCCAAAGTGGCTGTTACAAGTTTTCACTCCCACCAGCAATGGAGGAGTGTGCCCCTTTCTCCACGTCCTTTCCTGTACAGACTGTCACTGGTTTTTTGAATTTAGTCTTTTTGGCTGGTATAAGATGGCATCTCACAGTTGTTTTGATTTGCATTTCCCATGGCTAAGGATGTTGAACACTTGTTAAAGTGTCTTTCAGCCATTTAAGATTGATACGTCTCTATTTAGTTCTGTACCTCAATTTTAATTGAATTGTTTGGTGTTTTGGTGACCAGTTTTTTGAGTTCTTTGTATATTTTGGGAATCAGCCCTCTGTCCCATGTGGGATTGGTGAAGATATTTTCCCATTCCTTAGGCTGCAGTTTGGTCTTGTTGACTGTGTCCTTTGCCTTACAGGAGCTTCTCAGTTTGAGGAAGTCCCATTTACTAATTGTCGATCTCAGTGGCTGTGATAATGGAGTTATGTTCATGAAGTGGTCTCCTGTACCAATTTGTTCAAGGGTACCTCCCACTTTCTCTTCAAAGAGGTTCAGTGTGGATGGATTTATGTTGAGGTCTTTGATCCAATTTGGAATTAAGTTTTGTGCATGGCAATAGATATGTATCTATCTGCAATGTTCTACATGTCCGCATCCAGTTATACCAGCACCATTTGTTGAAGATGCTTTCTTCTTTCCATCGTATAGTTTTAGATCTCAAAGTATCTTTGCAGCTCTTTTATTTTTACAGATGTAGTTAGAGGTGGCATACTACACTTGGCTGTCTATACTCATTTGTCTCTCTTAATCTAGATGGTCTTTGCTGTGTATGATATTAATTGTTTTATTGAAGACTCCAGGCCAGCTGTCTTAACAGAATTTTCCTCATTTTGGATTTGTCTATGTGTTTTCCACATGATTAGATTCCTTAGACAAGTTTGTGACAAGGCTATTTCTCAGACTGTGCTGTATACTTCTTATCCCAAAATTTAGGTGTTGCAAATATTAGTTTAAGATTTGTTTAATTTATTTATGCTGTGGAATATTTGTTTAATGATGTAGGAATGTATTGAATTGTTTTATGTTGCATTTGTTTAACTCTGTGAAGCTGTGCTATTTTGTATTGGTAAAATACCGACCACCCATTAGCTAGGCAAGAGAGGGATAGGCAGGGCTGCCAGGCAGAGAGAATAAATTTGAGGGGAATAAAAAAGAAGGGAGGAACAAGGAAAGGAGAGGAGCATGTCAGGGGATACCAAGTCACATGGCTAGACACAGAATAAGAAATAAAGAAAAGATATACAAAAATAGAGAAAGGTAAAAGCTCAGAGGCAAGTTAAAAGGGATAATTTAAGTTAAGAAAAGCAGGCTAGCATCATAGAACCCTCATCTAGTAGCTGATGGAAGTAGAAGCAGACACACACAGCTAAACACTGAGCCAAACTCCTGGAATCCAGTTGCAGAGAGGGAGGAGTGATAAGAAAATGGGGTCAAGACCAGGCTGGAAAACCCCACAGAAATAGCTGACCTGAACAAGGGGGAGCTCATGAACCCCAAACTGATAGCTGGGAAAGCAGCATTGGACCAAATCAGACCCCTTGAACATGGATCTCAGTTAGAATGCCTGGGCAGTCTTAAGGGACCTTGATAGTGAAACCAGGATGTATCCCTAGTGCAGGAAAGGACTTTGGAAGCACACTCCCCATGTGGGGGGATACTCCCTTAACCTAGAGGCAGGAGGGAGGGCCTAGTCCCTACTCCAAATGACTGGACAGATTTTGATGATCCCACTTGGAAGACATCACCCTTCCTGTGGATGGGGGGGATAAGTAGGGGGGTCAGGAGCATGGGAGGGAGGGAGGAAGGGAGAGAGAGGGAACTGGCATTGATATGTAAAATAAGAAAAAATAATAAAAACCAGGATAGGACTGACCCCGTCCCCATGAATGTGGATGTTAGAGGACTGGGCAGTTTATGGGGCCTCTAGTAATGGATCAGTAATTATCCCTAGTATACAAATGAACTTTGGGAGTCCATTCAACATAGAGGGATAATCCCTCAGCCCAAACACATGGGAGAGGGACTGGGCCCTGCACCAAATGAAATGACAGACTTTGAAGACTCCCCACAGAAAGCCTCACCCTCCCTGGGAGAAAGAAAGAGGGTGGGCTGGGTTTTGGTGGGGGTGATAGGGGTGGCTGGGAGGCTGAGGGAACTGGAATTGACATGTAAAACAACCTTGCTTCAAATTAAAAAAAAAATGGAAATAAAAAAATAGTGGCAGTCTGATTATTTCAGTGTAAAAACATACAACTTTGGAAGTGATATGTTATCTATGGACCAAGATTTAGACTCTAGCAGATGTTTAGTTCCCCAACAATTTTTTTTTGTTTGTTTGTAATGGCTTGGCTGTAGCTAATGATATTTTCCTATATTAGGCTTTAAGTTGTGCGTCCAAACTGGATTATTTTTCTTACTGCATTTATGAATCAGCACCCCATTTTGTACATATAAGCATTTTCATTGCCGTGTCTCTTCCCTCCCTTCTGTCTCTGTCTCATCAGTAAGGTGGCATAGGGAAGGTTTATCATCCCAAACCTCTTCAACAGTGGTTTTTGGAATCCCAGGTGCTTCAGAATTTTCATTACCTTCAGACACAACAGGATAGCTCAAGTTTTCCTTACACATTTCCTGCCTTAAGTCAGGAATTGAACTCTCCCCAAAGGGAAAGATTTCTGATTCCTCCTAATGAGAAATCACATTTGGAATCTCAGCTCTGGGTGTTATGTGCCTTCTCTGCTCCTTAAACTAATGCCAGGTTATTTCTTGTTCAGCCTTTATTTCCCCTTCATAAATTTCTCACTAAATGTGGCACTCCATATGATTTAGTAAGAAGTATTTCACGATCATAGCTTAAAATTGTTTTAAAATTTTAGTTTTGATTCTTGATTTGATAAATTTTGTTTTTTAATTATTGCTTAACCCACAGATCTGTGGGGATTCTCTCCCCTTGATTTCTTGATCCACAGTTCTGTGTCAGAGTAATAGTGTTATTTCTGTTTCTTTGAAGAATGTGGACACTTGCTCACTGACGTTTATGGTCAATTTTTTTACATGATTTGTGTGAGCTTGAGAAAACTAGAGTTCTCTAGTATAGATATAATGTTTATTAATATGTCTGTCAGATATATTTTGTCATTAATGTTCAATTCCTCTCTCCATCCTTATCGATTTTTGTCTCTTCTGTTAGAGACATATGTGTTAGTCTCCAATATTCCAAATGCATTACTTTGACATGCTTTTGTTTTCTATATCTTGATACAATTTTAGCAGGTTCTTAAAGTCCAGAATTGCTATCTCATCTTACTGACTTGATGCTTAAATTCTTAATTCCTGGGAAAGGATATATACATACACATATATATGCACACACACACACACACACACGCACGCACACATATACATATATATTAGTCATGCTAGCATTCTCATTTTTAGTTGCTATTTGCATAGATATTTTTACTACTCTATTTCAAATGTTGTGGTTTTTTGTTTGCAGTGCTGAGATCAAATCCAAGGATTTGGGCATCATAAGGAAAGTTCTATAATTAAAGCTACACCCTCAGCTCCAGTTCCTCTTTTATTTATTTATGTTTTTAATTTAAGGATATTTTTTGTTAACAGCACAAGTTTTCTAGAGTTTTTGAACAGCACCCACTGACCTTTTTCAGTCCCCATAGCCACTGCTTCTCAATTGAGTCTACACTGCCTTTTCTAGTCTGTCTGGTTTTCCATTGAGTCTACACTGCCTTCTATGTTCAGTTTGTCTGCTCCTTTTGAGCTTCTTCCTTCTAAAGCTTAAAAAAAAATACTTTAAATCATGTTTTCTGACCATTTTCTGCCTTATTTGGTCAAGAAATAAAATGTCCATTTGGTGTTAAGTGATTACTATAATTACTAAACCACAATCTCCTTGAAGTACTGTGACTAATGTTCTCAGCACCAGATAGTGTAGACACTGATGAATTTTACTCATTGGATTCTTTTTTGGCTTTGTGTGTCATCATTATGAGCATGTAAATTCCATGCAACTTTCTTTTCACTATTTGCTAAGGCTATGTTTACTAGTACCCTTTTTATTTAATCTTTTTTATTGTTCTTCATTTTTTCTTTATCTCTGTCTTGTTTATGTTTAAGTCAATAAAATGTGTGGTTGTTTGTTACAGCAGCCATAGAAAACCAATCCAGAATCGTGTAAGGCCCTGATCACAGTTTATAACTGGTATACAGAACAATTCTCTAACTATTACATATTATTGATACAATTTCTGCCCTTATTTACTAATGATTCTTTTAAATATTTTAAGTAAGTGATTTTAAATATTTTAAAATATTTTCCAGACTAATTGTAGCCTAAATTGTTTCTGTAATAATGACAAGCTAAGATAATGGAAAGTATCAGGCAAAAGGAATAATATTGGCAAAAGGAGGAAATGTGGTAAGCCAGACCTCGTAGGCATTACACTTCTGAGGAATTTTAGTAGTTTATCCTGTTGATCACTTTAGTAGTGAGGCTAGCAATATGTTGAAAAAATTATTTTCATAAGTGAACGAAAAGATAGAGAATGAGATACTGATTCTATTACTAAGATCAAACATAGCATAAAGAATTGTAGAAGGGGAGAATGGGCTGGACATTAGGCTTGTGTCATATTCACCTATTGGATACACTTAGTAAAGTATGTAGCTATATTTACCACCAAATATTTATCACTTTAATAACAAAAGAAATCTTTAAAGAAAAGTCTCAATAAGATATAAGTATTATCAATTTAATTTTAGATTCCTCAGGTTCTGGAATATGTTTTGTTTATTCTGTTTATATAAAGTGCTTCCATTAATGGCAAAATGATGTAATAAACATTTTATAGGTCTTATGCTTTTATCACAACTCAGTGAACAGATGTTCCATAGATAAGCCAGGTTAAGGGGGAAAAAGATGATGAATGCATCTATAAATAGGAATCACCATACTTTTAATGTATCTGTAACATCTCAAAAGGATGACCCAGCAATAGCTGTCACTGTGGTTATTGATTCATGGGGATTTCAGTATCACCCAAGAGTTTTACAGAAGACTGAATGAGAATAACCTTAGTAACAAAATGTTATTGGATAGTGATGTATCATCTTACACAAATGTTTTATTCTCTTGAGATTATTGTAGCTATGCAAACAACACACAAACATGAAGACTGTTTCTACATGCAGCCTAACATATATCATATTAAATCTTAATCTTGAATTTCTCAATCCTTAACTAGCATCTTCATGCCATGGATTTCTTATTAAAATATTAAGCAATTTATAATTATTATCATTTTCCCATTAAGTAACAAATGAGAAACTATATCTACCTCCACACTTGTTGCTGTTCTTACTTGCAAAACATTTTTACTAATTTAAATCTTAAGGAGATAGATACTAAAGAAAATTTAAAATAAATTTAAGAAAGGTTAATATTCCAGTTTTGAGTTAGAAATGATTTGTATGCTTTAATCTATTCCTAGCAAAAGAATCATGATCTCTTCCTACTCGTTTAGCTGATTGAGTACAAACTTTGAAGACTTTCTAAATGTCATATGATTTTAATATGGTGTTTGTCCGTGTATATTTAGGGGAAGGTGTGTTTGTTAATAAATTTAAGACAGCATGGTAGCATTTTAAGTGTCACAATACCTCAGTGCTGTGAAATATTGTCATGGTTACCTGGAAAGCATCAGGGTGTATGTGGGTGAAAGATGAAGCTCAGGCAGCATAAGAATAGGCTTCAAGCAGAAACCAAAGACCAAGAAAGGAAGGTGGAGATGGGTGGGAGAAGTGTGAACAGGCCATTGTTTCACTGCTTTCAGATGAAGGCAATAGCTAAATCTTTGGAAATGATCTCATATTTATCCAGTTCAACTGGCTCTGTCTGGCTCTGAAATTGCTTCCTGTATAGAAGTATTCCCCAAACAAATCTTAAGAAAGTTAGAGTAAATTTGTGTTATGAAAGTAATAAAAATTTAAGAGGTTTCAAGAGCACATGGTGTCATTCATGACTTCAGGCATTTTCAGATTATTGAACCACCTAATCATCCAGCTTGCAAACATTATTACATTTACCTAGAATATTTAGCCACTTTTTGTGTTCAAGGAGCGATAAGTGCAAATTTGTTTTATTGATTATCTCCCAAAACACAAAATATAATTATTAGTTCTTCTTATTGCTTAGATTTGTAAAAATCTAAATTAATTTCACTTATTTGTGACAAGTTAAACATGCATTTTGTTTTTACGTTCACAACTTCTCTTAAAATCAATATTGTCCTAAAATATTAAAAACTAGATAACCACAACATAAATCCAACAGTGTTCTATGTAAGCCTTGAAAAGTCATGGTGTAAATGGTATAGAAGGAGGACTAATAGAGCACAGAGCTGGAGGATGGCTCAGTGGTGAGGATCATGTGCTGTGCAAATGTGAGACGAGCTTAGAACCCAAAACCTACATAAAAGGTTGGGGTGGCTTCATACATTCATGTAACTCAATGCTGAGCATGGCAGAGACAATAAGATTGTTAGGGAAAACAAAACAAAACAAAACAAACAAGCAAACAGCATTTAACAATCAGAAAATTCCAACAATTCTAAGCTTCAGGTTTAGCTGCCTCAAAGGAGCAAGGAGAGTGACAGCCAACACCAAGATTTTCCTTAGATCTCTCTATGCTTGCAGACATCCATTCACACCACACACACACACACACACACACACACACACACACACACACACACACACACACACACACACACACACAATATGCATACAAAAATAAAGAATAGAATGTGAGTTTTATTATTATAATTCTTACAAAGTAAGAACAATTACACACGAAATTCTTGAAAACAATGTGACTTAAAATGAAGGAAAAATATGGACACCAATATGATGAATTTCATGTTAGGTTTAGGAACATGGAGATTTGGGACTTTGAAAGGGGGGGTAAATCAAGTTAAACAAAAAATACAATAAAAGCCACAGCACAAGTTCATTTTGTCTTCTTATAATGAATATAAGAAGTCTATATACTATGTATAAGTTAATATCTGAACAACCAACATTAGTAAAAACATAAAAAATAGAAACATCGTGTGTCACCCAGTAAGTATTGCATCCCACACAGAAAAGCAACATCACTTCAAGCCAGAGGCTGCAGCTTAATAGATTCACTATCAAAGATAACTGTAATCGAATTTTATAATTAATTGTTATGCAACTTCTATTAAAAACAACTAAAGATGGATAATACAATAATTGTTCAATTAGTCAATAAAATAAGCACAATATCACTGAAAATTACACAGCTTCATGAAATAGGATCGGATTTACAAAGATACTTTTACTTTCCATGAAGTTTACTTAACTTTTTCCCAGTAAATATTTCAGTCCTATATAACTCAGTTGATGCTAAAACCATGCAGGAATGAAACCAGTAAGAAAGAAGTCAAGAAAAGCTGCCCTCTGTAGCCAGCAGCTTTTTCTTTTGGGCCTAATTATAACAGATCCAATTACATTCCATGAGGCACTCATGCCTCTACAATTTTCCCATAAGCCCACGGAATAAACTTGTGTGTCAGAATTTACTAATATGGATTCCAAATATTGCTCCATCCATCAAAAGCACTTCATGTCCAAAGGGGAAATGGAAACTAATATGTGTTTAGTTAGTTTTTCAAATAATGTCAAAATCACAGACACATTGCAAAGTAAGAATTAATGACAGTGAGAATGTTCAATTAATGGTTTAATTTTGTCCTTAAAAGTACGGCACCCATCACTTTGCTTTCCTTTACTTCACTAGTATGAGAAATGAAGGGAGGAAAGAAGGGGAAAGAAAGAAAGCAGGGAGGGATAAAAGGAAGAAATCTTTCAAGTTTGAGTCTAAGGCCTCATTTGCAGCCCATTGACCCTGAATCTGTATCTTTGCTGTGAACAAAGCAAATATCACTGTATGTTCCATGCATTCCATAATTGGAAAAAAATTTGGAGAACAATATGAACATTTGCAAAGAAGATTTTCTCTCATGAATGTCTAGTGTGACTTCTTTTTAAATTAAGCTGTCATTCTTTTCTCGCCCAAAGAAAACCTTGCTGCTGATTCCAGCTGGTTACCCCTGCAAATAGAAAGACGTCTGTTTTTCTTTTGAATAGGGTGAGTTTGTGTGTTTTTGTTGTTGCTTAATAAGCTATGCCTTCTAACTTCTGATTTTTCTTTCCAGAACAAATAATCAGAAAGTAGTCCATGATCATCAGATGAAAACTCTAAAAACATTGTAATACATTTGAAACCATGATTTTAGAGGCAAATCTCTGTGTACTAAATGCATTACACTTGAGGTTCTCAAAACTACATGGATTATGGTCTACTCTGAGCATCAGAAAGAACAGAAATACTGAGAACTTCGAACAATGGTTTTTTTTAAATTAATGTTGGTAAAACATTTCAGTCAAATAATTGGTTACATTTTCAAAAAGCAGTCACAAAATATTAGCCACTCTTGATAAAAAACATAGACAAAAACCATAAGCTCATCTCCCCAATCTCCATAAATTAAAGCAACAGAATTGTTAGAAATGAACCTTACTGGATTATAAACAGCACTAGAAAGCAGGGTATCAGCAGACAAATGGCTTCCCAAATGTGGAGGACAACGTGAGCCAAGGATGCCAAGAGGTAGCTCAGGTTGAGAGTGTTCTTTGTGCAATCCTGACAGAAGAAATAGAGGGGGGAGTTGAGATTCAAACATGGAAATGTCATGTATCACAGAGCAATAGGCACTCCACACCCAAGCTCTAAATCCCTTCCGCACAGAACACTCTACTTATGAGAATGCAACCACTGACACCCTCAACTGAACACAATGCTCTAAATGACTCAATAGAATTCTCTGGAAAAAAATTAAAAGTAAATAATTCAGTGTTTGGCACCTCAATGTAAATCCTTTCTAATTCTGGAGTCTAAAATGTATTCCAACTAGAAACTGAGTGCCTGACTCATTACCCTTAGAGTCAGCCAAATTTTCTATTCATAGAAATAACTCATTACTCTTCTTTATGAACCAATAACCAAAGTCTTATTTACCTGATCCTTATTAATTGATATTCAAGATATTTGAAGATAAGACAGCAATATAAAAATTAAAAGTTCGTCCCAACTGGACTTCCAAGGTCCCAAGGTCACTTCCAGAAAACAAAATAACATTAAATTGTATACTTTCTTTCGATACTCACTAAGATAATTCTGCTATAAAAATAATTACATGTTAGATAAAAGTAGCAATTAGTAAAAGAGAAAAAAGCTACTGGAAAGAAAATGTATAATTTCAAAACATAATTACTATATGAAGTTTGGAAGAGAAAGTAAATGAAATCATGTTCCATTATTGAGAAGAAAAATGCAAACAAAAATTCTAAGGGACAAATGATTATGGGACCTAATATTTGACAACTATAAAGTTCAAGCCAAGATTAAAGTACAGAAGTATATAAAATACACTAGGAGGGAGGATTATAAGAGAAAAACCACAAAACTGTACAAGGGTAACAAACAAATGTTAATGGAGGGCTGAAGTGGTGCATTCAAGAAAGACCCAAGGATACAGTCACAGTTTAGGTCTTGTTTGTGTATCTACTTCTGGGAAATACTGTTTCTTGTCAGACATATTGATACCCTGGCCCTTACAATCTTTCCTCACCCTCTTCTGAAATGATTTGTGTGCTATAGATGTGAGGCATGCTTTTGTGGAACAGGGATAGCCTTATGGAGTACAAACCCTAGACAAAGAACTACAGGCAATTAAGGATTATGAGAGACAGATAGAAAGACAGAGAAAGAGAGACAGACAGACAGGGAGAGATAGATAGAGAGAGAGAGAGAGAGGACCAGAGAGAGAGAACCAGAGAGAGAGAGAGAACCAGAGAGAGAGAACTAACTTCTCCTAAGGATTAGTTCCCTAGTCGGTTACCCAACGGAAATGCAAAGCAAAGTGGTCAGATCTGAAATCATATTCACATGAACAACAAAAATGTCCTAAGAAAGCTGTATTCATAATACAATGAGAAAGAGAGCAATTTGAGGATGTGCTGTGGAAAAATGAGGATATACTAGTGTTACTGATACATTGGCTCTAGCAAAGAGTGAAATGAGCACCAAAAGAGAAAAGGAAGTATTAGTGTGACACCTGGTGCATAAGGGATTGTAATTACATTAAATCTAAACTCATCGTACATGCCATTTCTTCCAAGAAGATGCAAGATGATGGCTTCTAGAGATATGCTACCTGTACTAGCTTAAGGACCTAAGGATCTGGCCTGCTCTCCATCATACTGGTAGAGTAGAGGTGATTTGGACTCTCATCCTGGTTGTGGGAGCTTTATTCACAATTGCTAGAAATCAAACCAAACTAAATGCCCTTCAATTGATGGATGGAAAATGAAAATTTGTACCTATTTAAGATGAAATAGTAAAGAAAGTTGAAATCATGAAATTTTCAGGTGAATGGACGGAACTGGAATGTACTATGTTAAGTGGGTGATCCAGATTCACAAAGAGAAATGCCACATGTTTGTGGATCTTAACTTTGGATCTTTAGATATGATTATATAACAAGAAGCATCAAAAGAAGCCAGGAAAATAAAAAGATCATGAAGGGGAGGGAGAAAGAAGAAGCACTAGACGGAACATAGTAGGATAAAAATGCTATGAAACCTGTACTAGAACTTTAACTGGGGAGGGAATGAGATGAAGACTTAAATAATACTTAGGGCGTTTGAAAAGTCACAGGGAAACATTATGTTATAAGCTTACTTAAATATATAATATAATGTATGTCTGCATATGTTTATGTGTATGTGTTTCTTTTATCTCAACATAGATTGATGGTGTGCCCCACCCCTGAGAGCCATAATAAAACTCACAATGTCAAGTATGGGAAACATCTTCTTGAGCTATTGGTCAGAGGAAAACAAGGATCTCCCAAAATAACATGTACTGTTATCATTGCTGTTGTAATTTTAAAGAAGCAACACACAAGAGAATGACACCATGCAGCAGAGCTTGGGTGGAGTTGTTTTTTTTGTTTTTGTTTTTAATTGGGGAAAAGTGAGTGAAAAAAGGGGAGAGGAGAGAAGGGAGACCAGCCATCAGAAACAATATTGGCAGAAGAGACAGACAATAGGAGAGAGGCAAAGAGGGAAGGGGGAGCAGGGAAGGGCCCTGTTAAAAGGGAATGTAGTGAATTGCACAGGTGATGCTCTTAGTGGCTGCAGCTGAGGATGTATCAGGTCAGAACTCCAAGGGCAGGCAGCACAGATTCCTGAATACTAACAATTGCTTTTGGTTGTATTCCAAACCTTGAAGGCAGGTGCTTATTGCTGAAAATACTCCAAACTCCACACAAAGGACTTGGAGGAAATGGGGTGGAAGCAAGCTGGAAGCTCCTCCTAAAGAAGGAGCTTTCATGAGATAGTGCTATGCCAGCTTCTAATGTAGAAGGGCAACGTGTAGTACTATCCAGGTGTCAGGCTGTAGTCAATAAGGACTTGGCCAATAAGATATGCCCATGTTGAAATTGTTCTTTTGCTATAATTTCCATCTATGAAACACAAACACGAGACTCAGCACCCACGAGGAGTTTATTGGTAGAGGGGAGAGAAAGGAAGAGACAGAGAGAGAGAGAGAGAGTAGAGAAGAGAGAGAAAAGAGAGAGGGGGAACAAGAGAGAAAGAGAGAGAAAAAGAAGGGGGAAGAGAGAGAGAGGAGCGCTTGGCACGCTTGCTTTAAAAGGGAAACATACTCATGCATAACTGAGTCCCCTGCACAGGTAAGCAGATAATGAACATGAGCAGCCAGGTAAGTTGTGAAGTAGAGATGACATGGTCATGAGAGTTCCACCCATTGTCAGGGGGCGGGGTCAGCAGATTTCTGGGTTCCAACTCATCTTACAATTCTCCCCTCAAGTACCAGGACCTAAAACCTAAGGAAAAACTTTTTTTCTTTTTTTCTAAACTTAACCTTGTCCTCTGCTCTACCAACATCTTGCCAGGTCTCAAAGAGATGCCAAAGTTCCATACTGTCAGGACTGTGATGAAACAACTAGCTACCAGGACATGGCAGCATCCCAGCTATCTTATTCCCCCAAAGATGATCACCACCCCAAGTCAGCAGGAAGCAGTCTTGAGAACTCAACATCCCTATTCCCTAACCTGCCGTGCCCAACCCCCACCTTTTTAATGATAATAAGAGGTGGGAATATTGGAAGCCAGCAGTCTGCTGACCCTGCTCCCTGATGATGGACAGGACACACATGGCCATGTCATCTCTACTTCACAACTTACCTGGCTGCTCACATGCACTACCTGCTTACCTGTGCAGTGTACTCAGTTACATATGAGCAAGTTTCCCTTTTAAAGCAAGTACGCCAAGTGTTCCTCTGTCTCTCCCTTGCTCTCTTCCCCTTCTCTCTTTTTCTCCCTCTCCTCTCTTGCTCCCCTCCCTTTCTTCCTCTTGCTCTGCACCCCTTTCTCTCTTCCTTTGCCTTGCTCCCCCCCCCACACCTTTCTCTCCTCCGTACCAATAAACTCCATTGGGTGCTGAGTCTAGTGTTTGTGTTTCTTAGGCAATAATTGTGGCAAAATAACAATAGAAATAGTGACACTTTTTTCTTGGAAGTAACTAATAGATGCCTGATGGTACAGAAAGGCCACTCATTAGGAAGGAATTTTTTCCTGGTACTCTAAACCTAGCCAACCATCCATAGCTAAAGTCATTACAGAACCTATAGGAAATGAACTACTGCCAATTAGGAATAAGTCAATACTCTTTCTAACTAAATTCTAATCCTTATCCACATATAACTGTAGCTCTCCCTCTTTACTAGAGGAAAAATATACTGCGGTAATTAAAATCAGTCAAACATCAGACTAATGAACATATCCTTTTTAATTTGTTAAAGTTCTCATGGAGAGCTGTCATTTAAGCTAAAAACAAGGTAAAGATAGAACAATCTAGATATATAAAATTGCTGTTCCAGAAAGAGCAAGGGTTCTTGGGCAGGTTTGTGTATAAGCATCAAGGAAGCAAGTGCATTGGGAGGAAAATGAGAGGGCATGTGTAAAGGGAAAAGGAGGCTGGTACCACCTGACTGAAATGGTTCCATTCTAAATATGACAATGACTTCATGAAGAGTTTCACACAGGGAAAACACGATCTGCTTTACATTTTGAAAAACAGTCTGCTTGGTGGAGAAGATTGCATGGAGAAGACATAAAAGTGTAAGTAGGAGAGAAGCTAGAAATATGGTAGTGAAGACGGAGGGGAAATTTAGACTTTGGTTAGCCCACTGGATTTGTTAGACCAGCTTGAAGGCGAGAAAAGGCATGGTCAAGCATGTCTCCAGGATTTACTTTACAGTAATTAGGTAAATTGTATTTATTAGGTAAATTAGGTATTTATTGACAGAAGGATCAATAGGAGGAGTGAAACCAAGGAGTTGTAGCAGTGGTCTTGTGTTACCAGCAGTTTCCCTCCAGCCTGGTCCCACAGCCCCTTCAGCCCTAAACAACACACAGAGATGCTGCATTAGATATAATGCTGTTGGCCTATTACTAGTGTTTTTTATTGGCTAACTCTGTCTTAAACATTAACCCATTTCAATTAATCTAAGTGCTTTCATGTGGTCTTATCTTACTGGAAAAAGGTTCAGGACCTCTTCCCTCAAGTCCCTACATCTTAATGCTCCTACTACATCTCCCAGAATTCTCCTTGTCTCCTAGTCCTGCCTATTTTGCTTTCCTATTGGTCAACAGGGCTTTCTTCATTAACCAATAAAAGAAACATATTTACAGAATGACATGTCCCATCAGCCTTGAAGAGTTGTGCCAGTGGTGTTGAGTTGTTGTAGCAGTGATCTTGTGTAGTGATTGAGAACCTACACAGAACAAGAGCCTTTTTTGGAGTGGTGTGTGTGTGTGTGTGTGTGTGTGTGTATGTGTATATGTGTGTGTGTGGATTGGTATGGGGACATACATGCTCAAGCAGGATAAGATGAGCTTGTACACAAGAAAGTTGCCCAGTAAAGTGTAGGTTGTTCTGGCTCAAGATGGATCAAGAAAGCAAGTACACACTATAAACTAAAGATTTAAAATTGGAAAAAAGGGTATTTATGTTGAGGATAAGTGGTGACATCATGACAAAACATATTTAGAAGAAAGATGAAGGCATATGCACAAAAGAAGGGTGATTGAACAAGTTGGAGAATGTCACATACAGTTTTCTCACATAAGTGACTATATTGTCTCACAAATATATCAACAAAGGAAAGAGAAGCCCAACAACATACACATATATGTGAAAATAAATTGCAGTGAATAATCTTTTCAGACATCATTTTAATCAAGAGACAAAAAGTTAGGTGTGGTTGCATACACCAAAAATGACAATACTTGGGAGTATTAGCCAGGAAGGATAGCTGTTCACTGGCTTTGATAACAAAGTCATCTAGGACTGTCTTAAAGCAAACCAAAGAAACAAAGTAAAAATAATCACCATCAGTGACAGAAAAAGTTGAAATCATGCCTCACTTAAAAGGATACAGAGAGTCTACAGGATACTACTGTCCCATCTTCTCAAACATGCATCAGACAAGTCCAAACTGGAGGCCTTCTACACATAGTCACAACTTTATCAACACCAGCATGACAAAACCAATGGACAAGGAGATTGTTTGAACAACAGTATTAAAGACAAAGTCCAACTGTGATTGCTAATTATAAATGGCACCATTCTGCAGAAAGAGGATTTATAAAAGTAATACTAGAATGGTGTTTGGGTGCAAAACAGAAACAATTTTCAGTGCTGTTTTCTTATTTTGATTATTATAGCTATACACAAGAAATCTGTTGCTTATTAGAATTACATAGTTAAGTATTTCAAAATGCCATATAATAAACTAGGTTTTAAATCACTCATTAAAATATCTTCCTCCTTTTAAACTTCATTATATATGTGTGTATATTGTGACATGCATGTATATATGCATATATGTGTGTGTGTTCCAAACACATCCTCAAAAAGATTCTGAAAGAAGAGTCTACACTTTCATATTACAAGAATATATGGTGTTCACCTTATAAACTAGTGCAGAACCTAGACAAAGAGGAATAACATTTCAATTTGGTTTATGAAGCTATCATTACTCTGACATCCAAATGCCAAAACTTAGTATATATTACATAGAGAACGATCATTTGTGGGAATAATAATATCAGATAAAATATCACTATTGTCAATATATAGTAAATCATGAACATTTAAAGTTACAGCAGAAAGGGATATATTTAAGATCCAATGATAAAAAACAAGGGAAGTAAAGTAAAAATATACATGAGATCTTGAGGATTGGGCTGCCTCCTAAGATCTGGGTAAATTTGAATTAACTCTCTAACTTCTGTAGCCTTCAGTTTCTGCTTTAAAAAGCCACTTCACAGAGTTTGACTGACCAATGAAATATGCTTCCCAAGTATTAAATAATTATTACGTGGAAGACATAGATCAGTGATTCTCCACTCAGAAAAACTCAAGGATAGTCTACTTTGATTCTAAAAGAACACTTAAGGGACTGGCCCAACCTGAGTCTGCCAACAGCCTGGTCCAGCCTACAACCACAACCATAGGAGGGGGTAAGTGTGGGCCTGCCTTCTGGTACCCTGCTTAAAGCATCCTGAAGACACTGTGTAAAGGCCAAACCTAAGAATAATAGGTATATAAGAAGGTAAAGAAACCCAACTCAAATGTGCAGAAAAAATATTCAACAAAATCGTAGAAGAAAACTTTGCCAACCCATAAAAAGACATGCCTATGAAAGTACAAGAAGCTTACAGAACACCAAATAGAGTGGACCACAAAAGAAAGTCCCCTTGCCACATAATAATCAAAACACCAAACATACAGAATAAAGAAATAATATTAAGAGCAGCAAAGGAAAATGCCAAGTAATATATAAATACAAACCTATCAGAATTACACCTGACTCCTCCTTGCAAACTCTGAAGGCCAGAAGGTCCTGGATAGATATTCTGCCAAAACTAAGAAATCACAGATTCCAGCCCAGACTACTATACTCAGCAAGACTTTCAATCACTATAAATGGAGAAACCAAAATATTCCATGACAAAATCAAATTTAAACAACACACATTAACTAAATCAGCACTACAGAAAGTTCTGGAAGGAAAACTGCAACCCAAGGAAATTAACTACACCCACAAAAACATAGGCAATAGATAATCCATTTTCCCAATAGCCAAAAGAAAAATAGGGGGAAACCACACACAATAACACCAACATCAGCAAATTCAAAACAAACAGGAATTAACAATCAATGGTCATTAATATCCCTCAATATTAATGGTGTTAATTCACCTATAAAAATACACAGGCTAAAATAAAGAATATGGGGACAGAATCTATCCTTCTGCTGCATACAAGAAACACACCTCAACTTCAAAGACAGATGTCACCTCAGAGTTAAGGGTTGGGAAAAGGTCTTCCAATCAAATGGAACCAAGAAGCAAGCAGGTGTGGCTATCCTAATATCTAACATATTAGACTTTAAACTAAAATCAATCAAAAGGGACAAAGAAGGTAATTTCTTATTCATGACATGAGAAATCCATCAAGATGAAGTCTCAGTTCTGAACATCTGTACTCCAAATACAAAGGCAACCACATTTGTAAAAGAAACATTACTGAAACTCAAATCTCACATAAAACCCCACACACTTATAGTGGGAGATTTCACCATCCCACTTTTAACACTAAACAGGTCCACCAGACAGAAGCTTATAAAAGAAACAAAGGAACTAACAGAACTTATGAACATTTCAGCCAAAAACAAAAGAATACACCTTCTTCTCAGCTCCACATGGAACCTCCTCTAAAATTGACCACATATTTGGTAATAGAGTAAACCTCAATAGGTACAAAAAAATTGGAATACCAACATGCTTTAAAGTTGGAATTCAACAACAACACAAATTGCAGAAAACCTACAAACTCATGGAAACTGAACAATGCACAAATGCACCATTCCTGGTCAAGGAAGAAATAAAGAAAGGAATTAAAGACTTCCTAGAATTCACTGAGAATGAATAAAGACACAACATACCCAAACTTATGGGACACTTTGAAAGCAGTGCTATGAGGAAAGTTTATAGCCCTAAGTGTCCACATGAAGAAACTAGAGAATAGTCACACTTGAGAATTAACAGCATAATTGAAAGCTCTAGAAAAAAAGAAAAGAAAGGAAAAAAAAAAGAAAGAAAGAAAGAAAAGAAGCAAACTCACTCCAGAGGAGTAGAGCCAGGAAATAATCAATTTGAGGACTGCAATCAATGAAGTAGAAACTAGGAAAACAATACAAAGAATCACTGTAACAAAGAGTTGGTTTTTTTTTTTTTCAAGAAAATCAACAAGATAGACAAACCTTTATCCAAACTAACTAAAAGACACAGAGAGATCATGAAAGTGAACAAAATCAGCAATGAAAAGGGAGACATAACAATGGAAACAAAAGAAATACAGAGAATCTTCAGGTCATACTTTGAAAACCTATACTCCACAAAATTTGAAAATTTAACAGTAACAGACAATTTTATGGATAGATATCACTTATCAAAATTAAATTAAGACCAAATAAGCAATATAAATAGACCTATAACCCCTAATGAAATTGAAGCAGTCATCAAAAGTCTTCCAAAAAAAATAAAATAAAAAAGCCCAGTCCCAGATGATTTCAGTGCAGAATTCTACCAGAAATTCAAAGAACAACTAATACAAATACTCCTCAAAGTGTTCCAGACAATAGAAGCAGAAGGGCCATTATCAACCTCTTTTTACAAGACTACAATTAGACTGGTACCCAAGCCACACAAAGACACAACTAAGAAAGAGACCTACAAACCAAAATCCCTCACGAACATTGATGCAAAAAAATAAAATAAAATACTGGCAAATCGAATCCAAAAACATATCAGAGAAATCATACACCATGGCCACATAGGCTGAAAAAGAAAAACCAAATGATCATCTCACTGCATGCCGTAAAAGCCTTTGACAAAATTCAACACCCTTTCATGAAAAAGGTCTTGAAGAGATCAAGGATTAGAGGAACATACTTGAAATTCCTACAGCTGATAAACACCCTTACCAAAGTGGCAGGATACAAGATTAACTCAAAAAATCAGTAGGCCTAGTATGGACAGATGATAAAGGGACTGAGAAAGAAACCAGAGAAACATCACCCTTTACAACAACCATAAACACATAAACAACATAAAATAACGTGGGGGTAATGCTAACCAAACAACTGAAAGACTTGTATCTTTAAAGACAGAAATTAAATTAAAAAAGATACCAGAAAAAAAGAAAGATTTCCCATGCTCTTGGATAGGTAGAATAAACATAGTTAAAAATGGCAATTTTGCCAAAAGAAATCTATAGATTCAATGTAATCCCCATCAAAATACCTGTACAATTTTTCACAGACATTAAAAGAACAATATTCAGGACCTTGGGACACATCCCCCATGGAGGGATACTGCCTTAACCTAGAGACAGGAGAGAAGTCCTACTCCCTACTTCAAATGACAGATTTACATGACCCCACCTGGATGGCATTGCCCTACATGTGGAATTGGGGTGGGGGGAAGGTAGGGGAGGGTGGTCAGGGTGAATATGAGGAGGCAGAGAGGGTAAGAGGGAGGGAGAAATAGAGGGAATGATGGAGAGGGTACTGGGGTCGACACGTAAAATAAAAAAATAAATAATTAAAATAAAAAAGAACATGGATAAGTTAGTTGTTGATCTCACTCTCCGGGAAGGGCATTTATGGTAGCCTTTGCATGGAAGCTCAAATTGTTATTTGGCAGCAGTCTTGTAGTTCTCTAGACCTTTCTTTGTGTTCAATTTTATCTTCAAACCAATATTGGCTCCCTCTTTTATGTTCTCTCTCTCACTGTCTCTCTCTCTCTTTCCTGTCTTCTATTCCTAACCAGGCTCAATCTTCCTGGTTGCACATGTTTTCCTTTCCTCCCCCTCGTTTTCTCCTACTTCTCTCTCCATTCGCTGCCTCCCCCCACTTCCCCTGAGCTCTGGTGGACTTGTCCCTTACCAGTTCTGTAAGGGACTTTATATGAATCTCTTAGAATACACCTTGCACCTTGTATCCTAGTTCCTCTGGTGGTGTGAATTATGGGCTGGTGATCCTTTGGTCTAGGTCTAAAATCCATATATGAGTGAGTACATACTGTGTTCCTCTTTTTGTGACTGGGTTACCTCATTCAGGATGGTTTCTTCAAGTGCCATCCACTTGCCTGCAAATTTCAAGATACCATTATTTTTTTCTGCAGAGTAGTATTCCATTGTGTAGATGTGCCACATCTTCATTAACCATTCTTCAATTGAGGGGCATGTAGGTGGCTTCCAGGTTCTTGCTATTACAAATAATGTTGCTATGAACATAGTTGAACAGATGTTTTTGTTGCATGGATGTGAATCCTTTGGGTATATGCCTAAGAGGGGGTAAACTAATTCCCATTTTCCTGAGGAACCGCCATACTGATCTCCTAAATGGCTGTATGAGTTTGCACTCCCACCAGCAGTGGAGGAGTGTTCCCCTTTCTCCACATCCTCTCCAACATGAGTCATCATTGGTGTTTCTAATTTTAGCCATTCTGGCAGGGGTAAGATGGTATCTCAAAGTTGTTTTGATTTGCATTTCCCTGATAACTAAGGATGTGGAGCATTTTCTTAAGTGTCTTTCAGCCTTTTTTATTTCCTCTATTGAGAATTCTTTCTTCAGTTCTGTACCCCATTTTTTAATAGGGTAATTTGGTGTTTTGTTGACTAGTTTCTTGAGTTCTTTGTATATTTTGGAGATCAGCCCTTTGTTGGATATACGATTGGTGAAAATTTTTTCCCAGTCTGTGGGCTGCTGTTTGGTCTTGTTGACTGTGTCCTTTGCCTTTCAGAAGCATCTAAGTTTGAAGAGGTCCCATTTATTAATTATTTTTCTCAGTGTCTGTGCCCCTGGTGTTATGTTCACGAAGCGGTCTCCTATACCAATTTGTTCAAGGGTACCTCCTACTTTCTCTTCTAAGAGGATCAATGTGGCTGGATTGATGTTGAGGTCTTTGAGTTTTGTGCATGGCGACAGACATGGGTCTATCTGCATTCTTCTACACACCTTAATCCAATTGTGTCAGCACCATTTGTTTAGCTGTTTTGTTGAAAATAGGTGTTCATAGGTGTGTGGGTTAATATCAGGATTTTCAATTCAATTCCATTGGTCTACCTGTCTATTTTTATGCTACCATAAATGCCCTTCCCGGAGAGTGAGATCAACAACTAACTTTTCCATGGATCCCTCAACTAATGCCTGTTGGAAACAGGATCAAACACCCATACATAAACACTGAGTCGAAGTCGAACTCAGATGCAGATGAAGAGGACAAGACCAGGTGGCAGAAACACATAGAGACAGCTTACCTGAACAAGGAGGAGCTAATGGCCACTAGACTGATAGCTGGGAAGCCAGCATGGGACTGACTCATGCCCCCCTGAATATGGGTCTCAGCCAAAAGGACTGAGCAGTCAAAGGAACCTCAGACAGTGGAGCCAGGATGTATCCCTGGTGCACAAAAGGACTTTGCGAACACATGCCCCATGGAGGGATAACTGCCTTAATCTAGAGACAGGAGAGAAGCCATAGTCCCTACTTCACAGGACCTGTCAGACCTACATGACCCCAACTGGATGGTATTCCCCTACATATAGAATTGGGGTAGGGGGATGGGAGGGGAGGGTGGTTAGAGTGCATGTGAGAGGGTAGAAAAGGGAGGGAAGGAGGGAGAAAGGGAGGGAGAGAGGGAGCGAGGGAGGGGAAGGGAACTGGGATCGACATGTAAAATAATAAATTAAAAAAATGCTTTGACTCCATAATTTAAGTTGAAGGACAAGTTACTGGGGAAAAGGATTTCTATTTTTGTTTCCACAGAAAATGAAAAGATGTGGATTCCTTCCAGACCAATGTGGTTTGATCAAGCCAGAACCCCTGAAACAGAGTACCAAGTGATCCTACATTCAAAACAGCTGGACAAAGCAGCCTTACAGACTACAGCCAGGATTTCTGCATCTTCTTAGAATCCCCCATGGCAGCGCCCCTTACCAGCAGGAAGTAGTTTGGAAAGAACAATGCCCAAATTCCCAAATATTGTCTATAAATGTTTGTTTTCATTTAAATGGACTAGGTTATATAAAATAAATAAAAAATAAATAAAAAAGAACAATACTCAACTTTATATGGAAAAACAAATATCCAGGATAGCCAAAACAATCCTGTACAATAAAGGAACTTCAGGAGGCATCACCATCCCTGACTTCAAGCTCTACTCTAGAGCTATAATCCTGAAAGTAGCTTGGTATTGGCACAAAAACAGATAGAACAATGGAATTAAATTGAAGATCCTGATATTAACCTACACACCTATGAAAACCTCATTTTTGAAAAAGAAGCTAAATTCATACAATGGAAAGCATCTTCAACAAATGGTGGTGTCATAACTGGATGTTGACCTATAGCAGATTGCAGATAGACCCATATCTATTGCCATGCACAAAACTGAAGTCCAAATGAATCAAAGACCTCAACATAAACCCAGCCACACAGAACCTTTTAGAAGAGAAAATGGGAAGTACCTTTGAACGAGTTGTTAGAGGAGACCGCCCCTGAACATAACACAAGTAGCACAGACACAGAGATCAACAATTAATAAATGGGACCTACTGAAATTGAGAAGCTTCTGCAAGGCAAAGGACAGGGTCAAAATGATAAAATGGCGGTGCACAGAATGGGAAAAGATATTCACCAATCCCACATCTGACAGAGAGCTGATTTCCAAAATATACAAACAACTCAAGAAGCTAGTTATCAAAACACCAAATAATCCAATTAAAAATTGGGCACAACTAAATATAGAATTCTCAATAGAGGAATCTAGAATGGCTGAAAGACACTTAAGAAAGTGATCAACATCCTGAATATGAATCAAACCAATTCTGAAATAACATCTTATTCCTGTCAGAATGGCTAAAATCAAAAACACCAAAGAGAGTTTATGCTGGAATGGATGTAGAGAAAGCGGTATAACCTTCCTCTGCTGGTAGTAGTGCATACTCAAACAGCCACTTTGGAAATCAGTATTCTGGATCCTCAGGAAAATGGTAATTAGTTTACCTCAAGATCCAGTAATTCTACTCTTAGGCGTATACCCAAAAGATGCACATTCAAACAACAAGGGCATTTGTTCAACAATATTCATAGCAACATTATTTGTAATAGCCAGAAACAACCTAGATGCCCCTCAACTGAAGAATGGATGGAGAAAATGAAGTACTTTTACACAATGGAGTACTACTCAGTGAAAAAAATACAATGGAATCCTGAAATTTGCAGGAAAATGGATGGAACTGGAAGAAACCTTTCTGAATGAGGTGACCCAGTCACAAGAAGACAAACACAGTATGTACTTACTCATTTATGGATTTTAGACATAGAGCAAATTCACACCACCAGAAAAGCTAGGAAACAAGGAGGACCCTAAGAGAGACACCACACATGCTCCCATGGAGAAGGAGAAAGGGACAAGATGCCCTGAGTAAATTGGGAGCGTGGAGCAAGGGGAGAGGGAGTTAGCAGAAAGAAAAGGGGAGCAGAGGAGGGGAGAGGTGGGCATGAGGGAACAGTTAGACTGAGACAGGGAAAGAATAGAGGAGAGTAAGAAAACAGATAGCATAATAGAGTGAGCCATTATATATTTAAGGAGAAACCTGGAACTAGGGAAATGTCCAGAGATCTACAAGGATGAAACTAACAATCTAAGCAATAGTGGAGAGGCTACCTTTAATACCCTTCCATGATAATGAGATTGACGACTACTTTATATGCCATCCTAGAGCCTTCATCTTGTGGGTGATGGAAGCAGAAGCAGACACCCACAGGTAATCACTAGCCAAACTCTGAGAATCCAGTTACAGAGGGAAGAGTGATGAGCAAAGGGGTCATACCAGGCTTGAGAAACCCACAGAATCAGCTGACCTTAACAAGGGGAGCTCATGCACCCCAGTCTAATAGCTTGGAAAGCAGCACAGGGTTGACCCAGATCTCCTGAATGTGGATGTTAGTTAAGAGGACTGGGCACTCTATGGGGCCTCTGGTAGTGGATCAGTATTTATCCCTAGTTCATGAATGGACTTTGGGAGCCCATCTCATATAGAGGGATACTTTCTCAGTCTAGATACATGAGGGAGGGCCTGGGACCTGCCTCAAATGATATGACAAACTTTGAAGACTTCCCATGGAAGGCTTCATCTTTCCTGGGGAGCAGACAGGGTTTGGTGGGGATGATAGGGAAGAATGGGAGTGTAAGAAAACTGGGATTGCCATGTAAAACAATCTTGTTTCAAAATTAAATAAAAAAATGTACACTTATAAATTACAAGATTTCTGTGCATCGTGAGTTATTCCTTTAATCTCTGCATTCTGGATGTAGAGGCCAATATATCTCTGAAGTCAAGGCCAGCCTGGTCTACACAGCATGTTTAATACTCACACTTCCATTTTCTGTGTTGTTATACCTCATGTCTACCAAAATAAAAACAGCCGCTAAAGCGAGACCTGAGTCTTATTCTTTGGAGTCTTTCCTTTGGCTTGTTTTATGTGTTCCCATGTATGCTATCTGTCTTTTCTTGGTATATGCAATTCAAAAGAAGGCAGAAGCTGCAATGCTCTTATTACTTGGCTTGGATGTCACTCCATTGCTTTCCAAGTACTCACATAGATCAGATCTGTCTCTATGGAAAGAATTATACTGGTTGCTAACAGCAAGAATCAAAGATGACCATGGTTCATTTGGGAGATTGGCTATCATACTGTTATAAACTAGTAGTGAATATTTAATCTGTGGTGAAACTTGGCATACTCAATTTTTGGAGGATTATGTATCCATCCTTGAAAATTATCATTTTGAGGTAGACCTACTTAATATAAACATATGTGGCACTTACAGCACACGGCTGAAGTTTCCAGCCATGTTTTTGATTATGTAACTCGAAGAAGGAGCACCCCTTCCCAACAAATTTACCTATAAATGGAACCAGTAATTGGTATTATAAACCTGACTATTCTCTGAAAACTGCAGATTAAAAACTCAGAGTTGCTTCTATGGCTAAAGTTCTCCATAAGAAAAAAAGAAACAATGTCTACAAGGAAAAAGGAAAACCTTGGTGCCATCTCTGCTTTTCTTTTTCAAGAACCCCTTGGGCCAACAATTTGTTTGTGGTATCACAGATGTTCATACACTCCCACCAATGGGAGAAGCTTCTTAATGAAAGCAAAGACAGCCGCTGTGTTCCATTCACTACATCTAAATATGACCTGGAGCCTGTGTGTACGGGGCATTTACTCTTAATGAACCTCTCTCTGAGTCTTTTTAAAGACATTTGGGTTTCCATGAAGGAATGAGGATGAAAAAGTTATAGGATCCAGTGGCTGCCCCCTTGGAATCATGGTTAGGATAAAGTTGGTACTAGAAAAAAAATTTACAGTTTGTACTTTTAAAAATATGTGTTTTAAAAATATGGCCATGTTTATTTGAAGCCATACCCACCTACATTTCTCAGTTATATAAGTCAATAAAGTGCTTTAATTTTATTTTCTTGAAAGCCACAGGCACTTATATTTTGCAATTATAAGAAGACCTTTTTATTATGCAAGTTTTCTGGGAGAAAATAACAATAATTTTCAGATCTACAGAAGTAGCTTACATGAGCTATTTTTAGCTCTGGCAACATTTCCACATTTCTTTTATTTACAGATCTTCCCCTCTCTTCTTACAGTTTAGAAGAAAAGGCCTCTAATTATCTGGGTTTCATCCACAATGGGCCTATTTTTCTCACCATATAATCATCACTCTAACAGAAAGCCTTAGCTCTTTCCTCCAGCCTGCATAAAACAGTACATTCAGCCCCACATGATTCTCGCCTCTAATGCCAGCATTTGGGAGGCAGAGGCAGGCAGATGTCTGAGTTTGAGGACAGCCTAATTTACAAATTAACTTCCAGGCAAACCAGGACAACAAAGACAAATCATGCCTTGAAAAAACAAAAATTAATTAATTAAAAATACCAAATTTGTGTCCATGTTACATAAGCTTCTCTCTCTTTTTCTTTTTTATTTGTGGAGAGTTTTTCTCCTTAAACTTTCAGTTTAAAATAACTCAATCACTGCTGGGCAGTGGTGACACATGCCTTTAACACCAGCAGAAGCAGGCAGATCTGGAGGCCTTGGAGTTCGAGGCCAGGCTGGAATATAGAGTGATTTCCAGGATAGCCAAGGCTAAAAAAGAAACCCTGTCTCGAAAAACCAAATGTAAATAAAATAATTCAAACCCGTAGACATGGTGAAAGGTGACTGTGAATAATACTCAAGAGCACTCTTTTTTAGACTAACAAACTGTTATTATTTCTCCACATTTGCCCTCTCTTTCCACTCCCATGTGCATGCATGCACATGTGTAAATATTCATACATGCAGTCTTAATTAGTGGTGGGATAGCTAAAGATACAGTTATTAACTTCCGTGCTCCTGTGGCTGACTCCTTTAGCAGGGAGGCTTCTGCTGGGAGGCTTCTGTGCAGATATACTGCATGGTAGGTGTATCCTGTCAGAGGCAGGCTTCAGGGTGAGCAAAACACAGCAGACCCACTGCAGTCTTTGCCCACAGTGTAACAGGCATTTCATTCTGTCTTAAGGTTCTTCGTCTCTGTGTCATGGCACCAGTTACAGCAGATGAGCACCTACTTTCTTTTTATCTTGATTATGTTTTAAATTGAGGTCTGGTTCACTGGTGTTTGTAGTTAGAACTTCAATGCATACATATACTTTAGGGGACACAATTCAAATAAGTCAGGCAAATAGAAGTCAGCTTCCTTTTAAAAATTTTGGGGTTGGCAAAGTCATTAGGCCCCATTTCTATTTTCATGCTGCATATACAGGACTGTGCCTCACATATCAACATGGACCCTTTTCCTCTTACTCAGCACTTTCAAAACCTTACCCCTTCCTAAGAATCTTCCAGATTCTGCCTGCCACCCACTCTGTCCCAACATCCGCATCATGTGTTTGCCATGTGATACAGATATCATCATATGATCAAACACACCTATATACTTATAAATATACACATCTGTTTATTCAGAAACAATTCTATGACAATCCAACTTTGACTTGGGTATGATGTTTCATATTGTGTACTCTACCTTCAAGCCTTCATAAGTAAGATTTTTTAAAATTATTTTGTTGCTACTTCATAACTACAATTTTGCTATTTTTGTGAATCATAATGTAAATATATCATATGTAAAATATCTGATATGAGATCCCTGTGCAGGTTGTGACCCATAGGTTGAGAAATACTGCTGTGAACAGTAATGAAATCTTGCATCTTTAGTTAGGGTCTTAAATTACTTGCTTCACAAGCTAAACTGATGGAACATAATTGGTGTTGGTCCACCTCTACCAGGTGAACACATTTAAAAAATAGACTGGGAAGTCCCTAAACTGAAAAACTGTACCCTTGATGAAGTTGTGAGGCTGGTGGTCACATGACAAGATACTTCAGGTAGATGCTAGGAAAGCAAGTAGCTGTAAGGAAATGCTGGAGGCCTGTGTCACCTGAGGACAGTGTTGGTAGCCAGCCAATCAGTCTGATATTCCTGTGGAAATGAACTTTGCCAAAATCCCAAATGAGCCAAGAGCATATTTTTAACTTTGTCAAGCATCCTTATGCAGTCAAGTTACCAGCTCCTAAGACACTACAGAGACCCCAGTCCCTTCATATCTTGCCCCTCCAGAACTCTTGGGATAAGTGTTTACAGTAGTTATTTTATGATAATTTATTATGTAAAAAAATTCTAGCAATCTTAGTGTAGCAGAATTAAAGAGTAAGGAAAATAATCCTATACCACTATAATCTCATTAAGTAAATGTCTTTATCTGATAACAAGACTTGAAGAAAACAAAACCAATCACTATGTGTTTATCTCAGCAGGCTTGCCATATAGAATATTAAAATATATAATTGATAATAAAAAGAAAGTGCCTAGGCCCACTGTAATTCTAGGCAATTGCTTCTACTTTGGTCTGACACAATGGAAACAATTAGCTCCCTAATATTTTTTAAAAATGACAAATTATTTGGTGGTTTTATTTTCACTTTTATAGATCAAAAGATAGATGGGTCCTGTAATGTTGTATATATCTGTATTGCAACATCTACAAGTTCTGAACCCTTTAAATTTAAAGTATGATCACTAGCTGATTATTCAATCACGAACCTGTTACAATCATTACATAATGTAAATTCACTTCATGGTTACTATATCTACAATATGTTCTTCTACAACCCAAAATGCAGATAAACACTGAAATCTTACCTTAATATTGTTCCTAATTTGGGTGTGCTGTATAAGAAATATTATCTATTTAGGTACTTTAAATAATTTGGAAGTTGAACTCTTTAGTATTTAAAAAAAGCAAATGCTGCCTCTAAACTACAGTCCATTTTAAGAGTCTGGGAGAAATGATTTGATCATAAATTATGTAACAATGAGAACAAGAAGTTCTAATGTCATTACTCAAAAAATGCTCTATTTTTGCTTCCCATAAAAATATACAGAGTAGTTAGATTAATACCAATATAAAATGAAAGCATAAATATTTAAAATAGACATAAAAACATAAAAGTATATATTAAAAACAGAATAAGTTAATTTTTCTCATTTCTTCTCAGTGACAAATAATAATATTAATTAAGCATATGAGTTCATATTCATTGTTAAAAGGACTCCATTGCCAAATGAACAAACCACTAATGTGTGTGTAGGTCACTTACTTCAGTATGGTTGTGATGAGATCCAGAATGTGATAAAATAATATAGAGTCAAATCATAAAAAAAAATAGGGATAATATCAACAAAGATAAACATACTCAGTTGTTCATTTACTACCAGAACTTTTAAAAATTTCAAAATTTGTCATAAAATGTTTGCATTTTTTATGGGCACATATTTTTGGCATATAGTTTAAAGTTTTTTTTCAACATACTATGCCACGAAGATGCACTTCTTTGGTCAGTAACCCACTGAGAGCACTCCTACCTACAATTGTTCTGTGCAAACATGACTTCAGGGACTGTGCAGAGCAACTGATACCAATTTCTAGGCGATTATAGCATTTCCTTTATATTACTTTATTTAAAAAATGCTAAACTAAATGTAAATTGTTATCTTCAGTTTGCTTTTTAATATTTATTTGTCATGTCAAAACTCCATTCCCCCCATGTAATAACTATTAATCTGTTTGTTGGCTTATTCTGTATGCCGATATTCTTAGGAGGGAAAATTAATTGTATAAAGAACAGAAATCAATTGCCTTATATTTTGGGAATACAAGAAGTCTGAGATTCTGGGAATATCATTTAGGACAGGCCTTCTTGCTGGGTTTTAACGAGGAAGAAGCTGGAAGGCTGAGAGATAGAAAGAGAAACGAAACGAGAGAGACAGAGAGGTGGAGAGACAAAGGGAGACTGACTGGTTTTTCATAAAGAACTCACATGTGAGATAAGGGACCCTCATAAAAGTGTTAATACATCCATGAGGGCAAGATCTCTCAGCCTAATTACTTTCCTAAAAGTGTATTTTCTAATTTAGTCTTGAGTACTAAAATTTCACTACATACACCCCAGGGAAATACTAAAGCCTCCACATAAAGATTAGCAAAAATAAAAATAAATAAATAAAAATCTGAGTTTGTTTCTTTGCCGCTTTCACTTTTTTTTCTTTTTTAGTGTAAATGTGCTGAAAGTTACTGACTAATGCATAGGTATTCAATTAAAACATTTAATAAAGCTTTAGGTGTTTTACATAAACAAACTACAAGGAAAATCAAAATGTGTGTGGCTTCATGCCCATAATCTTAGCAGTTGGGAGGCTGAATTAGAAAGATCATGTATGTTTGAAGTCACTCAGACTACACAGCAAGAAATTATCACCAATCCAAACAAAACCACAAAACAGCTCAGTACGACTCTACTCCTGTTATGGTTTGCGTTTGAAGTGCTCCCCACTAAATTCCAGGGGTGTTATTGAGAAGCTGCTGGGGTGTGAAGGGGTTAGTGTCACAGATGGAGGACTAGACTGGTGTTTTCATATCTGAATTGCTATTAGAAGCTGGAACCTCACTGGAGGAAATAGGTCAGTAAGCGTGTCCTTGAATGGTGCCTTGTGCCACCCACTCCTGTCTTTGGGTTGTTCTGCTGCCATGGAGAGCAGATTCATTCTCCACAGGTTTCCCCTGCCTTAGGCTTGAAGCAATGGATCAAGATGATCTTAGACAGAGACATCATAAACTACTATGAAAATATGTCTCTCTCACTTTAAATTTCTTCCAGGCATTTTGTCACAGTGATGGACAGAAAACGAACACAATTCTATATCAAGAGAATGACCCTTGGCTGCAGAGATAGCTCAGTGGCTAAGATCATATGCTTTCGCAGATGACCAGAGTTCAGTTCCCAGGACTGAAGTCAAGCAGATCCAACTAACTTAACTCCAACTCCAGGAGATGAGATGCCTTCTTCTGGACTCTGCAGGTACTAGCATTCACATTTGCAGACACACACACACACACACACACACACACACACACACACACACGCACACACACACACACACACACACACACACAGAGAGAGAAAATCTCGTCTAAATATATAAATACTACTTGTTTAGTCTGTGTAGTGTTATGCTTTTGAATACTAATGACACCTTTTAAATTTTACTTTTCCTTCATTTATAACATTATTTTTCTTCTTTTCATGTGTGCAAGTATGTAGCATGTACGCATGTATGTATGAAAACGTGTTCAGATGTGTGTGGTCTCGTGTGTGTGTGTATACGTGTATGTACTTGTATGCCCACTGGTGTAGATGTGTGAGGCTGATTCTCAGATTTTTCCTTGATTGTTCCTCCCACTTATCCTTTGAGACAGGGTCTTTTATTCACTCAGAGCTTGCTCCAGGGTTCTTCTGTTCTGCTCTCTAAGGCTGGATTTACAGGTGGGCTGTGTAGCAAGTGCTTTAACTGCTGAGTCATTTCCCTTGTCCCGACTCAATCCTTCTTAATGTACTTTTGAGAGTCATTATGGAAAAATATTGTGGTTAAAAACAAGTGGGTGTTCCTATCTGTGCGACTTCAGTCTGGGTATTTGTGAGCTGATGCTGAGCTTACTGGTTGCCATTTCTCTGTGAACAAAGAATTGTAGGTTTGAATACCAAGTTCTCTATGCTTTGTTTTAGGTCCTGAGGTTTCATGCTAAAATTGAAAATGGAAACCATAAAGTAACTCGGGGACATACCTAACACAAAGAAAGTAGTTAAATAAAGGAGACTTTATGCATATAGAAATGTATTTTTTTAGAGCTCTATATTAGTCCACTGGGTCTCAAACGAAGCAGGGATAATACTGAAGGCTATTAATCATTCCATTTTCACAGTAGTACACCAGCAGGAATTTATTTAGCACAACCACTTGCATTATTTTGACACATTAGATAAAAATTGTTCTGTATAATTGGCCTTCAAACTCCCACTTCCGACAGGATGGTGTGCTAATCTATTATTATTTCACATGATGTGTGCTGTGCGGTCCACAGTGAACATTTCCTCGCTTCAGATCTGCTAATGAAGTAACATTGTGCCATCTACACATTCCCTTTAATCATGTCCCTCTTCTTTAGTGGTGGTTACAAAAGCACAAAGAGAGTTATAATTTCCAGGACCCTTTGTTATGCAAGTGGAGTCATGAAGTCTCAACAACTGATAGGGGTTTGGTGACTTGAACTAGAGTGTCTGGGCACCCCCAGTGAATCCAGGTTAGTACCTGAGAAGGGGAGTTCAAATTGAGGAAAGAAGCAAGGAAGAAATAAGAGATAGAGTCAGGAGGGCATTCAATAAATACGGAATCCACCCAAGTTTTAATGTTCAAAGTTTTTTATACCACTATTAAAAGAGAGGGAGAAGGCAAAAGACTTCTTTTCTAATGATAAAAGGAGAAAAGAGAGTAATTACCTCTTCGTTACCCAAAACATAAAGTAACTATATAATGAGTTAAGTATTCTGTTGTTTAGGAAGGACATGAAATGACCACATCTTAGGTGAAGTGTCCTGTTGCATTTACATCTGAGGCAAGACAGACATCTGTGTTGTTTCACCTTGGAGGAGCAAGGGGAGGTAAAAACTCGTTGACCTTAAGTAAAAATGCATTGGAGTCAGTTCGGTGGGTTACCACACTAGAGCTACAAGTGCATCCCAAATGGCCTCCTTCATCCCATCTTTTTCAAGTAAATGGATCATGCTCTTACTGAAAATGTCTAATGGCTACATTCTGTGAAGTGAGGATAAATTAAAATGGAGATAGGAATTAAAATGGGAATAGGCAAATCACCCTAGGGATATGAATCTCATTCTTTTCCAAGGCACAAAGCAACCTTGCTTACATGTAAGCAACTGTATTGGTTAGCCCAATAATATGGTTGAATATCATTGTCTGGGTTTCAATTTTGGGGTTTCCTATTTCACTCTTTATGGACTTCTTTCATTTAATGCCTACATCTTCTCACCTTGTCTTAAATTTGATTTATAAAAAGAGAACCAGTTATTGAGTAACTCTGAATATTCCCCATATACCAGCCCTCCCTGCTGCTGTGGGCAACCCACCTTACCACGTAAGCGGATATCCTCTAGTTGTGATCTCCCCTACGTCATCAGTTTCTTCCTCTCACTGGGTTATGTATATCATCTTTCTTGAGTTTTGGGCTTCAGGGTGATGTGCGATGAACAGCTCCTCTGTCCCCCACACTCACCCACTGCCTTTCCTCTTCTCCTAGCTGTTATGGTGGACATTCCACCTAAGCTCCCCTCCCCCATCTCCCTCCAAACCCTGAAGCATCTAAGAAAACCTTCCCCCAGAGATACTTAAGGCTACACACCCACAGGGTATTTAACAGACTTTGTTTTCCCAGTCTTCTTTTCCCATCTCCTCTCTGGGGGGCTGGAAGCCCATCAAGGAGCATTGTATCCATTAAATGTGTACTTTTTCTAACTTGGTTTGCTTTGGTGAGATTTAGATTGCTGCATTGGTGGAGAAGATTATAAGTTGTAGAAACTTTTCACTAGCTTCCCAGCAAGACACTTTGGCGACTTGACTATGATTACTGTCTCACACTACTCATCAAAATGGTTGACATTGTTTTGTGTTTGCATTTTGTTATTTTCTCAGGAATATCTCAAAAGAAATCCTTAGTAACCAGTCTGTTCATAATATTTTATATACTAAACCTACAAAATTAACAGAATGCTGATAGTGTTAATGTTCAATATTTCCTGTTGTCCTAAAATGCTGGGATCCTTTCATTTATTGTTACTGTACTGTTCCTTTAAATAGAATATATATATGTATTCCAGACTAACATTAAATTCATAGTCCAGAGTCCTCCTACCTAGGGACAATGTATCTGGAATTAGAGTTGTGTGCCATTATGTCCATCAAAAACCCTGTTCTTAGTCCCCCATATTTTGTTATAGCAACAGAAATCAGACTAACACATTAGCATTTGAATATTCTCCCATTAAAAAAAAATTATCCAACACTCTTTCAACTTTATTACCTTCCAAACTGATTCATGGCAAAACATTTTGAAGAAGTTCCCTGGGTTTATCACAATTCATTGTTAATATCCATACACTGCAATGTCCATACACTGCAATCTTGTTTTTTCATACCAAGAGCTTCACTGAAATTCAAATGTCTGTTTGTTTTCTGTTGCTGTGTTAAATCACCATGAGCAAAAACAACTTGGGAAGGGAAGGGTTTGTTTGGCTTACTGGCTGAACTACAGTCCATACTGAGAGAGGTCAGGACAGGAGTTCTAGCAGGGTCAGGAACATTACCAGGAGCCATGAAGAAAGTGGCTCACAGCATTGCTCCTATCGACTTGCCAAAATGCTTGTCTCAAATTAATAACCATTAACCAAAGCATACATTTTATAGAGAACCTATCATTTTCCATATCATTAATTCAAAACAGCCCTTCAGTTCTTACCATAGATGGTTTAGTCTCATAGAAATATGAGACAGTCTTATGATTTTTCCTATCTTGAATCTTCTGTTTTGTTAAGAAAAGTCTTCTGCTTAAAAACAGTGACACTTGAAGCTAGTTAGGAGCACCTAGATGCAAATTTTACCCAATAGCTCCTTTGTATTTCTAGAATGAAGTATGAACCTAGATCCAAGACTTTTATTTATATCGACTTAATATTATTTTAACTTTTTCTATAAATATTCATGAAGTCAAAACATGAATTTACTTCATCTGGAGAGTTTTAATAAGATGTTTAACTGCTCATATAAAAAGCTCACATGTTTTTTTAAAATCTGTTCATTTTATTTTATTTTGCTCTGGGCAGACAGACCTCAGATTTCTGTCTTCAAAAGCCAGCTAATTAAAATAGTGAATAGAGTCTGGAAATAAAATTTCATACTGTCATATTTAAAGAATGTTTATGCAGTTGAAACAGTGGATTAAAAAATATTCTCGAGCCCTAAGGAATTAATTAAAAGTGAATTAGAATAATGATTACTAGGGTTAGATAGGTCTTGTTGGACAAGATATTTTTGTATTAAAATAATTAGTTATATTCTAATACTTCTATTATATACATTAGGGCATAGTGCTCTCACTGCTCATTTGTAAGTAAAACATTTCCAAGCTAAATTAATCATTAGTTCATTAGAAATTCTTATTGGGTAAAAAAAAATTAATAAAAATACTTTGAGATATGTCTTAAACATCTTAAACATCTTAAAGAAACAGTATTGCCATCAAGAAAAGACAGCCCAACCACAATTGGATTTTTAATATTGATTTACCACTCTTGTGAAGTCTTTTAGATAATGATTTTGGTTTAAACTTCCTAGCAATAAAGAGAATTTTACCCTTATAATATAAGGAAATATTACTGTCTGTACTCTAGAAGATTCTTGATTTTACAGTTTTCAATGTATTGCTAGTAAGAAACATGATAATATTTTGAATGGAGACCATGGTTATGATGCTGGAAGAACATGTTCTGTTCAAGATTTGATATAATATGGGCTAGCACATTTGTATGAGACAAACTCCCATTATTTTTTCATATAACCTGTTATCACAGATAACTTCACTATTTTCCCAGATAACTTAGTAAAGGTAAGCGTTGTAGAAACACCAATTCTGTAGTATCTGTGCAAGGGTAGTCGAAATATTTTTGAACTCTGAGTATTCCACTGAATAGTTGTTAAGTTAAAATTAATACAAATTGTTTGGAGTATTGATTTCAATGTTGTAAAAATATCAACATAATAAATTATATTGCAGAATTGCTAGTGATAATTTCCTATCTTTGAGATAAACACATGCCATTATACCATTAGCCAAAACATGTAAGACATGCTTGCATGTAGCATGCATAAATCATAACCAATAAAGAGACACCCAGGTTCAGGATGTCCCAGGAGGTTTCTGAGTGATCCAAAGTGAAAAACTGTTCTTTGTAAGATGTATGACCGTACTGATGTGGAGGAACTAGCTTATTTTTTTTTATTCACCCACCCCAAGTTTTGTAGTACCAGAGACTGAACTGAAGGTCTTACATATGCCAATCAAGGCTCTTGTCTCCAAAATACATTCCTGGACTTAATTGTAACGAGTACAGGTTTTTCCGCCCGCCACCAGTCTTGTCCCGCCGCTGTGCCAGCCCCAATTAACACATAGAGACTCAGTATTTGATATAATCCTGTTGGCCTGTTACTAGCTTCTTATCGGCTAGCTCTATCTTAATTATTAACCCATTTCTATGTATTTCCACGTGGTCTTCTTACCGAGGAAAGGGGCCAGTGTCTCATCTCCCCAGTCTCTCCATCTTGGCTCCTTCATACTACCTCCTCTTTCCTCCTTATCTCCTAGTCCCGCCTATCTTGCTTTCCTATTGGCCAACAGTGCTTTATTCATTAACCAGTATGAGAAACATATACAGATTGACCCGAGTGTAAGCATCACCTTCCATACCCAACGCTAAATAACTAAAACCAACCCAAAGATGATGACTATTATCCCAAAATTCCAAGGGTAGGGAAAGGGGGCGTCGTTATCTTAAGGTTACTTCCTGCTGAAATGGGACGATGATTGCTCCAAAGGATCCTGTAGGAAGAAAAATTTTTAGCAACCAAATTTCTCAACAGAACTGGCTGTGACATATATATAGCTAGTCACTGTATGGCAGAAAATTGTTGACTGTAGTTCTATTTGAAACTCTGGCCAGGGTGTAATAAAAAGGTGCACCATTACACCTAGCTAGTCATGAGTTGTCTCGAGCAAAACAGTCTCAAACCGGTTTTAGGGTGATGTTTGTAGTTCAGATGCATCAGGTTGAGTCAAGTGGAAACGATGATGTGGGGTCCCATCTTCTTTCCAGAGAGTTCAAAGACTGCTGTTAGGAATCGTTATTATTCCTTGTGGAAAAGTTACACATCAATATTAAAGTAAAATTTTCAAGTTTTAAGGTAGGCATTAGGGAAAGACAACAATAAGCATTAAAAGTATGTGAGAAAATTAGGATTTCAGAGAGAAAAATGCATATAAGAAATGAGTCCCCAGATTTTGTTTTCTTCTGCCTTACGCCAATTGGCTTCTTGATTTAACGCAGAAACCATGAATTTAATCTTAACAACATGCTTGAATTTAGAGAAGGAAAGCCAAATCCAACTCCAAAGCCAGCATTGGTTTACATAAATTGGGACTTCAGGAATACTAGATAGTAGAGAGAAATAGATTTCTGTATAGAAATAGTTTACTACAATTAAATATTTTTTTTTTTAACCATATATCAGATTCTGCTTCATTAAGTGATTGTTTCTGAAGAGCTGTCTTCTCTTCTGTAGGTACCTACATGTTCCGTGTTTTTTGGCTGTTTGATGATAGGTTTTCTCTGTTTTCCTGTAAGAACAAGAAAAGAACACTTCCCCTACCTTTGAGAGGCCTCCGCACACCTCATGGGACCTAATTTGTTGGATGACTGGTCATTTCTCTTCATTAAGATGTTTCTCTTGTTTAACTCGGATCTTGATTAACTTAGGTGGTATCCATAGTTTTTCTTCTCCTGTAGATACAAATGTAAAACCCCTACCCCAACATAACACATATCCTGCTTTCCATTCTGAGGTCAGTACATCCTTGAAGTACACTGGCTGATTTAGTTCAGAAGTTTTTTCTATTGTCCATTGTCTTTCTGCAGCTGTTTTTCCTTTTTCACCAGCATTAAGAAAGTTTAATGTTAATAAAGCATTATGTAATCTGTGTTTGGGTGCCTTGGTTCCTCCTGCCTGCTTATGGAGCATTTCTTTTAAAGTACGATTGGATCTCTCAACCACTGCTTGTCCTGTAGGATTGTGTGGTATACCAGTTATGTGCTTTATCTTATAATACTCAAAAAACTGTTTCAATTTGCTGGAGACATATGCTGGAGCATTGTCAGTTTTTATTTGTGCAGGTATGCCCATAATGACCATTACCTCCAATAGGTTTGTGATAACAGAATCAGCCTTTTCAGAGCTCAGAGCAGTAGCCCATTGAAACCCTGAAAATGTATCTATAGTGTGATGTACATATTTTAATTTTCCAAATTCTGCAAAATGAAACACATCCATTTGCCATATTTCATTCCTATTTATACCTTTAGGGTTATTGCCTGGTGGTAAAGGAGTTTGGTTATAGAATGAGCAAGTAGGACATTTCCTTACTATTTCCTTGGCTTGTTCCCAAGTGATAGAAAAATCCTTTTTTAAACCTTTGCTCTTCACGTGGTGTTTCTTATGAAACTCTGAGGCTTCTAGCACACTTCCTATCAATAAATGATCAATTTCATCATTGCCTTGTGCTAGAGGACCTGGCAGACCCGTATGGGATCTGATGTGTGTTTTATATATATAGGATGAGTCCTCTTTCTGATAGTATCTTGTAACTGTATAAACAATGAAGTTAATTCTGTATTGTCAGGAATAAATTCTGCATTCTCAATGTGTAACACGACTCTCTCTGCTTATTGAG
This sequence comes from Phodopus roborovskii, assembly GCF_943737965.1. NCBI lineage: Eukaryota > Metazoa > Chordata > Mammalia > Rodentia > Cricetidae > Phodopus > Phodopus roborovskii. The sequence continues at coordinate 1,181,087 of NW_026126744.1, read as the reverse complement.
AGTCAGTAACTATATTGAGGGGTTCTTTAAAATCCATAATACCATGAGAATGGCATACATCTGCCTTTTGTACAGAATTGTAAGGGCTTTGAACCACTTTGCTAATTTTTCCTGATTTATAGCCTGCCTTACCTGATTTGTTTGCATCAGTGTAGAATGTATGAACTCCAGAAATAGGTGTTTTTCTTACAATGCGTGGAAGGATCCAAATCATTTTCTTTATGAATTTGATTCTCTCAGTTTTGGGATAGTTGTTGCTAATCGTTCCCAAAAAGTTACTGCAAGCTCTCTGCCAATATTCGTTATCTTTCCATAAGGAGGAAATTTCCTCATTAGTTAAAGGGACTATAATTTCTGCTGGGCCCCTTCCTAATAGCTGACGAAATCTTAATTTACCTTTTATAATCAAGTCAGAGATCTTTTCTATATATGTTTTTAGTTTTTTATTCTGTATATGTGGTAGGAATATCCATTCTAATATGATATCTTCTCTCGGCATCAAAATCCCTGAAGGATATTCTCTAGATGGTAATATAACCAGAATACAGTCTAGGTTTGGATCCACACGGTCCACATGTGCTTCTAGTATCCTCTTTTCTACCCATTCTAATTCCTTCTCAGCTTCAGCTGATAGTATTCGTGGACTATTCAAGTCCTTATCTCCTTTTAGGGACATTTTCACGTTTTTCAAATCATGCCCTTCTACTCCAATAATGGTTTGCAGTTGAGAAATCTCTCCTAGTAATTTTTGAAGATCATTAAGAGTCTGGTAGCGATCTCTTCTGATCTGTACTTTTTGTGGTCTAATTTTCTGTAGACCTATTTTATATCCTAAGTAGTTGATAGACTCTCCTTTTTGTATTTTTTCACGTGCAATTTATAATCCCCAGAGAGGTAAAACTTCCTTTACTTTCTCAAACATTTTTTCTAATATTTCTCCTTTAGAGTCAGCTAACAATATATCATCCATGTAATGATAGATTATGGATTGTGGAAACTGTTTATAAATTATTTCTAATGGTTTTTGTACAAAATATTGGCATAGGGTGGGGCTATTTAGCATTCCCTGTGGCAAAACCTTCCATTGATATCTCTTCACCGATTGAGAATTATTGTAAATTAGGTACCATGAAGGCAAATTTCTCTTTATCTTGTTCTTGTAAAGGTATAGTGAAGAAGCAATCCTTTAAATCAATAACTATAATAGGCCATTCTTTGGGTATCAAAGAAGGCAAGGGCATTCCAGGCTGTAGAGAGCCCATTGGCTGGATAACTTTATTGATGGCTCTCAGGTCTGTAAGCATTCTCCATTTACCAGATTTCTTTTTGATCACAAATACAGGAGAATTCCAAGGGCTGGTTGATTCCTCAATATGTCCAGCATTTAGCTATTCCTGAACCAGGCTTTCTAAAGCTTCTAACTTCTCAGAGGTCATAGGCCATTGTCCTACCCAGACAGGTTCCTCTGTTAGCCATTTTAAAGGTAGGGCTTTTGGTTCCTCGGTTTGTTCAGCACTTGTATTCAGTTTTTGTACCGCCTGGATATTTGGTATCTGTCTTGTATAGTACTTTATAATATTTTTTCCACAATCATGAGGTCGTTTATGGTTCCTATCTAATACTGGAGGAATGTTAATCTGTGTATTCCATTGCTGTAATAGATCACGACCCCATAAATTTATCACTACATCAGCCACATATGGTCTCAACCTTCCTCTCTGTCCTTCTGGTCCTATACATTCAATCCATCTCGTGCTTTGTTTTACCTGAGACAGGGTTCCAATCCCTAAGAATTGAACATTTACCTCATGCAGGGGCCATCTTCGAGGCCAAGATTTATTAGATATGATAGTTACATCTGCCTCTGTGTCCAGGACACCGTCAAACAGTCTATTATTCATCTTAACTATCAATCTAGGCCTATGACTATTTATAGTGGTTTGCCAAAATATACGTTTTTTATTTCCTTCTGTCATGTTTGATTCAACTTCCATCACTAGTTTGTCATCCAGAGCGGTATGAGTTTTTATAATAGGTACAGAATTTTCTAATTGTCCTGTGGGAAATTGTCTTCCACTGTGACTGGGAATGTTCAGACAACCTGTGATGTGGGGGCCTTCGGGAGGCCCCCTAAGGAGTTTCCTGATGGGAAAGGGTTTCCTTGCTTGTCTCTGGTCAATCTACACTCATTTCTCCAGTGTCTGCCTTTGCCACACCTTCTACATAACCCAGGAGGCTGAGGCCTTCTGTTTGATTCATTCCTGGGAGTGTTATTTCTAGGGAAGCTTTGCCTACAATTTCTTTTTAGATGTCCTATCTATAACTGTGTCCTATAACCACAGTTATAACATCTGACATGTTAATATCTCTTCAAACCTTTGGAGATGGCTTCTCCTACCCAATCTTCTAAGTCACCATAGTAAGGAACTCTGTTATCTTGATGTCTTCTCTGACCTTTAGATATGGCTTCTCCTACCCATGCTTCAGTCTTATTGTCATTATACTCAATATTGCCTGTATATAGGACCCATTCATCCAAGGGTGCTGATTGCATTTTTAAAGGCCAAAGCACCTGTTTGCATTGGATATTCGCATTCTCATAAGCTAAAGATTCTATGAGTATTCGCCTAGCATCTATGTCTGCTACCTCTAATTGTACTGCCCTAGATAATCTTTCTAGAAAGACACTAAAGCATTCTCTAGGTCCTTCCCTTATCTTGGTATAGGGTTCTATCCTCTCTCCTAATTCATGAACCTTATCCCAAGCATTCAAAGCTGCTGTACTGCATAGAGACAAGATATGTTCATCATAGGCAGCTTGGGTTTCTGGGTCAGCATAAAGACCCTCACCAAGAATTTTATCTTGGGGAGCTTTATAACCTTTCTTTAAGCCCTGAAGTTCAAGAGCTTTTACTTCCTCTCTCCATAAAGCCCTCCATTCTAATTGAGAGGTGTTTTCAAGGACAGCTGATATTAATTGATCCCAATCCTTAGGAGTTACCTTGTTATTCCTTGCCCATGATTCTAGTAATTGCTTCACATAAGGTGAGTGCATGCCATAAGAGACTACTGCTTCCTTTATACCTTTTAAATCTTTCATACGTATTGGTTCCCACTGATATGCAACGACGCCTTTTGGGTGTTTTTTTGTTGCTGGTTTTTCATTAATAGATACAGGGAAAGCTCCCCTGACACTAAATGGTGTGGAAAATTTTAAATTTTTTTCATGCCCTGTTACCTGTATTTCTTCTTCTGATGTATCAGACTGAAGGTCTTCTAAAGCCTGGAATCTATTCACCATTGTTTCTTTGAGTGGCTGAACTTCTTGAATCAAATAACTTTCTAGAGACTTCATTGCATCAGTCAGTTTTTTTACTTTCTCCAACTACAAATGATTCCATGTTTTTAATTTTCTCATCCTTAGATATTATCTGAATGGCGTGTAAACTGCCTTCCAGAAACAATGTTCTATCTGCTAGCTTGCCATTATCCTCAGACATGGAAGAGATTCTATCATCTAGTCTTTCTATCTGATGTTCCAGTTTTTCAAACTTATTAGTAGCTTCCTCAGACCAGGAATGAGCTATTTCTGCTAGCGTGTTAATGCATTGCATTGTTTCTGTTCTGGTTATTGAGGTATGTGACATGAAACAAATTCTACCTGTCAGCTCTCCAATGCCATCTTCAATATTCTGAACCTTTCTTTCTATACTTTCTATCATTTTCTTTCTATATTCTTTCTATCATTGAATTCTATCATTTTCAATGTTTCGAATCCTTGTTACTAAGTCTCCTATGGTTTGTACAAGTTCCTTATTGTTTGCTGTAATCTCAAACCATTTCTTTAAGAATATCATGTTAATGATGAAACCCATTGCTATTACAAAATAAAAGTACATATTGATCCAGTCATAAATTTCTTCTGCTAAAATCCCTTCTATATATGAAAAAATAATTCCTAAAGTTCTGCATTGTAAAATTATCTGCCATAGTTATGGAACAATTGATCTCAGATATTATATCAGCTTAAGTTGCAAAGGATGTGCACCGCCAAATATTGTCCGGCAGCAAATGATCCTTCTGATTCCGGTCCCTGTAGAATAGCTCTTAACAAACTATGACAAGCAAAATTTTGTTAAAAGGAGACTTGCGGAATTACTGGGAACACAAGACTAACTGCGCAAGCAGGGCGGGTGCCGAGTGGCTCTGCAAGATTGCAAAGTGTAGTGCGGAAATGGGCAAAAAAATGAGAAGCGGTGAATGCCTTCTCAGGTCCTCTTTAGTGGCAAAGATCTCCTTTGCCGTAAGGAAGAGGCAAATGTCCCAAAGCTGTGGTGAGTCCACCTGGTTAAACCCTGCCCACTGGGGAAGGTGGGGGAGGGGAGTGGCCTCTGCCGCCTGGGTGAAATCCAGGTCCTGTGAAAATCCTAATCCCGCTTCTGACACCAGATATCGCGATTAAATAAGGATCAGGATAAACAAATAGGCCGAATAGATGTTTATTCAGGGAGAAATAACTTACAACCTAGACAGATGAACACCAGGAAATTCAACCCGATGCTCTCCTTTCTGAGTCATGCCAGCAAGAGAGATTTTCCCGGCTCTATCTCTGACCTCCTTCCACAGGTCACTTCCGCCCATGGCTCCACCCTCCGATGGGCATGGTCAGTGCCACAGAAGGACTATCTCACTACACTTAATTCTTTCATTCTTTTTCCTTTCTTGAGTCTGGATATCACTAAGTAGCTTGGGCTTCCCAGGAACTTGCTGCACAGACCGGGCTGCCCTGGAACTCAAAGAAATTTTTCTGCCTCTGCTTCTGAAGTACTAGGCTTAAAGGTGTGCACCACCATACTCAGGTACATTCTTTAAATTATGTGCTAGTTATAGAGCTCATTACCTATTCTGATATGTTTTTCTATAAACTTGATATTCTCATGTTATTTTAAAATTATTCTTTTGAGAATTTCGTACGTAAGTACTATGTTTACATAATTTAGGCCCTTTCCTTTTCCACTTTCAACTTTTCCCATGTTCCTACCAATTACATCTCAAATTCATGACCTCATCTTTAATTATTATTGTTTTACACACACACACACACACACACACACACACCCATCACATGCATACACACATAGTACCATATACTATATGTACACATTCATATGTACATGTACTTATGGTCAGCCATTTAGAATTGAATAACTGATCAGGTGGCTCATCCCTGCGCAAACTAATTCTCCCTCTCTCAGTAGCCATTGATTGTTTGTAGATCTTCAGCTAGAAGTATGACCTAGTAAAATATTCTCCACTCAAACTAACATGCCAACTGATGGTGTCATTTTTCAGGTCTGGTTTAGGCAACAATATTGCTGATATTTCACTGATGGTGCAGGTTCTCTGTGATGCCTAGAAGACATCACAGATATTTTTGTCCTTTGGCTCTTAGAATCTTTCTTCTTTTTTCTTCAATTTCCCCTGAATCTGAAGTGTAAGGGGTTGCACTGTTAACCCATCAACTGTGGCTGAGTATCCCACAGTTATTTATTCTCTGCATTTTGGCCAGTTATAGATCTCTGTAATGGTCTCCATCTATTGCAAGAAGAGGCTTTATTGGTGGGTCTTGAGAATTACACCTATAAGTGCAGCTTATAAAGGAATCCTTTAATGTAAGAAGTAATACCAAACCATCAAAAGGCAGCTGACAGGATGTGAAATAATGTCAAAAATTTCATATTCGTGTATAGACATTATGTCTTTCTAATATATATTTGAGTAGATATGAGAAACTTCTATTGATGTTTCAAAGTGTAAAATTTTTCCTTAAAGTACTGTAAAAATATTAAATATTTATCTGAATTAGGAAAAAGATTACTATTTGTTCAAAAGACTGATATTCAGAGAAAAATCCAAACTAAGGAAAAATGAGAATATTCTTGAGAAGTGTCTTGATGAATCAAGTGTGACAGATTGGAACGAGAAACCATAATCTGGGATACATTTTCTATATACAAACTTATAAAAATATAAGTTAGGATGCAAACAATAAATAGCAATAAACCCACAAAGAAAGAAAAATAACATAGTTTTTAAAAAAAATGGGTCAATAAAACTAACAGGCATTTCCTGAGCCAGAAAATAAGAACTGTCAAAAAACCATGACTAAATGAGCACTCTAGTCAAATGGAGACATACTATTCAGAAGGCTTTTAGACAGACAAGTATATGAAGCTACAGAATATATATCAATCAGTGGGCTAGGACACTGGTAAAATAATTCTGCAAGTTGTTTTTTCCTTATGTTGAAAATGGTAGTATCTGAAGAGCTTCTCTCCTAAATGTGTACCATAGATAAAAGTATAAGAACTTCACAGAAGCACTGTTCATAACAAAAGCATAAAAAACAATACAAATACCTATTGAAGGAAAGGGAGTTGAATATTTCTGTAATGGAGACAAAAAAATGAACTACAACTACACACAGCAACAAAACTTGGTCTTTGCATATTTTAAATAAAAATTACAGGTCATGAACTAAAAACAAAATGGTTTTAATAAAGACAGCCTTATATCCATCCACTTTTAGAAAATCTATAATGTAAGTCAAAGCCATTGTTTATTTTTGTGTGTTTTAGTTATTTTCAAAGTGTTTTTTTATTTTTAAAATTGAAAATAATGTTATATAATATATTCTGATCTCAGTTTCTCCACCCTCAACTCTTTCCAGATCCTCCCACATCCCCACCAACCCAACTCCATGCCCTCTTTCTCTCTTTAAAAAACAAACATGCCAGAATAGAGAAACAAACCAACAAAGAATAACAAAGAGAAAATACAACAACAACAACAACAACAACAACAACACACACACACATACACACACTGCATAAAAACCCCAAATCTTTCCTCCTCCTTTAATCCCTTAGGGGAGGGATTTGATGAAGACATTCCATTTAGGATTGACTGTTCCAACTGTTCCAAAGTCTCTTACTCTTTGAACTTTGTTCAGTGTTAGTATCTGGGTTAGTTTCCATCTGTTGCAACAGGAAGCTTCTCTGATGATGGCTGAGTATTCACTTTCTGACATATGGGTATAACAAGATGTCCTTAGGGGTCATTTTACTGCTGTGTACTTTCAGAAGAATATTAGTGCTCTGTTTCTCCCTAGGCCATGGCCTGTCTATTCTGATTCTTGGCTATCTGGGCAGTCAGGCATGGGTTCCATCTTGGGACAGTGTCTTAAATCCAATCAGAAAGTACTTGGTTACTCTCACAGCATTGTGCCACTATTGCACCACCATAGCATACATTGTAGATTTCAAAGATTGTGGCTGGGTTTATGGTTACCTGTCTCTTCTAATATCATGCAGAGTACTTTCCAGTACTATGAACACTAGTCAGTGGTAGTGAAGGCGGCAGTTAGGCACCAATTCAAATTCTCCATGTTAAATGAGACATGTAAGTGTTGACTTCATCAATAGGGTCTTACCATCAGATCAACCAATAGCCTTAGTATTAGCCTAAGTTGTTTGGGGGATTCCAAAGGGCCCCTTTTCACCAACAACTCAAGATCCAGCTACACTACTCTTGGGTATATACACAACGGACTCTACATCCTACTACAGAGACACTTGTTCATTGCTACTGTTAATAATAGCCAGATATTTTGAACTGCTTATATGTTCTTAGTAGGTGAATAGATAATGAAAATGTGGTATATTTGCACAATGGAATATTATTCATCTGTTAAAATAGCAAATTTATAATATTTGCAGTTAAATGGATAGATGTAAAAAAAAATCATCCTGAGTAAGGGGAACCAGAACCTAAAAGAAAAATATTGTATGTATTTTCTTATATGTGAATATTATCAGTTAATCCTTCAATAGGCATGGTAAATCTATATAACTACAGAGACTAGGTACAGAATAAGAGAATAGAGTAGGAGACAGGATCTCCCATGTTAGAAGAAATTGTCTATACAGTTAGTGACTGGCAGGGGACTGGAGTGAGAGGATTAAATGGGGAGGTATGGGAAGAGAGACAACTAACACTAGGGGCCATATGTGACATCATATAAAAACTTACTATAATGGAAGGTTCTAAAAATATACCCATATATGAAAGAAATCTAAATGTAGTCACCAAATAAAATAGGAGACTGTGCCCGCAAAATATATCTTTTGCCACCAAGTAAAATATCTAGTCCCAGGAATGTGTTACATCTACTTGAGCCAATGTACTATTGTTTTTTAACTCAAATGTGTGATGTAACATGTATAGACCCACAGACAGATATCAGGGTTAAAGCTGATGATCAGAGAAGCAAAGCAGCCATACTACCAGAGAGCTCTTACTTCTACCAGGGCTGAGGTTATCCTGTTCAAAACATGGCTAGAGACTAATTCCCCAAGACTGAATGCCAGGTATGAGACCCTGTTCCTGTCTTATATACCTCTCTAGTGCTGGGATTAAAGGTGTTAATTATGTTTCTCTTTTAGACTGGTTCACTCTCACATGGCCTTGAACTCATAGAGATCCATCCTGTCTCCTGAGTCCTGAGGTTAAAGGTGTGTGCCACCACTTCCTGACCCCAATGGTCGTGGCTAGCTCTGCTTTCTGATCTCTAGTCAAGCTTTGTTGTATCATAAACATTGCATCAGCATGATGTGGGATCTTTTGGGGAGAAACTGGGGCTTACAATTAGGTTGTCCTTTTCAGAAACAATAACAGTGCACATTGCCATATGTGAATGTTTAAGAAAAAGTACAAAAAAAAGTTATAAGGTTATATGAATTAGAATAGTGACTCCCAGAGGCTGGGAGGTGAAGGGGAGGAAGACAAAGATAGAGGGCAAATACTCAAAGTCAGTCTGATGGAAGTAATCCGTTCTAGTATTCTACAGAATAGTGGGGTGACTACAGTTCACAACAACCTAGTTCATAATTCATGGAGAGCTCAAACACAACACAACGATATGGAGAGTATCCCCATTTTATTGAACTATAGTGTTCATATATATACATGTATATATATATGTACATATGTGTGTATGTGTATTGAAATGGTAACTGCATGCCATTGAATACTTACTAGGTAGTAATCCAAATTTTAAGAAATAATTTAGGAAACAAAGTTTAACCATCCTAATTAATCATTACATATTTTATAAATTTATCAAATTACTGTACTGAACTCCATATAATTGTACAATTAAAACAATAAATTTAAAAACAAAAAGCAACAGGCATTCCTGAAAGCATGGAGTTCTTCATCTGTGGGTCAGGGAATGTTTTTTTTAATCACATATATCCTTTTTTTCTGTTTTCAAATATTCTTTTATAAAAACAAAAAGATGGAAGGCAGTAAGTAAACTCATGTATTTTGTTCTTTCTTTTTCTGTCTATTCTTATTTATTTATATTCTTAAAATGTAATAGCTCACCTAACACTGAAGCAATTCTGGAAAGTTCTTTCTGACATCTCATCTGATGTGTCATTTCTTCTGACCCAAAGGGTTATATGCCCCTGCTCCCTGAACTTCCTTTAATCTCAAAAGATTATCAAAATGGTCTCATAATTAATTTTGACTCCATTCCAACATCCCCTACTGAGTATGGCTCTCTATGACCAGAGGATCATTTTGCTTCAGTTTTCACTGAGTTCTGCTGTCTTGGCCAGTAAGTACTATACCATAGATCTTCATGATGAAAATGTTCTATATATGTTCTGTCCATATGGTTGTTCCTCACCATATGCTTTTGATACTCTGGAATGTGGTGACATTAGAGAAGTCAATTTTTAATTTTGTATTTTTATAATTGATTTAATTTTAATCAGTTTAAATCAGTTTAAACCTAAATAGCCATATGTGCCTCTGTGTTAGATAGTGCTGGTCCAAACAACAGCTTCTTGTATTTAATTTCAATATAAATCTCTTTGCATGTATTTTAAATTATACAATAAAGGTAGGAATAGACATACAATTACATGTAATGTATACTTATTTTCATTTCTATTTACAAGTTTGTGGAAGATTTTGAAAAGAAGTAATTATAGATTCCATTTTTTGTAGCCACTTTGTAAGTAAGTGAAATGAATTTCTAAATTAGTTCTTTAAATGCTGGTTTTCCCCAAATAGGTAAGGAAACCATTAAATAGTTTCTGAATTATTATGTGCAAATATACAGGTTAAAAGTGTGTTCCTAACACTCCTCCATTGATGGTGGGAATGCAAACTTGTACAGCTACTTTGGAAATTAGTATGATGGCTTCTCAGGAGTTTATCTACCTGAAGAACCAACAATTCCACTCTTAGGCATATACCCAAACAATGCATGCTCACACCACAAGGACATTGGTTCAATTATGTTCATAGCAGCATTACTTGCAATAGCTCTCAAGTGAAGAGTGGATAAAGAAAATGTGGTTCACATATACAATGGGGTACTACTCAGTGCTAAAATACAATGACATCTTGAAATTTGCAGGCAAATGGATAGAACTAGAAGAAATCATCCTGAGTAAGATAAACCAGACACAGAAATACAAACATGGTATGCTCTCATTCCTTAGTGAATATTAGACATAGAGCAAAGGATTACCAGCCTACAATCCACACCTCCAGAGAAGCTAGGAAACAAGGAAGAGCCTAAGAGAGGCATGCATCCCCCACCCCAGTCCAGAAGGGGAAGGGACAAGATTGCCTGGGCAAATTGGGAGCATGGGGGAGGGAGAAAGAAGAGGGTAGAAGGGGAAGGAGAACATGAGGGATCATTAAGGTCAAGTTGAGGGAAGAACAGAGAAGGAGAGTAAGAAAAGAGATACCTTCATAGAGGGAGCCCTTATGGGCTTAACAAGAAAACTGGCATTAGGTAAATTCCAAGGAATTCATAAGGATGACCCCAACTAATAGTAGAGAGGCTACCTCAAATGCCTTTCCCCTATAATGAGATTGATGACAACCTTAAAAGCCATCGTAGAGCCTTCATCCAGTAGCTGATGGAAGCAGAAGCACAGATTCATAGCTCAGCACTGATCTGAACTCCTGGAATCCAGTTGTAGAGAAGGAGGAATGATGAGCAAAGGGGTTAAGATCATTCTGGGGAAACTCACAGAAGCAGCTGACCTGAGCAAATGGGAGCTTAGGACTCTATTTAGAGTGACAGCTGGGAAACCAGCACAAGACAGAACTAGACCCCCTGATCATGGGTGTCAGCTGGGAGGCCTGGGCAGTCTATAGGGTGCTAGTAGTGGAATCAGTATGTATCCCTAGTACATGGACTGGCTTTCTGGAACCCATTCCATATGGAGGTATAATCTCTCAGCCTTGTTACTGGGGGGTGGTAGGTTGGTGTGGGGAGGACCTCATTCCTGCCCCAAATGATGTGACAGACTTTGATGATTCCCCATAGAAGGCTTCACCTTTTCTGAGGAGTGAATCAGGGGTAGGATGGGGGGTAGTGGGAGGACAGGAGGAAGAGGGAACTGGTATGTAAGATAAGATTGCTTTTAATTTAAATTTTTAAAAAAGTGTGTTCCTAACAAGCCAGATAACTGGAAATTTTCCAGTTTATCACAGTGACAGTTTGGTTTACTTTTTTATTGTTTGCTCGAAAGTGACAAAAACCCAAATCAAACTGACTTGAGAAGAAAAGGACACTATTGTCTTAAAGGTTGCAATGTCTGTGTTTGGACTTGAGATCATCCAGGGAGCTGTGGTCTGCAGTGCCTCAGAGAAATAAAATGACACAGAGAAATTGTGCAGCATTTTCTTGGGTTAGGTTTATGATGGGAGATGCCATTCTGTAAATGTTTCTCATACTGGTTAATATATAAAGCACTGTTGGCCAATAGGAAAGCAAGACAGACGGGACTAGGAGACAAGGAGGAAATAGGAAGTAGGAAGGGGAGATAGGATGGGGAGCCTGGAGAGAACAGAACCGCCATTCCTCTGCTCTCCGTAAGACCATGTGGAAATACATAGAAATGGGTTAATAATTAAGACAGAGATAGCCGATAAGAAACTAGCACCTGGCCAACAGCATAATATCAAATACAGAGTCTCTGTGCTTTATTTGGGGCTGGCACGGCAGCGGGACAAGAGCAGCGGCGGGAGGAAAAACCATACTCGTTACAGGTTTATACTTGGAATCTTCCTGTGGAGTTACTTTCCCATGAATGAGCGCTGTTCTCAGACACAAAGTGGACTGTGTGTTTCAATTCTGTTTCTGAAGTTCTGGGTCCTCTGGATAAGAGATGGCATTCCCCTATTGTTTCAGTAAAACCCTAGTTTGCTCCAGTGAGGCTGTTGGGGTTCATTCCCTTCCTAAGTAATCAGAAGGAATGATATTATTGGTGTGCTTGGGAAGAGGAGAACTTACTCCTCTGAGACACTTGAAATGAGTGTGGAGGGTTTCCCAAGGGAAGACCAAGCTACAGTCAATAAGGAAGGGAAATAGGTAGGGAGTGGCTGAAACCCCTTGAATGTCCACTCCACCTTTGCATGGTGTCATTCTGAGCTCTTCACTTGCTCTGGATTGTTAACGTCAAGAGCCCTTTTTGTAAGCAGTTTGTTTTCTCTGTGAGTGTCATTACAGACTGCTTAAAGTAAACCGACCGAGAGGCGTTACCCAAAGAAATTCCAGTGTTTTGTTTATTCCACTAGCTCTACAAAAAAAGCAATCTCAAAAACTAGTGCTAATTTATACTCCATGTTTTTCTAGGACATATCTGGGTTGTCAAAAATGAAATCCCAGCAACTCAAAAGCAGTAATTCTAAGATACATCAGATATTACAACTATCAATAAATCTGCATTCATGGTGTAAAAACACAGATATTACCCAGTGTCCTCTAAATGGCTACACAGGGAATAAAGCTCTTTTCTCACAGTGGGGCACTTTCAGAACTATGAATAGGTGATAAGTGACATGCATATTTCTGGGGGTGGGAAGGATTTACTTTGCTAAATTTGTTTAAATCATTTAAGAATATTCATTAAGAGGTGAGGATGGCAGAAATGGACACAACACAACTAAAAGCAACAGGATATGGATGATTGGGAAGTCATCAAATAAATAGAAATTCCAGTGTTCAAAGCTATACAGTAAACTACATGTCACTTGAAAGAGAATGTCACACATTTAAAGGACGAAGAGGAAAGTAGTGCCTTCCCTGGTACTTGGAACTGACGACACGTCAGAGGTGAAGACCTACATCTGTGTGACCCTCCATTTTAAAACCTCCCTCACTAGCCTGTCACGGCAAGGCCTTCCAGTTGCAAGGGTTCTCTTCTGACTCGTTTTATGGTAGATACACAATAACATATGGAAGGGCAATTCCTAATACCATATTTTCCTTTATTTACCCTGAGGTCACTACAGATGTTTATTACAGATACCTTTCTTTGAGTCATTTGTATAAATATACTTTATAACAGCTTGAAGAAAGACATCCATTTCAGGTTTCTCTTTGAGACTGTTTCTTTGAGTTTATTTTACTTTATTTTATTTGAAGTAGAGGGGAAACACTCAAAATCAACATCTATCCACAGTAATACGTGAAAGAGCAAAATACAATTTAGGATGTTTTGAGAGTCGAATGGTTTCCTTTAACATAGCAAAAGCCCAATTTTAATGTAGTCTTGTATAAATAAATATCCACATTTCTTCAGTCATTTCTATATATTCTGAGTTTCAACCAAACTGAGCCAGTACCACTGTCATTTGACAAGTGGTATTTTGGTATAAACTCCAGTTACTATGGGGGCACTTTAAGGACATACGATGAGAAACTTAACATCTCCAAGACAGGGGAATGGTCAGGGGAAGGGTACACAATATTTTCTATGCTGTAGAAGAAACACAAGCTTAGAACATATGCCTGTCCATGTTGAACGGTTGCCTAAGTTGATAAAAGCAAGGAGATTCATCCCCGCATGATCACAAGCTAATCAATCTTTCATAAAAACTGTATTAGCTAACATCTCCATATCCTTATGGAAGGCAGAGAGAAAGAGACCATCATATACGCTCACAGACACAATCCCCATTACTTTTGCCTCCAAAACTGAACCTTACAGACAGGAACAGCTGCTATACTCTAAACAAACATCTTATTGTTAGCTCAACAAACACCTAATAAAATACCAAGTAAAGTAAATAAAAGAGGCTTTTGGTTGTTTCTTTTTTCCTTCCTCCCTTTCTTTCTTTCTTTCTTTCTTTCATTTCTGTTTTTAAATTTTGGTTTCAAAAAGATGTAATTCATACTTATGGACTCCACAGTGTGCTAGTGATTTGAGAGTAGATTATCTAAGATCTCAGCTTGGTCCCTACTGGGAAGGAGTGCAGCATAGGGCAGAGAGCCCCATGCTCTGCTGCTTTCTCTCTCTTTTGTCTTCTGAAACATCTTCACCCTATAAATTTCCTAATGCTCTCTCTTCCTCATGTGGTGGCAATAAATTACTGCTTGATCTTGTTCTTTGGGAAGAATGATAAAGAATTGGTACCTCTGGGCTTGTTTCTTGAGGATGGGGTCTGGGGAAATGCCTGGGTTGCTAGCCCTCCAGCATCAGATCAAAAAGAAAATCCTGCAATTTACAACCAGATAGATAATCTCCTGCAAGTGGATTTTATATACTATGTGAACTGAGCATTCATGCATGGCCAAGGATTTCCACAAGGTGTTTGTATTTTATTTCATGTCAGGCTCTAGACTATGAAAGATAGGGGTATATTATAAGACCCCAAATCCTTGCACTTTTATAACATATTAATTCTTATTCTCTCATGCCTTTCTTCTCAAAGATTGCTGAACCCAACTGATCATCAGAACCACTGGGAGGCTTTCATTCCGATGTGACTTTTTTTTTTTAAAAAAGATAACTTTCTAATATTCTGGCAATTGCATAGGTTTAGAAAATATTATACCCTGAAAATAATGAAGCCATTCTAATCGTGAGCATCATTCTTCATTTGTTGTTTTATACAGAAATGTGCCTATTTCATCTTCTATTGTAAGATTTCATGCCTTGAAAATTCCTTGTCTCAGGGATACAATGTGAGGCTATGTGACTGAGAGGAATGTACTAAAGAGGATGAAGGTGGCCACAGTCTTAGATTTGTGAAGATGGTTCAGTCGGTTAATTACTGTTTCATAACTATTAGTACAACCAAGAAATCATGGTCAGTGGTGTATCAGGTGAAAGAACAGGGCAAGAAGGGTGCACAAATGGTGAGGTGGTTAATTGTTAAAATTTCAAGAGAGTTTCAATGAAGACCTTTTCTTTGAAATTCATGTACTCAATAATAATGGTTAGACTCCATAAACAATCAGAAGAAACAGGAAATTTTGACAGGCAAGTGACTTTACTTGTATGTGTTAGAAAGCTCTGTCTCTGCAGGCAAGATAGCTCAGTAGGAAAGATGCTTGGTGCCAAACCTGATGACCTAAGTTTCATCCTCAGAACCCACATGGTAGAAGGAGAGAATCAATTTCAGCAACTTTCCTCTGAGATGTACATGTGTGCTACAGCACTCACCACACTCCCACAAAGCAAATAAATACATAAATTGAAAAGAAGAAAGAGTCCTTCTGTCTTGGGGCAGGGGAGATAGCCTAATCAGTGAACTATTGGCTATGTAATCATGAAGACTCAAGTTAGGTGCACAGTACCCATGAAAAAGCTGGGTACAGATGGTGCGTACTTATATAAATCCAAGTGCTTGGAGGTCAAGATGGGAGTTGCCTAATGGCTAGTCTAGAGAATTGAGTCAGGGTGTCCCAGGTTCAGTGAGAAAATCTGTCTCAAAAAAATGAAAGGTAGAGAGAAAAGGAGGAAGACATTCAACATGAGTCTGTGTACATGTTCAATCCCAAAATGTGTGCATGCACAAACACACACACACATGAGAGAGAGAGAGAGAGAGAGAGAGAGAGAGAGAGAGACAGAGAGAGAGAGAGAGAGAGAGGGCCATCATCTATCTAGCATCAATACATACTCAGTGAAGGCAGCAAGACTATTAGGAAAAACTGTAATGATCTGGTAATAATAATGATAGACAGCAGTTGTAATTATGGACCGGCTGTTTTTCATAAGCTTAGTCTGTGCTAAAAATATATAAAAACACATTCCATATATTTTAGAGAATTCTAGAGAAAGTATCTAGAGGTAAGGTAATAAAATTAAAGGTAAGCACAAAGAAAAATGCTTGGACATGTAGAGATCAGATTTGAAAAACAAATGTGAAGATCACCAAGATGACCTTTTTTTGACAAATATAGATTTTGAAAGAGCAGTTAATTTAGCATATTACCACTTCCAGACATGGAAGGTACTTATTTTTATACAATTTATGATTTCTAGTACTATTAGTACTTTTTATTCTCTTCCCGTAATTAAATAATGACCGTTGTGGCATTTAAAATCTTTGTTGTCACAAAGAAAACTACCATTTATGTTCAGTACAGTCTTTGACTTACAAGTTGTTGAAAGGACAGAAGGATGCTGGCAAAGGATGAGGATTTAGTCAGGTTTTGAAGAATTAGTTGACCGGAATGGACACCCAGAAATAGATAAAAATGGAGAATTTGTTAAAAGAACAATATTTTTTACATATGCTTAATGTGTTCTGCCACTGGTATGTTCAAATCTAAAAATAAAAATACTACCAAATACTGGATTAAAAGAAATAATAACTGTTACCAACTTAAAGTGTAATATGAGCCAACAAATCATATGGTCTTAGGATTTCTACAGCTGTGAAGAGACACCAGTGCCACATCAACTCATATAAAAAGTTTAATAGGGGTTGTTTTACAGGTTCAGAGGTTTAGTCTATCGTCATCATGGTGGGAAACGTGGAAGCACACAGGCAGACATAGTGCTAGAGAAAAGATGAGAGCTCTACATCTACAGCAGCCAGCAGAAGGAAGCAAGAGTCACACTGGGCCGGGCTTCAACATCTGAAGCCTCAAACACACCCTCAGTGACATATTTTGTAGTCAAATTTTTCTTTGGTTTGCCAGCTCCCAGTAATGACATGGAGACTTATTATTAATTATTAAAGTTTGGTCTTAGCTTAGACTTGTCTCACTAGTTCTCATAACTTAACTAAACATACTTTTATTAATCTACATTCTACCACTTAACTTTTACCTCTCTCTTTGTGTGTCTGACTCATTCTGTATCTCCTTGGTGTCTTTCTAATGCCTAGATTCAGCTCCTAGTTCTTCCCAGTTTATTCCCAGAAGTCCTGACTTAACCTTTGCCTAATCATTGGCTTTCAGCTGTCATTACATCAACCACAGCAATACATCGTCACACAGTGTACAAATATCCCCTTCTTGCCCAAATAAAAAGGAAAAGTTTTAACTCTCACATAGTAAAACTATATACAATAAGGACAATTATCTGGTAAGAATTACAGCATCCAATCTATTAGTATTGACGAAGTCCTTGTCCAAAATTTTGCTTAGCTTTCTTAGGCCCTATGTTTGCGTAGTTGAGCTTTCATATTGGATGCCAATACTTCCTGCAACAAAGCCAAACCTACTACAACAATGCCACACCTCCTAATAATGCCACACCCAGTGATCAGGTGACCAAGTGTTCATATCTGTAAGACATGGGAGCCATCTTTATTCTAACCACCACATACACCAAATAAAAGATTCCAGATATGTGTTATTTCCAAGGAAGGGAGAATAAATGAGGGATACCCACTAAAATTAAGATTTATTTAGTTAGTTATTTTTGTGGAGTGGGAATTTAACCTGTGACTTTGCAAATGCCAGGCTAGCATTCTACCACTGATAAACAACCTCAGGCCTTTAAACATTGCTGATAATTAACAAAAGTAACATTAAATCAACAATAAAGAAAGTGTAAATATGAATACAGCATAAAAAAGCATGGGGAATTGAAACTTTTGTGATTTATACTTGGATAAAGATAGGAAATACATAAAATCAGGAAGAATACTAGTGTGCTGGTAGATGGAATTTTTAGTTTAATTCCAATAATTTCACTAAAATATTTAAGGCACTTTGGATTCATAGTTATAATCAGGTATAGATATGAACATTGTTGTAAAAAAAAACTTGGTTATAATTCTTTAAATGTGAGCCTTCATATAACGTTATCACCATTTGTAATTTATTTAATACTTTTTTTGAAACCAAGTTTCCTTTGCAAGATAGTTTTTCCTCCATGCAAGGAGAATTAATTCTAGGCTTTTAAATAATAATGTATGCTATTCTTGGTGATATTACAGACATTGAATAGCTAATAGACATTCTTCTTGACTTCAACAGTTGCCATAAAAGCTAGGAAGTAATATTTTAGCTCTGTGGTCCATGCTTAAAAGTACTTACCTTAAACATTAATAATAAACCTGTCATGCAGTTGCAAACAAGATTCTCTCCTTTCTCCTCCACAAAAGTCTTTCCAGATCGAGTGGCTCCTCAAAATGTGTGTGTGTGTGTGTGTGTGTGTGTGTGTGTGTATGTGTGTGTGTATTTGTGTCTGTGTGTCTGTGTGTAAGGCATTCAAAGAGCAGGGTGCTTTTGACAGATACATAAGCATTGCCAATGCCTGGTTTGAAAAAGAAATTTCATTGATAGGTACTAATACATGACAGTTTTATTTACAATAAAATGTAGTTTATCTAAAGGTCACTGTCAATGTTTAAAACAGGAAGAGCAGAATGAAAGCAAAGGGACCTAAGACTGGACTCCAATGCACCCAAAGTGATCTTTTCTTTCTTTCTTAACTGACAGGAAAAATAAAGCAACTCAGCTATGGAAATATAATTCTCAATGCAGTGCACACATATCTTAAATTCCTCTTTCCATCACATACAATTGCAGTGTTATGTTGGTAGAAGCTCTCTCGGTGAGATATTTTATTTTGGGCACATTATATTCAGTGATATCCTTGACAGTTTGCTTTCCTGCATCTCTGAATGCAAATAGAATCCATCCATGGTTTGCTCTTACTCACTTCCTGCAAAGTCATTCAGAGTGAATGGCAGTGGCCGGAGACACCTTTGCTTTGCAATGAATAGTCAATGAAACAATGTGGGGAGGTCATTTAATATAGTTTTAATCGATTGCTGCCTTTGCCTTTCCGGCCGAGCTGTTGTGCAGAAACAGATTTTTAATTAAATAAATAGCTGGGTCGACAGGCAGGTGCTTCTGGGCAAGCAACCTGCCCCTAGATGTGGTTTGCAGTGGTTGCTTGGCAACACAACATAGACAGTCTCTGAACAACAGCTGCACCCTCTGTTAGTAGCTAGCAGATGCTCACACCTCAGAGAATGGCGTCAGAAATAATGATTTCTGAATAATAGCTCAAGAAGCTCTCTAATAAATAGGGAGGAGGGAAGCCTGAGTAATAAAGGTCAGAGAATCTTTAGCCTGTTTTAGCAAAATTGCCAGAAAAAAAAAGGCAAAAAAAAAAAAATACCCCTATACCCTATAAAAGTAAAGGAAAAAAAATCAACATATAATTTATAAAGAAAAGATAGGAATGCTTCTTTATATCTATCTTCATTTCATTCTTTCAATAAACATCTATGATAAGTGTTGATACAGCAAGCAAGCTGCTAAGTTTCAAGTAATTTAAATTACATAAATATAAAGTTCTATGATTAATTTAGTATGCAAATTTGAAACTGTGTGGCAAATAGAAACTCTAGACAAAATGTTTAACATAGCATAAGATAAAATATGTGTAATATAATAACTGTTACTACCAGCAACTGGTAGCTATGTCAGTTTATAACTACATTTTTATACAATGCTTACAGGATCGTGCTCACATTTAATACAATCCAAAACTTGAGTCATCTGCCTTACCAAAACTAATTAAAAATAAATTATAGTAGTGGAAACTATGAATCTCTGTGCTAATAAGAATGTGTAATTAAGTTGTGATGAACCAGACCCCCTACTATTTTATTAGGATCAGATTTATTCCATGTCATGAACATATGGCCCCAACTTTCACTTGGCTCTTGGTATAGAGTTAGATGAAATTATTAGAGTACTTGCTATATTCATTTTGGCAAAACAGAAGATGTGCTTTAACATTATCTAATAATACAATATTTATGTTTTCAAGACGTCCTACAATTCCAAGTCAGTCTGTGTATGTGGTGGTGTTTTTTTCATTCATTTTCTTTTTGCTCCTGGCTGTCTTCCTATGAATACATGGGTATGGAAACTGATGGACAGAATCAGACTGATGTAATCACACAGATGAGACTGCATGTACCTTCCTGTGACAACACGATCAGATTTTCCCTATGATTGTGACAAGTGGAGTGCATGTAATAATGAAACCTCTCTGACACATAAATATCAGTAGATTTTATGATTTTCATAACATTTTCCAAACATAAAGTATATTCTTTCATATTTATGTTCTAATAAAATATATGTTCAAATATTTAAGTATGTATATCAGTATTTTCCTATTAATATTTGGATAAAAGCTATTTGTTTTTTTTTCTTTTAAATACTTCAAGCCTTAAGTTAGCTAAACAGCATTTTATAAGATTTCAGATGCTTTGAATGATCAGTTCAGTCCTTTTACTTTGTGTGTGTGTGTGTGTGTGTGTGCTATGTGTATATTTGTGTGCATGTGTGTGTGTGTGCATGCACATGCTGAGGGTACATATGGAAAATAGAGGTGAACCTTGGTTATTGTTTAGTAGGAACTGCCTACTTTGTTTTTGCCAGAGATGTTAACTGGTACTGAAGGCTCATGGATTAGACTATGCTGCCCAGCCATTGAGCCCCAGGGATCCATCTGCTTTCACCTCTCCAGTGTAGGGATTATAAGCATACACCATCCTATCTAGCTTTTTACATGGGTTCAGGGGGATTGAGCATGCACAGCCAGCACTTTACCAAGTGAGCTGTCTCCTATCCCTAGTGAAGCTCTTTAAAAAGAATAAACATTGAAACTCCAACAACTGAATATATAAATTGTGACATACCACTGAGTTAATTCCATGGTGAGTAGCTAAAATGAGTTAATCATGTTGAATTAACAAATAAATTGTGCATAACCTGGTGTTTCATAATCATCTCCAGAATCCCTGTGAATCCCATGAATCAACAAAGACTCACATTCTCTAAACGGCCTCATTTTCAAAGACAATACTTTGGACTCGTTTCTGTAATTCATTACTGGAGAAATTTATTTTAAAGCCTATAGACTTAAGCAAGAGGTGGCCCAGCCTTCTCCCCAGAGCATGAAACTGGCCATGGCGTTGCTTAGCAGCAACTGCCATTGGTAGTGATGATCACTGTCTTTTAGAGGGGTTCACGGGAGTATAGTGTCTGAATGTTTCTCTC
Source organism: Phodopus roborovskii (assembly GCF_943737965.1). Taxonomy (NCBI): domain Eukaryota; kingdom Metazoa; phylum Chordata; class Mammalia; order Rodentia; family Cricetidae; genus Phodopus; species Phodopus roborovskii. Next base: position 1,159,720 of record NW_026126744.1, on the reverse strand, counting down.
TGGGGAAAAAGGGGGAAGAAAGATTTTTCAAGGGTAAATAAAAACTTCCCCTTTTGAAGAAGGCTAAATTTTTTTGATTGAACACATTATGAATTTTAGAGAGGAGGATACAATCCTTCACTATTATTTACTCCAAATACAGACCTAAATGCTTAGTAAATTTTAAGAACTACTCAAAATAATTTCATTCATTTACTCTCTGGTATTTTGTATGTATTGAGAGCAGGATGGAAAATTATCCTTTCTGGGCATTTAAGGGTATGTTATCATGGGTAGTTCCCCACGTTGTTTTCTACCATCAAAGCTGACCATGCTGGTTTATCCAGGTACATTTAAAATGTGATTGGGGTTAGTGTTTATGCAGCCATTCACCCTTAAGGAAACTACTGGGAGTCACTGATTTATAAAGCCAATAAAAAATTGAAACCCCTGTTACGAGTAGATTTTTTTCTGCCAGTCGGAGAGAGACCCCAGCATTCTATTCTCTGTCCACCATCTTGAATCTCTTCCCTACTTCATCCTCTCTCCTCCTAGTCTCCTAGTCCCACCTATCTTTTTTTTTCCTATTGGCCAACAGTGCTTTATTCATTAACCAATATGAGAAACAAATTTACAGAATGACATCTCCCATCATCTCTTTTCTGTCTAAATAAAAAGAAGGGTTTTAAATTTAGCATAGTAAAATATATAACAAGACAGTTATCAAATAAGAACCATAGTTAACGATGTTCAGTCCATTAACATTTAGCAAGATTTAAAAAAATATTCTATTATCTATCCTATCTTTGTGAGTCTAAAGTGCTATATGTAACTTATCTTTAATCCTAACTAAGGAAAACTATAACCATAACTATCTGTCTTCAACTCCTTCAAAGACCACAGAAGGATAATATATAACTCTAGAAATGACAGAGACATCTTGCTACCTGTTCCGTCACCCAAAGTTCTTCTGAAAAGTTCCACCTTCAGCCTATAGGCCATAGTGGGTCTGGCAGACTCCTCAGCAAAGCAGGAAACTAAACTGTCCACATGTATTGGCAGTTTGTCAGTCATTTTTCTCTGTGCCCTGCAGACTGTCTGGCAGACTCTTCCATGAAGCGGGAACCCTGTAGCAATGTCCATCTTGTATCAGCAGTCAGTTTCCTGTGGAACTTGCATGTCCAGTTTTTACAGCATAAAGTCAAACAGTCTAGACAAGTGCCCAAATGGCTAGTTTTGCCATATTGGAAGTAAACTCCATAACGATTCTCTTCTATGTCCATCTTCCTTTCTGATGCAGATGGTATTGCCAGGAGCAGTATGTATGACTCACAGTTAAGAAAAACCCCAAACCATTTTAAATGCCATGTCTGTGGGTCTTTGAAAGGTTTGAAGAATGCTTATCCATCTCAAATACACTTCTATATATCTAGAAATCCTAACTAACTTAACTATAAGTTTTGACTATTATAGGTAACTATCTATATTCTGTGTTAAGTTATACATTACATTTATAAATGAGCTATATAAACACAATACCTAAACCAAGAGGAGAAATATGCATATCAAAAAATTGACCTTAAATTTGTATCAATAAATGAAAATCCATTCCAAATCAAAGTATTCATATCTATACCATAATCCCCTTTTTACCTTTGAAAAGAGATTGGTTGTGGTCATTAACCATTTATAACCAACCACATATAAATGAAAACAAACATTTATAGACAATATTTGGAAATTGGGGCATCGTTCTTTCCAAACTGCTTCCTGCTGGTAGGGAGCACTGTCATGGGGATCCTAAGAAGATGTAGAAATCTTGTGGAACACTGTTTCAGGGGGTTCTGGTTTGATCAAACCACATTAGTCTGGAAGGAATCCACAGCTTTTCATTTTCTGTGGAAAAAAAAAAAATAGAAGCCCTTTTCCCCAGTAACCTGTCCTTAGACTTAAATTTTGGAGTCAAAGCATTTTTAAAATATATAAATTCAATTAATCCTGCAGTATTTCTTTTAACAGTTGTTATTTCCTCAGCAGTCAAATGATACAAAGACAATACAATACAGTACAGTATCCAGATTCTCTCTGTGATTTCCATCTTTAATCTTTACATGGCTTTTTTATTACTCTATTTCTTCTACTTCTATTTTTTTCATTTTTTTTTTAGACAGGCTTTCTCTGTGTAACTTTTTTCTGTCCCGGAGTTAACTCTGTATACCAGGTTTACTGTGAAATCACAGAGATCTGCTTGCCTCTGTCTCCCAAGTGCTGGAATTAAAGGTGTGTGCCATCACACCTAGCTACTCTCTGTCTTTTTAAAACCATTTTATCCTGTTTCTTTTTCTCTCCCAAGCCTACGTATATTTCAAAACACACTTTAAACCTTTAGAGGTTTTCACCAGTCAAAAACTCCTGCAGTCACTTGCTTGTCTCAGATTCAGGGGTGACAACTCAGCTCATCCTCATTCTTGTGAGGGGACATAAATCTCTATCCAGTATTACTTCCATATTCACAAATTGCCAATTAAGTGGAGGGACGCTACTTTACTTTCTGATTATCTTTCTTTAATTAAGGAACAGTCAGTTTTTTAAAATGTTCTTTCTAACTCAAAACAATGGAATTGTGAAGCTGTTTTATTTCCCATCTTTACCATTCTAATAACTCAATGTTTTAAGCATTGAAGTGAATATATTTAAGAGACAAAATTATTTATAGAAAGCCTGGGAAATGTACAGGGAAGGCTGAATGTATTTTAGGCCATGCTGAACCTAGCAAAATTTTACACATTTATTTGTTTATTTAGAAAAAAGAAACTCTTATTTTTCAAGACACATCAAGATACACATGAGCTCAACTTGAAAAAAAAAACAGTGAGGGCAGTGAAAACATTTTAAAGCTACAATAGTATTTGTCAAAAACATGAATAAGATTAGTTCTTATTTTTCAAGTACTTAAACTTATTTTGAGATTTCAGGAAAAAATGGACTTTCATTGTCCCCAGGGAAAACATGAATTATAGTTTATATATGTATTCACTCTAGCTTGAGCACACATATCTTTGGAATGAGATAGATAATAGAGAGCTGTGCAACCTGGGCCCTCCAAGACCTGAAGCACATGCATCGATTCACAAGGAGAAATACTTTCAAAATGTCTTGCATTTTGAAAGCAGTGTATTTCCACACAGCTTTTAGGATATCTTTACAACTTTGCACACTTTTTGTCCATTTATGTATCTAGAGCCAAGATGGATCTGGAGGCGCTACCAGCTAGACACAAGCTCTGGGATGGACAGTAATAAGAGAGAGGGAGACAAAGCAAGGTGCAGACAACTAAGACAAATTCAAGAACCAAAACCGAAATCACACACACCTCTTGGAGATAGACAACATGTACATGATCAATTTTACCTTGCTAAGTTAATATAGCCCAAATAGAAGTTATTACAGCTTTTCTTGTTTCCCCCTAATTTAGCAAGAATAAGGAGCTATGATTGAATCATTTGCTTATATTACAATCCACTTCTCATATAATTCATAGCAACATGAACCATGGTGCCAACCCTTGTCTCAGCAAGTATCTTCTATAACTTAAATAAATATCAAAATGGATCTTTGCAATAAAGCTGTAAAAGTATCAGTTGCTTTCTAGTGAACACAATAAAGAAGCCAATGAGGCTTTGGAGCAAATTGAACTTTGAATGCCAAGGTAATTACTTGTTGATCTTTTACGTGGATCAGTGCTGTTTCCAATATGCCTTACATTATAGCATCCTCATAACACTCGAAAACACTGACAAGCAATTCAAACAAAATTCAGACTCAGTGAAGGTGATCATTGTCGGATGCTCGATGTTTTAGTGAGCCTGGGCTGAGGAACACTAATGCGTGCTTTTAGAGCAGGTAGGATTCTCAGGAATGGAAATTGAGTGATTCATATTCCTTCCGCTTCTCCACCACTACCTGTGTTACTACAGCAAAGCTAGCCTACAAAAATGAGTATGAAATTGAGGCCAGGGAGCCAGACCAGAGCCATGACAGGTTTGTAATGGTGCCTTCTACAGACCAAGCCTTAGTTTCAGTTTACTGGAACCCGCTGGAGTTGAGCAAGCAGTACTCAGGAAAGACACAACCTAGGGGGCAACCAATCAGAGAGTTCCCCACAGCCTTGTTCAAACTTAAGATAATTAAAAATGGCTTTTCCCACCCTGCAACTGAAAAGCTCCTAATCACGGAGCCACCAACCAATCCCGTAGAAACCTGTGAACTTTTTATTTAAACCCACCAATCAGCCCCCAGACTAGCCTCCCCTCTCTGGAATTCCTCCAATGTTGCTTAGAAGGAGCCTTCAGACTTTTCTTGCCATTGTCCGTGTGCCACCCCAACATGTTGGAATTAAGCGCTCTTGCTTATTGCCTTTGTGACTGGTGATCTTTTATGCAGACTCTAACAGGAAACAATACCCCCTCATGGGCTTGCTAAGCAAGCTAAATAACCATGTAAATGTCTATTGAGTCTATTGAGCAACTGAAAAGTCAGGCTTTGTGACAAGAGGGGAGAGGTTTTAGGGCATCAAAAGGGCCTGTCAGTAGCACACCCTGAAATGAGAAATCTCTCTGCAGGTGGAGCATCTGCAAAGCTTCAGTGTGAGTTTGACTAAGAATTAATCATATAGACAATGTTAGAGTAGCGGATGATTTATTTAGATGAAAATTACTCAGACCTGACACAAACTTCAGATGCACACAACTGAAAACACCCGTGGTTTGCTTTATCCTGGTACAGTTTGGAAAGTGCTCTTTTCTGTCTAGCTTTTCTGTCCTGGACTTTATCTTCAGACACGGCCCTCCACCTCATTGAATGCAGGCCGCCTGGCTTGTATTCTACCTGGAAATGAAAGGAAAGAAGTAACTTAATTCCCATCAGGCTACACAAGTCCTAAGTCTGAGCCATTGAGATGACTCACAGTATTGAAAAAAAAAAATAGTGTTTTCATGTAAGATTAATGAACAGAGTTTGATCCTCAGAACCCCTGATGGTAAGGGAGAATAGATAGATTCATGGATGCTTCTCTGAGCTCCACACATATGGTAGGACACCTGCACAAATGTAAACACACACACACACACACACCACAGTCACAACCTCCATGTTTGTCTAACAATAAATTAACCACAGAGTTCAAGAAAATTTGATGCTCAAATTAATTAGATCAAACTCATAAGCTCATCCTTTAATGAATGCCTCATAAACTACAAAAAGAGGGAGATTCATTACCACTGACAGAAGGAGGAGGGTACTTGTTATCAGGAAAGGGAAACTAGAAACAGAAAGGCTAACAGTGGATGCCATTCTCATCTGAGAGTAATAAGTGTTATGCTTCTTTCAGACTCAGTTTTGCTCCTGGCTTTTACTTTTGCTTGAATTTATTTTGGACAGAGTCTCACTATGCAGCTTAGGCTGGCCTTGGACTCCTGAGCCTCCACACCCCACCCCCTGAGTGATGACATTACAGGCTTGTGCCTCATGCCCCACTCCTTGAGTGCTGACATCAAGGACATGAGCCTCCATGCCCCATCTTGTGAGTGCTGACATCACAGACATAAGCCTCCATGCCCCACCCCCTGAGTGCTTGTATCACAGACATGAGCTTCCATGCCCAGCTCTTTAAAATCTTAGTTATTCTGAGTTTTAAAATAGAAAAGGTGCCGGACAGGAAACTACTTTCTCTAAGTTCAGACTAAAATGTAATTGCTGACATGACTTGTGTGGGGGTGTTTTGGGGAGGGAATGAGAGAAGACAGAGAGCCAAGGAGTGCCCTGGGCACACAGGGTGAAGCTCTGGGCATTCAGGGACAACAACCTGGCCTGGCCTATTTAATGCCAAGACTGTCCCTTGACATAGCTTTGAAATACTGACTTCTCAGTCCATCACATCTTGGCATCTTTCAGCATTAAGTGTGACTTGCTGCTTCTCAATTTGCCTAAAGTGCCTCTGGTTCACAATCAATCCTTTTCTGGGTTATAGATGGGATAGAATGTAGATGCCAAAACAATCCCTCAAGTCACAGAAGGACTTGATTGTTTGACATTATCTGGATTAAATACTGTCGTTATGAACTCATTTCTTTTCTGTTAAAAAACAGGCCAGTTTTAACTCAAACACTTGTCAGAAGTTTCCAGAACTGCTCTGTACCTCTAAGACTTGGGAATCAGGTCAGCACAAGAGGGTGGGAGGCTTTGCTTTCCCCTCAGACATCAGGACTGGATGCCATGGCTGCTTCTCTTATCTAGGCTTTCCTCCCACGTCTTCCCCCTTTACAACGAATCCTTGCAACTGCTGCACTACAACTCCCCATTCTGGGAATGAAGAGAGCTTGGAAAGTCACCTTCTTAGAGCTCCTGAGTAACTGGGTAGATTTCTTTAATGCATTTTGCTTTCATTTCTTCTTCTGAATTTAGACTTCTAATTGTACCTTCTCTTCCTCTACACTGCCCCCATTTCCATGGCATTGGGATCCTCTGGTTCCCCACAATTCCTTTCCATCTTCCATCCTGTCCTCCATCTTCAAACTCTGGGATTATTGGATTTTTTAAAAATGTTGTTTATTTTTTGATACCACCCCCCTAAACATTTTCCAACTTGTCTCTTTTCCAGTTTCATGTTTCTCCTTTGTTATTTTGTAACCATCTCAATCCAAGTCATACCTCCTTCCGAAATGTGGACTGTTCTTGTTTTGATCTGGAACAGGGACCCATAGCTGCAGTGAGTCCATGACTAATAGTCACGTCACCTGCAGAAGACAGTTTTTCTCAGCACACGTCGTCTTCAGATTCTATGGTTTCTATGGATTTGTCTTTTATTTTGCCCCAAATTCCTTCATACCCCTGAAGTTGAATTAATTGTATTTTCACATGTGTCCCCAAGATGTACTATTATAGAACTTATTGCAGCACACTTTAATGTGTTCTTTGGATCATGGTATCTTCATTAGAATTTAAATTTCTTGAGGAACAGTCATGTAAAAGCTACTGCAGGCCCTGCCATGTGGATGTAGGTCTGATGCCATATGGAAGCTTTTTCCAAACTGGAAAAATATAGGCTCTACTACTCCAGGCCAGGGAAATCTATCTTTGTCACCAGACTGTGCTGGTACCAGGGAAACCAAAACCTATCTACATACAAATACAAAAATACACTTAAACCAAGATAGTAATTTTTCACATTTGAAGAGTTAAATTTCAGTACAGTAGATTCTAATCACAAGACTGGTAACTGGAGGCCAGAGGCTATATGAAAGCCTGTGAGCAGTGATAAATGTTACAGAGTTACCATAGTCAAAATGATTCAATACCAAGGGCACTCGTGTGCTTCTGGCATTTAGGAGAATAAGCCAACGGGAATATTGTAAATTCATGGGAAACCTGGGCTACATAGTTAATTCTAGACCAAAGCTACAGAATAAGACAGACCTGTCACAAAACAAAACAATCAAACCATAAAAATAAAAGCCTTAGAGTCCTTTAAAAGGTGTATATTTAAGGGTTTTTGTTTTTATTATAAATTAATTGTAGAAATGTGTATACTCAGAATGACACAAGAAAACAGCAAAGGAGGGAGTGTAACTAACCATGCTCACTATGACAGGGCTTCATTCATAGTCTATGGATAAGAACACAGTGAACCTGTAGCTGGAGGGGGAGGGAGCCCAGTGAGCAGGTGGGATTTAATAATTCTTCCTCTGATTATTTTCACACTGAAGCCAGTGGCGGTTATTATTGAGAATGAAGAAGCATTCACAACATAAAATGAATTAGGGTGGTATAAAAATAATTTTTTAATTGAGTGGTGGAGCCATGAACGACTTCTATATTGCTGTCTTCTGGTTGATGTTCCATCAGATCTGGGAAATGGACAGTCATAGATCCTGCTATTTCCCACAAAGGACACTGCACTTTCCTCACAAGCTTCTTATGCTTCCTTCTGTCACCTTTCCTACTACTCCTTGCTAGTTTTTCAGCATCCACCTGAATATCAAATTCTCTCTGCCAGGCCTCTTTAGCTGATCTCATCCATTCTTACTATTTTGAAGATCATGATGTGTTGAGGGCTCCCTGTTTCTATGTGTATCCCAGACATCTCTGTGGAACTCCAGGCAATGGGGCAAATGCTATCTCTTGACGCCTCCACAAACAAGATGCCTTTACAATCTTCTCTAACCCAGTACATGGCAGTTTCTATCTAATGCTTATCCACTTGGTTGCTTAGCAAAGCTTATTTCCTGTTCACCACACATATATCTTTTAAACTATAATTTTAAAATGGACCTAGATCAAAAGAGTTTTCTCAGCTCTACTGTCTGAGCTAAGTGGCCATCATCTTTACACTCTTAACTCATTATACTATTTTACATTGCTATTCCTTTACATCTGACTGCTCCAGTAACACTAACACCCCTAACATTCAGGGAACACACTCAACTTTTGTGCTACATAGAGTATTTACAGAATCTCTCTGCTTTTACCAGCTGAGGAGTAGCTGTATGGCACACACACTCACTCTCAAGTCTGTCCAAATGCAAAGACAATATTATGATGATTATAAAGTAATTATCTTTAAAGTTTGTAAAGTGTACACAAAACTGGTTCTCTTCAGAGGGTAGAATTTAAAGAGATACTTAAGTGTACATGTGAATGTTTAAATGTCTTCTTAGATCAATGAAATGAACAGTTAATGAAATCTCAAAATACTTCAAAACATCTTTTCTTCAAATGGAGTTAAGTAGCCTCATGACTTACAAGATTTCTGCTTTTTTCTTTTCATTGCATATCATGGTGAATAGTATCATTTGGAGTACCCCCATCACTCCATTCTCTTCTCACCCATTACTCAGTCTCTCATTTTGTACACAGTAGTGAGTTCAAAGAGCCAATACTTGACATCTAAAGTTGCGTTTTAAAATTTTATATTCAATTTATATTAATATGGAAAATTAGCATAAACTTGTCTTGAATAATGCTGGGACAGGGGCATGGCAATGGCAGTGACAATAACTAACACTGTTGATGGATTCCTAAATTTCAGACTCCATCATAAGCACAGAATCACATGCAAATATACCCCCCAAAGGAGGGGTTAGTTCTTCTCCCTTTAAAGATAAAGAAACAACTACACAAGGAAATAGAATAAACAAGCAAGTAATTAGCCTAAGATCATATAATAGATCAGTGATTTTGAATTCAAGATAAGGTTTGCTTCACCTCAGTGGCTTTGGTATTGACCATCTTCACTTTTCTGACAAGAAAAAAAAAATCTCATCTCTCTGATAGCACAGCCTGAAGAAAATGGAAATTAGGTAAATTTAAACCCAGAATTAGGCAATGGAGGAGCCCATCAGAGGGATTGTTCTCATCTGACACCAGAAAGCTAATACCTGATTCTCTCTGAGACTTGTCAAAATGACTTGTTAAATTGCTGGTTTAAGAGGCAAATGTGAACAAGCATTAACTTCTCTGATGCTTCCTCCCCGTTCAGATGGCTTTTCAATGAGTTTTTATCTATATAGCAGATTTCTCATTTTCAAAACGACTGTTTCTGATTTATTTTTCTCTGAGGCAATCAACTTTCAGCTTAGCACCTAAGAAACTATTTTATAACTATATATATTGCAACTTTGTATTCTTTGTATTCCCATTGGAATCTTGGGAACTGGTTTTGTAACAGCATACTCAATATTAAAGAGGTTTAATAACAATTGGGTTGCACCCTGAACTTGGATCACTCCTGTTCATTTGAAATGAGGCAAAAAAAAAAAAAAAAAAAAAAAAAAAAAAGGTGCGGTTTATAGGTGAAAGTGTTCATCTCAGACAAAATTCCAAGAGGCAGATTTCTAATAGCTCCCAGAACTCATTATTTTACTTGTGGTTTAGCATCCTTTGGAGAAAGCTGTGTTTGAGTGAGTGCAGTTACTGGTTGACACCCTTATATTAAATGCACTGTGTTGACCATGCTCAGCTCTGAGAATTTATAAAAACTTCCCTTGGTTTTATTTACATTTAAAAATAGGAAAACTGGAAGGAATGATGAGTACAGCTTATCTAATTTATGGTTAGTAGTCCAGGCAAGCCTTGGACTCCTTTCATGCCTCACCTTCCTCAATCCTGAGACCTTGGGCTTGCACCTATACCCTAAAGAGGCCTATTTCCTTTTTAATTCGAAAGGAAAGAGGAAGATTAGCCTAGAGAAAGATTCTAATCGTGGAAAAGTCCCGTGGGAATCCGGAAAGTTTCCTTTAAAAATTCAATTGTACAGAACCACGGTTGTTTCTTGTTACTTAGGTACCAGGACTGATCTGTTGCAGTGGACTCCCAATTTCCAGCATTGGCCTCTGGACGCATCTTTTGGTGCCGGCTATAGTTTTGGCGCCATCTGGTGGACCTTGGCTCAGTGTTTAAAAAGGAAGGATTTCAAACTCGTGTGGCTGACTGGAGATCAATGACAGGGAGAGGAAGTTTTGAAATCACTCCATTAGTTGGCAACTATTTTTTTTTTTTTTTTTTTTTTTTTTGTCTCACCAAGAGAATCTGATGAAGAAATGTTGGAAGTGAATGAGTTCACTCTTCCTTTCTCCTGCTTTTCCAGATGGCGTTTGGGAGAACAAGAGTCAATCTGATGGGTGGTAATACATGAACACACACACACAAACACACACACTAAATTTTTGTCCACCCATAAAGTCTTTGAATGTTGATCCCGGAAACTAATAATGCTCAAGTCACCTACTCACCTACTCTTCTAGAAGCTTGTATATTCTCTATCGTTTGTTAATTCTCCACTGACCATGCTTGATATCCATTGTTTCACCTGGTATTATTTTAAGGTTCTACTGGATCCTCCTCCCCTTTCATAGTCCATCCTTTTGTGCCTTTGTGCTCTTACTTTGTTCACATTTCCCTTGATGCTTGTCTGTATTCAGCTTATTCTTTGTTTCATAATTTCAAGCCTCTTTTTCCAGTGAGTTCCTAAAAAATGATAGCTTTGATTAACTTATATGTTTTTATGTATATAGCCTTTACATTTTATGATTTTCCACAAGAAGATTGAACTTATTTTTGTGTTATGTGATTTTTTTTTGCAAGGGCATTTAGAGAAGTAAACATTAAGTTGTTGCCTTAATGGAATCTTTAGCTTGGTTTCGGTGGGATAAATATCAACTCTGTTCTAGTTGAGAACCAGTCATGATAGTCTTAGTCTTCTGTGAATGAAGTGCTTGTGCTTCTTCAAAGCCCAGATGTAGCAGCCCTAACTTCCAAAGTGATGATAATGTAGATGAGAATTTTGAGAGGTACTTAAGTTCAGATGAGGTCGAGGGTGGGGTCAGCATGATGTGATTGCAATTAGGGACTTCTAAGAAATGACAGCATACTATTCTATGATTGTATTCTGACATAAGAAAGCCACAATGATCATGATCATTATGCAATTATGTTCATAAGAAATCTCTATCTATCTCCCCTCTCTTTCTCATCACAGGAAGAAGGCAGCCATCTACAAAGTCAGAGGACAGTGCTTGCTAAACCCTATCAAGACAGATGAATCCTAGAACCTTCCTTTAGAATTTCTACCTTCCAGAAGAAGTTTGAAGGGGAGAAAGTCTGCCATTTAACATCTCTAGAGTAGGATATTTTATTATAGTATCTCAAGATGAAATAATTTGTTCTTTCACAGATCTCTAAATTTGTGGTTTATGTTATTTTTTGTGATATCAACATTTTATTTCTTCTACAAATAATAATCCCTAGTATTGGTGACACTCCCACAATCCTTCTAAGAAACATGGATTTTGTGATGATAGTCTCTTGACCTCTACTCTATTAACCACCACAGGTCTTTGCAGATATCTGTTACCTACAAATTGGACCAACATTTTGCCTGTGCAGTATAAAACACCTGTACTCTCTTTATATCATTCTATTGCGGTAAATAAGGATCAGGATAAACAAATAGGCCGAATAGATGTTTATTCAGGGAGAAATAACTTACAACCTAGACAGATGAACACCAGGAAATTCCACCCGATCCTCTCCTGTCCGAGTCATGCCAGCAAGAGAGCGCCTTCCTGGCCCCCTCTGACCTCCTTCCTCAGGTCACCTCCGCCCATCTCTCCACCCCCCAATGGGCGTGGTCAGTGCTACAGAAGGACTACCTCACTACATCATTCCACTAAGAACACAGATTAGTCATAATTTAAAAGCACCTAGGACATGTTATTGTCTGTCTGTCTGTCTATCTCTTATTTCATAGGAAGAAGGCAGCCATCTCCAAGTCCAGAGGAGAATGCTCACCTGAACATCGTAGTTTCACATTTTTCTCTGTCTCACCAGGTCCCACTGGGTGAGTTTCTCTCTCACTCTCTCGCACCCCAGCCACTTATTAAATAATCATTATGAGGCTTAATGTTAACTATAATTGTTTGGCATATGGATCAGGCTTCTTACTGGCTAGCTCCACATAAAAATTAACTCATTTCTAATATTCTCTATTTTTCTATTAGGTTGCTGGCTTGTTACTTCACATCTTGATTCCTTGCTGGTTACACAGGGTCTCCCTGACTTTGCCTTCTTTCTCTCTGCATCTTTGTTTGGATTTCCCACTTGACTATATTCTGCATTGCTATTGGTCAAAAACAGTTTATTCATTAGTCAATAAAAGCAACATATATTCCCAGCATACAGAAGGACATCCCACATCATCTCCTCTTTATTGCCTAATTAAAAAGGAAGGTTTTAACTTTAACAAAGTAAAATTCTATATAACAAAACAGCTATCAAGCAAAAATTACAATTATAATATTTAGTCTATTTGTGTTTGGAAAAATTAAAGAAAATATTCTATCTTGTAAGGAGTAAGGTTTTTCCTCCCTCCGCTGGTCTTGTCCCACTGCCGTGCCAGCCCCAATTAACACACTGAGACTCTGTATTTGATATAATGCTGTTGGCCAGTTACTTGTTTCTTATTGGCTAGCTCTGTCTTAAGTATTAACCCATTTCTGTTAATCTAATATTTCCATGTGCTTGCATCTTACGGGGGAATGGGGCCTGCATCTGCTCTCTCTAGTCTCTCCATGTTGACTCCTCCTTATTTACTAATTCCTCTTTCCTGTGTCTTAGTTCTGCCTATCTTGCTTTCCTATTGGCCAACAGTGCTTTATTCATTAAACCAGTATGAGAAACATATTTACAGAATGACATCTCCCATCATCTCCTCTTTTCTGTCTAAATAAAAAGAAGGTTTTAACCTTAGCATAGCAAAATATATCACACAACAGTTATCAAGTAAGAATCACAGTTAACAATATTTAGTCCATTAACATTTAGTAAGATTTAAGAAAATATTCCATCATCTATTCTATCTTTGTGAGTCTAAAGTCCTATATGTAACTTATCTTTAATCCTATCTAAGGAAAACTGTAACTATAACTATCTGTCTTCAATTCCTTCAAAGACCACAGAGGGATAATATAAACTCTAGAAAGGACAGAGACATCTTGCCTGGTCAGTCACCTGAAGTTCTTTTGCAATCTTCCATCTTTAGCCCATAGGCCATAGTGTGTCTGGCAGACTCCTCAGCAAAGCAGGAAACTTTAAACTGTCTTCTTGTATTGGTAGTTTGTCAGTCACTTTTCTCTGTGTCCTGCAGACTGTCTGGCAGACTCTTCCATGAAGCAGGATCTCTGTAGTAATATCCATCTTGAATCAGTAGTCACTTTTCTGTGGGTCCTGCATGTCCAGTTTATACAGCATAAATCAAACAGTCCAGACAAAAGCAGTATGTTGTCCAAATGGTTAGTCTTGCTATATTGAAAGTAAACTCCATAATGAGTTTCTTCAATGTCAATCTTCCTTTCTGATGCAGGTGGTGTTGTCAGGAGCAATTATGTCTCACTGTCAATAAAAACCCTAAATCATTTTAAATGTCATATTCTGTAGGTCTTTGATAGGTTTGAAGAATGCCTATTTATCTCAAATACACTATCTTTGTGAGTCTAAAGGTTTATATCTAAATCATCTTTCATCATAACTAATGAAACTGTAATTAAAACTACCTAGTCTTCAATTCCATCAAAGACCCTAGAAGGATATAATATGACCTAGGTAAACAGGAAGTGCAGTGTAATCAACTTTCAAAACTCTAGAAATGACAGAGATATCTGGCAGCCCAGACAGTCACCCCAAGTTCTTCTGCAATGTTGGGGCATCCATCTTTAGCCTATAGGCCCATAGTATCTGGAAGATCTGTTCTGCCTTATACTAGCAAAGTTCATCAGTAACTTTCTTCTACATCCTGCAGAATGACTGGAAGTTTGTTCTGTGAAGTAGGAATCCTGAAGGACCTTCCCATCTTGTTTTGGTAAGTTCAGTAGTCACTTTTCTGTGGGCCCTGCATAGCCAGTTTATACATCATACAGTCAAACAGACCAAGCAAGAGCAGTTTCTTGCTCAATTGGCTTGTCTTGCCACATTGAAAGTAAACTCCATAAGGAGATTCTTCCACGCCCATCATCCTCTGGGTGTAATTGGTGTTGCCAGGAGCAAATGTTTCACTGTCAAGAAAAACCCTAATAAAACATTTCAAATACCATATTCTTGAGATACTTTAAGTGTGTGAAGAGTACCTATCCATTGAAATATATCTCTGTATATTTAGAAAACTTAATTAACATGACTATAAGGTTGACTGTTATAGATGACTATTAATCTGTGTTTCTAATTATACATTACAGTTACAGTTTTAATTGAGTTATATAAAATAATACCTTAAACAAGAATAAAATATACATGTATTATAATAAAATTGACCTTACATGTTCATCAATAAACCATAATCCATACAATGTAAAATATTAATTTCTTTACTATATCCTCTCTTTTATTTAGAAACAGATTGACTGTTATCATTTCCATTTATAATCAAACTCCTTTAAATGAAAATAAACATTTATAAGCAAACATTTTTGGAATTTGGGCATAGTTGTCTAGACTACTTCCTGCTGATTGTTAGGAGCAGTTATCTTATGAGGAGACTGAGAAAATTTAGAATTATGGTCAAGTCTTGACTGGGATATTTTGTGGTTGGTTCATCTCAGCCAGCAGTACTGAAGCTTTCATGGATGTTGGCATTACCTAGGTGATCATACCATGGCGTCTTGTTTGGTAAAACCATGTTAACCTGAAAGGATCTACAGCTTCTCATCTTTTTTGGAAACAAAAGCAGAACCTCTTTTCCAGAGCAACATATGCTTAGACTCAAATTTTGAATTCAAGATACCTTTAAAATATATATGTTGGTTTAGCTTATCAGCCCCCACAATCAAATGTCTCTCTGTAGTTAGCTCATTAAAAGCAAAAAAATTCAAATAAAACACAATGATATGCACAAACCATCTTTACATGCCCATTCTAATTTTTTTTAACTCTTAGTCCATTGAGTACCTCAGCTTATCATCCTTAAATTATTATTTTATATTCTATGCTTTCCATTTCTTTCAAGCCTCAAGCCCACACACTTATCAAACACACTGTGACCTGTTTAGAAGTCCCTGTTTTTTTTTTTTTTTTTTTTTTTTTTTTTTGTCTGAATCTGTTCTTATTGTAAATCTGTAAGCATTTTTTCCTTTTTTTTCATTTTTCTTTTTTGATTTCATTTTACATTCCAACCACAGTTTTCCCTCCCACTTCTTCTCTCACCCACCTTGCCTCCTCCCACTCTCCCTTACCTCCCCCCTAGCCCACATACAATCTACTCTTCCTCATGGGTAAGGGCACCCATGAGGAGTCAACACAGTCTTGCACAATAGGTTGGGGCAGGGCCAGGCCCCTTTCCCATGTATTAAGATTGAACATGGTATCCTACTATAGGGAATGGGGTCGACAAGCTAGCACATGTATTGGGATTCTATGGTAGTCTTACTGCTACTGAGCATGGCATCCCACCCTAATCCTTTTCTGGTATGCAGGCTTGGCTAAGACTAAAGCCAATGGCCCCACTCTATTTCTTGGCATCCTGAAAGTCTAGCTTCATGGCCGAGGTACTGGCCAGAGCCACATATATCTCCCCAACTCTGGGGAGGTTTTAGGTCCATGCTGCTGGCTGCTCATAAACTCCATGTATGTGTTTGGCAGGAGGGCATCTTAAAAGAGCCACACACAGTTTTTGTTGCAAACACCAAGTCAGGAAGTTGTCTCTTAAAGAAGCCACACTTCTGCCCACTCAGGAAGATGCTGTTACCAAGAACTCATGCTTGAGTACTTGAGTGTTTAGAATCCCTTTTTAATCTTTTGTCAGGTTTTACATGTAAATCTTGCTAAATATTTGGGCACTACATGTAGTTGGAGGTTTCTCGTCCTTCCTGGTTTTATTCTGCTTTGCTATTGGTCAAAACAGCTTTATTCATCAACTGATAAAAGAAACACATATTTGAAGCATACAGAAGGACATTCCACATCAGAACCCTATCAAGACAGTTGAATGCTAGAACATTTATCTCAAATTTCTATCTTGCAGAAGCATGATAGGTAGTCATACCTAAGTGTCCTGGAAAACATATTCATTGAATTGTGTTTATGTCTAATTTCAATAATTCTTTTATTTTACCTTTGCTATGATTCTTTGTCTTTTCTATGGTCAGGTTTTTGTATGTAAAAATAAAATATCTGATTGTATACTCTGTATTCTGTCATGGCATAGCCATAATAATCACTACATCATTATGATCATAAATAACTTACATTGTTCTATCTTATAATGGAAATGTATCCTGATAAATGTGTTTTCCTGCATTTCTGTTGTTTCACAAACATCATAAAATGTACTTACACAGAATAAGACCACCACAGTCACTACTGGCATAATTTTACAGAACATAGATTTGCATTGTATATATTCCATCATTACTCCAGTGTCATTATGCAACTGAAGACTATACTGTACAGCTCTCTTTTTGAAACTTCACTATATACAAATTTGAATCTTAGTTTCCTGGAAAGATAGAGACTGCTTTAATTATTATTACTTTACACTTTATTTTACTAGACTCATAGGTGGCTGTTTCCAAAAATCAGTTCTACTTTCAAACAGAGGTCCTTAGTGCCAACATGGGAACTGCCTGCTGCTTTTATTCCCACAGTCACTCTCTGTTGAGAATAGAGACTCTTCAAATTATGTGGGAAATTCCAAGATAACTAGTAAGGAACACCAATGACAGATTTAAAGGGATTACAATTGGGTTGGCACTATAGAGTGATCTAACTCTAGAAAGGCTTGAGGAGAATCAGGGACACCTAGAGAACTAGCATGTGATCTGGTAATCATCACTTTAGGGCAGGCCTGATTCTACCCTAACTAGCTGAAGGATCATGCCACATTTTTCTGAATTCTTAGGGGCTAGGATTTCATAGTAAAAAACTTACCACATGCGATGTGGGGTAAGGGATTGGGAAGCCATGTGTCATAAAAGAAGTGCTTATTCTAGTTTTAGCAATACAGTGTTGGTGACCAATGGCATTGTCTGATAATTCACATTGTCTCATATCCCTTTAGTTAACTAAAACTATGTAATGAATCAAATCTGCATCTAATAAACATTCTGTGATTTCACAAAATATTCTAGCCTATGGTTTTGATATTTTTATTTTTGCAGAGCCTTATATAACTGGTGACTTCAAACTCATTATGTAGCCTAACTTTTGATTTTCCTCCTTCCTGTCCAGTGCTGGAGTGAAGGTGTGTATAACACTCTACATGGTTTAGACAGTACTGTTAGTGAAATCTAAGGCTTCATGCATGTTAGGCAAACTGTTTCCCTGTTGAACTACATTGCCAAACTTGGTTTTAAAGTACTAAACTAATGACATAAATTATGTTGAACTTTTGGTTTTGATTTTAAAATCCATATTTATGTTAGAAAAATTCATTAATTTATAATAGGTTTTTATTGATAATCTGCCGGTCTTGCTACTGAGAAAAAAAAGACATGGATTTTTCTCAATCATAATCGAGTTTATATTTTGTTTGCATTCCCATATACTTGCTTAAATAAATAGAACATCAGTGCATTTTTTACAATATCTTGCCATTAATAGGTCAAAATTTACTTTTAACTTTTGTCTAAACTCCCCTTAACAACACTAACTCCCACGAGCAGTGGATACATTTGGCAAAGCAACTATTTAGGTCCTGTCTTCTGTGTTGCCAGGGTGATGGTAGCAATACTGCAAACATTGGAGGTGGTTGTTACTGGCAAGGATCCTGATTTTTAGTCCAAATGGAAGGACTGTAAAAAGCAAAATGTAGGCTGGAATGTAGGCAGTAGGCTGGCTATGACTTTATGTAAACTGGATGAATGGATTTGGTGATTAACAGCTGTGGAGGATAGTCTTAGAAAAGTCATGCCCATAGACAATATTTCCTTCAGAAAATTTAAAATTATGAAATGGCGGTGATCATAGCCAATATTTAGGGGTGATTTTGAGAAGCTAAAACACTATGGTCACATGATTTCAGAAGTTAGAGCTTGTTTTTCCCTCAATTCCTTTTCATTTTCTTAGAAGGGAAATGATTCAGAGGGTACACTGAGCCCGTAGTAGCAACCTGAAAGGAGAAGTTAAATGCTGCCACAACTCCCGAAGGATCTCTAAACACACATGGATCACATACTTTAGAGGGAATATATGGTTATACACTAACTAACAGAGGAGACAGTCCTCTGTAAGGTATGCTGAACTTCCTGTCTCAGATGAAAGGACCATGTTAGCTCACAGGCCAGACAGTGGGGGTTAGCCATTAATGACATTTCTTTCTTGTCAACTTTATCAGTCACTCTTAACTCCACATCAAATATCATCATCATAGATGCGAAGAAGTGGTGAATACCATGGGGTGGCCTTATCAAACCCTTTGCCCTTAGATGTATAATGTGGTACTTGGGTTTGTGTGTGTGTGTGTGTGAGAGAGAGAGAGAGAGAGAGAGAGAGAGAGATAGAGAAAGAGAGAGAGAGAGAGAGAGAGAGAGAGAGAGAGAGAGAGAGAGAGAAGAGCCAGGTATTGAGGTACATTCATTACGTTCAGCTGATTTCTCCAACTGTTCCCACAATTTTTAAATTTCTTAGTCCTCACTTAAATTACTGTAAACTCAAAATATATGAAGTAATTTTAGCTTCCTATATCTCACTTTGTCTCATACATGTCACATGTCCTTCTTTGCTTGGAGTATATAGTTCTGATCTGATCTTATAAGGAAAGTATCACTTCATTAGTATCTTAACAATGTGTCTGTTTAATGACACCTACCCTGTAAATATAAATCTAGATTTACTTTCTAGACAGTCTACTCCTTCTTCTTCTTCTTCTTCTTCTTCTTCTTCTTCTTCTTCTTCTTCTTTTTTTTTTTTTTTTTTTTTTTTTTTTTGAGATAGGGTCTCTCTGTATTGCTTTGGAGCTTGTCCTGGAACTAGCTCTGTAGACCAGGCTGGCCTCAAACTCACAGAGATCTGCCTGCCTCTGCCCCTAGAGTGCTGAGATTAACAGCGTGAGCCACCAATGCCTGGCTCAGCTCTTCTTAACAAACATGCTTTATAATACAGTATATACACCAGAACATAAATAGTGTCTTACTTTTCTGTCTTCCTAATTGTTTTAATTTCTCCTTAAAAAACATAAATCTCCTATGGTCTTCTAAACAAAACTGGCCATTTCTTCAGTTAAATTAATCTAGAATTTATGTTCCTTTTGGGTCCTGTAAACCTCTTTAATGCCATTCAATTTCAACTAAGCAGTGATGATTCTCCTAGTTGGCACTATATTGTTACTTAACCAATATTGACAGTATATTTATCCATGAGTTGGTTAGTGTGCTAGGCTCTGCAGTGAGGCAAAAACCCATAATCCCTGTCTTAATGAACCTTAAATCCTAGGAAGATCAATATTCATTAAACAAATAGGCCCTAAGTAAGCAGAAAAGCATCACCTCTGACAAGCTCTATAAGATGCTTGCTGTGTGCATTTTGTAACCTTTGTATGTAGTGCTACCAATGGAGGAGATACAGGATATGATACCTGAAGAATGATGAGACCTTAATAGTATGCAGGATGCAAACTGGTAATGGGGCATACAGTGGAAACATTTTTAACTAAACTGTAATTTACTGAGAGCACAGAGGCCCTGCCCCAACCTTTAGAGACCTGAAAGACTCTGTCCAAGCTCATTTTGCTTGTGGGTAGGAGAGGCACATTTTCCATACAGACTCTCATCAGAGAACACACCTTCCTTTCCATTGATAGTTTTTATGCCCACGCCTTTGATAGGGTTCCTTTTACTCCCAATTAGTTGCATACTACACACATATATAGAAGGAATACTAATTAACTATAAACAAAATAATACATTCATTGAGTACTTCCCAAAATGCAGACCTACTTGCTTACATACAGGTTGGCATTTAATCTTCATAATAATAACTCCATGAAACAAACATTAAAAGGCATATTGAAGGTCATAAAATAGCAAAACTTTCTATAATCTAGTGCATTCACCATTTCACATTTCCTTTGTAATGAGCATATCTGGCTAAGCATTATTTTATAATTATTCTATTTTTGTTATATTGAGACAAAGGTGGAGAAAATAAGTGATCTGCATGAGGTTACATAATAAGTAATACCAGAACAGGTTTCAAACCCAGCTGAATTAACACATAGCCTGTTATCATATATATATATCATAAATTGATTACAAAGACTGCAAGGAGGGGTCTGAAACCCCACTTTGGAAGTATGTCTTCAGAAAATGTACACTTTATGCCTCCTAGTTTTAACTCATTGTGGAATTTCAATAAAATTCATTTTGATTATGCAAATTTCTTTTGTCACTTGACACATCTCTGGATTTCTGTCTCTTCTAGGTAAATGTATCGAGTTGTTTATTATTAAGATTACTTAAAATATAATTAGGAATGTATATCTTGTGAAAACTTCATTTTAATAAATAAATAAATAATTGTGAAAAAGCATAACAAGGAAATATTTCTTAAGATTAGTTTGGTGGCAACAAAGGGGGTGTTATAAACAGCTCATGTGTTACAGCCATTCTTTTCAGGAAATGATTTTACCATAATCCTCTACATTTCTTTGCTGTTATATGTAAAATGTATAGTAAAGAGGGTTTAAATAGATTCTAAACTGAACTCTTGGGATGCCTATGGCACAAAGTTCTGTGCCATCTCTGAGTTTCCCACAACTGGATGATAGTATGTAAAACACTGCAGATAGACCCATGTCTACTGCCGTGCACAAAACTCAAGTCCAAATGGATCAAAGACTTCAACATCAATCCAGCCACACTGAACCTCTTAGAAGAGAAAGTGGGAGGTACCCTTGAACAAATTGGTACAGGAAACAGCTTCCTGAACATAACTCCAGTAGCACAGACACTGAGATTGACAATTAATAAATGGGACTTCCTCAAACTTAGAAACTTCTGTAAGGCAAAGGACACAGTCGACAAGACCAATTGGCAGCTCACAGACTGGGAAAAGAGCTTCACCAATCCTACATCTGACAGAGGGATGATCTCCAAAATATAAAAGAACTCAAGAAACTAGTTAACAAAACACCAAATAACCATATCAAAAAAATGGGGTACAGAACTGAATAGAGAACTCTCAGTAGAGGAAATCAAAAAGTCTGAAAGACACTTAAGAAAATGCTCAACATCCTTAGCTATCAGGAAAATGCAAATCAAAACAACTTTGAGATACCATCTTACTCCTGCCAGAATGTCTAAAATTAGAAACACAAATGACAGTTTATGCTGGAGAGGATGTGGAGAAAGGGGAACACTCCTCCACTGCTGGTGGGAGTGCAAACTCATACAGCCATTTTGGAGATCAGGATGGCAGTTCCTCAGGAAAATGGGAATTAGTTTACCACAGGATTTGGAAATCCCCCTCTTAGGCATATACCCAAATGATCCACATCCATGCAACAAGACATGTGCTCAACTATGTTCATAGCAGCAGTATTTGTAATAGCAAGAACCTGGAAGCAACCTAGATGCCCCTCAACTGAAGAATGGATAAGGAAGATGTGCCACATCTACACAATGGGATACTACCCTGCAGAATTTCTCCCTGCTTTTGAGCACAGATGTGCTGTGAACAGCTGCTTCAAGTCTGTGACCCTTTGACTTCTCTGCAGTGATGGAGTGTGACCCAAAACTGTGAGCTAAGTGAGCCACTTCCCCTCTGAGCTTCTTTCGTTGAGGTGTTTTACCATAACAATGGGAAATGAATATAGGACACTGACTTAGAAAGGTCTGCAAGACCAGCTATTGTAGTAAACTTGGTTTTATACCTCTTGTTGGATGAAACCAAAATGAATCATTGACTTGCTGAGCCTATGGAATGGCTCTAGCAAGAAATTTTCCTCACTAATAGCTTATTTTTTCTCTATTCTCCCACCCCCATGCCGTGTGTGTGTGTGTGTGTGTGTGTGTGTGTGTGTGTGTGTGTGTGAGAGAGAGAGAGAGAGAAAGAGAGAGAGAGCGAGAGAGAGAGAGAGAGGAGAGTGTGTCTATGTATGTCCCTGTCTCTGTCTCTCTCTAAGTCTGAGATGATTACAAGTGAGACAAAATTCTGAAATCTGCTTTGTTTTTTTTAATGTTTAAATTAGTAAAAAGTCATGAACAATCTCTTTCTTACCCTGATGTAATTTGGTGTGGTTTGAATATTCTCTCAGAGTCCACTGTGAGGGCAGGTATGGCCCATAGGGCTGCTCTTGGGATTACTAAAGTGGAGCAGGATCAGTGTATGGACTGAGGTCTGTGAAGATACAACTTCAGTGGTTAGTTCTCCTAGGTAATTTTCATGCAAGTGTTGTTAGAAAAGCCAGGGTTTGGCACAGCATATGCCTTCCATGCCTACCTCAAGCCCTGCAACATGTGTTTCCCACTGTCACCCACCATTTGCTAGGAGCTTATCCCAAAGCTAGATCAATGCACATACCATATGCACTTGAACCCTCAAAACTTCGATGTAAATAAGCAACTTCATTATTAAGACAGATGCCTTGGGTATTTACTATAGCAATAGAAAACTGATAATGATCCCCTCCTTTCTACACACACACACACACAAATCTAATTTTAAGGAGATGCAGTTCTTGGTTCTTATTGATCATAACTTGATATTAAAATTGTAGTCTGCTGCATATTTTTATATCACAAATTCTTTCTTGGGAAATGTCAGAAGGTTGGCTGATAATCTTATTGTTTTATGATATGTTCATTCACTAATTTGTATGGGTGGCAGACTCTTCCTTGAAGCAGGAACCCTGTAGCAATGCCCATCTTGTTTCAGCAGTCACTTTCCTGTGGGACCTGTATGTCCATTTCTTAGAGCATGAAGTCAAACAGTCCAGACAAGAGCAATTTCTTGCCCAAATGGCTAGCCTTGCCATATTTGGAGTAAACCCCAAAATGAGTTTCTTTAATATCTATATTCCCTTCTGACACAGCTGGTGTTGCCAGGAGCAGTTGTGCCTCATTGTTAAGAAAATCCCTAAACCATTTTAAATGCCATATTCTGTAGGTCTTTGAAAGGTTTGAACAATGCCTATTCATTTGAAATATTATCTCTATATATCTATAAAAACCTAACAAACCTAACTATAAGTTTTGACTATTATAGGTATTCATAATCTGTACTTAATTATACATTACATTTTTAATGAGGTATGCAAACACAATACCTAAACAATAGGAAAAATATACTTATCACAAAATTGACCTTAAATTTGTACCAATAAGTGAAAATCCATTCCAAAACAAAGTATTCATTTCTATACCATAATCCCCTTTTCACCTTTAAAAAAATGGTGTGATTGTTAACCATTTGTAACCAACCCCATTTAAATGAAAACAAGCATTTATAGACAATATTTTGGAATTTGGGTGTTGTTATTTCCAGACTGCTTCTTGCTGGTGGGAGACACTGTAATACCATGGGAATCCTAAGAATACATAGACATCTTGGCTGTAGTCTGTAAGGCTGTCTTGTGGAAGCTGTTTTGAATGTCGGGTCACCTGGGACATTGTTGTAGGGGATCTTGCTTGATCAAACCATGGTAGTCTGAAAGGAATCCACAGCTTTTCATTTTCTGTAGAAACAAAAATAGAATTTCCCCTGTAAGCTGTCCTTAGACTTAAATTTGGAAGTCAAAGTATTTTTGCAATATATAAATTGGATTAATTTAGCAACATTGATAATCAAGTGTATTTTAGCAGTTGGTGTTCCTTCCTAGAAACTAAACAATTGAAAGACAACACAGTAGCATATAGTATCCAGACTCTCTGTGTGTTTCCCATCAAGAAGCCTTGGTTGTCTCTGTTGTTTTATTTTTAAAATATCTTTTTAAGCTTTTGTCAAATTTTAAGTGGAACTTCTTTGTACCAATGTTGTAGGCTCCATTTAGTTATGAGCACTTTCCTGCCAGCCTGGTCCCAGAGCCTCATCAGCCCCAAATAACACACAGAGATAATGTATTAATTATGCAACTGTTGGCCAGTTACTAGCATTTCCTATTGGCTAGCACCGTCTTAAATATTAACCAATTTCTATTAATCTAAATATTTCCACGTGGTCTCATATTAACGGAGAGTGGGCCTGGACCTCTGTTCTCTTAAGTCTTTACATGCTGATTCCTTTCTACTACTTCCTCCCTCCTTGTCTCCTAGTCCCACCTATCTTGCTTTCCTATTGGGTAACAGTGCTTTATTCATTAACCAATAAGAGAAACATATTTACAGAATGACATCTCCCATCATATGCTTCCTTCTCAAAACAGGGAAGTCGTATAATTTTTTTACACAAATGAAGTGTTTCTCATAGACTGATGAATGTTTATTTGGGGAGAAATCACTCACACCAGAAACAGGTAATCACCGCAGGTTCCCATTCCAAGGATGCCTTCAGATGCTCTCTGTCTCTGACCAGGAAATAAGAGAGCCAGCTGAGGTCTGGAACCACAGATCTAGTCTTCACTGGTCACACCTGCACCTGTCCCCATGCCTCAAAGGGCGTGGTCAGTGCAACAGGTGTGGGCAGGGTGGATATCTCACTATAGACAATGAAATTGAAATTTATTAGTCTAGAAAATGTAAGGTAAAATAGGAAAGGTCACATAAAACACTTTCAAATTTGAGGTGATGTCACAATATTATGCCTAATTAATTCCCCACTAAATCACTTGCCAGGAAAAGAGAGAGAAAAGGCAGCCACATATGCATGTGAAAGATGAGACCTTTTATAAAATACTGTAATGATGAAAATTGTTAAGAAAAGCCTATCTTTAAAATTCTAAATATTGTAAACATGAATGTATGTGATATAAATTTTATTCCCTGCATATTTATAAATTTTTGTATGTGAAAATATTTTTAAATATTTTACATGCTTGAAAAATATAAGGAGTATACACATACTTGCAAATAAATTAAACTTAATATGTGCATTTTTATGAGTTTCTGTCAGAGGCATTAACAATTTACTAACAATAAAAGACTCAAATTTAATTGAGATTCTTTATTTCATGATTTCCTTTCATACTTCAAACAATTATTATTTTTTCCTTAACTTTTAGTAGTTAAATTGCTTTTTCTTGATCAGTGCCTGTTTTTTTTTATTTTTTTATTTTCTGTATTATGTCAAGAAGTTTGCATTTTCATATGTGAATTTTTGTTTGTTTGTTTCCAAGCTAAAAATCTCTTTCAGTGAAATTTGACTTCTCTTCAGTGTCATCCACAAGAGGAGAATGATCAATGTCTGAGAGAACAACACACTGAAACCTCAGCAGAAAAGTCAGTCACTGTCAGGGAAGCAGAGGCCCCTGCCGCCAACACTAAAGGTTATTTTTCTTATCAAGCTGTCTATTCTCCAACACTGTTAAAACCAAAAAGAAAAAAGTTCTTGTTTCTTAAGTATTTTCTTTGTTTCTTACCTCAAATTATTCACATATACATTAGTAAACCTAGTCCCATTTAATATAAGTATTGTGACTAATAATTGTTTGCTATTGAATTATTGACTTGATGGCATTTTACAGTGAACAGTGAGATTTTAATCAAATCTGTTGTACTATGAAATTATGAATATGAGAGTTTGAGGGCTCATGCTCTTCCATTCACCCAATAAAATAATCTTTATCACTCATGTGTTCCTCTTTAACAAATATTACTTCCCTCTTTCCAGTCACTGTGATTATTTCTGACACAGTAAGAATAGAGAATCCTTGCATTCATGGAATATAGATTTTATACAAAGAGATAGGTTATGTGAGTACCATTTAAAAACTATAACCAGTGAGATACTGTAATTAATGATAGAAATAGAAATATGTGCTGACTCAGTTGAGGAACCCAAAGGAGAACTAAGTTGAATGATGGTTATTAAAGGAAAGAAAACAGCCATTCTCAAAAGCTATGCAGTAGGGCTGGAAGCAGAAGACTAGCAAGTCTAAGATACAGACAATACATGAGGAAGGGCAAAGTGCAAATCACACACAGCTCATTAGCTGCATAACTTCTCAAGGTTTTTATTTTTATTTTTGTGTTTGATTTCCTCCATCAAAGTGCATCAAATAGTATAAATAACTGCCTGAATTATTTCTTTTAATTTGCATGTGTGCATGTATGTGTGTATTGGGGATGAGTTCATACATGCCTGCACATGTAGAAACAGGGAAGTCTTCCCCTAGCTCTCTCCATCAATTTTATTGAAATTTTTCATGCCATATATTCTGTTCATGGTTTTTCTTCCCCCAACACCTCCCAGATCCTCCTCAACTTTGCCACCTACCCAACTCCACCTCCTTTTCCTTTAGAAAACAGGTGAACAAGAAACAATGCTAAGGAAACCAAAATAATAATAAAAAAATAAGAAGCATACATATGCACATGCACAAAATCCATAAAAATAAAAATCAGAAAACACAATATTTGTAAAACATCAGTAAGGTAAAATATGCCCAAAATAAACAACATGATACAAAGTATACAAACTACTATTGTATGGAGTTTCTCCTGCAGTATGGTTAATAGACCCATTGAGACTTCACTGCAGAGAACCAATTTTTCCTTGATAAGCAAATGCCAATTGATGATAGTTTCTTGGTTAGAGATGGGAACCCATGTCCACTTCACCCTCTAGCATCTCTTCTGGCTTGAGCCTGTGCATGCTGCCTCGGTCTCTACAAGTTCATATTTCTGTTATTTCTGGAAGACTCTGTTTCCTATCCATCCCTACTGGCTCTTACAATATTTTCCCCAGCCTCTTCTGTTCAGCTCCTTTAAGCCATGAGGCAAGGGTCTAGATAAGGACATCCCACTTAGGGACTCAATGTTCACAAATCTCTCATTCTCTTTACAATATTCAGTTGTGTATCTTTGTAATACTTATGATCTAATCTATGGGGAAGTTTCATTAATGATGGCTGAAGAAGGCACTGCTTTGTAAGTATAGCAGAATGTCCTTAGGAGTAATTTTATTACTGTGTTCGTTCAAATTAGCAGAAAAATAGTATGTAGTTTTCTCCTAGGCCCAATGTCAATCTAGTTTCAGCTATTTTTTGCCACCCTATTATTGTCAGGCAGTGATTCTATCTCATAGAGTGGGTTAAATCCAATCAGAGTATGTGGTACTTCCACAACATTTGTGGCACTATAACACCAGTGTATCATTCAGGCAGGTCACTATTGTAGAGCCCAGGGTTTACAGCTGGTTTGCTGGCTACTTTTCTCTTCTGGTAGCATTCAGAAAACCTTTCAGTACCACAAACATTAGTCAGGCTCTAGGCAGGCAAGAGCTCAACCACTCAGTCTCAACCTTAACTTATTTTTATATATGTGTATACATGTGTGCCTATATGTATTTATGTGTACCACATGAATACAGAAGCTGATAGAGAGACTCAGGTCTCCTGGAACTGGAATTATAAGTGGTTGTGAGCTCCCATATAAGGGCTGGAGACTGAACCCAGGCCCTCAGAAAAACAAACAAGCACTCTCTTGACTTCTCAAGCATTGCTCCAGCCCTCTTTCTTATTTTGGGGGCTGGGTATGTGACTAAATCTGGAGTTCTCTGGTTCAGCTAGACTCCCTAGCCTGAAAAGCTCTGGGATCCACCTATCTGTTCTTCCCAATGGTGGGATTACAAATGTGTACCTCTAAACCAAGCTTTTATATGGATGCTAGGTAACTAAATTCAGGTGCTCATGAGCACACACAGCAAGCACTTTACACATAAAGGCATCCATCCTCCCAGGCTCCTGAGCTGTGTATTCAGGACATGATTTAGTTGTATTTTTGAGAATATTAAAAGACAGAGAATGGCTTTGGGGAGAAAATAAGATCTGTTGTATTTCTGAATACAATGATGGTGTTTTGGAATAGGGTTTTGTTTGTTTGTTTGTTTGTTTTTCAAACAGGGTTTCTCTGTGGCTTTGGAGCCTGTCCTGGAACTAGCTCTTGTAGACCAGGCTGTTCTCACAGAGATCTGCCTGCCTCTGCCTCCCGAGTGCTGGGATTAAAGGCTGCTGGAATAGGGTTTTAATGGCGCAGAAACAAAACAAAATGAGTAAAGAGTACTGAATCAATAAGAAAACTGATTTCTTGGTGAGCTGAATAGGGTGCTGAGAGAGAAAAGAAATAGTCAACAATAGCTGTTAGTCTTCAAGTAGGCAGATAATACAATGTTAAAATGTTTGACACTGGAAAGGGAAATGAATTTGGACATAGTTTGGTGTGAATATATGGATGTGAGGAATTTTAATCACCCAAAAGGTACCAAGTAAATAACTGAAGTTTGTTAACATCTTGAACTAGAAATATTCATTTCTGAGCTATAAAATGATATCAGCTAGAGGAAGAAAGAGAAGCACCAAGGCATAACTTTAATTAAATTCAGCATCATCTGTCCAAATAACAGACTGGATCCATAAACTATCTAAAAAATAAATTTATTAGTGGTACTATTACATTTATTTAAAATCTAATCAGCAATACATACCTGTAAACATGTTTTGCATATGATATGATATGAACCCAAGTAGACACATGCAGAAAATGCATATGATAGCAGTGGAAAAAAAAACACTGCTCTGCCTGAAATATAAATACAATATTAGAGAGAGAGATCTTATCTTCCCACAAAATAACTAAGAATATGTTGTTCATAGTAGTTTCGTCTTAAAAAAGAAATGAAAGCAAAATTCTGGGAATATCTAATTTCATCAAGTCAGAGACACTTCCTGGGAGACAATAAGAAATATTGATGTGTGAGATGGGACCTAGTGGATCCAGGAAAGGTCAAGATGGATTCTGAAATATGTTTTATGACAGAAACCAACAGATGATTTATTCTCTAAGAACTAGAAAGTCACAGGGAAAAGCTGTAAGCTGTGATGTGACTCTGCTGGGAAATCTTAGATCTGTTGTCTGCTTATCGGTGAATAATCCATCTCCCTAAATTCCAGTCACTTCGTGACTAGTCACCTATTTGTTTTGCATAAGATCCAAATGTGCTTATATTTTTCAGTTCAGAGACCAACAATTCAGAGTACCTGAATTTGACCTTTGTTTTAGAGTAGGCAGAGCATCTGGAACAAAGTTTTATTGACCTGCAAGCCTTGCAATCATCCAAAGTAATAAATTCCTTTCTCCAATTTGGCTTCTACATTCACAACTTTTGGCCTCAAGAAAACAAATTTTTTTTTCTCAAAACATTTAAGCCCGTATAATAAAGCCAAATCTTTTCTGTGTAAGCATTTCTTCTCTTACTGGACAAATTTAATATCTAAATCACATATAAATATGAGATGCATTGACACACCACATTATTAATTTTATTAAGGCAAATTAAGTCTAGATTCTAAAAATGAGATAGAGGCTTTGATTGAATAGGGAAATAAAATGTGATAGCACAAGGGCAAATGCCAGCTTTTGAATTATATATAGTGATGATTCATGGGCTCAACCATAAATCTTAAATAAAGAGCACATCTATCTCAGGGACTGCCAGGAGCATATGGAAGCGTCAGGTGCTGGAGTGACTAATGGTGATGGGTAGACCTGACTGAAACCCCCACCTACTGCAGAGAACAACTAAGTATGCGAAGAAAACTTGATCAGTATCCAGGAGGTTTTATTCAGAAAGGCAAGGAAATTTAACCTTGAGCAAATCAGACCTCGAAAGCATTTTAGTAAAAAAAATATGCTTTCTTTAAAAATGCTGACCATGCTTGATAATGATGAGCTTATGTGTACCTGCCTGTGTTTGTGTGTATACAGGATCTCATAATAATCTGTGTATGTAGACTGCTCCCAACTAACAATCTCAGCTTCCGTGGAAAGGCTATCATAAATGCCCTTCCTGGAGAGTGAGATCAACAACTAACTTCTCCATGGAGCCCTCAACTAATGCCTATTGAAAATAGGAGCAAACACCCATACATAAACACTGAGTCGAACTAGAACCCAGAAACAGATGGAGAGGACAAGACCATGCGGTAGAAGCACATAGAGACAGCTTACCTGAACAAGGAGGAGCTAAGGGCCACTAGACTGATAGCTGGGAAGCCAGCAGGGGACTGACTCGGGCCCCCCTGAATATGGGTCTCAGCCAGAAGGTCTGAGCAGTCTAAGAGACCTCAGACAGTGCAGCCAGGATGTATCCCTGGTGCACAAAAGGACTTTGCAAACATATCCCCCATGTAGGGATAACTGCCTTATTCTAGAGACAGGAGAGAAGCCCTAGTCCCTACTTCACAGGACCTGTCACATCTACATGACCCCAACTGGATGGCATTCCCCTACATATGGAATTGGGGTGGGGGGATGGGAGGGGAGGGTGTTTAGAGTGCTTGTGAGAGGGCAGAGAGGGTAAAAGGGAAGGAAGGAGGGAGGGAGGGCTGGAGGGGAGGGAGGGAGGGAGGGAGGGAGGGAGAGGGAACTGGGATCGACATGTAAAATAATAAATTTAAAAAAAATGCTTTGACTCCAAAAATTAACTTGAAGAACAAGTTACTGGGGAAAAGGATTTATATTTTTGTTTCCACAGAAAATGAAAAGATGTGGATTCCTTCCAGACTAATGTGGTTTGATCACGCCAGACCTCCTGAAACAGAGTACAAGCTGATCCTACATTCAAAACAGCTGGACAAAACAGCCCTACAGACTATAGCTAGGATATCTGAATCTTCTTCGAATCCCCCCAAGACAGCGCCCCTTACCAGCAGGAAGTAGTTTGGAAAGAACGACGCCCAAATTCCCAAATATTGTGTATAAATGTTTGTTTTCATTTAATTGGACTTTGTTATATAAAATTAAATAAAAAAAATTATAAATAAAAAAAAAAGAATCTGTGTATGTTTAAATGCACAGCCCTGGTGTATTGTGCCATGGCACACTGTTTAATCTACCTTCCTCTAGACTGCTTTATTTTTAGTACATATGGGTTCTTTATTATTGCTTGTATTTCAAGGAAGTTTTTGGAAAAAGAAAGTGACCAGTGAAAGAGATTTCTGGAATGGGAAGACATAAGTTGACACAGTGCCTCAATTTTTTGCTGGATAGCTAGCCATAACTGTGTTACATATTGATCCGAAGAGTTTAACCGTATGAAGAGCTGCCGTTACTGAATTGTGAGAAGAGAACTAATTTAAAACTTGTTTACCTCTGTAGTGCTCTTACATAGCGAGTTCAGAGAACACACATTTTAAAAATGTTGTAGCATGTTTTTTTCCCTTTGGGTAGTAGCTCCAGGGTAATTATC
Organism: Phodopus roborovskii; assembly: GCF_943737965.1. Classification (NCBI taxonomy): domain Eukaryota; kingdom Metazoa; phylum Chordata; class Mammalia; order Rodentia; family Cricetidae; genus Phodopus; species Phodopus roborovskii. The sequence goes on along the minus strand of NW_026126744.1, from coordinate 1,127,863 downwards.
GACCACCTGAAATAAAAGTGCTCAAAACAGAGTGAAGGAAACTCTCCCTCCAGCAGAAGGGCAGGAGTGGTGATGGCTCCTGCTGAGACTTTCTTTTCTTTGTAAATTGAGTGCATAAAAAGAACTTCATTTTGTTGTACCTCTGGATCCCACTTCACAAAGCCTTGGGAGGGAGAATGTACTCCTACCAATTTCTTTAGAATCTCTTCTGCTGACCCAGCCAGAGCACTTTGAGGCTTTAAGACCCAGGACACAGAGAAGGGCCAGGCTGTCAGGAGCTCAGATTCAGCAGCAAGGCACTCACTAAGTGTGTATATAGCCTACAGAAAGTATTTTACATGTGGTTATGTCCAGTGAAATCAAAGACAGGATAAGAATTTTGGAGTAGATATGTATCAGGGAAAGGAAAGGGGAAAGTGTAAAAAACAATGACTTTGATTGAAGAAGGCCATGAAATCTATCCAATGTGATACCATGTCCCTGGGAGGAAGGCAGAAAATTCTGACAGGAGTGGCATCCACCACTCTTGGCCTTAGACCATTTCTTCTATGTGTTTGTAATTTGATTTTTGCTGATTTCTCTAAGGGATTTTTCTAGATGAATAATTAATCAGAGTCTATGTCAATTTTTCATGGCCATTGAGCTCTGTAGAAATCTTCTTAGGATAATCTTTTGATTTGTGAGAAGGGGGTTGCTGCATAGTCTACTCTCTGCGATTTTAAGGTTGTCTACATCCATATGAGCCTGGTCACAAGAAACTCAATTAGCATTCAAAGTGTATTCCCTGACATGTCTCTTGCTTCATTGTCCCCGTTATCACTTCAACAGTACCAGAGAAACTTTCCTGAAAGCTTGAGCAATCTGGAGTTTATTAACTTTACTCTGATACAGAAACCACTTGATATAATAGATTGTAACAAAATGTGTAGCTGTTTTCTGATCTTTGGGAATCTTACATTTTTATTTGCCTGGGAACATCTAGGAATTTCTTTACTAATAGCAGCATATAAATAAATGTTTGCATAGATAATCATATTACCTAATTAGAAGCAAAGTTGTGATAAGAAAATGTATATTGTATGATTTTTTTCCCTAAAATGTGAGAGAAGATTCTACAACTTTCTGTAGTAATCTCAATAAATGCACTTCATTTATACATTAAGGATATAGTATTTCATTCGATTTTTAAAAATTTCCTTTGAAAAATGAACTTAAAAAATATCCTTCATCGTGTTCCTCACTCTTCTGAGTTTGAGTTCTAAAAGCCATTCAAAATTTCAAAATTTTCTTAGATGAAGAAGTGAAACCAAATTAAGTATGCAGTCAGTCAATTGTGGACATGAAATGCCCTATAATTCATCCAATCCTAGTCATATAAACTCTTCCATAAATTTAATCTCATTTCACAAAATCTTGGGTAATGTTTAGAGTTCAGTCTCATTCAATTAAATACATAGAGATACAGAAATGTTACATCACTTATCCGAATGTACTAGTTTAAAACAAATCAACATTCAACAAATAAATGCTGCCTTGACATGGTAGTGAACACCTTTGACCCATCACTTGATCGACAGAGGCATGTGGACTTCTGTGAGTTGGAGGCCAGCCTGGTCTACATAGTAAGTTCTAGGAGCAGACAAGACTATATAAAGAGATCCTGTCTTAAAAAACCAACAAGTAAGTAAATGAACAATAAATGATAATTCAAACATTTGCTTTTATATATCAGATTTGAAATATTTTCTCAAGTCCTAGAAAGTATTCTCAGTACAGAGGAAACAGGTATCCTTAACTTTTGGTGTCTAGATTTATGAACTATAAAACTGTTCACTGGGTAGTGTTGATGAAGAAAGTGGATTCATCTCATATTTTATACCGATTTTAATTAAAATGATATTTTCCACTGTGCAGCATTAATCCGTTTCCATCATTAAGGGTTTCAGTGAGTTTTAACTCCATGTCAGTTCAAATAATGGGCTAATGAAGCTTTTGTAGACATGGGTGTGAAATAGACAAGGACAGAGGCATTTGGGCACCTGCCTGGTAAGACTAGCAAGGGTTAGTGATTTAGGAGTAGAACTTCTCAGGAAACTGGCATATTCATTAAGCCTGCAGGCTCTGGAGAAGCACTGATGGCTTCAAATGCCACCTTTGTTATTGCGGCTATGTGACTAGGGACATATCTCAAAATATTTTCTTCCTTTCAGCAGCTATGGTCTCTCAGTCGATAATGTCCTTATAAATATGATGCTTTGGAATTTGGTCTGACTGTGTCTTTTCTTCCCAGATATTTTTGAACCAATTAAATCTTTATAACACTTGCAAAAACTTAGCTCTGGTATAGACTTCTAGTGCTTTAATTTCTTATGCACAGAGGCTCGCTCACTTGCAAGATGGAGATAATAGCAGCTTCTATTTTATTGGGTTGCTAGGAAAATGAAACAATTCAATGTTTGTAAAGCCCTTGAAATGTGACCTGCCCCATAGCACACATTACATAAATACAAATCAATGTATGACCACAAGCTACGATCATCCTGCTACAGCTACAAAATTTATAACTGGTTTTATAAGTCGAGTTCTACTTCCATAGTGAGTAAGATATAGGAAACTATTTTCAAAGCTAAAAACTGCAAGAGAGTATATACATAGCTTCCTTAAAGATAATGAGTTACAGAAAACTTGGGACTCATGTTAGAGGAGCACAAGCTTACATAAAGCCCAGTAGCATACATGCCTATGCATAGATAGTGGTAAAACAGACAAAAATCTGTATACACATTCTAGGCTTGAAGAAATTTTGCTGACAGAAAATGCCACAGCTACAAAAGTAGCTGTTCTGATGCAGACAGAGCAGGAGATGATCCTCCTGGGACTTGTAAGAGGCCAGTAGGTGGCACAGAGCTGAAAGATTAAAGAAGATTGGAATCTGAATCTGAAGCAAATGAAGGACTGTGGTTTTTCAGAGTCCTTACTGATAGCTCAAAGAAACCAGTATCTTGATCACTCATGGAGCCTTTTTGTTTGCTTTCTGAATAGTCACAGTACTCCCCTCTCACACATACTAACATAGTTTACCTTGCAAGCATTTCTCCTGTACAGCTATTCTGCTAAACCTTGTTAAATAGCCAATACTGAAGAATGATTGCTTGTCTTTTTAATTGTCTCATCCAACCCTGATGTGTTAGTTTTTGTTTTATCATGCTGTAATTTATAATTATCATTTTATTAGCTTATAATAAAATTGTATTATAAAATAATTTAATTTTATTATATCATTATTTTGAAGTCCTGTTTGTTTTATAAAGAGAGACAGAAAGGCACTAAATCTGGATGGGGATATAACAGGAGAGCAATAATCAGGATATCTTATATGAGAAAAAAGTTTTTAATAAAAGAAAACTACAAACATGAAAATAATAAATTGATTGTAAATGAGAAGATGATTGAGCAAAGTTACAAGGGGAATGCCTTAATTTGTTTTAAATTAATGATAAAAAAAGAGGCCATGGGTTTGAATGAAAGTAAGAACAGATATATAGGAGTCTTTGAAGCGACAAAGGAGAAGAGAGAAATGTAATTTATTATGATCTTAAATAAAATTTAAACTTGAAAAACCGATATATAAGCACACACAAAAGTGTATTCACTTCTAAACAACAGTTTATACAAGAATCCAAGTGAACAGAAATTTGAAATAGATAGTTCAGATAATACTTGACAAATTTTTGCTTAATGTTTGCAAATGTTCATATCTATAGGAACCCTATAACAGGGGAGTCATTTGTACAGAAGGGTACATACAATAGTTTTAATACCAAATTTGCTGCTTTAAGTTTAAATAAAACCACAGAATTTCTTAAGAGTCTATGTATTTATCATATATTTGATTATATTCCTGAAATAATTATAAGTTGCTATGATTAACTCAAATCCTTAAGCAGTAGCACAAAAACATTTGCAAAACTCATTAAATCTATGTGTCCATATGCTCCTGCCTTAAAGGTCAGGTCTGAAACACTGCATTTCTTCAATTTTCATGTACTATTTCTGTGTAGTTTTTATTAATATTCTCATTTTGATAGCCTCGTAAGGCTGTGATATTATCTTGATTCCTTCTGAATGCTTATGGCTCCATTACAATAAGCCTACTTTCTTAGACTCTCTAAGGGTCTACACCGTGAATATGTGATGGACAGGTGCTTTCTTGTGGGGATAAAAAAAAATGACAAATGTGGTAATGGTCATAAAACCATGCACATATTTAATACCATTGAAATATATGACTTAGAGTGAAGTATTTCTTAAAACTTATTATTTTTCTCAAAGTGATAAAAATCTAGGTCGTAGCCATGATACTGAACTTTATTTAGATTGCTGAATTTGGCTTGTTTTCATTGATAAGGATTTTTAAGCCCATAATTTTATAAGCCTTTTTATTCAATACTGTAATTTGAAGTTGTATTTGGCCACTGTATGGTAGGTATTATGTCCCTTTAAAAGGATTTAACTTATAGGAAACACAAAGTGACCTTTGGAAGGCTGGAAGAAATCTAAGTAGATAGATTCCTAGACTCCCTGTAGAGTGCTGGGTTGTGTAGATGAGTAGGCCTAGAGTTAAACCCAAGCTTTATACACCCACCAGTGTGTGGAGCACTGTGTACAAGCTCTGCACCTCAAGTTAACTCTTCATTACCAACGGCCATTGGTCATCATTATACAATATCTTTCTTCCCATAATTACTTGGCTGACTCTCTTTAAACTTTGTCTTCTACCCCTCGTGTGTGTGTGTGTGTGTGTGTGTGTGTGTGTGTGTGTGTGTGTGTGTGTGGGTGGGTGGGTGTACTGCTGTTGATCAGTTCTTCTTTCCTCAGTAACTACTTTTCCTGCATTCCTTGTTCTCTATAGTTATTCTTGCATACTTTACAGGTTTATTTCTAAAAATAACATATATTCATAAAATGAACATATCCTCCTACATAATACACTAGAATGAATGGAAGAACTGGCATATCAATTATATTGTACCCTGGCTTTGCTTGATGTTTTCTGCATGGTTTATAACTTCTCAATGGGTGCCAAATGTCCAGCTCCTTTTAGGAAATACCTATCTTCTAGTTGTCATCTTTGTCATCATTATGATGGTCATCAATTGTTATTTGAATTATTTAGTTGCTACAATGATTAAACTTGGCTGTTAGAAGCTAGTTTAAGTTGAGTATTAATTTTTAAAAGCATGAACCTGGAGGGGTTTGAAGTTCCTGGCATATGGAAACAGCTATTCTCCAAGAAGCTTTGATTCTTGACAGTGGTAGGAATAGAATTAGCATCTAAAATAGGAATTAAAATGTGTAAGGGTTTGGGGACCAGAATGAGTGATTAGTTAGTTCTTGGAGAACTCTCTGATTTCCCCAAGTCCCTACCTTATCTCTATGGATGATGGTTCCTGCAGCTTGCTCGATGAATTTTCAATTGTTCCCCAAAATGAAAGAATTTGAAAACATAGCTGTCACCAAAAACTCTACCCAAATTTACTGATAGCCAAACTATCAGTTTTAAATTTTAAAATTTTTTAAAAACTCAGAGCCCTTAGGATATTTATATGAAAAGAGAGCAGAAGTTAGGGTGACGTAAATTTTATCACTAATATAATTTTACTTTTAGAAATTTAGAAATTATAAAGAAGAGAAAATTCCCTATCTAGTCACCGAACATCAAATTAATGTTAAAAAAAAAAGTTGATCTGTATCATGACACTGTTTCCCCCCTTTTATTTCCTCCCTTTTGCTTCTTCATTTGTCCAAATATAACTTCATTTCCTGATTGTATTTTGCTGTTTTTCTCTTCTGAGAGTCTAATAACCATTTGAGGATAAACAGCCAATGTCAAATATTTTATGTGTATATAGACTAATCTCAATGACTTAGATTATAAAATGTTCAACAATGTGGCAAGCCCTTGGAAAAGAGGAAGTTCCAATTAATTAGAAACTTTCTTAAAATTCTCAGTAGCCTTCTCATTCACCTACATATCTATAGAAAATTAGCATGTGAAATTGCTAGATTTTGGTATTACTTAAAAATAGTAAAATGAGAATTAGATCAAGTGTTCCACCTCAAAATGTTATCTGGTTAATGTTGTCACCTTAAAGGGATCACATGAACTCTTTTAGAATGTTTGGTGCAAAAGTAGCACATTGTGTTTCTCCTACAAGAGAAAAAAATGTGTTTATGTATGTTTTTTTAAAAGGATATTCAGTTGAGATCATTACTGCATATATATGTATATATATATATATATATGTGTATATATATGTATATATATATGTGTATATATATGTATATATACACATATATGTGTGATGTGTGTGTATATATGTTACATATATACATATACATATATATACATATATATATGAAGATCTTTTTATTCACTAGTTTGGAAAGAATTAATGTGTAAATCATATGCTAAAAATAGGAACCTGAGATCAAACAGAGTTTACTTACAATTCCTGTTCTGACAGCTATGGCTCAGGACAAGGGTACTTAATCTTCATATACTGTTTCCTTGATTGTAATACAGGAATAATATTCAACCTTAAAGTAAGTTGAAGATTGTGTGAGTAACTATAATCGTGAGTATCACTGGCACTTGTGATATACGAGTGTGGTTACTGAATGTTTCTCTTATGAGTGTGTCCTATTAGTCCATTGGGCTCCTCTTCACTGCTGAGAGTAATAGTTTCAGTGCTTCCTGAAGTGCAGTGAACTGTGATGACCCCCATGGCCTGGTATTTTTGGAGGCTTACTCATGGCTCCTGAAAAGAACATGGATGTCTGTGGTGCCTATGTCCTCAGTTAGCCCTTCAAGGATTGCCATGAGCCTTGGTTTCAAGGAAATATTTACTTGGTAATGATGTTTGTTAGTATTAGAATAGATAGGTAGGCTACTTGAGGTGTGAGACGTTTCCTATGAGTGTCCAATATATTTTGATAGCTTCATTGATATGCCAGTTAGTTTTTGGTACTCTGAGTTGAATAAACCTCTACAGATTTGTGAAAAAGATAACTAACAAACAAGTTCCAAGAAAGCATGTCCTTGGGAAATCCCTGCATGACTGTTTCCTTTGCAGTACAGAATTATCCTGTTGTGATTTCTCTATTCTGCTATATTGTATTCAACGAAACCCTAAGATTCAATTTGGGATTCCTTAGGGTTCCCATCTGGCCTAGATTGGATATGGTATGTAGAGAAAGTCATGATCACCTTAAGTTATATTTTCATATTTAAAATGTGTACTGACCATTATAGATTTAAAGTATTATGTCATTTTTTCTGACATCCCTTTCTCTTTCTCTCTCTTTTCTTCTCTATTCTTTCTCTCCATCCTTACTTCCTACTCTTTTTTTTCTGTCTCTCAAACCCAGGTCATTCTACTACTGAGCTATTGCTAGTCTCTTTCTCATTAAAGCAAAATTATGAGATTTTGGTTCATAATGCTGACAATAACATGTCAGTATGGAAAAAGCCAATGTCACTAAAGTATTGGGTGACAAGAGCTAAGAATCAGTAATGTTTTCCAGTGGCAGTTACATGTACCAGTAACAACTGAAATAGTAGACAGAAAGCATGTAACTTTTACAGGAGGAAAGGAGATAAACGGTAATATTAAATCACCTAGAGTTATTTTTTCCTTGAAAATAATTTTCTTATTTAGTATATTCTGATAGTGGCTTAACATCATCAGATCCTTCTAGATCTTCCTTATCTATCAAGCCACCCAACCTCATCCTTTCTTTCTCTTTTTGGAAAACAAATAGGCAAACAAAAAGAAAACAAATCAGATTTAATGAGACAGAGAAAAAATAACACAGATTAAGAAACACTCAATAAAACATAAAATAAAAACATAATACACAAACAAAAGAACAATAAGTTTAAAAATGTCCAGACAAAGCAATGTGGAACAAAAATAAATCTACAAAAACTATGACTGAGTTAGTTTTGTGTTGGCCATCTGCTGTTGTGTACGGGCCCTACCCAGAAGTATGGTTTGTATTCCCAGTGAGACTGGACTGGAGTAATTAATTTTTTTTCCTTTGTAATCAGTTGCTAATTGGAGAGTTTGCTGGATAGGGATGGAAGACCATGCCCACTTCCCCTTCTCAGTGCTGCAACTCCATCTGGCTTGAACCTGTGCAGACCCTCTGTGTGGTGCTACTGTGTCTATAACCTCACATGTGTGTCAGTACAGTTACATCCAGAAGACACTGTTTCCTTGGTGTCAAACCTTCCTTCCAGCTCTTACAAGATTTTTTCTCTTCTTCCTTATAGCTCCCTTTATCATAAAATAGTCTTTTAAATGTAGGCATAAGAAAATACTCTTTAATCCTGCTTGTACCAAATATATCTAAGAATATGTTCTACCAAAGCATAATGAAATTGGAGGAAAGCAGGCAAGAACAATAAGTGGAGTTGGATTACTCTGGAGATTGCCCTGGCAAGGAACCATGGAGTGGTAGCCTAGACAATGGGAAGCCACTGGCTTGCAGGTCTGCATTCTGGGAGACCCCGTCAAATCTAGCAGCTTTCACTTGGCTTGCAGATGATTCCACATGTATCTTGCCTTTACATGTCTCCTCTGTCCAGGCCTATTGATGCTCTATGGGTCTCTGTTGTCTTTTTGTAGTTTGGATTAGAGAATGACTTAATGACAGTGTTTCTTGCAGTGGTGGAGGATCAAACCCAGGCTTCCACACAGGTGAGGTCAGCACCCTGCCACTGAACTACATCTTCAGCGCATGGCCCCACTTTAATTTAATTTAATTCCAGGGCTATCCCTCAGTGATAACATATTTGGAGACACTGGTACGTAAAAGTTTCAAATGTGAAGTCTGGGAGATCACAAACCAGTCTTCAACAAGCTTGTTTAACATAATGCAGTAGAAAAGCAAAATGATGCTACAGTGAGGTTCCCAGGACAATGGCAATGTTAGGCCAGACCGTCTCCAGTCTGCACAGGATTAGGAAGATGAAAGACTTTCATATTGACCATGACAGGAGACATCTGGAACTTTTGAGATTTAACCAAATTGTATTGAGAGAATGTATACAGTGAGAGAATGTATGTATTGAGAGAAAAGTTAACCTTCTGATTATTTAGAGTTGTTCTAAGAAGAACTGGTGATAGGTAAATGTAAAGAAAACTAAACAAAAAAGAATTTGGAAATAATAAGCTCCCAAAAGAACAAGAATTGTAGAAGAAAGGAAATCTAAAGGCATTACACGGATTGTTTGTGAATAATATTCCTATCATCACAGTAGTAAAAACACCTCTGTAGTTTCCACTATATAAAGGTGGTCAGGACAGCGCCCCTTATCAGCAGGAAGTAGTTTGGAAAGAACAACGCCCAAAGTCCCAAATATTGTATATAAATGTTTGTTTTCATTTAATTGGACTTTGTTATATAAAATAAATAAAAAATAAAACGGTAAAAAAAAAAATAAAGGTGGTCAAGAAATGGATGAAGTACTTGACTTACCTTCTGTGTGAGTTAGTTTCTCATTGCTGTGACCAACTAACTAACCAGAAGTAACTTAAGAGAAGGATTTATTCTGGCTCATACTTTGAGGACCAACAGGATGTTATAGTGAGGAAGGCATCATGACAGAAATCTCCATGCTTTCTACATCTCCAAGGACCATGTATTAGAGAAGGAGGAGGAGAGAGAGAGAGAACACTAACTGAAAAACAGCAAACAGAACCTATAAGAGCTGTCTTTGGGAACTCCCTCCTGCAATGCACTTCCTGAAAACAATGCCGCTTTTGGGGACTGAGTTCAGGAACACATGATCCTAGTAGGGGAGGAGATATGTCACATTCAAACCACAGCATTTTCTAGAACAATAAGTCAATAATCAAAATAAGAAGGCCAGGAAGTCACTAAGTAGCATGATATTAAACTCTTGGAGGCAAACAAGAAAAGACTGTCGAGCATTTAAATGTTTGCCTCTACAAGTAAAATCCTAGAAGTAACTAGAGATGAGGAAGGACATTAATGTTTTGCATTAAACCCTTGCACTTGTGTTTTAATTTTTTGTGAGCAAATGTTTTTTAAACTTGTAATTTTTCAATGTTAAGACAAAACTTTGAAAAATTAGTAAAAAGATTTTAGCAAGAAAAAAAGTAAGACTTTCATGCTGGTGAATGCAGGCTAGAGTCCCAGTGAAAAGCTCTTGCTCAACATGTGTGACTCTCAGGTAGGGGTGTGTGTGTGTGTGTGTGTGTGTGTATGAAATATCATGTGGAGCTCCAACTTCCTTCTTATGCCACAGGCTGGCCTGTTTCTCTGTCCTCCTGTCATTTCTTCTGCCTCTTATCCCTCCTCTGGACCTCTTCTTCCTGTGTTGTCTATATAGTGAGTGATACTTTATCCAGACAGTCACCACTTGGCCATATGTGATATGATATAATGCTAGCTCAGATCACTCCGTCCCAGCCACTTTCCCTCGGTTGAATCTGAGTTGTTTCTTTCTCTCCATCACTGCAGAATACCACCTGTTTGGCCTCACTATACTTCTTAGTTAATTGTACATGTTTGACATCCTCCTGCCTCTAGTTCCAATAACAAATTGGTCCTTGTGTTGGAACTGTTTTCTTTTTTTGTCTTTTTCTGAGGGATGAGCAGAAGCAATGAATTCTCCAGAATGTTCTTCCTGACACATTTTTCTCATTCTTCACATTAGCTTAAACATTATATTTGTGCCAATCATAATGATTGACACAAAATATGTGTATAATTTTGTTTTAAGGTGAATAAATGAACAGACTGAATGAATATTGATAAAATCCATGAGAATGAATTTTCTTCTTTTATTATTTAGTGTGAATGATATTTAGATTGATGAAACTTACATAAAAATCTGTTTCTCTGTTCCACTTAAATTCCAAGCTGGTTAGAAGAGTTTCTAAAACTATTTACACTGAGAAATCTAAAATGTTCTATCACCATCAAAGACAAGAGCATCATGGACTGAAAATAGGAAGCTGCTGGTCAGGGTCAGTTTTAACTACACAGACAAAAGGGCCAGCTGTAGGAGATGGCTTCTTTTGGGAGGTTAAGCTCAATAGAGGGGCACTATCTGATTAAAAGATGTCAATCTAGGCTTCAGATACTCCCTTCCCCTTTATTCTCCTTTAGTTGAGCAACTGTCAGGTTAGCAGAAAAGATCTCAGCCCTTGTTCTGCTAGAATGTCATGAGGATGCATATTCATCTAAGACTACTAGGCACAGGGTGAACTTGGGTGGCTGTCTTTCAATGTGTGTATTTTTAGATGAAATTATTCTAAGATATAATTTTTTTCCTTCACATTAGGATATAAGCTTGACAGCTTGGTGGATAAACAGTCACAAGGGGTTGCTGAATGGAAAAATTTCAGTAGCATTTAGTTCAAGAAGCATTTAAAGTGAAAAAAAAAACTATTCACAAATAGTGTAATCCCTTTGTTGTTTCCATTAGTTTTCCAGCACTGGAAGTTTCCATTCACCAAATGCAGAATGGCCATCACTATTTTCATTAAGTAGGAGGCAGTAAAGCACACTATTGTGTATGTGTGTTTTTTCCTATTTATTTTCCTTTGTTGTAAATTCGTCTGTTAGATTACGGTTCTTTTACTCTGTGACCTCAGAAAATTATTCTTAGACATGTAAACCCAAATGTCATTTTCTATACATAGCACTTGAGTTAGTCAACATTTTGCTAAGGTAACAAAACACCCTAGAAAATAACTTAAAGGAGGGAAAATTTAATTTTGTTCATGGTTTCTGAGGTTTTGGTTTTGGTTATTGCATTGTTTCTGGATCTGAGACTTCAGAGCATCATGACATGGAGAGTGTGGGGGAACAAAGCTGCTCCCCTCTGATGGCCTGGAAGCTAACTAAATTAGTGTCCAGGGTGCCATTATTCCTTCAGTGACACACCACCACTCACCACTCATTTTCTTTCTCCCACTAGGATTCCCCTGTAAAGTGTCTGCCACCACCAATCATGCTATCTACTGGCAAGCAAGCCACAGGGAGATGAGAAGACATTTGTTGGAGGCAAATTTCAAAATACCCAGATCAATTTATTCAGAAGGGTATATGAGCAAACTGCAAAATATTATTTCTAACATTAAGTACGTTGTGTTTGTTATTGAAATTTTTAAGTGTAACGAGCTAGAGACAAATGCTGTTCTCAGTATAGGCTGGTTAGGTACAAGATTTGTTTGTGCCAAAATTGTGGCGCAGCTCTGTTCAAGAGTAGGTTAGGGTTAGGGGTTGGAAATTATTGAAATATGGCCACTTGTTAAGAGATGAATTTTGTAATTGAAAGGGAGTTGACTATTAGCCATATATCCTATTATTTGCTTTTATCTATTGCTTCTACAAATATATTTAAGCTACTATCCTATAACTAGCTTTATATTTAAGCTACTATCCTATAACTAGCTTTGTATGTGGTTCTGAGGCTAAGAAAATGAACCCATTGCTATCATCAAATTGGCACAGTAAAAACCAATTTATCTATTTTTCACTTTATTTTTGTTGAGTCTTTTACTTTATGAGATGAATTAAAAAGAAAGTGGTCCTTTATATTTCACACAGCTACAGTCATATATTTGAGAAACTTAAGTGGGCTTACAAGACATTACATTTCTCAAGAGTTCGGATCACATAGTCATGCTCTAACTGCTGCAATTTTCCAGTTGAGTCTTCCCTTAGAGTGACAAGCTCTCATCAGTTGTGTAAGGTTCAGAGCTGAGTTTCCACTGTTGCTGACATATGGTGTTCGGAAGCACTGCTGTTTCAGTTGATATCTGCTAATTTTATTCACCAAACAAGTTTTGCATCTGATGGATTGTTTGTATTGGGCTGTTCTTTCTCTCCATGGGCCCATCTTGGTTCAGTCTCCGGTTGAGGTTTTCTTTTTTCTTCATAGTAAGGAGTGTTTCATGCCCTCTTCTGACAGCTTTGACAACCCAGATGTGTGAAGATTCAAAGGCTCAATGTTTTTCTTCTCCTTTGAACCAGTGAACCAGTGCTATCCTGAAGCATTGTGTTTCTATTGCCAGCTACAAACAGCAGAGCTTTGGGAAAACTAAGGGAAACGATCTTGTCACTTTGAGGAGAGCTGGTTTTACCATCATCTTTTACAAGAGATATTATACATCTTGTTGGATCTTCATCTAGAGCCTCTTCCGACTTGGTGTCCTTGGGTTTTGGCCTTCATTAGACTTTCACAGTTTTCATTTGCTTGGGCTCTTTGTTAGAGTTTCAGTTCCCTGGAAATGCTTACTTTTAAACAGATGGTTGTATTGTGCTGGCTAGTCTTACGTCAGCATGACACGAGCTAGAGCTTCATGAAAGGAGGAAACCATAATTGAGGAAATGTCTCCCGAAGATACAGGTGTGTGTGTGTGTGTGTGTGTGTGTGTGTAGAAGGGGAGTATTTTTATTGTAAAAGAACTGTGTAGAAAAAATTCCTGTGTGAAAAAAGAATGATAACTATGTAGATAAACATAGTTTTCAAATATAAAAACTTAAATAAATGATTTTCATAGGATAAAGATTTAGGGTAACCCAAGTACATATTTTAGGATTACAATGAAAAAAAAATGAATATAAGGTATGATGGGATTTCACCAGCTAAGAAGACTAAGATCTAACCTGAATACTGAATGGAATGTGGCTATAAGCTGTCAATAGAAATGTCTTGGACTGAATATTAGTAGTTGCTATATTGAGTTTTAAACTATTACAAGGGATGTTTTTACTAAGAGATGATGCCTACAAGCTTGACCTCTGTAGAGAACTGACAGGAACAAAGTTAATAGTAAAACTCACAGAACATGATTAAAGACCTTGAAATACTGTTTAACATGAACAAAAGAGCTTAAAACGTATAGACGTCTACACCTTTGCTTATACAGCGGTCTCTGGGTCATATTCTTGCAGCAGTACTGAAAGAGATCTCTCATGATGTTGAGATATATTATAAAGCATTGTGACATTATTTAATACTATTAACATTGTTGACTAATAGTATATGGAAAGCAAAATCATGCCAGATGCATTTCACAATGGAAAATTAACCAAATGCCTAGGTTTCAGTTTTACATTCCCCGTTCTTTTTCAAAGAATAATTTTTCTTTTTTATTTATATTTTATTTAAGTTAAAGACAATCTTATTTTACATACCAATCCCAGTTCCCTCTCCCGCATGTCCTCCCACTCCCCCACCTTCTTCCCATCCTACCCCCTATTCACTCCTCAGAGAGGGTGAGGACTCTCATATATACACATATATAGTCACACAGCTACACAAAATAATATGAAATATATGACATTCCCCTTTAAATTTTTAATTAATAATCCTACATTTTATTCATATTTTTCTCTGTATAATATGTTTTAATTTTTAGCTGTAATATTCTTCCCAATATTCAGATAGAAACATCCTTTTCTATATGAAATAATGCAGGTATTGTTAGTTAGTGAAGTCTTAGTTGAAAAAGTCAGTCAACAATCATGCCCCCCAAAAGTGTTGAAATTATGTTTGGTCAAAAAGCCCCAGAATCATGGGGTGAGGGAGAATAGGTTACATAATTGCAGTTACCTCTTTGTAATTTTTCAGATGCCTGACCATTTCCACTTGTTCACTGGTTGTCAGTTACCCTGCTCCCAAAGCCCATTTACCCAGACTTGTCTTAAGGCCTGAAGGATGCACTGTCCCCAGGGTATCTGTCTGGTAAAGAGCCATTTTCTATATTTTACCAATCTATACACCAGTGACTACAGGGCTCAAGTGACTTGCTTGAAGTGACAGGAGTACATGTTCAATCAATGCCAAAGCGGGAGCTAAATGAATGCTAGCAAGTCAGCAAGTGACTACAAATCAGCGTGACTGAATCTACTTTTCACACCCAGTTCTGTTATAGGAAATAGGCTTGATGGAATACAATAACTTAATCCACCCTAAAACCACCTGCCCTATCCATCAAGCAAACAAGATCTCACCCTCATATTTTTTCCTTCAAAATAACTTAGAGGAATTTTGTGGATTTGTCTGATCATCTTTTCATGCCTTGTACCCTGGTAAAATAGTATTTCTCCTCAAAGTCACCCAGGCATGAGCAAAAGCAGATGCCATTTACCAAGTACCAATGATAAAGCATGCATATTAAGATGCATTATAGCTTCATTGTGTATTTATTACATTGGTATAACTGCAAAGAGGTTTGTCTATAAACATATAAACAAGTGTTTTCTCAGGCTTAAATTTGCCCACATTTTTCCACATAGGCAAATTGACATGCAGAAAACTCAGCCTCTGAGCTGCATGTTATACAGCAAGGTCACTACTGAAGACACAAAAATAACCATATTGAGGAGCAAAAAGTTCAGGTTTAAAATGCTTTAGAAAGTGCCAACACTTTCAATTCCCAAATGCCTGAGCTTAATCATGATGAGCTCTGTGGCGCACGCCGAAGGACAATTGCAGGGGTGTTGTTTATCTAGCTGGAGAGGATTCATTACCTCAGACATTATTTGACATGAAAACAGATGTACCTCTGTCGCTGCTTTGACCTCGCTAACAAGATGAACAACTGGGCTGATATATTTATTGATCAGAGCAAAACCCATTTCACCGGAAATAGGCAGTAGATGCACACGAGTGTAAATGAGAACTTAACATCTGTTCTGAGGGGATTTGCCATTAATCTAAAATCTGAAACAACACAGCTAGCTGTACTCTATTGCTACATTATATTGTAGGTTCACAGACAAAAGGTCAATTTGTTTTGGTTGGTAGGCAAAATTTTCCAAATATAGGTAATTGTGTATGAGACCTGTAAATCAAGTATGCTGAATTTGATCTGGAGTCTAAGTAAGCTGTGTATTAAATGTGTCCATCATTTTTCAGTGAACTTGCCTCTGTATTTTTTTCCAAAGGTAAAATACAGTCATCATGTAAGGTGGAACTTACTGAACAATTCATTCAGATATTCCTCCTGTTAGTGGCATTTATGGTATTTACAAGGCACACTTTACAAAGTATATGGGATTAATAAAATGTTCAAATAAAGGCTGCACAGGGGTGAGGTACAGTGCTTCTTGGATGAGTGAAGAACTCAAGCTAGCTGAGAGAGAAAATTAATAAATTTACTATTCCTAGCTATTTTCCTATCTTTGTATGAATTTTATGTTTTCATAATCCTTACCTATTGAAAAAAGCCAACAGCACACCCAGAGCAAAAACTATTCACAAATAGTTGAAAATAAGAAAAAATTACCTTTTCCTTACCCAGATTAATAATAGATCAAGAGAAAAATATGCGTATTTACTTTTTTGTGAGACAAGAAACTTAATAAGAAAATGAAGATCTGAAGAAACAATTTAAATGTTGAAAAGTTATAGTTGATTTGATAAGAATGGATAGTCATAGAAAAACATTATTGGAGGAAGAGAGTAGTGATCAATGATAATAATCTGGAGAACATTACACACAGTCCTTCTTCAGATTCTTTTCTGTACTCCTTGGTCTTCAGAGACAATCCTTTTTCTTTGGGTAAAGAGCAGTCATCACCCTTGCCTGGATCATCATCACTTGTTTCTCAGGAAAGATAGACAATCTTTTTCAAGGGTTATGGCCTGCTCCAGAGAAAGGCAGGGAAAGGGGAGAGTGAGTATTCCTGCCTCGGTTGCTTTTTCACCTGCCAAAGTAGATATCCTGAGCCCCATCACTAGTTGTCAACCAGCAATCATTAGCCCCTTCAATTCAAGCAAATTACAGCATAAAATGACACATGTTTGGGCAAGGAAGTATATAAGAAGATGGCATTGGGGTGGATTCTGAATAATTCCATATGTCTACATTTCTTTTGCAATACATTTTCTGAAATTAATTATAAGGAAATAATATTAATTGGTGGAACAAATGCACACACACACACACACACACACACACACACACACACACTGTTAATCTTTCTTGTCCATATAGTTAAAGTTATAAAGAAAATAATAACACATTTACTAGGGTAAAAATTTATGTCAGGGATACATGAATCAATCAATAGTTTTGCAGATTATTTCACAGAACTTTTGTGCTATAAATATTAGATGTGCCATACTGAAATTGCTTTTTTTCCCATGGAGATTTACTGAGAAATCTAAATCCCTCAGCATTCTAAATGGAGACTTTAAGCAATGATAAATGTTGGTAACCATTCCTCTATCATTCTTTCATCCCTTGGCTAGGCTCTTTTACTCGATGTCAAAAAGAAGAAACTTCTAAAGTGGTTTTCTTGGAGAATCTAATTCCTTTCCACACACTGAAATTGAAAGTTGCTTAGTTATGGTTTGGAGGTATGTTCCTGAATTAAAACTCCACCCATTAGATAAGATCAAATCTTATTTTAAATAGAAAATTATAAATCATGAAGAAAACCCTTTTAAGGCATATGTCAAGTTTGAATTTGGATTACCTTTAAAAAATAGGAAAAGTTTTGACAATTTCTCAATACTTGTCCAATTACTCCACTGTAGCATGAGATCTAATTGTTCTTAATACTAAAAACTCAGAGTCAAATATTAGGGGGTGAAAGCTGAAAGACCAGAGAAGCAGAGCATCCAGCAACTAGAGATTTTACCTCTATGAAATCCTCAGACAGAAAACAGCTCCTGTGTCTTCCCACCCATTCCTCTCTTCACCAAACCATATCACTTCCTGTCTGTCTGTCCAGACCTCCAGACCTCTATGGTTAACTAGTGGCCAGCTCTGCCCTCTGATCTTCAGGAACGCTTTATTTGTTACAGAACAAACAAGACAGCACCACACTCCACCTCTTTAACGATCTATTATTTGAAAATATAAATTCTATTATACAATCAGCTACAGGAACTATACAGGAACATTCATTTTTATTTACATCAAACTTGTTTGAAGTACAAGTTATTAGTCGTCAACTGATCATTACAGCAAGCTGATGCTGTAGGTACAAGCAAAGGAATATATTACTTATTATCAATCAGGTGCTGATGAGGAGCAGTTAGGAGACCGATGCAGGAATTTTTTTTAATTATGTTAGAAGCAGAGAGACAGCCTCATACAGTAATCATTTGAATCCCCTCCCATTTTCTTGGGTTGTCGACCCAGTAATGTTTTAAGTGCAAGGGAGTTGCTGCATGGCCCATTGAAAGCTTGTGGACGGTGCTGCTCCTCATGGTCTTTTCTTCCCCTGCATCTGCTGTTGTAGAGACCTGAGACAGTTGGATTAAAAGGAAAGAGAAAACTTCCAAGGCATCATTAGATGAGAAGTTGAGATGATATTCCCAGAGACTACCATAAATCAAAGTATTGAGAATTTATATATTTTCATAACTTTATGGAAACATTAGTCTCCACAAGTCAAATGTTACCTTTCATAGTTCAACTACCTTCCTGCCACAAGTCTCACTGGTGAAGGTATATGGCTGGAAAGAAGAGAATGGATAACAGGCTGAAATATGGAAAAAGTTCCCCAAAAGATTATATTTCACTATTACTGTTATGAATTAGTTTATATATTCAGCTCTATACTCACAGTACTTAGAATAGTGTTTAACACATGCCAAACACTTCAGATTATTTACTTGGTAAACAGCAGATGAATAATAAAAGTCTCAGAAAAGTAACTGACATGAATCATTAAGGTAATTGATAGGGGAATTTAGAAGATAATTTAGTTGCCCTTAGTAAGTATCACATACCAGTCATTTTATTTCCAGTCTCTTTTTCTTTCATTATTTTTTGAATGATAATATTTTTTATTTAAATTTGGAACAAGCTTCTTTTACATGTCAATCTCTGTCCTCTCCTTCCTCCCCTCCTCCCCTGTCCCCCTAACCCCCATTTCATCCTTTTTCTGACCCCCAGGGAGGGTGAGGTCTTCCATGGGGGATCTTCAAAGACTGTCATATCATTTGGAGCAGGGCCCAGGCCCTCTGCCATGTGTCTAGGCTGAGAGAGTATCCTCTCTATGTGGAATGGGCTCCCAAACTCCATTCATATATTAGGGATAAATACTGATCCAGTACCAGAGGCCCCATAGAGTGCCCAGACCTCCTAACTAACATCCACATTCAGGGGGGAAGGGTTGATCCTATGTTGATTTCCCAGCTATTGGACTGGGGTCCATGAGTTTCCCTTCCAGTCAGCAGTTTCTGTAGGTTTCTTCAGCTCGGTCTTGACCCCTTTGCTCATCACTCCTCACTTTCTACAAATGAATTCCAGGAGTTCAGTTAGTGTTTAGCTGTAGGTGTCTGCTGCTGCTTCCATCAGCTACTGGATGAAGGTTCTAGTATGGTATATAAAGTAGTCATCAATCTCATTATTAGGGAAGGGCATTTAAAGTAGCCTCTCCAGTATTGCTTAGATTGCTAGTTGTGGTCATACATAGAGATCTCTGGACATTTCTATAGTGCCAGACTTATCTTAAAACCTATAATGGCTGCTCTATTATGGTATGTATTATGGTTCTCCTCTATTCTTCCCCTGTTTGGATTTGCATTTCCCTGATGGCTAAGTTGTTGAGTGCTTTCTTAAGTGCTTTTCAGCCATTTTGGATTCCTCTATTGAGAATTAATTGGATTGTTTGTTGTTTTGGTGACTGGTTTCTTGAGTTCTTTGCATGTTTTGGAAATCAGCCCTCTGACAGATGTGGGGTTGGTAAAGATCTTTTCCCATTCTGTGGGCTGCCGTTTTGTGTTGTTGACTGTGTCCTTTGCCTTACAGAAGCTTTTCAAGTTCAGTAGGTCCCATTTATTAATTGTTGATCTCAGTGTCTGTGCTACTGGTATTATGTTCAGAAAGAGGTTCCAGTACCAATTTGTTCAAGGGTACCTCCCACTTTCTCTTCTAAGATGTTCAGTGTGGCTGGATTTATGAGATGTTTGATCCATTTGGACTTAAATTTTGTGCATGGTGATAGACATGGATATCTGCAGTCTTCTACACACCATCATCTAGTTTTATCAGCACCATTTCTTGACGATGCTTTCCTCCTTACATTATATACTTTTAGCTGTTTTGTCAAAACTCAGGTGTTCGTAGGTGTGTGGGTTAATATCAGGATTTTCAACTCAGTTCCATTGGTCTACCTGTCTATTGTTGTGCCAATACCAACCTGTTTTCAGGACTATAGCTCTGTAATAGATCTTGAAGTCGGGGATGGTGGATGTCTCCTGAAGTTCCTTTATTGTACAGTATTGTTTTGGGTATCCTGGGTCTTTTGTTTTTCCAAATAAAGTTGATTATTCTCCTTTCAAGGTCAGTGAAGAATTGTGCTGGGATTTTGATGGGGATTGCATTGAATCTGTAGATTGCTTTTGGCAAGATTTTCATTTTTTATCATGTTTATCCTACCTATCCAAGAGCATGGCAGATCTTTCCATTTTTCTGGTATCTTCCTTAATTTCTTTCTTTAAAGATGCAAATTTCTTGCTATACAGGTTTTTGACTTGTTTGTGTACCATTACCCCAAGATATTGTATGTTGTTTGTGATAATGTTTATGTTGTAGTGATGTTTCCCAGATTTCTTTCTCAGCCCCTTTATTGTCTATACATACTAGGGCTACTGATTTTTTTTTTAAAGTTAATATTGTATCCTGCCACTTTGCTGAAGGTGTTAATCAGCTGTAGGAGTTCCCTGGTATAGTTTTTCAGGTCACTTATGTAAACTATAATATCATCTGCAAATAGTGAAAATTTGACTTCTTCCTTTCCAATGTGTATCTCTTTGATCTCCTTTTGTTGTCTTATTTCTCTAGTTAGAACTTCAAGTACAATACTGAAGAGATATGGAGAGAGTGAACAGCCTCGTCTTGTTCCTGATTCTAGAGGAATCTCATTAAGCTTCTCTCTATTTAGATTGATGTTGGCTGTTGGTTTGCTGTATATTACTTTTATTATGTTTAAGTATGTTCCTGTTATCCCTGATCTCTCCAAGACTTTTATCATTAAAGGGTGTTTAATTTTTGTCAGGCTTTTTCAGCATCCGGTGAGATGATCAAATGAGTTTTCTTTTTCAGTTTGTTTATATGGTGGATTACATTGATAGATTTTAATCTTGCCATACACTGGTTGACACTAGGAATTTAAAGTTGAAAAGAAACTCTTTACTTTCAAGTATTTTGCAAATTGTTTGCAGTGGAGAAAGCTCAAAATAATTTTCTGTGCTCAGTTCATTCTTTCTTCACTATGAGCAAATTGAAATTGCTACTTGCCTATCTGTATTATCTGAGAAAAATAATCCAAACGTTTTCTTCTTAGGTCATATTATTGCAAAGCCAATGAAGTGCAGATTGTTAACACGAACTGAAATGACAAAATGAGCATGGAGGTGCTAAGATAGCTTCAGATTTAAGGGATAATGTCAAATGAGCCATTGAGTGAAGTATCAAAAGCAAAATGCCTACACCCAAGTTAAAAATGCAAATGATTAACAATCTCATTCCCTTTTGAAACTGCCAAGTTTCCGTTTGTGATGTCAGATTAATATACTTTTATTCTGTGTAATTTTCTTTCTTTACAAAATGCTTTACCATTATCACATCTATTTAAAAATAGCTACCATCAGCATTCCATTCATTTTATTCAATGATCACTTTTAGAACATTGTGCTTGAGAAGTTAGGATAATTATACAACACAGTTAAGTCTATACATCTAACTTGGACCCCAATGAAGATAATACTTGACATTTGTGAAGTTATTTTTATTAAAGAAATACAAATCAACCAAAACTTGTCTTTGAATCTGCACCAAAGCTGGAAAGAAGAGATAATGAGTCAGTCTCCATGCAGAATATGGCCATGGAAAGACCCAAAGTGTCTAATGCAACACTCCTAAACTCCCTTTATTATAAAATTATTTTCTGACTTTTTCCTATAACCACCATTTTGCTTTCCAATTGTCCTTTTATGTATCTTCTACATTCATTGGCTAATTAGAATATTTCTTAAGATATATGAGGTCTACATGTAACATATTTCTGTATTTTTCCTAAATTTGCTTTCATTCATTTGCTTCAAAGTAATCTTGTTCTATTGTGTGCTCTCCCTTTGAGTGCTATGTACCTCCCATTGTACCCAAGATGCTATAGTTCAATTTCTCTCCTCAATAATAAAAACTCTTTAAGATGTGAAGCATTTTCTCCATGTGAGTGCCCATAGGCTGGGGTGGAAATAGGCCTATTGACCCTATTGACTCTGTGAAATTGTCTTCTCTTAAACTTCTTAGAGCCACTAGAAACATTGTCATGTGGCTTCTGCTTATCTTCCCTTTCCATCAAGCATTCATCATTGATACTTAGTTTTGATGTGTCTATATCCATAACATGCCTATATACAAACAGCATTACCTGAATGAATATTAATACCAAGTAAAAATAACCAAACTAATTTTACAAGTCTGGAGTATGACACGCAATGGGAGATGACAGCATATTTGGAAACTACTGCAGTACTTAACCCTTCTTAGAATATAAAAGAATACAAAAGAAAACAAGTGTTTTCAATTAACCTTTTAAAGATCTAATTCACAGGAGGTAATTCTGCAGAAAATACGGGTGTGAGAAAGTTCTTTTCATTTTATTGAGAAGTTCCATTGTAGCAACCTGAGTTGCAAGGAGTTTTCACAACAAACTTTTCTGAAAAGATAAACCCTAGAAAATTTTTTTTAAAAAATTCATCCCCTTATGAACAAATTTAGTAACTTTGATAAAAGCATTTATGCTATGACTATTTAAAAATGAAGTATTTTTAATAACATTTATTTGTTCTATGTGTTTTTCACACCATGTATGCTGATCCCATTCATTCCCTGCCCCTTTGTTTCTGTTCTCCATCCTTGCACTTTTCACCGGGAATATAATAAAATTCAAGAAAAAAAAAATAACAAAGTAAAATGAGTTAATAAAAAAAGATCATGGAAGCTGCAGTGCGACCCAACAAGTCTGTCTATACAGCCATTTGTCCATACATTTCTACCTCCAAGTGTTCACTGCAAAGAGTCATTGGTCTGGTTCAAGGCCCCTAGTCACCACTACAGGATCAATGCTGAGCCTCTACTAGGACACTTCCTGGACAACCGATTGGGGCTCTGTGTTGTGCAGAGCTTTGGGCAGAGCCCTTTACATGCTCCAACAGATCATAGATGGGGTGGATGTTGGGGCTGGCTGAGTCATAATCCTGAGTCTAGGCCTGGGCAGCTGTAGCATTGGTCTGCCAGATGAGAAATGGTGACAGCTTTCCTATGGTCACAATTTCAGGGTTGATTCACCTACAACTTCACTAACTGTATTGGCTCAATTGGGCTGCCCTGGTTAGGTTCAGGGCCTGCTCTCCCCAGTGTTGCAGATGGTGGGGGTCAGGAATAGCTTTCCCACTCTTATGACCACAAGACTATCTCTCCCACCTGCCTCTGGCATTGATGGGGGAGGGGGCTGCAAGTACTTTTCCCTTGATCATGTTGCCACAAGACAGATGGCTAATGGGGACAGCTCTCTCATAGTTACAATAAAAACAAAATATTCTAAGAGAAGGAGATGAATAAAGAATTTTGCAAAAATCTAGAAAATGACTTACCTTGAGTATAAAATCAATAAACTAGGTTAATGTAGACTCTTATTAATGAAGAAAACTTGTGAAATATTATACTCACAGATTGCTATGAAATTTTTAGATATTTGTTATGGGGGAATTTTAGATACAAAACAAGTGAACTTAGAGTTTATTTAGGTATCTCTCATAAGAATCTTGAAGGCCACCTATATTTTGTCACCTATTAAAGTTTGGATGTTTTAAAGTTATAACACTGATGGCCACTTTAGCTGGCATCCTGGAGCAGCTGCAGCATTCCATCCATGATCAAGTACACCACTATTTCCAGAGCACAGCACGTGAATACTCAGAATAAGTAACAAGTAAAGTGGAATGGCCTTTCCCAGTTTTATTTTTTTTTCTGGTCAGGAGTTATAGCTTGGTAATTTAAAAAAATCATTCTAGTTTTCATAAATATATCAAGTTGTAGAAAATGGCTTGTAAATTTGTGCTGCTTTTAAACTTGCAACATAACTATTAAAGTTTAAGAGATTAATTCATTTTAAAAATCAAGTGAATACATGGATTTTGCATAAGAGTTCCTGTTTTAAAAATATTCACAGTATATGCACATATATTGAGTGTATATATATGTATATATATATGTATACATATATATATATATATATATATTAGCTAAAGTCACAAATTTCTTGGGAAAACTATATCTGTATAAACGGATATTTAGGAGGAAAAATTACAATAGTAGCTCTATGTCATAACTTCTAGAGTAGTTGAATCTTGACCTGGTTCCTAGTCCCAGGTGTTGAGCACAGCTAATGAAGAAGTGGTTGACTCCATAATAATCACGGCAGTGTTGGTGTTGCCTCAGTTGCTACATCTTGCCTGGCAGGCATTGTAGTGTGCAGTGTTCAGCACTGGGTATAACCATTTCTCCCAGCAGCATATATATGCACTTTCTGGCATGACAAAAGCTAATCTGCAGGGAATATGATTTTGTCCCAGTCACTCAGCTGCACTCCTTTCAGCCTCGATCAGAGATACTTCGTTGTTCCTTGGCCAGGAGTCAATGCAGAGCATCATAATGGATCAACATGCTGAGATTAAGTAATCATGAATTCTCAGCCCTTATTGGACATGTTTAACAGTATCTCCAACCACACCATGGCTCATGTAACATCACATAAAAGGAGATGGAACAATAGTAAAGAGAGAGGATGGTAAGGAATGCTATGAAATGCAGTCCTCTGGACATGACATGGCTATTGCCTTTATGAACCAACCGCAACATGGCTGCTTATACAAAATATCCACAGAATCAAGTCAGCAAAATTCATGCATAGAGGGAGAGGATGTCACAATGCCCCATCCCTAAATGAGGAGCTGTTGAGAGAGGGAGGAAAAGCCAAGAAACTGAAAGGGTGTCATGTTAGCAAAGGTGCAGGAAGAGCCTGTCAAACTCCAAGAAGACATGAAGGGAGTCAGATATACAGAGTGAAAGTAAAAAGACACGAGGCAAAACATAGATTAATATAAATGGGTTAATTTAAGTTATAAGAGCTAGAGGGACAAGCTGAAGCTAAAGCCAAGCTTTCATAATTAATAAGAATATCTGTGTTATTATTTGTGAGCTGGCATCTGACAACAAAGCTTGATGCAGATTAAAAGTTAAAAAAAAACTATTAAATCTGAATATGAACTTGTCTCTGTTTCTCAAGTTTTCTTCCTCTCTGCTTTCATCAGTATGCCTTTAAATCACTTCTGAGAGACTCACTGATAACTCCCATCTGGCTCTTGGGAAGGTAGTTTTGTGAATAGATATAGAAAACCCTTCATATTTAAATCCATGGGCTGCAGAGCAAAGCAGCACATCAAGCAAAATTATAGACAAAATATTAAATCAATAAAATGTCAACTCCAGAAAGAAAAATAAAGAAACAGAATCTAAAATAAGCAAAGGTTGGAATCAGTAGAGATAAAATATCAGATAAGGAAGCCAACCATTGTTAAATAATTCAAAGCATACCTTGCATGAAAGAAAATAAATTATTTGCAAACCTGGAAAAAAAACTAAAGGACCAAAACATGGAAAACAATGAATGGAAGCAAAAGGCACTGTCTGGACTATGTCAAAATGCTACTTTTCTGAATTCTATTTAACAAAATATGAAAACATGTGCAGCTCTAAAGAAAATTCCTAAATATACCATAATAAATATTAATCCTAAGAGTCAAAATAATTGTTGTGTATGTGTAGACTATTTTGGAAAACATTTGAAGTGAGAATTTATAATCTATTTCCCAGTTTTCTAGCTGTTTTAAGAAGAGTTGACATGAATCTGGAGATGGGGTACTGTACAAGGGTCAATTCTTCTTCCTTCCTTTTTTTCCTTCCTTCCTTCCTTCCTTCCTTTTTTCCTTCTTTCCTTCCTTCTTTCCTTCCTTCCCTCCCTCCCTCCCTCTTTCCTTCCTTCCTTCCTTCTTCCTTTCTTCCTTTCTTTCTTTGTTTTGGTTTTTATTTTTCTCAAGACAGTTGAGACAGCCTTATCTCTGTGTAGCCCTTGATGCCCTGGAACTCATTTTATAGATCAGGCATGCCTCTGACTTCTAAGTGCTAGAATTAAAGGTGTGAGCCACTTCTACCTGGCTTACAAGTTTATATTCCTAACAGTGGTTTAAAAATGAGCTAAGCCTCTAAAATACTCTACAGATTCACATCTGAACTAATCTGATTCCCAGATGTGAATATTTAAAATACTATTTAGAAAAATATGATCCAATTATAAGATTCTTACAATAATTGATTTTTCACCTAGAACTCCTGTAAAATTCTCTTAAAAACATATTAATTGTGTTGGGAAAATATGGCTTATTTTCTTAGATGGGACATTCATCATATATGCTAAGATATGTGTGTGCATGGATGTAATTTT
This sequence comes from Phodopus roborovskii, assembly GCF_943737965.1. Taxonomy (NCBI): domain Eukaryota; kingdom Metazoa; phylum Chordata; class Mammalia; order Rodentia; family Cricetidae; genus Phodopus; species Phodopus roborovskii. Next base: position 1,101,280 of record NW_026126744.1, on the reverse strand, counting down.
TTAGGAGTAATTCAAATCATTAAAAAAATATGTCATTTTTTTCTGTCCATACTCATTAGCAGTTGGGAATCTGTTGTGCTTGCTTTTGGTCTTTTGAGACAGCTTCAATGTGTATCCCAGGCTGGTCTGAAACTCAGTATAGAGCCCAGGCTGGCCTCAAACTCACAATACTTCTTAGGTGGTGATGCTGGGATTATAGGCATGAGTCACCCAGTCCATAGCTTCCAAAGCCAGTCATTGAGAGGTCATTTGATCATAAGGCTCTGGCTACTAAGTGGTTTAATCCATTTGTAAGTTCACAATTTGATGACTTTATTGGGAGTTGTTAGAAACTCTAGGAGGTTTGGTTGCCTTGTCTTGAGTGAAAGGGCTTCTAAACTGTAATAGGCTGCCTTGTCTCAAGCCCAAAGCAATGAACCAGCTGACCGTCGACTGTAGCTATGTACCCAGTTTTGTGGGCTTACATATCATCAGAATGGAGAAAATTGACATCTGATGCTTCCCCTTTACTACTCTGCCCTGAGAGTGCAGTTGTCAAGGCTGCCTGGGCTCACAGAAAACAAGACAGGGGAGGAGTGCAGATTGGACTTTGCAGTTGAAAATATGTGCTTTAGCCTCTTTGCTGCTTAGTTACAGAGGCACAGATGCCTCCTGGAGAGCTTAACAGAAGGTAGAAAACTTTATTCCAAATCTTCATCTGTTCAGAAAGGAAAATGGAAGCATCCTTCAGTATATTGTGTTTGTTTATTAAACTAAGCAGAGTGACAATCAGCTTCATAAACCCTAATGAAATGGTGTGATTGAATTCTGCATGGATAATTTATTAAGTGAAAGAAAATAATAGGATCCTAGATTTTGTATGGACTGTACTCAGATTATCAGATGTAAATTGCCCACTTTCTGCTTATTTTTAGTGCCTGGTTTATAATTGAGTGAATTGAATATTTTGTTATTTCACTGAGTTATAGTTATGCAATAGTCTCAAGTACTGAATATAGTTAAAGGTATGGCTATTAAGATAAATTTCTGTTATTATTAAAACTGATTAAATGTCTCAAGAAAAATGCTAAATAAACATTTTAATTTGATATGAAATGGTATAAAGGTAATCCCCAATGATTAAGAAATTTACACTTTAGTGTAAACATTCAAATATCTCTGCTTAGGTCAGCTTTTTTTTTTTTTTTAACTAAATTAATACTTTAGGAATGATGTATTTGGAATAAGTAATTGAGAGAGAAAGAAGACATCTGCTTGGCCAGATGCATTTTCTAAGATACTTGAAACAATAAATAAATAGATTAAACATATCATAACTGGTTCATCTCTCATGTCCTAGTAGTTTTATATCAACTTGACATAAGCTAGAGTCATCTGGAAAGAGGGACTCCCAACTAAGAAAGTGCCTCCACAAGATTTGCTGAGGGGTGACTTTGTAGAATGCTGGACCATTGTGAGTAGCACTACCTAGGCAAGTGGTCCTGGGGTTTATAAGAAAACAAGCTTAGCAAGCCTCTTCCATAGCTTTATATCAGCTCCAAGTCTGATTGAGTTCTTAACTCACAGCACTAGAGTTAAGTTGTTTATGGTCATGGTGTTTTACCACAGCAACAGGAAACTAAACAAAGAGACTTGTAGCTAGATTGAGATCTCTAGAGTAATGATAAACTGGTACTTATTATTCAATGAGTATACTATAGGACAGAATCTGAATTAAGGAGATACCAAAGTTTAAAATGAATATTTCTCTAAGAAGTTACAGTCTAGTAGGCCCGGCAAGATTTGCTAGATAACCATTCAATAAGCATATGTACTTCAGTAGAAGTAGATGTATTCACACTGACACTTGTGCCTGGTTTGATTGTTTTTTTCCAAAGGGTCACACTCAGGAGCTTAGTACCCAGTGTGGCAGAGTTGAGGAGAGTAATCTTTAAGAAATGTTGTCAAGTGGGGTGAATTAATGCTGGTCTCATGGAGTGTGCCAGTTCTCATGCCCTCTACACTGTTGGCCCTTTTAGTACTTGGCTTGGTTCCTTCCTAGTTCTCCACCATGTTGTGACATAGGCAGGGAGGCCTCCTCAGGGTGCCAGTGCCATACTCTATCTACGAGAATTAGGAACTAAATAAACATTCTACCATAATTCTAGGATATTTTGTCATCGAGAAAGAAAAGATTGGCATAAAAGCAGAACCCAGAATCCATGTGTGTCAGAGTCACTTAACCAAACCAAACAAAACAAAACAAAACAAAAAAACCAAAAACAAAAGCAAAACCAAAAACCGAAGAAGCAGCAGTGGATTCCTTTCAAAGCTTTCAAAGCACAGGGAATCATCCATGACCTGGGAGCTATGAGCAAAGATGTAAATGGGCATTGGAAACGCACAAAGAGGGTCATGGAAAGTGTGGGTCAAACAGAAGGGCAACCTATCACAGCAATCTTATGAGCAGACCTCAGAGAGAGGGAAACAGGACCAAATGCAACTCTCTCTTTCCTTTCTCCCATCTTCCTACAAGCTGTACTGAACAGACAGATCAGTACAATCAGAACAAACAGATAATTTTTGCTCTCTCAGAGCTCTGCAGGCTAGAAAGCTCAAGGTCTCACAGGCTGAGCTTGCAGCTGGATTTTGTAAGGGTGCTATTCCTATTTGTTGAAGGGCCTGCCTTTATGACTTCATTTCATCTTAGTTACTGCCATACACTAAGGATAGCCACTCTGGTGACTGGAGATTGGTCATATGAAATGGGAGTGGGTATGTAAGTATGCACAACTCACCCATGTCTTAAATGTTAAATGATGAAGCCAATTGTACTACAAAATCATTAGCTACTCTCTAGAAGTTTCAGGGAATTTTGTCAAATGTGAAGTGTCATTCTATTTTTGGCTCAATATTAAGTAAAAAGTATCTGTGCTATTGTTTAATAATGTGGAAGGTGTGTCAGAGCAATCCAGGTTTTACTTCTTGCATTTTCCTTTGCACAGTCAACTGAATTCTGAATGCTTTTTTAGTGAAAAAAAAAAATTCACTCAGCAGATGCCTGTGACAGACTGTTCAAAGCAAGACCATCCCTAGGTGGATGCCCATGAGCATAGGCAAAGCAGTTCTTAAAGAACTTTCTGGTCCATGACAACAGTCAGATGCATCCATGTTTATTAGTTTCATAAACAGCTGTCTTGAATTTATAGCTTTTCACCTCACAAGCAGAATCATTTCTTTTCCTATCCTCGAACCTGGAATTTAACTGCAAAATTGAGCTGAAACATCCCATTTGCAGTTCCCATCTTTGCACCCATGTAACTAAGGGATGTTAGTCATCTTATGTTTATTTACATTATAAATGCATAGAACTTACTGGAATGGCAATCTGCACCATCTCCTAGAGTCTTCTCATCCACCTGTCAAGCCAAGCACAGCATATGAATACTAAACATGGAGTTCTGTTTAGTGATCAGTGTGGCTTCACAGTCAGCCTTCTAGTTTATCCAGCTAGAGTGTCATTTCTACATTAAAAGAAAATGTTCACCCTTGGTGTCAAAGAAAAGATAATGTTTTTCTGAATCATTAACAAAAATATGATAGCAGAAAAAATGGGTGTTTCAAGATCATAGCATCCCATTCTGAAACTACTCAAATGTGTCATGGTAGACACTTAATTTTCCTTACATGGCACTTACTTTCATCCTTTTCTATTGCTATTTATCACAGCATTAAATGTAGCATTAATATCAGTTGTTTCTTTATGCTTTAGAATAGCTGAGGCCAGCCTCCCTTTCCTCTAGGACAAAAATGTCTCTCTGTGAACATATTGTCATCCCTGGTGCTTGGCAAGGAAAGGTGATCATCCTAGACCTGGGAAGTGTGGGGTGGTGACTGATGATCACAAAGAAAATACTTCTAATCAATTCTGATAAGTCCCAAATCCTTTACTCCAAGTACCGTAACCTGCACTGTTTTTCTTCATTGCCTCAGACTCCAATTTTAAATGGAGCTATTTGTGGACAGGACTGTCTCTCCTACAGCTTTCCAGACCTGGGACTTAGCACACTGTTCATAGTGAATGGTTTAATTTCAAAAGGTACTGTTTAGGAGGGCACCAAGGCAAACATATCTAAACAAATATAGCTCTGCATCACTTTGATCTCCTTTTGAAGTCCGTTTTTGTCACTGATAGATGTGCCACAGTTTGGATCTGAGGCTTCCTTTACAGGTCCTTGTTTTCATGGTCCTGGCAGGCTCATGTTGATCATCTTTGGATGCTTCTGGTTCCACCCTCTGCTTCTAGACATTCCAAGTGTGAGAAGTATCAAACATGCCTTCCCAACCACCATGGACCAAGCAGATCCATCACGCCTGTGCTCTGAAAGAAACCCCAGATCAAAATAACATCTATTGCTTTTATTCTTAATGTTATGCCTTATTTCTACTGCAGGACTACGGTTTTATTTTCCTCTTTTGGGGGAGAAGGAAGTGTGGTTCGGGGGTCTGACCTCCTCCATCAATTGAAGAGACAGTAATGTGCTTCAGGCTAATAAATATGCTCATTAGAGGACGAAAGTGAGTGGCTTACAAACAGATACATCATGCAAGGTAGGAACCTGAAAGAGGACCAGAAAGTTTGTCATAACACAGTGAAAAAAGAGGGTTTCCTTTTTTCCCTTCAGCTAGCAGTTAGCAGAACAGGTGGGGTAGAGCTGAAGGACATGGTTGTCCTCCTGGGGGCAGGGCATAACATATCCAGGGCCTGATAATGCAATTTGAGATCTACCTTGGAAATTTTCAGCTACACTAATCAGTATTTTTTTTTAAAAAAAATTGCTTTGATTATGTTTTGATACTGAAAGGATCCTGATTTACTGGTCAGTTTAAATGCCCTCAGACACAGTACCGAATGCATAAAGCAGAGGCAATGGGAAGCATAGTTAGGTTAAGCAGCTTCAATAATACACTATAAAAGAGAACTGGGATCGACATGCAAAATAATAAATTAAATTTAAAAAACACTTATAAAAAAAAGAAAAAACCCTACACATTATGTATTGATAGTTCTAAAAAACAGTCACTGCTTTTAAGGTTTTGATTGTTGGGTATTGTTGTAAATGCTTTACAAATGTTAATCTAATAATCCCTGAACAACTGAGATGTATTTTTCTGAAAAAACTGAAATGCACCAAACCAAAAAAAAAAAAAAAAAAAAAAAAAAAAAAAAAAAAATTATCAGCCATCCAGATTTTGAATGGCAAAGGTAAGATTCAAGCCCCAGGAGCTTGGCTCCACATCAGTACTCTGTATATAGCAATGCCTGACATGCATACGTTCCACAGGCCTGTGGTCACATGTATGACTCACCACTGCTCCTGGTTTCACTAATGTGTTTGTTTCTGCAGCAACGGTTGCACCTGCTCATTACGGGTGTTTCAACTGAGAATTCTCATCCTGGGCTTTGATGTGAGTCACTTGTACAGTTGCTTCAACCCAAAATTGTCAAGGTCTGCTTTGTAGGCCTGGGTTGAGCAAGTGACTGTCGCTGCTAACTGGGGCTGCGCCTGTGCTTCACAGAAACATTTTGATGACCCTGGAGCGACTGCATGTTCAGGGCAAGGAAATAAAGGAGGGCATGGCAGGATACATCCTTTTATATTCCTGGGTAAACACGTTTTCTTACTTAAGAATGTGTGTGTGTGTGTGTGTGTGTGTGTGTGTGTGTGTGTGTGCGTGTGCGTGTGCGTGTGCGCGTGCGCGCGCGCGCGTGCGTGTGCATGAATGCAATTAAGGAAATATATACACGTGTGTGCATGAGGAGGCATGAAAGCCAAAGATTGACATTGGGTGTCTTTTCTTAATTGCTTTTATTCTTCGGGGTCTTCCATTGAACCTGAAGCTTGTGGATTTGATTAATTAGTTGGGCAATAGGTATCCACTTCTCTCTACCCCTTAAGTCCTGGTGTTACAAATTACAAAATACGAATTTATTCAACATGTGCTTCATTTCATATAAAAACCTTCATAAAGTAATGAAGACCAAAGAAATGGTTCAATTTGTACCTGGATGCTAGACATGAGGAGTAAATAACTGGGGTAAATGATTGACCAAATTGTAACAAACAAAGGAAAATTAATTAAGCTTTTCTCTTGAGATTCCTTTTTGGGTCCTTTTGTCTTCTTTGTACATACAAAGTAGACTTGGGAGAGAGGGCCCTGTTGTTTGCCATAGGAACATCAGACGACACCTCCTGTGTCTTATATCCCTGCTTCCACCAGTTTAAAATGTTTGGAGCTAGAGTACTAATACCCACAGGGCTCACATGCACCTTTCACTGTTTTTGTCTTTTACTTTTCTTAGTTCAAAATTCATGATACACACATTTGCGTAAGGAACGTTTTCCCTAAGAATTTGCTGAATACATGAGCCATGCTATATAAAGCAAAAATCTTATGAAAATATTTATGGCATGCTTTTTTTTTAACTAGTGAAGTTTTTATTTCTTTTTCTGACATTAAATTGTATTATTGCTGCATAGTCTTTAGGCTTCCTGTGCTGTTTTTTTTTTTTTTAATGAAAACAAACATTTATACACAATATTTGGGAATTTGGGCATCGTTCTTTCCAAACTACTTCCTGCTGGTAAGGGGCGCTGTCTTGGGGGGATTCAAAGAAGATTCAGATATCCTGGCTGTAGTCTGTAGGGCTGTTTTGTCCAGCTGTTTTGAATGTAGGATCAGCTTGTACTCTTGTTTCAGGTGGTCTGGCGTGATCAAACCACATTAGTCAGGAAGGAATCCACATCTTTTCATTTTCTGTGGAAACAAAAATAGAAATCCTTTTCCCCAGTAACTTGTCCTTCAACTTAAATTTTGGAGTCAAAGCATTTTTTTTAATTTAATTTATTATTTTACATGTCGATCCCAGTTCCCTCTCCCTCCCTCCCTCCCTCCCCCCCAGTCCTTCCCTCCGTTTTACCCTCTCTGCCCTCTCACATGCACTCTAAACACCCTCCCCTCCCATCCCCCCACCACAATTCCATATGTGGAATGCCATCCAATTGGGGTCATGTAGATCTGACAGGTCCTGTGAAGTAGGGACTAGGGCTTCTCTCCTGTCTCTAGATTAAGGCATGCTTTTAAAGTTTATAAAATTCACTGATTTTGTATCTTACTAGAACATTCTACAGAGAACCTCTCTCCTTTTATTATATAACCTCTAAAGGAAAAATTACACATTGTTATAATGATGAGCGGATTATCATACAAAATCTTCAACCTTGCAGAAGGCAAATTTAATTAATGTTTATGTAACATCATAACTGCTAAGCAGATGCCAACATTTAAATGATTTACAGATGGGTTAAAAAATAAATTTCAAAACCATGCTTTCATTTTTTAGTATGACAAGAAATAACACATAATTAATGTATTCAAATAAGGGTTTAGGCAGGGGTTGGAAAACATACAAGTTAAAGTTGGTTTTTATTACATCATTGATTATCATCATTTTAATACCACAAATTGAGTGACACTGAGTGTCAAACTTTGCTCACGAAGCAACTGGAAATGAGTTAGTATGTCTCCTGGTCATGTATGGCAGGCACACAAAGCACTTGTTGCTTCTGCAATGTCATCATCATGATTGGAATATTCAGGAATTTTCTAGATCTAGGATTATAGCTCCTGTTCCATTATAACACACTACCCACATCCAATTTTAAGAAACAGTAGGACATTATTAAGAAGTATAGATCTGAGCTTAAGTATTATTTTTAGCTTCTCCCAAATTATTATATTGCTTTAATAAACCCTTGCTACTCCTGTATGTCACTATAAAGAATCATCTACTAAGGCTTAGGCATACAAAAGAATGTATTAACACTAATTACCACAAATGTCCTCATTAATATTTTATAAAAAAGCTGGCACAGGAAATGGCATTAAACCTCTACAATCTTGCTGTCTTGTTTATTAGTACCTTTAGTTGCATTTTAGAGGAGCATTGGCAGATGTGTTTCTATGTGATACCATTGAATTCTAGACAAATTCACATGAGTTGCTATTTTTTAAATTTGCTTATAATTTATGGAGCTTTCATATTCTAAATACAAAATATGTTAATTCATTAAGAGATAAAGTGTGCAGGTTGCAGAATAATGAATCAATTTTCTTTTAAAAGGGCATTGCTTCAAAGACCGTTATACAAGAAAATATGTCACTTTTCTTGTTTCTGTGACAAAACATCTGATAAAGGCACCTTGGTGAATTTGTTTATTTGGGTTCAGTGTAGAGGCCTAGCAGAACACATGGTGGTTAAAAGAGACCACTAGCTAGTCACATTGTATCTGTTGTGAAGAAGCAGAAGGAGCATGGACCTTGGCACTCCTCTGCCTTTCCCTTTTTTATTCAGTCTGGGACTCTTAACTTTTGGGATGGTACTGTCCAGATTCATGGTGGGTCTTCTACACAGTATGCTCTGTTTGAAAGTGCTTCAAATGTGAGGGAGGCAGTCCTTCTAAGCATCCACAGTGCCTCCAAGTATCTAACAGAGCAAAAATACCCATTATCTTAAATGAAAGAAACTTACATCTGTAATGGTTAATTTTAATAGTAAATTTGATTGAATTTGGAACCGCTTATTGGGTGCATTTCGTTCATTTATTACTGCTGTCTTATACAGTGTGATCATCCCTGGGCAAGTGTAGCCTGCTATAGTATTTTAATGAATTACATTTACATCTAAATACTCATGTATGGCTCATGGCTCTAAACAAGGTAGTGTGGATAAAGTTATAAATAATGACTCATTTCTCAGTTATGTGGCAATTACAATTAATCAACCCAACATTTTATATCAGAATATAGTAAAGAAAATAGAGCCCCTGGAGATGTAAGAATAAGAAAGACAAGGGGGAGACATACAAATACCACATTTTTCTTACATGCACAATATGTACACACTCACAAACTTGCATGTATAGATGGATGTGACATGAAATCAGCACAAGGACTTTCAAAGGATAAATAAGGAGGAAGATAGGAGGCGGGAGCAATGGAAGGTGATAAGGATACAGGCAAAACAATGGGAAAATGGGGAAGGAGGTCTGAATTTTGTGAGGTCAATATTGAAGGAATGGGAGGGAGGAGGGAAAAATTCAACTAAGGACACTTGTAAAAGACCTAAAGCATCATATTATTTTTATTTGCCTAAAATTACATATGTATATATCTATAACCATATCCACATATAATATATTTATAAATTAAATTGTGCCACTTGAGCTGATAGTGCTCTCTAGAAGAGCCACACACTATTTAACAAAACTCTTATTGCCAGGCATAAGAAACCTCCATTTGAGTTGTTGGTCAGACAGATAGTCCAAGAGACTTCCAAAGTGATAGAGGCTGTTGCTCTTGCTCTTGCTTGTTCCCTACCCCAAAGTGGAAGGTCAGTCTCTATTATTGAAGATACCCTACACATCATACACAGAACCCAGAAAATTCCAGCTGTATCCCAATTGTTAGCTTCTTCCCTGAGACCTGGTTTCCAATGGTACCAGAAGATGCTGAAAACTGCCTGGTAAGCAAAACAATGAATATTCCTACACCATTTTCATGTATGATCCACATGAATAGCATGGCAAGGTATCTCTAAAGGTACAGTGGTGACAATCATGTCTTGGCAGTAATCAACAGACAGCTATCTAATTGGACTTGCAAAAATCTCAACAGGAAAGAAATCATGCCTGGTTCTGGACCCTAGATAACTATCCAGAGCTATTGAGGTCATGGATCTTAGAGGAGAGTCTACTACTGTCACTTTACTAGAACAGCATAATTCCTAACTGCAGTCTAAAACTTAGCCCTGTTTCCACAGATAAGAATAGTTCCTACTCCTTGTCAAAGATGGTTATTTTTGCAGTAGACAAATATCATTATGGAAAACCATAGCTGTTCCAAATGTAGAGATCAAGTAATTAGCCCAATAGAGATATCTACAACATAGCTACTGCAAATAAATCCAGGAAACATCACTGAAGTGAGGGTGGGAAGATGGTTAAGAGCCATAGAGCTAGGAAGTCCTTGTAAGAGTGTATCCTAGAAATGACAGGAAAGCTACACCTGCAATACCTCAACAATATTGCTGTCTAAACAAGATGTGGACCTTTGGATAATACCAGTAAACATGCTAACGTGGGAGAGCAAAAGGTCATGGAGCTGCACCCCTAAATGAGCAACCACATGAAACTAAATACTGCTGAAAGCTCTAAAAATGGTATTCCCCAAAGGTGAGCCCCATAGTTGGTTATCCAATACCAAATTGTCATACACATACCTGAAGCCATACATATGCCTGAAATCAAACACTACAACCATCACTAAATGAGTGAAGTAGGTTATTTTGTATATTTACAAATTTGTGTATATGTGTAACAATAATAAAAACAGGTCATAAATTTGAAAGGGAGTAAAGTTGAGAGGACATGGTAGAAAGAATTTAAGAGAAGAAAGGAAAAAATGATGTAATTATGTTTTAATTAAAATTTCAAAAATTAAAATAATAAGATATCACTATAGTTTTTTTTAATGAAAAGAAGAGTAGAACATAACCTATTTGAAATAGGATACATTATTTGAATATGTTCTGTGAAAGATGACATTCAGATATATATGTATATCTCAGGTTTAGGTATAGCTTATGCAGCTAGTGATAAAATAGATAACTTAGGACATTGTCATTCTGCTAATGAAGAAGTGAATTGTCTAAGAATATAATCTGAAGTTTGAGAAGACAGGAATAATGGGCTTATAAAGAACCCATAAGTCATTTCAATTATTTATGGCATGTCCTTTTCTTGCGCCCTTAAAATATATATTCTACCCATAAATGTGTTAGTTTTGCTAACTTGATAGAAAGCTAAAAATCATGGGAAGAGATTCTCAGTGAGAAACGGCCTGAACCCTGTTGGCCAGTAGGCATGCCTGTGGGGGGTTGTCTCAATTGCCTTACTTGGGAAGACCCAGACCAAAGAGGGTGATTCTGTTCTCAGAGTTTGGGCACTGAACTGTATAATAATAAAGAAATCTTATGTGAACACTAAGCATACATGCATTTACTGTTTTATAGTCTTGAATGTGGATATAATGTGAGTAGTTGTTTCAAGCTCTTGCTGCTAGTTTTACAGGATGTTCTGGTATCTTTTAAAAATAATAACCATACAAAAACTAGTACACCGTTTATTCTTCAAGGAAAGTAGAATGTTTTCCATTCCATACTTCACCACCAAAGGCTATTAAGCAGCCTGGTCAGGCAGGTCCCTGCAATACCCCACTCCTGGTAGCAACTTCTGTCTTACTCATGGCTCTGTTGCTGTGAAGACACATCATGACCAGAGAAACTCTTCCAAGAAAAATTATTTAACTGAGGGCTTTCTTACAGCTTCAGTTTCCATAATCACCATGACAGGGAGAAGTATGTTTCAATCAATAAGACTTAAATGAGTTGGAAATCCAAAGAGCACTTTGACATCAGGCATGAAAATATAAAATTTGGACTTTGCCCTGCTTGTTTTTGGTTTTGTTTTGCCTCAATGTTTCTTCAATATGTTCCCTCCTTCTTCCTTATTGGGCTGGTAATGTATATTCTGTGCCATTCCATGTTGGAAGTATGTGATCTGCATTTTGATTTTTGTTTTAAGGAGTGGTACATTTCCTGGTGCTCTTTTTCTCCTCAAACAGTATTTTTGTTATTTTTCTCTGCTTTGCTTTCTCCTTTTTATTAAAGACCTGCATTAGAATGATCCCTAGTCACCACATGTCAATATTAGACTGTCCTGAAATATCTTCTACCAACACTCTTCAATCTATCTCCAATGCTCTTCAATCTAGCCTCAGGCAGAACTTTTGGACAAGGACAGAAAGCAGCCACATTTCTTGCCAAAATATCACAAGAATGGCCTCTACACCACTGTTCATGTTGTTCCCCCTTGGGAACTCCGAACTTTGCCCTCACTTGTCAGCATTGCCTTCTGTACCACTTTCTTCATTCTTATACTGTGGTGATTCATTAAGCCCCAATAAAAGCATAACTGCTTCTTTTAATCTAAAGTCCCAATATCTCCCATATTTCTCCAGCAAACAACATGGTCAGGCCTGCCACAACAATATTCCACTCCCTATTGCCACCTTCTGTTTCATGCACTGCTTTTTTTCTGTGAGGAACCACTATGACCAAGAGGAATGGCTGTCAAAAAATGAGGTTTCAAAAGCCTATTCCAGACCCAGTCTCCTCTTCTCTCTCTCTCCCCCCCTCCTCCACCCCTCTATGTATGTACTGCCTGTGGATCAGGATGTAAAACTCTCAGCAATACTCTAGCACCACATCTGTGTCTGTGCCACCATGCTCCCTATCATGAAGATAATGAACTAAACCTCTGGAACTGTAAGCAAGGCTCCAATTAAATACTATTTTAAAGAGTTGCCTTGGCCGTGGTGTCTCTTTGCAGCAATAGAAACAATAATTTAGACACAGTGATGGTTTCTCATGCTTCAATTAAGGGATCTCTTCCTTTTCCTTACTTTGGAAGGTCTCTGTGGCATTGTATTATGTGAATAATTTTTCCATCCTTATAACTAATACCTGTACTCTAAAAGAGCTTGGAAAGAAAAAAGTTTGGCTGATTGACTATGCATAATATAAAATTTCACACTTGATAAACCCACAAAAATTGTAATAAAAATGGACTAGGAAAATAAGTTATTGATAATTCATTGCCTTATATTCATGAAGCCCTAGCTTTGGTCCTTAACACCACAAAATAATCTTAATTATGAATGTCATTAATTATCTAACCAACTGAGGCTGCAATAGGAAGAACAGATGTCAAAATTGAAGGCATATGGTTTCAGACAATCAAATTGTATGCATATCTCTGTTTCCCTCAGTCTCATCTCTATCACTGAAACAGAGCACCACCTGCAGCCTTCCTTCCTCCCTGTGCACAGATCACCTCCCTTATCCTACACATCACTGTATCCCAGTCCTTCAGGCACCCCCCTTCCCCCGCTAAACCACAGAGCATAACTGCCAGAAGACAAATGCGACTTTCTCTTCTTTCTATGTCACCCAAATCCAATCCCTTAGTCTTGTCTTCAGCAACGAAATAGAAAACCAGCTCCAGCCTTCCTCCCTTGATCCCCCATCTGTGAATCCCACAGACCTTACCCTCCTAATCTCTTTTCCTCCTCTTGGTGCTTTTTCCCAAATCCCAAATCCCAAATCCAGCAGGCACCCCCTGTAAACCATAGAGCTGCTTCCCTTGGGGCAAAAGTAGGCTGATAGCAGAACCACACCTCTCCTGAGCTTCAATCCCTACCTCCCCTCCGTCTTATTCTGAGTTCTGTAGTTGGAAACCTGCTGTGGTCTTCCTTTCCTCTTTGACCCAATGGATGATGTAGACTTTCTTGTCCAACCTTCCCTTCCACAATCATCCCAGTATCCAAGCCTCCATAACCAGCGTTGACTTCCTGTGACCATACCAGCTGAGCAGGCCAGGAAAACGGACAACACTCAGCCATCACATTCTCTGAAAATGTGTAGAGGAAACAAAAACCAAGTAACAAAACACCCACTCATTGAAGACAAATCCAGAGATAATCATCCCAAGCACAAATGCCTCGATACCACTGTAAAAACAAAACAAAACAAACAAATAAACAAACAAAAAACGATCAGTAACAGCTAGGGCAATGTGCCTCCACCAAAACACAAAAAGTTTAAGGAAAAACTGTTCAAGACTTGAACCTAGAAATAGAATCAATAAAGAAAAAAGAATTTGAGGGAATTCTGGAAATAAAGAATTTGGGGATTTGAACGGGAACTATACAGGCAAGCTTCAACAACAGAATAAAAGAGATAGAAGGAAGAATCTCAGGTATTGAAAATACAACAGAGGAAAAGGACACATTGGTTAAAGAAAATGTTAAATCTAAAATACTAACACAAAACATCCAGGAAATCTAGGATATTATGAAAAGGGCAAACCTAAAATTAATAGGTATAGAGGAAAAAGAAACTCACCTCAAAGGCCCAGAATATTTTTTTTTCAACAAAATCATAGAAGAAATTTTTATTACCCTAAAGAAGGAGATGCCTGTCAAGGTACAAGAAGCTTACAGAACAACAAACTGATTGGACCAGAAAAGAAAGTCTCTTCTTCACATAATAATCAAAACACTAAACAAACAGAACAAAAAATATTAAGAGCCGAATGGGGAAAACCCAAAGTAACTCATAAAGACAGACCTATCAGAATTACACTTGACTTCTCAATGGAGACTCTAAAAGCCAGAAGAGTCTGGGCAGATTTGCTGCAGTGGAAACTACTATGCAAAACTTTAATTCACCGAAAATAGAGAAAATATTCCATGATAAAGTCAAAATTAAATGATATTTAAAAATCCAGCCCAGTAGAAGGTGCTATAAGGAAAAACTACAACCTACAGAGGTTAACTGCACACATGAAAACACAGGAATTAAATAATCTTATAGCAGCAAATTGAAAAGAAGGGAAGCACATGCTCAAAGCAAATTGAAAAGAAGGGAAGCACATGCTCAAATGTATTTGAGTGCTCATGCTTACATGTGCACACGTGTGCATGCATGCACACACACACACCACTACCACCACCACCACCACAAAAGACAACAACAACAAAATAACAGGAATCAACAATCATTGTTCATTAATATCTTTCAATATCAATGGTCTCAATTCCCCAATAAAAAGACACAGACTAACAGCACAAATGTGAAAACAAGATCCATTCTGCTGCAACCAAGAAATACACCTCAACGTCAAGGACAGATATTAACTAGGGTAAAAGGCTAGAAAATTGTATTTCAAGAAAATGGACCTAAAAAGCATGATGATATTTTAATATCTAACAAAATAAACTTCTTACTAAAAAAGGTAGGGAAAGAACACTGCTTATTCACAAAGGAAAAATTGTCCAGGACGACATTTCAATTCTCAACAGCAATGGCCCCAAAACCAAGGTAACCGTATTTATAAAAGAAACACTGCTACAGCTTAAAACACATACTGACCCTTTCACAGTGATAGTGTGGCATCAATACTCGACTCTCACCAGTGGACAGATCATCCAAACAAAACAGAGAAATACTGGACTTAACGGGCATAATAAACAAATTTGGACATAACATTTATAGGACATTTTCACCCAAACACAAAATTATGTGCTTTCTACTCTGCATTTCATGGAGCTTTCTCCAAAATTGACTACATGCTTGGACATAAAGCAAGTCTCAACAGATACAAGAAAACTGATATAATTCCTACATCCTATCAGACCACCAAGGATTAAAGCTGGATACCAACAACAGCAGAAACAACAGAAAGCTTACAAACTAATGAAAAAATGAGGTTTTTTTTTTCTGAATGACTACTGGGTCAAGAGAAAAATAAAGAAATTAAAGACTTTCTAGAATTCAATGAAAATGAATACACATCATATTCAAACTTATGGGACACAATGCAAGCTGTGCTAAGAGAAACATTCATAGCACTAAGTGCTTATATAAAAAAAATTGAAGAGACCTCATATTATTAAATTAGCAGCACAATAGAAAGCTCTAGAACAAAAAGAAGTAAGCTCATCCAAGAAGAGTAGACCACAAAAAATAATCAAACTTAGGACTGAAATTAAAAAAGGAAAGAAACAAAGGGAAAAATACAATGAATCAGTGAAACAAAGAGTTGGTTCTTTGAGAAAAATCAACAAGATAGACAGAACATTCTCCAAACTAACCAAAAGGCAGAGAAATAAAATCCAAATTCCCAAAAGCAGAAATTAAAAGAGGGACAGAACAACAGACATTCAAGAAATCCAGTGAATCATTAGGACAGGGTACCCCCCTCAAATAGGAAAATAAAAACATGGACAATTTTCTTGATAGATAAGTTAAATCAACTTTAGATAATTTAAATAGACCTATAACACCTGGGAAAGTAGAAGCAGTCTTGTCCAGAGACCTACAAGGAGAACCCCAACTAACAATCTGAGTAACAGTAAGAGGCTACCTTAAATGCCCTTCCTTGATAATGAGATTGATAATTATCCACCATCATAGAGCCCTCATCTAGAAGTTTATGGAAACAAAAGCAGACACCCACAGCTAAACACTGAGCCTAACTCCTGGAATCCAGTTGCAGAGAAAGTGGGTCTCAGTTAGAAGGCCTGGGCAGTCTATGGGACCCCTGTCTAAGGGACAGTGGAATCAGGATGTATCCCTGGTGCACAAAAGGACTTTGAGAGCATATTACCCATAGAGGGATACTCTCTTAGCTTAGAGGCAAGAGGGAGGGCCTAGACCCTACTCCAAATGACTTGACAGATTTTAGTGATACCTCCTAGAAGGCATCAACCTCCCTGTGGAGTGGGTGGGAAATGTGACAGGAAGTGGAGTTAGAGGGCATGGGAAGGAGAGGGAACTGGGATCGATATGAAAAAAGAAAATATACATATATACAAATCTGTGTATACAATATACAGAGATACTTATAAATATGTTTATATGCAACTATCTGCCTCTATATTAAGATTACAAAAAAAAAAAAAAGTCTCCCAACCAAAAAAAAACTCAGATCTCAGATGCAGATGTTTTTTAGCAGAGATTTCTACCAGACTTTCAAAGAAGAACTAATGCCAGTACAGAAGGAGCATTGCCTGGAGAGGGGAAAAAAGAGCCTGTACACACAGATAAGCTGTGGAGAAGCCAGGGAAGTGAAACTCGAAGGCATGCTTTAAAGGAAAGAGGTGTTATTCTTGTTCTCAAGAATGTGGAATGATATGCACTTTACAGCCAGCTCTCCCCAGCCACTACCCTATCCCCCAGAATATTTTGTTTGTTTACACCAAACCTTTCCCCCTAAAATCTTTGAGCATTAGTTCTAGATTATAAAACTCATCCTTGAGAGAGATGTCATTGTACTTTGTAGCAGCCTAGGTGACTTCTGTTACTTTTGGGCCAGGCATTGTTTACCTTAGTCATTCTCCATAGATCCTCATCTTGAGCGCTGTTTCTAAATCAATGAGAAACTATATTATGGATAAAGCCATATGTACTTTTAAAAAATTGTTTATTTATTTTTACATTATGTACATTGCTGACTTGTCTGCATGTGTGTCTACGAGAGGGTGTTGAATACCCTGGAATCAACTAGCTGCATGCATGCAGCAGTTAATTGATGTGGGGGGAATTGACTTAGGTCCTAATGAAGAGCAGTCAGTGCTGTGGACCATGGAGCCATCTCTTCAGCTCCTCCATATATACTTTTAAAGAGCTTCAAAATAAATGTGTTAAGCTTTGTTGTACTCACAGGGCAGAGTTGTTATCTGAATACCTATTTTCCAAAATTATGCTGTACTTAAATATGGCTAAAGTAAAATGATCTAGATAAGACTCTAGAAGTCTTGGCCTAGCACTGGTTATCACATTTTTTGCTAAACTGAATTTCATTTTTACTTCAACCTGATTGTTTTTTCCATGCCTACTACAAAGCTTGAAGGGCCCTTTCCACAATTGCTTAATTTATTTTATGAAGCCTCAGTTACTCTGATACTCAAACCAGTTACTCTGATACTTAAACCACATAAAGACTAAATAAACAGAATTACAAGTCAATTTCCCTTATGAAATTAGAATAAAAAACAATAAAATATTTACAAACCACATTCAAGGACATAACAGAAAGATTATTGGTCATGATCAAGTAGGTTTCATCCCAGAGATTCAGGGATAGTTTCATATATGCAAACCTGTCAATGTAACCTACTATGTAAACAAACTGAAAGAAAAAATACAAAAAAGCAAGATCATCTTATTAGATTCAGGAAAGGCTTTTGATAAAATCCAATTCCTCTTCATGATAAAAGTCCTGAAGAGATTGGGGATATAAGAGGCATAGCTTAACATAATAATGGAAATTTACATAAAACCTTTAGCCAACATCAAATTAAATGGAGAGAAACTCAGAAATCCCAGTAATATTAGGAACGAAACAAGACTGTGCTCTCCTTCATATCTATTCAATATCCATTCAGTATCTATTCAATATAGTACTTGAAGTGCTAGCTAGAGCAATAAGACAACTGAATGAGATCAAGAGGATACAAATTGGAAAGGAAGAAGCCAAAGTACTGTTATTTGTAGATGATATTATAGTGCACATAAGCAACCTTAAAAATTCTACCAGAGGACTCCTGCAGCTGATAAACACTTTTAGGGAAGTGGCTACACATAAGATAAACAAAAACAAACCAAACAAAACAAAAAATAGTAGCCCTCTTATATACAAATGATGAATGGACTGAGAAAGGGATCAGGGAAACAACACTTTTCACAATAGCCACAAATATTATAAAATATCTTGGGGCAACTCTAACCAAGCAAGTGAAAGACTTGTATGATATAAACCTTAAATCTTTGAACTAAGAAATTGATGAAGATATCAGAAGAGGGAAAGATCTCCCATGCTCATGGATTGGTAGAATTAACACAGTGAAGTTGACCATCCAACCAAAAGCAATCTACAGATTCAATGCAATCCTCATCAAATTTCTAGAAAAGTTCTATGCAGTCAAATCTCAACTTCATATGGAAAAACAAACAACAACAAAATTATCAACAACAAACCAGGATAGCTAAAAAAAAAAAAAAAAAAACAAAAAAAAAAAAAACCTGAACAATAAAAGAATTTCTGGATGTCCCACCATTCCTGATTTAAGTTGTACTACAGAGGTATAATAATAAAAACAAAATGCATAAAATAGACATGTTGATCAATGGTATTGAATTGAATACCCAGACAAAACTGCACACATATATGGATACCATATTTTTGATAAAGAAATCAGAAATACATACTGGAAAAAAACACATTATCTTCAATTGGATGTTTGTATGTAGAAGAACACAAGTAGATCCATATTTATCACCCTGTATAAAACTCAAATCCAAGTAGTTCAAAGATATAACATAAAATCAGATATACTGAATCTAATAGAAGAAAAAGTGGGGAATAGCCTTGAACACATTGGAACATAAGACCAACTTTCTGAACAGAACACTGGTAGAGCAGGCAATATGATCAAAATTGTTAAATGGGACCTGGAGAAACTGAAAAAGCTATGTAAATCAAAGGGCACCATCAAAATGACAAAATGGCAGCCTACAGAATGGGGAATGATTTTTACCAGCTCCACATTTTATAGAGGACTACAGTCCAAAAATATATGAAGAACACCAAGAAATTAAATATCAAAAACAACTCATTTTTTTTAAAAGTGGGGTATATATAAAAATAGAGAATTCTCAATAGGGAAGTCTCAAATGGTTGAGAAACAAAGAAATGTCCAATATTATTAGCCATCAGGGAAATACAAATCAAAACTACTTTGAGATTCCATCTTATACCAGTCAAAATGGAAAAGATCAATAACTGAAGTGACAGCTCATGCTGGAGAGGGTGTGTAGCAAAGGAAATACTCCTCCATTGCTAGTGGAAGTGCAAACTTGTACAACCACCATGGAAATCAATATGATGGTTCTTCAGAAAGTTGGGCATTGGCCTACCTCAAGACACAGCTATATCACTCTTGAGCATATACCCAAAGGATGCTCCATTCTATCACAAGAACTCTTGCCCAAACTTGTTCATTGAAGCTTTACTTATAAAAGCCAGAAACTGAAAATAACCTAGGCATCCCTCAAACAGAAGAATGGATAAAGAAAATGGGGTACATGTAAGGAGTAGTTTTTCCTCTGCCGCCGGTCTTGTCCCACCACCGCGCCAGCCCCAATTAGTGCACAGAGACTCTGTATTTGAAAATAAGTGACTTGTTTCTTATCGGCTAACTCGTCTTAAGTATTAACCCATTTCTATGTATTTCCATGTGGTCTTACCGAGAGCGGAGGGATGGCGGTTCTGTTCTCCCCAGACTCTCCATCTTGTCTCCTCCTTACTTCTTCCTCTTCCCTCATTCTCTCCTAGTCCCTCCTATCTTCTTTTCCTATTGGCCAACAGTGCTTTATTTATTAACCAGTATGAGAAACATATTTACAGAATGATATCTCCCATCATCTCCTCTTTTCTGTCTAAAATAAAAAGAAGTTTCCCCCTTTGCTGAAGAGTCTGCCAGACACATTATGGCCTATGGGATGAAGATGGAAGATTATAGGAGAACTTCAGGTGACTGACAAGGCAAGATGTCTCTGTCTTTTCTCGAGTTTATATACTATCCTTCTGTGGTCTTTGATGGAGTTGAAGACAGATAGTTATGGTTATAGTTTTCTTTAGTTAAGCTTAAAGATAAGTTACATATAGAACTTTAGACTCACAAATATAGGATAGATGATAAAATAGTTTCTTTTAATCTTGCTAAATGTTAATGAACTAAATATTGTTAACTGTGATTCTTACTTGATAACTGTTGTGTTATATATTTTGTTATGTTAAGGTTAAAACCCTTCTTTTTATTTAGACAAAAAAGAAGAGATGATGAGAGATGTCATTCTATAAAATATGTTTCTCATACTGGTTAATGAAGAAAGCACTGTTGGCCAATAGGAAAGCAAGAGAGGAGGGACTAGGAGTCAAGGAAAAAAGAGGAAGGAGTAAGGAGGAGTCAAGATGGAGAGTCTGGGGAGAACAGAACCGCCATCCCTCCGCTCTCGGTAAGACCACATGGAAATACATAGAAATGGGTTAATACTTAAGACAGAGCTAGCCTATAAGAAACAAGTAACTGGCCAACAGCATAATATCAAATATGGAGTTTCTGTGCATTATTTGGGGCTGGCTCGGCGGTGGGACAAGACCAGCGGCAGGCAGAAAAACCTTACTCTTTACAGGTACATTTACATAATATGGTAATATGAAGGTATTAAAATATAACATCATAAAATTTGCAGAAAAAATGTATAGAACTAGGAAAAAATTACTCTGAGTGGAAAACACAAACCAAGAAAGACAAATCTGGTATGTATTCTCATATAAGTGGATATTAGCCATTAAGAATATTGACCTCTCCTGGAAGGCATCAAACTCTGTGTGGAGTGGGGGGCGGGATGGGAGGGTGGTCAGGAGGCATGGAAGGGAGGGAGAGAGGGATAGAGGAAGGGAGAGGGAACTGGCATTGATATGTAAAATAAGAAAAAAAACAAATACACAGTGTAAAAATTTTAATTTAAAAATAGTAAATAAAAAATAAAGGAAATTTTTTCTATGGGAATAAAAAAAAAAGAAAGAAAAATGATAACCAAGCTATAGTCCCTAGACCCATAGAAGTTAGGTAAAGAGGAATGGTCTGCAGGGCCACATGGATCTCCCTGGGAGGAGTAACTAGAATAAATTTTGTTGGCAGACTGGGGGCGAGTGGAGGTAGGAATGGGGCATCAGACTGGGGAAAATATTGTTGAGGACAGTGTGTGGGAAGATCTAGGGCTAGAATTGGGAAGGGTTTGGGGGTAGAAACATAGTGCAGTGAAAACTTCTTGAAATCTATGAATGTAATCCCTATGGGGACTCCTAGTAATGGGAGATACAGAGTGTTCACTGGCCATCTCTTGTATCCAGGCAACACTTCCAGTGACAGCACTGGGTTTTATTCAACTGAGTTACTGGCCAAAGGGGTCCCATAGAAATCCCTAAACAATGCAGGCTGATGCTAAGGCCAAAGGCTGCTCTCTGCACACTAACAATTGGACTCCACTGCCAAGGACAACACCCACACATTTCATTGAACACAGAGAAGTCAAGCTATTGCCTACATAGAGCCTTCACCCCTATATTCTAGTCTCTTTGGTGATGGAAGGTACTCCTCAGGCTTCCAAAAGAGACACATGAACAAGCCCAGCCACAAACTTTGACCAACAATCTTCCCTGCAATGGTGGCACAGACCTTTGGTAGTAGCTAACCAGTGTCTGATTTTACTTATGGTCCACTCCACAAGAAGGAACCATAGACACAGTTTGTGTGTTCAAGAACCAGAGACTAAATATAGATATGTAACATAAAACCAAAATCCATACAGGTCTAAAAAACAAAAACAAAAACAAAATACCAAAACAACAGCAGCAAAAAGCCAATAAAGTGGTTCCTAATGATGTTCTGTTATACTCATAGATCAATGCCTTACCCAGTCACCACCAGAGAGGCTTCTTCTAGCAGCTGATGGGAACAGATGCAGAGATTCACAGCCAGACATTACACAGAAAGAAAGTCTAAATTGGAGGTCTCCATCAAATTCCTTAGAGCTCAGCCAATCCTGCTGAAGAGGAGGTGGAAAGATTATAAGATTCAGAGGTAATGGAGGACACAAGAGAACACAGCCTTCTGAATCCACTAAATGAGACATGTATGAGCTCACAGAGATGGAAGTACTAAGCACAAGGCTGACATGGATCTACACCTGGTTCTTTACATATATATTATAGCTATTATCTCATTATTGCTATGGGACTCCTGACTATGATAAAGAGTGGGTCAGTGACTTCTGTCTGCTCTTGGGACACTTTCTCCTGTTGGATTGCCATGCCTAACTTTGATGCAATATTTTTTGCTTCATCTTACTATATTTTATTTTGTTATGCTTGGTGGTTTTCTCTTAGGGGAGAAAGAAAAGGAGTTGATCTCAAGGGAAGGGAAAGTGGGGAGGAACTTAGAGGGGTGGAGGGAAGGGAAACAGCAATCAGGATATATTATTGAGAAAATAATCTAGTTATAATTTTAAAATACAGGTGTATTACAGGTTAATTGTGTTCTACTTCATATATTCTTTATTTTCAATCTCAGGCTGACAGTATGACCTTGACTGTGATAGACTGGTCAATGATAAGGTGACTGGATCATACAATGGATATATATATCCATTGACTGTCTCCTAAAAATGCTCAAGTATTAAAGGCTTAGTCCCCATTTGTTGCCATTTTCAAGGGGGTATTAGATAATGAGAACACTAACTTCACCAACTTATGAACTCATCAATGTGTTCATATCTAGTGGTATTAAGGAATGGGGCCAGACTGGATGAAATAGGTTACTGAATGCCATGTTTAGAATGGATCTTCCCACATCAAGTAACACAAGTACGGAAATCTTTCAGAAGCATGCCAAGCAGTTCCTCATTTAGGCTCCTTTGTCAGATGGTTCTATTCATGGTCTAGTAGACAATCAAAACTATCACAGGCAGAAAGTTGCAGATTTATGTGAAATAAAATGTGACTCTACCCCTGTAAAGGATTAACTAAATAATATTGTAAAGAAACACCCACTGGCAGCAGACTGTCATTCGAAGCTAGTTCCTGTTGCTACTATATGGTAAAATCCACATGCTGTTATAGGTTGTCCCACATCGAAAGCTGTTGTCTGTAAGCTAGGCAAGTTCTGCCCTGCAATAATCATTACAAGTAAAGTAGAAGACATTTTCAGTTGTCAACACTCACAGGGTTGATAGGATGTGTTCTTTGCTCCTGCCAGCTAATGGATGGAGGTTAGTGTGTTATAAACATCCCCCTAGCCCAGGATGGTTCTACCACAACCAAGAATTCCGTGGCCCCAATGCCAATAGTGTCAAGAGCATTGACTTCACCAGTTAATGAACTCATCAAGGAATTCATGTCTAACTAGGTATTAGGGGATTGAGAAACCATGGTCTGATACAATAGTTAAGTCACTTTCAAATATGACTTTATTTGTAAAGTAAATGATCATAGGATACCTTCCTTCATTAGAGTAAAATCATTGGTTTTTACTCCATACCAAATTTAAACTACTCCAAACTTTTGATGTGTCAATGTACATCACAAAGTTATTCATCATTTGTCTAGAAATCACCTGTGCCCTCCGTTATATTAGAAAGATAATAGAAATATCCTTGGCAAGAACCTGACATGGAAAGGGGATATTCTGAACACAATGGGCTGTAATTGCCAGTCAAGAAGCTGAAGGTGTGGAAGTCAATCCAAGCTCTGTGGGCTCTTGGAGGCAAAATGCATTTCCTTGCATGGTAGGGACGTTTTCCTCTCAACTTCACAATTCATTTTATATTAAATAGCTAACAACTCAAGTGTTTAAAAATGAAAGTTCAAATAAACAATCTGTAACATTAATGTTCATTTTACTTCTTCTGAGTAGAACAAGAATACCTAATTTATGTATGTTAGAAAGTGTTACTTCCTCAGTGAAACCAATTCTTTTTTTTTGTTTCTATGTTATATATCATTATAAAATATTTTCAGATACTTCATATTCTTGCAAGTTTAAAAGAACATTACTAGCTCACATCTAAGATCAATTTACTTTCTATCTTTTATTTATACTTTTTTGTTTTAGATTTATGTTCATTGTTAATTTTAGACAGTGTCTCATGTGTTCTCTACTGATCTCAATGTCAATATGTAGCCAAAGGTTTTCTTGAACTGATCCTTCTGCCTCCCACTCCTATGTGCAGGGGAACAGGCATGGATTATTTCCATGCCCAGTTTAGGTAGTACTAGAGGTAGAACCAGATCTTGCACCTGCTAGACAAGAAGTTTACCAGATGAACCAAAGTCCCATTTCTTATTTAATTTTTCAAACATGTTAAATAATTGGAAGGTTATCATTAGGTAACAATGTTAAATACATTCAAATTTTAATAGAAAGTACTTTAAGCACTTTCAGATGACTCTATGGTATGATTGTCTTTCCCCAAAGTTCATGCAATGGGAAATAAATTCTTAAATCCATTTGAGGTTAATAAATCAAAATGGAGCCTTCAAAAAGCACTTAGGATTGCATGAAGTGTCATTGGTTGATCAATGACTTCCTAGGAAGACAAATCTAAGCTTGCAAGCTCACTGATTCAATTCAGTCACACGAAGCCCACAACCACAAGCATATCTGTTCCAGGTCAAGTCCTTCAGTCTTAAACTTCTTGTCCTCTATATATATGAGATAAAATACTCTATTATGTATAATTTATGCACTAGGTGGAATTCTATAGTAGCAATAGAATACCATCAGAGACAAATGATAATAGAGTTTGGAAAATCAAATATTCGATGCTAAATCAATGCTGGAAAACCTTACATGGCATTTTGTTCTTATAAGTAAAATTGATCTGTTTGTATATGTCAGTTATAGTGATGTTTTGAAAAATGCCATTTTATAAGGCTTGGCAAGCTTTTTGTTTAAAGAATAGATTTGTTTTTAGATTTTTGTGAGCTATTCACAATCTTTTCCTCCTTCCATTGCAGCACAAAAATAGCCAAAGATAATAATAAACAAATAAGACTTGCTACTTTCCCAGAAAAATTGACTTTTTTTTCAAAAATAAAGTAAAAAAAGGAGAAGTTGATGTAATTTTCCCCAAGAAAGCACTGGGTAACCATTACTCTAGCCACATCGGAAAGCAATTGTAAGCAGAACAACTTTCCTTCTATTTAGATCATAAATACTCTAAAAACTTTAGCTGTGTAACCAAAATTCCACCATTTGACCCAAGTTCACATCTTAGTTTCCTTTCTTCTGATGCCTTTACATACCTCACTCATATCCTAAATAAGCCAGTCTTCTATTATCTAATGAGACTTAAGAATTCCACACCTGTTACCTTTATCTACTTTATCATAATTAGCACTCTGCCTTAGAGTCAAGATTTATATGTGTTTCTTCATGTTGGGGGAATGATCCTGGTATTGTTTGTCTTTCAATTTATGAAGCAATTTCGTCCACATAACATGGAATGTTGCAACTGCAGAATTGTGGGGAAAGGCCAAGCTTTAGGAACATAAACATAAAGATTTAAATATCAGTTCTATCCCTTGTCAGTAATTTGGCTTTGCATAGCATACTTAGCTTCTCTGAGTGTTTCATCTGCAATGTTGGATACTAATACTAAATGACTGCATAAAAGTACTATGACTCAAAAAAAAAAGTACTATGACTCGATTTTGCTCAAGTCAGATTATGAAAAGGGCCAGATCCTGTCCTAATATGGAGTCGAGGGCATATTTGTGTTTTCTTGAAGGAAGAAAATGAGGCCCAGTGGCTGCCAGACTGTTTGGTGAGGTGCGTGGAGCAGAGGAAAACCAGACCTGAGATTGTGGGAACCTGTCCAAGCCAGTTCCAGTAAGACCCGTTAAACCTGTGTTCCTGACCCCTTGATTTCATCAACTCTACAGTCTGAGAAAGAAAAGAAACAATCGGTTTGAGATTGTCAGAAGGAAAAGAGATTAGAGATTTCCAGTGGTTTGAGATTTCCAGTTTCTCAACAAGCCTGCTGCATCTTGGCTGAAATCCAGCCAAGGACTGAACCTTTAACAGTTAGCTACAGCATATCTTGGGACACAGAACTCATTTTGCCTGTTTTCCCATTAGGAAAAAGGATTCATTAGGACAATTGAACACTAGTATGGAATTAATGTGTGGCAAAAGCCCCTCTTCAGTATTTGAGCAGTCAATGGACAAAAGTTTGGCAGTTAATATTTAGTACTCAAGGACGGTGGTATCTGAAACTTACCTTTGGAAATTAAAAGCATCATTGCATTGGACTTTAGGGAGGGAAAAAGAAAAGGTCCAGAATTGTAGAGTTATTCACACTTCATTCACCATAACAACGTTTTATTGTCCTTTGATTGAACTGAAATTATGAGACTTGTAATTTAGTCAATTATATGTTAATTGTTAATAACCATACTGGAATCATTAATGTTTATATCCTTTGCTATATACTAGGTAACTGTTTATGGATGAAAAAGTCAGAACTCACCCTATTAGAAATTAGACATGATGCTTATGAACCATTAGATACAATGTAATTTGAATAAGCAGATTTAGATTTTGGTATAGCTAAAGCCACTTGGGACATCCAAGACCAATTTTAAAAGGCCATTTTGTCTTGATCCATCCTCTCCTTTTGTGGGAGATGCTGTAGCCACAAAAGCATATGCATTATCAAGCTTGCTTGTAAACTCTTGATGAAAAGTTGGCTCAGAGGTGTGTGGCATTGAACTATGCACTATCCCCTAATGTTCTTTATTACAGAGGCTGGTAGTCAGGGATGGGTAAGGTCTTTTTGCTTTCAGACAACCTAAGGTAGGTCACTCATGATGGGATGTGTGATTCAATGATGGATAAGACTGAAAGATGGAAGAAGACAACCTAAGACAGACACAGCCATCTGCCCGGTAGCTGAAGCACATGTATTATTTAGCTATATTAAAAAGGGGGGATTTGTTGGTGCCTATAAAGATTGCTGCACTCCATCTTGGCTCAAGGGCAGAGAGTTCAAAATTGTCCCCAGCAAGTCATAAGATCTAAAGGTCAAAGGTGTGGCTACAGTAGGGTGTTTGGCTGTCTTATTCTAAATAACAACAGACATGATCTGAGGTGTGGCTACTCTTGACCCTCGAGGCTAGGGAATAAGAAGTTTAATCTAAGGTGTGGTTACTAAACCCTTAGAATAAGGAGGAAGGAAAGTGTGTTCCATATACATGATACCATGTTCCCCTTTTTGGTTAGGATATATAAGCATGGTGAAAAATAAACTTGTGGCAATTCAGTATTATCTGAATCTGCACTCTTGATTTAAGAAAAAAATATTATGATACTATGATTTGGAATGAATTGAAGGTGAGAAATAGAAAGTGGATATGGTCAAAACACATTGTATACATGTATAAAATTCTCAAAGAAGAAATAAAACATTACAAAAACCAACCAAACAAACACAGTGGTAGACTTAGACTGAAATCCCATGGACAACATGTTGTAGAACAGCATGGAGTGGGAAAGCCCATGATCTCCAAATTCAGAATTCAACCATTGTATAAACATCCTATAGAGGATCTCCAATGGCTCAGAGCCTTGAAGACTTGGACCATTCCCAGGTCTTCCATCCACTCCTATTCTTATGAAAAAGTTTTCCCTTTCTGGATAAATTGTCTCTATTTCTGTCATTATCTGTGTCATGTGTCTCTAATTCAATTCCTTATCACAGGACACAAGAACCCAGGGAGCTCATGGATATCCTGTATATCCTTTCTTGTAACAATTTGAGTCAATGGAAGATCCATTGCTTCGTGCCTGTGGACTGGTACAGGCAATAGGGTGTGAGCATGAAGTAAGCAAACTGTTCATCTTGTGCCTGGGGTGCAATAGGCAAGAAAGTAGGAAATTCTTTCATCATTCCTAAAAACCAGTATTTCCTAGTAAGCCCATCTCTTAAAAGTTTCTATCATTATTCAGTAGCACTGCAGGTGAGGAACAAGATCTTAACATATGGGTCTTTGCAGCAGTAAGAACTGCAATGGAGTTTCATGCGTTTAGCAAAATGATGCTTTTCTTAATTTACAACCAGCACATGGGAATAGGCCAAGAAAAGATGAACAAATGAATTTCCTAAAAGAACAAGACGTTTCTCAAAAACTACAAATGACAATAAAGTTGCACAAAATGATGTTCATTTTGTTACTATTGGAAACCAGCAGCCTGCTGACCCTGCCCCCAATGGGCTGGTTGATCAGGACTATGTCATCACTCATGTGCAGGGGACACAGTTAAGCATGAGCAAGTTTCCCTTTTAAAGCAAACGTGCCAAGCACCCCCTCTTCCTCTCTCTCTCTTCCTCTCTTCCACTTTCTTCCTCTCTTCCTCTCTCTCCTGCTTTAGGTTGGCCACCAACTATCCCCTGCCCCTTTGTCTGCCCTCCACCAATAAACTCCATGTGGGTGCTGAGTCTCAAGTTTCTGTTTTATAGGCAATAGCTGTAACAAAAGAACAACAGTTACAATTGTAGAAAAGCAAATCATAAAAATAAATTTTATTTCTTTCCTATTAAACTGTCAGAAATTAGAATTGTTTGATTTTCTTAGTGCTGGCCTTAGTGTGGATAAATGGGTTCTCTCATACACTGTTGAGTCTAAATTTCTTCATCCTTTCTAGAAGAGTTTTGAAATATTCATCAAGACTGAAAATACTTATATCCTTTAGCTACAAATTTAATTCAAAAAGTTTTGTCAAATGTATACATAGATATATGCACTACAGGAATTTTTGTTAAGAGTAAATGCTGCAAACAACCACACTGTTTATTTGATGGGACTAGAGTAATACACTTTAGCACATATGATGATAGACTGCCCAATAATGGCTCATAGTGATAGTGTTAAATGACATATACATCTATGTGTGAACATGAGAAGCACTTTAAAATCTAAATCTATTTCAGAGGAAAACAAAGAAATGCAGAATAGTTTATCACGACCTAGTTTTAGGATGCTTACCCGACACCAGCTCTCACTATGGAGCTCCTGCTCACAGGCTATCAACTTCTGTCACCAGTGATGTTAGGTAACCCTGATCATGGGTAGAGGAAGTGTTTATTAGCTTTGCCACCTACAAAGGCTCAGAAGCGAGTGACTACTGTACTTATGGAAGGGGATTTGTTCTTTGTAGTTCATTGGCCTCCACGCACACTAAGACAGACAAAAACTATGGAACCACTCATTGGTACAGCTTGGAGTTTTCATGAACTTACCAAATCAAGAACTCCAGAAAAAGTGTTTCAGCTTAGACCAAAGGTTCATGAAGAATATGGTAG
Organism: Phodopus roborovskii; assembly: GCF_943737965.1. Classification (NCBI taxonomy): domain Eukaryota; kingdom Metazoa; phylum Chordata; class Mammalia; order Rodentia; family Cricetidae; genus Phodopus; species Phodopus roborovskii. The sequence goes on along the minus strand of NW_026126744.1, from coordinate 1,071,627 downwards.
AGGGGATCATCTATCATCACCCTCATAAACAACACTTGTTTATCCAACGAAGAGAAACTGAGGGAAAGATAAAATAAAATGCTCAGACTAAAAAAAGCGCCTTCCCTCAAATTTATAAGAACATCCATTAGTGATGTTCCAACAAAGTTGGAAGTGGTTAAACAATTGACAGCCCGTGATCTGCCACAAGTACTTCCAACAGAAGAGAGCATGTCTATTGTGTGCCTCAACAGCACTGGGAACTGGAGGTATAACAGCAGTGCAAGCCGACAGAGCAGGGGTAAAGCACCTAAACCACCCAGCTTCATGTTACAAAATACAACCACCATAACCTAAGAGTGTTTCCACTGAAGTATATCTTACATTCCAAAATCTGGGAAACCAGCGCAGGACCGACCCAGACCTCCAGAATGTGAGTGCCAGTTAGGAAAACAGGGCAGTCTATGGGGCCTCTGGTACTGGATCTGTATTTGTCCCTAGTATAGGAATGGACTTTGGGAGTTCATTCCACATAGAGAGATAATTTCTCAGCCTAGACGCATGGGGGAGGGCCTGGGCCCTGCTCCAAATAATATGACAGACTTTGAAGACTCCCCATAGAGTCTGCTCCCTGGGGAGCAGAAAGGGGATGGGATGGGGGATAGAGGGGGGCGACAGGGGATGATAGAAGGGTGTGGGAACTGGGATTGACATGTAAAACAAACTTGTTTCAAATTTATATATATATATATATATATATATATATTTTCTTATTTTACATATTGATCCCAGTTCCTCTCCCTCCTTCCCTCCTTCCCTCCCTCCCTCCCTTCCATTCCCCCAGACCACCCTCTGATCCCACCCCCCTACTCCACAGGGAGGGTGATGCCTTCCAGGAGGGATCATCACAATCTGTCAAGTAATTTGGAGTAGAGTCTGGGCCCTCCCTCCTGCCTCTAAATTAAGGGAGTATCCCTCCTTGGGGAATGTGCTCTCAAAGTCCTTTTGTCACCAGGGATACATTCTGGTTCCACTGTCAGAGGTCCCTCAGACTTCCCAGGCCTTATAACTGAGACCCATGTTCAGGGGGTCTGAGATGGTTCAATGCTGGTTTCCCAGCTATCAGTCTGGGGATCCATTAGCTCCCCCTTGTTCACATCAGCTGTTTCTGTACCCTGGTCTTGATGCCTTTTCTTATCACTCCTCCCTCTTTGCAACTGGATTCCAGGAGTTAGGCTCAGTGTTTACCCATGGGTTTCTGCTTCTGTTATAGCCACTAATCAATCTCATTATCAGGGAAGGGCATTTAAGCTCGCCTTTCAGCTGTTGCTCAGATTGTTAGTTGGGATTATCCTTATAGGTCTCTGGACATTTCTCTAGAGTCACTTTTCTCTTCAAACCTATAATGGCTTCCTCTATTATGGTATCTCTCTCTCTCTCTCTCTCTCTCTCTCTCTCTCTCTCTCTCTCTCTCTCTCTCTCTTTCTCTCTCTCTGGCTCTTGTTTATTGCTTGTTTCAAATTTAAATTTAAAAAGTTATCAAAAAAATCTCTTTAGAGCAAATAAATTCAAAATTAGTTACAAAAAATGTGGGAAATATATTTCAAAGAGAGGAAGACATCACTAGAAACTATTAAAAGTATTTTAAAATATGGGTTAATATCCTGGATGGAGGGAACAGATGGAGATATTTAATATTTTCTGGCTACATAAATTTTCTAACATCACATAATATATCACTTTTAGTATCTGCCACAAAAGTAAAATGAGTGCTAAGATTTAGGTATACTTTGTCTTTTACCCTATATTTTGAGGAAAAAAAATCAACATCTTAAATATAAATATGGATACAAAATCATGTATACACACGTGTGTGTACACCTGTTTCCATGTATTCACATGTGCATATGTGTGTATGTGTAATATTTTTCCCATGGAAACTGTCTCTAGTGATGTAGTTTGAAGCAGAGTAGTAGCATAAGGTAGACAAGGAATGAACAAAATGCTAAAATAGCATGGAAACAGCCTCCTGGCAGCTTGTACACAAATATATCCCAGTTTCCTGGATTCTGCCAGTGTTTCTGCTCCCACCACTACTTTTCAGTGTTTATAATATTGTGCATGTATGTTAATAAGAAATCGTAAGTTCTGTATTATCCTTTGAATGTATCTACACTGCACAAACTATGTGGAGAAGTAGCTTATTTGTTAGTGGGCCTAGTGCCAATAGACAATATTTTTAAAGCAATAAGTTGAGTGGGTGCTTCAGACCTCAAATTGGAAGCTTGAATATGGAGATTCTCAAAACATATTCTTCATAGCGCATTGCAAACCTTCCTCTGTTTAATCCATGGGATCAATATTGTCTTCAAACATTTTAAAAGGGAAATTAAATAGTGATGTATAAATTTTGGAGAAAACTCAGTCTAGCCTCCTGATGACTCAGCCTAGGAGCTGAGCTATACTGCCCCTCCCACCCCCATCCCCTCACTCTCCTCTCCCTCACTTTTCCCTTCCTTTCACTAGATCCCCTCCAGATCACACTTTTTTATCTTCTCCGTTATTTTTGTGTGTGACAAGAAAAGCTAAATTCTATTCATAGAAACAATCGATGGTGTATTTTATTAATTTATTAATTTTTGACTATTTTTATTAGTTTATACAAGTACATTTTGGGGATTGTTCTTCCTACATATGAATTATTTTATTGCCAGGATTTTGGAGAATACCAGTTTAATTGGGTGTTTTAACCTTTGAAAGCCCCAGAGGATAAAATCACATCATCAGAAAATTTCCCAATATCAAATAAAAATAACTTGCCCTTTCATTTCCTGGTACTAGCTCAGAACTCATCTTTAATGCTTGTTCATAAAGATAGCAGTGCCAAGGAATAAAAGAACTTGTGAAAGACCGTTTAAGATGGAGAGAGCCTCAGACCAGTTCAAGCTGACCTCTTCTGCTCACAGCTGTGTAATGAGCTGGGCTACTCTGGATGGTTGAGGGGTCTACGGGTGGGGAAAGCAATTCTGCAAATGATCCTTCCTGGGCTGTGTTCCTCAGGGGCCACTAGCCACAGTCATTGTGCTGCCCTTCACTTTCACTAAATAGCGACCTCAGATGTTACAGTGAGCTTCTCCACCCTTCAGTCTCACAGCTAAGTTTCTGCATGAGGCCTTTCTTTCTCCTTTTTCTGGGTCTCACTAGAAGAGACCCTCTCAAAGGCCCCTCACTTTAAATAATGAAGAAGCTCTCTGTGATTCCCTTCTTTCTTTACTTTTTCCTTTCTCTGATATTGTTCAGCTCTTCATGTGAATGTCCCTATTTCCTCCTCTTATTAAATAGACAGACAGAGAGAGAGAGAGAGAGAGAGAGAGACAGAGTAAAACATCTCTACCTTGCTCTTTTCTTGTGGCATTCAGAGTATGTTACCCCTTACTTTAAAGGGCAATCATTTTGGAGGAGATAGTTTTGCAACCTAACTCTGATTTATCACCTACCCCTCATCCCAATCCATTACTCTTCCATCTTCTGCTATTACTGCCTCCAAAGGACCGTGCCCATCACAACACACTTGACATACCAACATTAAAGCAAATGACAATCTTGTTTCCTACCCCACTCACACTCTGTGTTGCTCAAAATGTTGCCATTGTGTTTGATATTTTACTTTTTAGAAACTTCATCTATTCTATGAGAAGTCTCCTGCTGTTGCCTAGAGTTCAGTTCACACTCAGCCTGACTGGATTTTTCTCTTGACTACAGGATATGTAACACTGTTTTTCTGGCCATATGCCTGCTTCCCCTCCTACTGCCCCTTTCCCTGCTATCCCTTTTCCTTGTTGTTCATTTCTAGTAGAGAAAATTTAACTAGGTTCTCAGCTTCCATGCTAACCTCCAACCGCATGATACTACTACTTCTATCTTGAAACTAACTTCTCTCAGTTCTGGAAGTCATATATCCTCCGATGCCCACCAGAGAGCCATTACTCCTGTCAGTTGTCTTATCAGTCTGTGTCATATAACAAAGTACTCTAGACAAGGTAGAGTTCAAGCAGCAGAAGTTTGTCATATTCTGGAGACAGGACGACTGACACCAGAGTGTCTCCATTCTGATGAGGGTCCTTGTCCAGGTGGCAGAGTGCCAACCTGTATTCTACCTTCACATGACTGGGCAGAGAGAGGAGTCAAGTCCACTCTCATGGCTCTTCTGAGGGCCCTCATCCCTATCAGGAGGGTTCCATCCTTATCATCTCACCTAACTGTCTCCAAAGGCCAAGGCCTCACTTCCTAATGCTAGTACACTGTAGAGAGAGGTTTCAAATACAAACTTCAGGAAGAAATAGACATTTGGTCTATAATGTATTCATCGTGAATTGCTCAGGCTCCAAAGAATAAAATGAAACCTTCTCCAAATCTATTTTAAAACTGAACATTCCTTTGCAATGTATATGCTTCTTTTTTTTTAACCCTCTTTAAAATACCCTACAGATCTCTGCCATGGCCTAGTGGCACACTGATTTAGCCAGTGACCCTATGGAACAAACTCCACTGAATGCTGAGGTGTTGTACCCTTAGTGGCTTGGTTTTGTGGTTTATCTTTGGGAACTGTGTCTTAATCTTTCTAGATTATCCTGTGAAACCATAATAAGCCTCTTGCCACTAAATTTAGCTACTACATATTTTGTTCTCTGCAACTGGGCCCAAACCAATCAAGTATCAACATAATTTTCCTGTAACGATACCTTGTAGACATCATCATGGTTTTTTTTTTTTTTTTTTTGTTTTTGTTTTTTTTTTTTTTTTTTTTTTGTTTTTTGGTTTTTTTTGTGATTCCTGTGTCCACTGTGAACTTCGTGAAGACAACAATATCCTTGGTGGTAGTAAATGTAGTAGACAGTTAATATTTGCTATTCATATTCAATGAACTCATAAAATAAAGGGTATATTAAAATACTTTATAGTTATTCTTTTGAACTAGAAGTTATTGAATATGTTTAGAATAATGCTTAAGATATTTATGAAATCGAGTCTTTGTCCCCCATCGCCAGGCCTTGGTTAGAGGTGAGTCTGGGACCAATTCGGGTGGACTTTCCCCTCTTAAGATATTTATGAAATCAAGTCTTTGTCCCCCATCGCCAGGCCTTGGTTAGAGGTGAGTCTGGGACCAATTCGGGTGGACTTTCCCCTACATCCTCCCCTGGGAACTCCCTGGATTGGCCGCAGATCTTGCTGCCCCTGTGTCCTGTCCCCATAAAGCTCTGATACACCCCCACCTACCCCTCTTACTCTGTGTCCTACCCTGCCCACTGTCCCACCACTCTGGTTGCTGGTTGATCACTAGTACAGAGGGTGGAGTCAACAATCCAGCCACCTTCAGGGAACTTCCTGGAGCTGTTCTGAGCACACTAGACCTGCCTATCCACATGGGACTACCCGTAATTTCCACCTGCCTGGTCTCTGACCTCCACCGCCAGTGCTCTACTGGAGTTCCTGTCCCCTCCCAGAGATCCTCCTATCTCCTTGGGGCTTCTCTGAGTTCCTGCTGGCTGGATCCTTGACCCCTATCACAGGGCCTCTGCCAAAGAGGCCTCAGCTGGAGAGTGCCAAGCCCAGGCTAAATCAGCCTATCGGCTTAAGAAACATCCTGAGTCCTAGCCTTCCAGATCTTTGACTCTCATCACCAGTCTTCTGCTGGAGCCAGCTCTTTGACCCCCATTGCTGAGCCCCTGCCTGTGGAGAGACATCCTAGAGTGCTTGAACCACCCAGAGCTACAAACATCGAACCTCTGACCTACCTGAGCCCACTGGAGAAGTACCATAGAAAGAGGGAGAAACCCCACCAACACCTATTGGAAGAAGCTAAGGGAAGACAGCAATACAAGAAAACACCTAACAACAGAAAGACAAGCATGACACCACCAGAATCTAGGGAATCTACACAAACTACACCGGAAACACACAAACACACACACACACACACACACACACACACACACACACACACACACAAAACAGATGAAGCAGAAGAGAATGACTTAAGAAAAAGTATTGTCATAAAAATGGTAGAGGCACTCAAAGAAGATGTGAGAAAATCCCTTAAAGAAATGGAAGAAAAAACAAACAAAAAAAAAATTGGAAGAAATGAGCAAATTTCATAAAGAAAGTACAGAAAGCCAAGAAAACAGTTGAAGACTTGAAAAGCAGAAATAGAGGCAATAAAGAAAACACAAACCAAAGGAATACTGGAAGTAGAAAAACTGGGCAAATGATCTGGAACTACAGACACAAGCATAACCAACAGAATTCAAGAGATGGAAGAGAGAATCTCAGGCATGGAAAAATAAACTAGAGGAAATAGATTCATCTACCAAAGAAAATCGTAAATCCAACAAATCCTTAACACAAAAAATCCAGGAAATGTGGGACACTGTGAAAAGGCCAAACCTAAGAATAATAGGCATAGAGGAAGGTGAGGAAGCCCAGCTCAAAGGTGCTGAAAACATATTCAACAAAATCATTGAGGAAAACTTTCCCAATCTGAAGAAGGATGTGCCCATAAAAATACAAGAAGCATACCGAACACCAAATAGACTGAACCAAAGAAAAAAGACCCCTAGACATATAATGATCAAAACACCTAACATACAGAATAAAGAAAGAATATTAAGAGCAGCAAAGAAATGGGACAGGTAACATATAAAGGCAGACCTATCAAAATTACACCTGACTTCTCCATGGAAACCCTCAAGGCCAAAAGGTCCCAGATAGATGTTCTACAAGTACTAAGAGTTCATGGATGCCAGCCCAGGCTACTATACCCAGCAAAACTCTCAATCACTATAGATGGAGAAAGTAAGATATTTAATGACAAAGCCAGATTTTCCCAATACGTATCTAGAAATCCAGCCCTACAGAAGGTTTTGGAAGAAAAACTCCAACCCAAGTAAGTTAACTACGCTCACAAAGACTTAGGAAACAGATAATCCCACTTCACCAGAAACCAGGGGTAAAGCAAGACAAATATATTCACAATACCACTGCCAACAACAAAGCTAAAACAAACATTAACAATGAATGATCCTTACTCTCCCTTAACATTAATGTGGTCTTAACTCGCCTATAAAAAGACACAGGCTAGCAGAATGGATACAAAGACAGAATCCATCCTTCGGCTGCATACAATAAATACATCTAAGATTCAAAGATAGACATTACCTCAGGGTAAAGGGCTGGGAAAAGATCTGCCAATCAAATGGACCCAAGACGCTGGCAGGTGTGGCTATTCTAATATCTAGCAAGTTAGATTCAAACCAAAATAAAACAAAAGAGATGAAGACGGTCATTTCATATTCATCACAGGAGAAATCCATCAACACAAAGTCTCACTTCTGAACATCTATGCCCCAAATACAAAGGCACCCACATTCGTAAAAGAAACTCTTTCTACGAGTCCACAATCACCGTGGTATCCAACCTTCACAAAGATACAACTAAGAAAGAAAACTACAGACCAATATCCCCGATGAACATTGATGCAAAAATACTCAATAAAATACTGGCAAACTGAATCCAAGAATACATCAGAGAAATCATCCACCATGACCAAGTAGGCTTCATCCCTGGATTGCAGGGATGGTTTAACATATGAAAATCTATCAATGTGATCCACCATATAAGCAAACTGAAAAAGAAAAACCATATGATCATCTCCCTAGATGCTGAAAAAGCCTTCGACAAAATTCAACACCCTTTCATGATAAAGGTCTTGGAGAGATCAGGGATAACAGGAACATACCTAAACATAAGAGCAATGTACAGTAAAACAACAGCCAATATCAAACTGAATGGAGAAAAGCGTAAGATGATTCCTTTAAAATCAGGAACCAGACAAGGCTGCCTTCTCTCTCTATATCTCTTCAATATTGTTACTTGAAGATCTAGCTAAAGCTGTAAGACAACAAAAGGAGATCAAGGGGATCCAAATTGAAAAGGAAGAAGTCAAACTGTCTCTATTTGCAGATGATATGATAGTTTACATAAGTGACCCAATAAACTCTACCAGGGAACTCCTACAGCTGATAAACACCTTCAGCAAACTAGCAGGATACAAGATAAACTCAAAAAAATCAGTAGCTCTACTTTATTCAGACGACAAAGGCTGAGAAAGAAATCAGAGAAACATCACCCTTTACTATACTCACAAACAACATAAAGTATATTGGGGTAATGATTACCAAACAAGTGAAAGACCTATACAATAAGAACTTCGTGGCTTTAAAGAAAGAAATTAAAGAAGATACCAGAAAATGGAAAGATCTCCCATGTTCTTGGATAGGTAGGACAAGTATAGTAAAAATGGTAATCTTGCCAAAAGCAATCTACAGATTCAATGCAATCCCCATTAAAATCCCACCACAATTCTTCACTGACCTTGAAAGGATAATAATCAACTTTATATGGGAAAACAAAAGACACAGGATAGCCAAAACAACCCTGTACAATAGAAGAACTTCAGGAGGCATCACCATCCCTAACTTCAAGCTCCACTACAGAGCTTTAGTTCTGAAAACGGCCTGGTATTGGCACAAAAATAGACAGGTAGACCAATGGAATCAAATCATAAATCATGATATGAACTCACACACCTCAGATCACCAGTATGGCAGTTCCTCAGGAAAATGAGAATTAGGTTACCATAGGACCCGGCAATCCCCCTCTTAGGCATGTACCCAAATGATCCACATCCATGAAACAAAGACATGTGCTCACTATGTTCATAGCAACATTATTTGTAATAGCAAGAACCTGGAAGCAACCCAGATACCCCTCAACTGAAGAATGGATAAAGAAGGTGTGGCACATCTACACAATGGAATACTACTCTACAGATCAAAAATAATGGAATCTTGAAATTCGCAGGCAAGTGGATGGAACTTGAAGAAACCATCCTGAATGAGGCAACCTAGTCACAAAAAGAGGAACATGTTATGTACTCACTCATATATTTAGACTAGATCAAAGGATCACCAGCCTATAATTCACACCACCAGGTGAACTAAGATACAAGGTGTATTCTAAGAGATTCATATAAAGTCCCTCACAGAAGGGGGAAAGGACAAGTCTCCCAGAGCCCATGGGAATTGGGGGGCAGTTAATGGAGAGAAAACTAGGGCAGGAGAGGAAAGCACGTTCCACTAGGAAGATTGAGTCAGGGTAGAAATAGAAGACAGAAAAGAAAGAAAGAGAGAGAGAGAGAGAGAGAGAGAGAGAGAGAGAGAGAGAGAGAGCATAAAAGAGGGAGCCATTATAGGATTGAAGAGAAAACTGAACCTAAAGACATGTCCAGATACCTACAAGACTGACTCCAACTAACAATCTGAGCAGCCATGGAAAGGCTACCATAAATGCCCTTCCCTGATAGTGAGATCAACAATTAACTTATCCACCATCATGGAATCCTCATGTAGTACCTGTTGGAAACAGAAGCACACACCCATAACTAAACACTGAGTTTCACTTGAATCCAGATTCAGAGGGAGAGGACAAGACCAGGTTAAAGAAACACCTGAACAAAGTTGACCTGAACAAAGAAGAGCTAACGGGCCCCCCAGACTGATAGCTGGGAATCCCGCATTGAACTTACTCAGACCCCCTGAATATGGGTCTAAGCTAGAATGACTAACAGTGGAACCAGGATGTATTCCTGGTGCACAAAAGGATCTTGAGGACACATCCCCCACAAAGGGGGGACAGGAGAGAAGTCCTAGTCCCTATTTCAAATGACTTGACAGATTTACATGACCTCACCTGGATGGCATTGCCCTATATGTGGAATTGGGTTGCAGGAATGGGATAGGAGGGTGGTCAGGGTGCATGTGATGGGGAAGCAGGAGGGAGGGAGCGAGAGGGAACTGGGATTGACATGTAAAATAAAAAGACAAAATAAAAAAATTAAACAACAACAACAAAAAGACAATCATACAAAGGAAAACAAAAATATTTATGAAATTATGCCACTTAACTCAGAGTAGAAAAGTGTCTTTAATAATAGAAATTACTTCTAATACCTACAGTTTCTTCCAAATTTTCCTCAATCAACTTTTATTTTGTTATACAAAAAATTTTTCATGCATGATTTTACTTTCTTTGTTGTGTTTGGAAACAAAATTGAAGTTTAAAGTTATAACCTTAAGATACATCGATGCTGTCAAGTTGAAGGCCATGCAAGTTTTTCTTTGCATTCCTCTGTGATTCCTCTGTGATTCTTAGCATGTCAAGGATGACTAGTTGCTTTTATTAAGTTCCATGACCTGGGCATGAAAATCCAAAGATATTGCAGGGCTTGCCAAAACAACTTAGTTCTTTCAGAATATTTTGTTTGATTATTTTAAAGATTAAGGAATGAAAAAATGAAGAAAGATGTTGGAATAATGACACTTTTGGTAGTAATTATAAATGTTAAGTGGCAAATAAAATTTAGTTACATTTATGGGAAATGTAGTCAGTTTGAAGTTAGGGGACATAGATTAAAGATTTCTTGAAAGCTATTTCTGGCATTTCTATAGTTTTGAGAGTTACTTGCTCTATACTTCCTTTTTACTTAGGTAATATTATATATATCCTTGTCAGATCTGTGATGGGGTTGAAGAATAGATAGATATACTTACAGTTTTCCTTGTTATCAATCATGCCACCTCTCTACCCCTTCCATTGTAATTTTAAAGAACATTTCCAATTGATTTTTCAAATTCTGACTTAAATGATGGCTTCCTCCCCAGTTTTTTTAATTGTTATACTATTTTTAATTTCCTAGGATTTAGTACTATAAAGAATTTAAATCTCTAATTTTTGATTTATTAGTATTGGCTTGGAAAAATTAAAACTTAATTCACTACTGTTTTCTTCTATCTCCTCTATCCAGTTTTCTAATTAACAAATTAAACTCACATACAGAGTGAAGCAAAACATATTAACTACACAGTACTATTAAATGTTATTACTTTGCAGCTTTGTAATATGTGTACTATTAATTGACCATTAGTTTGATTTTTAGAAAATTAAAAACTAAAAAAAAAAAATCCTCAATTGCATGTTCAGAAGCCAGTATATTGGATACATGGACAAGAAAATGAAATCTCACATTAGCAAAACTTGTCTGAAAAGTAAAATTGTCCATACACTTGTGTCTAATTGTCTTCATTTTTCTGGTCTGTGTCAGTGCCTACATTCCCTTCATTCCCAATTTTCCATCTTTCCTTCTTTATATTTGCTGATGAAATTACTTAGGCAATATTTTTCTTGTAGATCTCATGAGTACTCAAATGTCCAAACTCTTGCCTGCCTGGAAATGTCTCTGTTTAGCCACCAAGCTTTATTAGTGATACAACCTAGCATAAAGGAATATGGAAAACCTTTCCTTTTTATTTAGACAACAGGTAGGAGTGTTTTGGGGTATTTGTACACTGTGTGAAAATGTGTTATTGTGACTGGTGTAATAAAAACTGAACTGCCAATAGCTAGGCAAAAAATGTATGGGTGGGACTTCAAACAGAGAGAGGACTCTGGGAAGAACAATCAAGCCATACACCAGAACATAAATAAAAACAGGTTAATTAAATTATAAGAGCTAGTTGGAGAAAAGCCTAAGCCAAGGCCACACTTTCACAATTAATAATATGTTTCCAAGACATTTGTGGCTGGCAGTCCAAAACAGTCTGACAAGAAATCTTACTACAGATCTCGATGCCAAGAATCTTACAAAGCTTTGGGGAAAACTGTGTACCTACACACAAAAATTTAATTTAATACAGAAAGCAATCAATCACTGCCAATTAGTATAATGTAATTATTGTATGGAGACTAGGTGGTTTTTCATCAAAGCAAGTCTATTCCTAAGAGAAAAATGCAAATAGAAAACAAAAGATAGAATACTTCAGTTTTGCATATGTAGAATTGTACATGTGATTTTATACAGATGTGTGCTATGCATTCATGAGCAACTTCTATATTTATCACTCTGTAGTCTGGCATAGTGGCTGGAGTTTAGAGTTGTTAGGGGAATGTTACGAAAATTATAGTACTCAAGGGATATGATTTCAAGTGTAAATACCCAGTAAGTAAAAAGTATTTCTCTAAAAGCTATAGGTTGTTTGATTGATTTTCCACATTTTTCATCTGTTGAATAGAACAGATACTTTAAGTTCCAGGTTAAGGCAATTGTGAGGCAAAGATGAACTGTTGTTCTGGGATTTTTCAATAATTAGTAGCAAAAAGAGAAGTACAAACATATCCAGGTAACAACCCATGTTATTTATGTACATACAGAAATATTCTGAAATTTTAAGAAACACTTGTAGACTTGAAAACAGAAGTAAGTATAATATAAAGATGATACGCTATCTGTTATATGAATACCCACCTGAAATTCCAGCATTATGGAGGCTGAGGCAGGAGGATCATCAATTTGAGCTTTGCATGGACTGTATATTGAGAACTACTCTTAAATGAATGAAACAGAGACTCTGACAGGTGGCAGAAGTTTTGCCAATGGAGAAAAGAAAGGGACCTGGAGTGAAGAATGTGTGTGAGCACCAGCTCCATGGTGACAAGTGAGCATGAGAGGTGAGTGAAGAGTGAGTGTGGGCACCCTCTACGTGACGACAACAGGAAAGCTGCTATCCCTCTGAGCACACTCAAAACACCAGAAAACAGTAAGATGTTCACTCAGTGACGTGTACACTGTTAAAGGATTTCCCTCATTTTCTAGTCTCCAAACAATCAGGGTGCATTTGTAGAGCAAATTAACTCTTCCACAAACTACGTTGTAACAAATTCACATAAGGTTGCTAACACTCTGGTGTCTAGGCTATGTATTTTTACCTACTAGCCCTTTTTTTCACTTGTCTAAAAGGCGAGTCCCAGAGAAAGTAAATAGGAGGACAGAGGTGGAGTAAAAATTCCAACTGTGCTCATCGGAGGTGCGGTGACTTTCACAAGGCTTGATTTAACTACATGTAGTTGATTTTTTGTTATTTTATTTTTGTTTCTCACTTATGGGAATCTTAATTCACTGATTAAAAAATTCATGTTTTGGGGAACTGGAGAGCTGGTTCAGAGGTTAAGAGCACTGGCTGCTTTTCCAGATATCCTGAGTTCAATTCCCAGCAACCACATGCTGACTCACAACCATCTCTAATAAGATCTGATGTCCTCTTCTGGAATGCAGGCATACATTGAGCCAGAACACTGTATACATAATAAATTAATAAATTTTAAAAAATTATTTTTGAATATATTAGGTATAAAGATAAAGGAGAAAAAATGTGGTTACTTCATTGAAACATTGACTTTCTGACTCTTACTTTGGCTAAAAGTCATGTGTTCAACTTTCTTGTAATTTTACATAATTATAATTTGATGATTGATTTATTTATTTTGGGGTTATTTTTATGAACTTATCAATGTTTTATAAAACAAAATATGGAATTTCATAAGCTGCACCTAAAACTAGTTATATTGATGACCTTATCAAGACTAATCGTAAGTTTTACCATAAAGTGAATAATCAAGTGCATTTTACAGTCAGTAAAATGTCAAGACAAGATTTCAACAAAATGTTAACAACTGACTCTACATGGCTGCCCTTTCTTACAATGAAATGATAATCACAAAAATGAAATCACATACTCAAAATATGGAAGTTGGTGAATCCTCATGCTGTAGGATAGAGTATGGTATGCTACCTCTGTCTTTTCCAATTTCTGCAACAACTTTTGCTATAGCAATATTTTCAAAATAATGTACAGTCTTGGTAGTCCTGTAATACCCTTGCTTTTATCTACTTAAGCCTACCACTGGAATATCGTAGAAAGTGTTACAGGTACATGCAAGTAGGTATCATTGTACATGTTTTGAGTTTCTCTGGAACCTTGTGACTTCCATTTGAGTTAGAACTTTCTTTAGAATTGTTTCTTTCCTCCTCTCCATCACTCCTACACTCCTTCCTTCATCCCTTGCTTCCTTCCTTCCTTTCTCTTTGTTCCTCACTATTTCTCACTGTTCCCATGGCTTTTATTCACTGAGATTACTTTCTTCTTGAGTTCAAGTCTTGCCTCCTCTACTTTTCTCATCACGATGCCAGATTGAGAAACTAACGTCACTAGACATGAGCTTCTTCTCCTCCCCAAAACTTTCATTCCAAACCTCTTTCATCCACAAACACACATACACCTACAAGCTGAGGTCAGTTGTTGCCCCAGGCTTCTTTTTCTCTAGCATGAGAGAAAGTGTTTTCTTCTTCTTTGTTTATTTGTTAGTGTTTTTAATTGAAAGAGAATTCACTTGGCTCTTCATTTTCGTCCTTCCAGCCCCTGCTGTGCCACTCACACTCTCAAGCTGATCATCTATTTTGCTTTATTATGTGTGCTACACCTATACGTGTGTGTTCATAAGTGTATTACAAATACACACACATATTTATATGTGGCACTTATCTGTGATTCTCGCCTTCAGAAGGCAGAGGCAAGAGGATTAGAAGTTCAATGACATCCACTGCCACACAGTGCCAGCCTAGTCTACAAAAGACCTTGTCTTAAAACAAAGAAAAAGGAAGGAAGGAAGGAGTGAAGGAGAGGAGGAAAGAAACATTTCTAAAGAAAGTTCTAACTCAAATGGAAGTCACAAGGTTCCAGAGAAACTCAAAACATGGAACACTGGCATATTTCAGGTATAGAACTAAGTGTATTTGGTATCAGTTCTGAAATTAAACAAAACCACATTCCATTCATATTACTGGACATCTGAATGTCTTTTGGTTTCTTTGTTGCCAAAAGTTTAATTGTTCAGCATTAATTTATCTCAATGAAATCCTTATTTAATCAAGACAAATAAGTGGGTTTTATTTGCATCTGAAGGTGGCTTCCCCACTAACCCTTCATATATACTTGTAGAAGAAAATTTAAGGGGATAGCATACAACATTAATAGTAACTCTAATAAGCTATTTAACATCACTGGTCATCAGAGAAACATATATTAATGTAACACAAAAATTAAAAACCCAGAGACAGATATTGGGGTTCAAGCTGAAGCTCAGAAAAACAAAGCTGCCAGCCACTAGATTTCTTATCTCTATCAATTCTCAGGCAGACTACAAGGGCAATCCTGTCATCTGTTTGCATCTCCAGACTGCACTACTACTCCTCTGACTGCCTAGACTGCAATGCTCTCCACCCCAAAACCAGACTGCTCTCTGAGACTGCACAGAGTTCCTTAGACACTCTCTAGTACTTAAGGCATGAGCTCTATTTCTCTTTTAGACTGATTCACTCTTGAGTACCTCAAGGTGGCCTTGAACTCACAGAGCTCCATCTGCCTCTGTCTCCAGACTGCGAAGCTTTTATGGCTGTGGCTAGCTTTATATTCTGCTCTCCAGGCAAGCTTTATTAGATCATAACAAATATATCACCACACATTAAAACCAGGCTGAAATATTAGCATAGAATTGAGTGTCAAAAATGTAGGCAATATCAAGTATCAGTGAGAACCAACAGAAAGTGACTGGAAACTTTGCATATTGTTTATAGGAGTAAAACATTAAACATCTGTTCTGGAAGACAGTTTGGCAGTGTTTTACAAAGTCCTGAGTTACTCAGGACTGGGCAGTGAAACCCATTTCTATTTACTCAAGGGAATCACAAGCATATGTTTAACTGGAGACTTGTAACCTCAGAAGAAAACAGTACACTACTTGTCAATGCAGAGTACGCCTGTCAGCAGTCATAATAACCAGTGAATCTCAAAATCATTGAAGCCAGATGCAAAAAGCATATACCTTGTATACTTAGCAAAACTCTGTAAAAGCAAAATGCAAATAAGCATAGAACTGATTTCCAAACACGTGAGGAGACTTTCCATGGCAACGGAAATGTCCTCTCTCTCTCTCAGGTGACATCTCTGGCTGTGTCTGACCTCAGTAGTGCTTGCAGATTATACAATACATAGTAACTATCTTAACAAGTACCTCACAGTAGGCTGGTGATATTTATGCCCTTTAAACTAATGGGCTCAAGTAGTTTTTCTTATTATATGAAAATATTTCTTTTAGTCAGCTGTTAACTGAATTTATGGATTTTAATTGGCAATGCTCTCCCAAACTACTAATTCAGATCCCATGGAAAGTCTAGCATGAAAAAAAAGTAATCCAACTCCTATTATCTATCCAAAGTAAAAAAGTTACCTTGATGTTTCTACACATACAAAGGTAATATTAATGGTTTCAATAATAACATCATAATCCCATTATATGTATTGTTGTTCATCAAAATTCTTCCCATGAAACATAAAGTTGGCAGAATTGTATTGAAGTTTCTCCATCAGTATTACTACCAGAAGAGGGAGATATAATTATCATCTCACTGTCAGTTTGTAAGAGATTAACAGCTAATATTTTCTGAATCCCACGTTTGCCAAGATAATTCAAACACTTCTCTGGGGTTTCAATGTGTATTCCTTGAGAGGCTGTGCTTGTTTTTTCTTAGATTAAAATCTTTTTTTCCTTTGAAACTCAAGCTGCTGGCTACAACTAATAATATTGAGGGTTATAAATATTCTATTCAGATTTCTGAGAAGATTTAGCTGGGATTTAATCTTTGATGACAAGCGAGACAGGAATACAGGGCAACCTTTTTTACTGTTTATGTTTTAGACAGACAGGATTTATATCTCTATTTTCTCCAAAGGACAGAAGATGCACAGCTTCTTTCATAAATCCATGAGCATTTTCTGGGCAAAGACTATCACAGCCAAATACTTGAGGCATTTTGATTTGAGGATTGAAATAGTTATTTTCCTTAGAATCAGATTCACTTGGTATGGTTGACTAATGGTGTTGGTCCTAAGCTGGTAAATGTTTGAAATCAGTGCTATGGAAAAAAGAAAAAAAAATTCCAAGTCACAATAGTGCTATCAGCCAGCTTGCACATTTCTCAAACTTAGATTTGTTTATCATATGTCACTTTTTCTTTCTCTCTCTTTCCTTCCTTCCTTTCTTTCTTTCCTTATTTCTCCCTTCCTTCCTTCCTCCCTTTATTTTATTAGAAAACTAGTGAAAGGAACATACTTCCACTCAGTAGTTGTTTTAAAGCTCATTAATGACATGGTCAAAAGAACAGTTACAGTTTATTTAACTGAAAAGTGGGGAATAATTGCACTCAAATGTAGATGCTACTGTGGTATCCCTTTAACATGAAACAAAAATGCATGGAAGTTACCATTGTTCAAGCTGTAGTAAAAGAAACTCAGAATAATCCAGCCTAATAGAGCAACCACTGCAAATGCACAGTGTTCTCACAGGGAGAGAGAGGAAGAAGGAGAAGGCAGGATTTCAAGCTTGGGAAACTAGATGTCACCGTCACAATAGAGAATACAAAACAAGAGGTGATAGTGAGTTTTCTGTTGGCTGCCTTTTTTCTTAGATGCTTGTAAAAGATATCAGAGGGCGCTGGAGAAATGAATGACTCCACGGTTTACTGCACTTATTCCTGCTGCAGAAGTGTGGAGAAGTGTGGTTCCCAGCACCCAGGTTAAATAGCTCACAATTGCCTGTAACTCACTTACACAGGATCTAATGCCCTCTACTGGCCTTTGTGGGCATGTATAGTCATATGAACATGCACTTACATAAGCTATTTTTTAAAAATCAACATAAAAGGCGCTATTTATTAGCAAGAAACTTCTACTAGTTCGAAGTTCAAATTGTCAGAGCATTGACCCATCTGTGCACTTGCCATGGTTAAATCAGTGTCTCTTCATAATGCACTAACTTGGTCCTATAACCCTCAACTCTTATTTACATTTAAATTTGTATGTCAATTATACATTTAAATCAAACACTAATTTATATTGAGTCTAAATTTTTAATTAAGAGTCAGTACACTAGTTTTTTTTTCCCATGGAAATTTGTTGCTTGAAGGCTGCCTAGAAAAATAAAGGATAAAACAGCAAATGTCTTTGAGGTTAAACTCAGCAAAATTATAAATGCATTTCCTCTGAACACTGCTGCTCTGAAAAAACCCTCAGAGACAGAAAACTAAATACCTGTCAGCAATGTTGTACATTCCCTAAATTGTACTGCTTTGAAGCAGGCATTAACAGCTGCCTCCTCAGTGTATAGTGCTTTATGGCTTCACTGTGTGTGTCAACATTAAGCATCATTAAAAAGGGTAATTAAATAAAAAGTGAAAGTTCTATGTATCTTTTGAAGTAGTCTGTCCTTGAAACAAAGCAGACACTATAATAAAGTTAACTTTTCTTCCTTTCAAATGCACTGGCAGAATTAGAAGAATGTATGTAGATACAGTGGTTGAAACAGAAGCCTGTATTTCATATGATTCTCAAGCAAGGTTTTATAGTAACGACTGACCTAGTAATGTAATAGAAGAGTAAATAAAAGCAATGCGCGCGCGCACACACACACACACACACACACAGAGAGAGAGAGAGAGAGAGAGAGAGATGACAGAAACATTGCTAGGATTAGTGAAACCTGCAAAAATCAAGACAAGTGAAACAAAACCTTAATTGTCCAACTTGAATATAAAATGTAAATTTAATGACACATTTCTTAAGTAATTCAAATACATCTTCATATATAGTTAATATAAGCAAAATATACTGTAGCCATAAATGAAAAATTCCATCTTTGCAGTGAGAATTATTAAGAAATATGTGTTAAGCAAACTTTTAAAATATATAAATACATTTGATAACATTTGTCTCACCAGATGTTTTCTATAGCTGGCAACTAGAAAATAAACATTTATTCAAAAATAATTTTTGAAAAATAGATACATTTTACACAATTGTTTCTGTCATATTTTTCTCATTATTGTTAATTTATTCTTTGAGTTACATCACCACAATAGCTAGTGTGTCCATTTCACAATTTATTCTTTGACAACTTCACACATATTTGCAATCAGTCTGGTCATACTCTTCCCACCGCTGTCTCGCATGCCCCTCCTACCTGTACCTTTCCTTTGCTTCCACAAAGTTCCTGTGATGATAATGGCTCCCATAGTCTCATGTGTTTGAATACTTACTCCCCAGTTGGTGGAACTGTTTAGGAAAGATTAGGAGATGTGGCCCTGACTGAGGAGGTGTGTCCCTAACAGCTATTGTCTGCCTGCTGCCACATTACCCACAATGATGGTGGTAAACTCTGAACCTCTGAAACTGTAAACCACAAAACCATTGTGGAATATTAGTTTACGATACATTTGTTTAGGCTGCAGAGCATTTGTTTAATGGTGCAAAGATGTGCATTTTTAATGTTGCATTTGTGTAACTCTGAAACTGTCCTACTTTGTCTCTCTAAAATATATGATTGACCTAATAAAGAGCCCAAGAAGGGCTAATAGCAAGGTGGGAGAAAAGAAGGCTGGGCTTGCAAGTAGAAGGAATAAATGGGAAGAAGAAGAGATAAATGAGCAAGAGAACAAGAGAGGAAGACTCTGGAGGCCAGCCACCCAGCCACCCAGCCACCCAGCCACCCAGCCACCCAGCCACCCAGCCACCCAGCCACCCAGCCACCCAGCCACCCAGCCACCCAGCCACCCAGCCAGCCATAGAGTAAGAGTGAAAGTAAGATATACAGAAGTAAGAAAAGGAAAAAAAACCCAGAGGCAAAAGGTAGATGGGATAATTTAAGAAAAGCTCTCTAGAAATAACCCAAGCGAAGGCCGGGAATTCACAACTGAGAATAAGCCTCTGTGTGTGTGTATTTATTTGGGACCAGTGTTGTGGGGCCCCCAAAAGACTAAAGATTCCAAAAGAGTAAAAACAACACAAAATAAGCCTTCTTTGAAATCCCTTGATCATGGTATCTTATCACAGAAATAGGAAGTAACAAACAAACAACCCCCCCCAAAAAAACCCCAAAACAGTCCCCATCCCACTTTCAAGTCTTTTGGGACAACAAGTTAAAATCACTAAGTTGCTTTTCCTATGTATTTTACAGCAACAAAGAGGAAATTAGCACAAAATCCTATGGGTGTGATCACAGCTCCCCAATAGACAGCATATCTAGACCCTCCTTACTATGGCATAATGCTTATAATCTTTATTTTCTGCTTTCCATGATGTACCCTGAACCTCAGGTATCAATAGGCCACCTCCATAACAGCCATACCTTTAGAGCACTGGTAGCCACTTCTTACCTGGCAAGTTGTTATAGCACACAAAATACAAAGGTGTAAATAATGAAGTTTGTGGGTGCCCATAAAGATGGCAGCACTCCATCTTGGCACAAGGGCAGAGAGTTCAAAGCTGTCAGCAAGTCACAAGTCCTAAAAGTCAAAGGTGTGGCTACAGTAAGGATGTTTGACTGTCTTAGTCTAAATAACAACAGACCTGAATCTGAGGTATGGCTACTCCTGACTGTCAAATCTAAGGAAGGAGAAATTAAATCTGAGGTATGGCTACTCCTGATCTCAAGGCTAGGGAACAAGAAGTTGGAGCTAAGATGTGGTTATTGAACCCTTAGAATAAGTGAGGAAGAAAAATCTGTTTGTTCCATATATATTGTGTTCCTCTTTTTGGTTAAGGTATATAAGAGTGGGGAAAAATAAACTTGTGGCATTTCAGTAATGACTGATCTGCCCTCCTGACCTTTATTCTGTCTCTGTCTTTCTTTATTGTATATAGCTAGCCTTTCCCTCATCCACACTCACCCACTCAGGTACAGACTTGGGGCCACTTGGCTGGCTCTGATTGGAGCCTGGCAAAGACTGCTCCCTACAGAAGTTCTCCTCTTCAGTTCCCACTACAAAAAGTTCTTCTGTCACTGTGAAAGTTAGCCTTGAAAGAGAAATCTTCCAGTTTATTTCCACTATTGTTTCTCTGATTTTGGCAAAGTATGTGGTGTCTTCAACAGGTTCTTACGATCAAGGTCTGGGGGGAAACCAAAGGCAATGATAACTCTAGGGCCCTTTTAGTCAACTACTTGTAGAGATTTATTCTATATCTAGCACTGGAATTTTTGTTTAATAACCCATGTTTTTGCCAAATTTTTGTTAATTGCACATGTTCAAGGAGAAAGACCACTAGCCCAAATCATCATGGCAAAATTAATTAAAGCAATCCTTTTTATTTGTGTGCATAAGCTGTCTCTCCCTAAAGGTGGTGTTAAAGAGATCATCATTTGACAAAGGCAACACATGGATTTATTATTATTATTATTATTATTGTTGTTGTTGTTGTTGTTATTTCTTATTTTACATGTCTATCTCAGTTCCCTCTTCCTTACTTCCTCCCTCCCATGCCCCCCGGTCCCCTCCCATCCCAAAGATATGGATTTTATAGTTCAGAAATAGGGGATTTACATATGAGGGATTTTCAGACAAATAGGGTTACAAAATCGGAATAAATGACTGCAAAGTGGTCTTAACAAGGTAGCCATAATAAGATAGTCCTAACAAGGTGGTCAGAACAGGTTATTCATAACAAGATAGTCATAATAACCTTTTCAAACATTATTGCCTTTTCTTGGGACAGGCAGTTCTGAACCATTTGTAGTTAAGCTTACAGGTGGGAATACCCATATTTAACCATAAATAGGAACGAATCTAGTTCGTCTTTACTAGAAAGTGGCTTTAAAGCCTAAGATGAAGGCAGGCTGGCTCATTGTTTGCTATTAAGTGGCTCAAGTGCACATAAATTCAATGATATAGTGATGTTTTTCCTCCAGTTTAAGGAGACTTAAGTTCAAAGAGAAATATAAGGCTTGTTTTGTTCAGGAAAAGGAGTACTTTAACTTTGGTTCTAACTTATGGGTATGACTTTGTTACCCTTATCTTTGATTTCATTTGTATTGTCTAAGTAACCTTCACTGGAAGACCATAACTAAATGCATGTTTTAATTTATAAAGGACTTTTAATAAAACACATAAGTATAATGAAAAAAGAAAACTTAAATTCAAAATATTAAAAATGATGTTAAACATCAAATAACTGCTTATGTTAGTGCTTTCTCAATTGGCTCTAATATTGGCATGCTAGGAATACCCTTTGAAACTGAAAACTGTGATTTCCACTAGGGAAGAATTTACATTCTGCTTCAGGGGAAGAAGATGTGTTTGATTTCTTCATGGTTCTTTGTTAAGCACTTACAACTTTAGCCTCAAGCCTCTATAGAAATGAAGGAACCAAACAGAGGACAGAATCCTAATGCTGTATGGAAAAGGCCAACAAAGGACAAAGTCTTAATGATAATAGGGGCAAGTTTTTCTCAGTGTCCTAGTTTTATTCCTGTTACAGTAACAAAGTGCCCATCCCCCCTAAAAAATAGCTACATAGGGAAGAAAAGTGTTTATTCATCTTATAATTCCAAGCAACAATGCTTTCAATAACTTGAAGTCTGTTGTCACATCACACTCACAGTCAAGTGCATAATGAAATGGATGCAGGCATGCCATTTGCTTCATCTATTGATTTCTCCTCTCTTTACAATTCACAACCACTTGCCTAGGAATGGTGCCACCCATAGTGGGCATGCCAATTAAATTAATTAAGAAAATCCTCTTTATTGAGTCTTTGGTTCTACTATGTGTCAAGTTGTCAATTAAAGTTAACAAGGATGCAACTAGGATCATATATCTGTACAAAAACTACTGTGAGGCTGAAGTATTAAAAAAATGTCTTCATGGTTGTGGTAGCTTGAATGTAATTGGCCCCCATAAGCCATAGGGAGGGGTACTATTAGGAGAGTGGCCTTGTTGGAGTAGGTATGGTCTTGTTGGAGGAAGTATGTATGTCCCTGTGAGAGTGGGCTTTAAGATTTCATGTGTAAAAGCTATTCCCAGTGTGGACACAGATTTCTTCTACTATCTGATGATCAAGGTGTAGAACTATCACCTTCTCCTTCTCCAGGACTCTGTCTGCTTACATGCCAACATGTCCCACCATGATGATAACTGCCATGCCTGCGAGGCCTGGGACCGAGACTGGTGGAGGATGTCGGGATTGAAACACTTAACAGACCACCAGAGAAGTTAAGAAGAAGCTGCTGCTGCCACCACTTATTACAGAGAGTAATGGGCTTATATGCCCAAGCCAGGGGATGGGCTAAGCATAAGAGGAAGTCATCCACCACCCACACCTGGAGTCAAGGCACAGGCACTGCACACCAGAAAGTTCTGAGAACAACCTTGTTTGCTTAACCCTGTTTGCACAGAAGTTCTACAGTTGGGTGGGGAAGAAGAGAGCTGTAAGGGACAAGTACTTAAATTTTCCAACCAGCAGACTAACCCCCTGAAACTGTAAGCCACTTTAGTTAAATGCTTTCCATTGTAAGAGCTGATATGGTCATGGTGTCTCTTTACAGCAATAGAAACCCTAATTAAGACAAGGGGCTAAAGAAACAGCTCAGCAGTTAAGAACACTTACTGTTTGTACTTCCTTAGAATCCAAGTTAAGTTCCTAGTACCACCTGGAACAGTTTACAGTGAGCATCCCACATTTTCTGGACTCCACAGGCACCGTATTCATGTGCACATACTGCCGTGCTTCCCATACACATAAATACTAAATAAATAAATTCAAATGTTTATATACATGGAGAAGATCTTTAAGTATGCCTATTATATACAGAGCATATATTTGTGCTATATAATTAAATATACTCATGTTACATAATGCTACAAATTTTGTTCTTACTAAAGAAAGCTTGCATTTTTCTTTCATTTTATTTCTTTTTCTCTTTTCATTGTGGTTTTATTTATTTATTTATTCATTCATTTTTGTTGTGATTTTTGTTTGCTTGTGTTTTGAGACAAGGTCTCATTGTATAGCTACGAATGACTGGGAACTCGTTGTGAATGTAGCTCATATCAGCCCTGAACTTCTACCATTTCTTCTAATTAAGGCACCAAAGATCTTTGCAAAAGACTTTTTAAAAATTCTTATTTCATATTTATTTTTATTTTGGCACTTTGAGAGAGTCTCACTGCACAGCTCAGGCTGGCCTTGAATTTGCAATCTTCCTACCCCCAGCTCAGCCTCTTGAGTGCCTAGATTATAGATATGCATCACTATAGATCTTTAATAAACCAGGAGAGAGCCTGGCCAGTGAATGGATGATAAAGAGTTATCCTTCCTGCTACCACTTTAGTGTTGCTCATGGATACAGTAGTCTCTAAGGTAAGCCTTTCAGACATTCCTTGGGACCTCTGCTAACAAAAGTGTAAAGCAGGGACCAAAGACATACTCAAAGTTTGCAAACTTGCTGGAAATGTAAATCCCAAGATTTGGTTAAGAATGGGCAGGATAAAGAGATGTTTCACATAACTGAGAAGTCCTACTCTAATGTATCCAGGGTCATCATAGAGAGACTCCCATCTTCCTTAATGATCCAGGTAGCTACAACAGGCTTTTTTCTTTTTTCTTTTTAGTTACAGTAAGTTATAAGGTATTACTCAAGCTTTGAAAATTACTAAATTCTGGATTTCCTTTTAAGTTAAAAAATAAATAAACCTTCTAAACTGTGGCAGAGTAAGTTTGTGCCACTAGGAAGAAGGATGGATGGTATTCAGATACCCAAGAAAAAGGATGAATGAACCTGAGTTTTAGTCTCCATATATAATCCAGCTACTAATAATTATTTTCTTACTGATTCTAAAGTACAGAGCTTGGCTTAAAGACTTACATTTCTGTTGAAATCATGCCTTGTCCTAGTAGTCTAAGAGATTCCCATTTCTCTTCCAGTGTAATCTAGACTATGTTTTACCAAAAGCAAACCTACCATGTCTCTATATCCAACTGAATGTTCTAGAAAGAATGGTTATTTACATAGGGAGTTTATTGAGGTATTTCTTTTTCTGAGAGAATGTCAATTTTCTTCCAGATTCATCAGGATAAACTGTAGGGAAGCCCTCCCCAATGAAGTCATGTTGACATGTAAACTGAGTGTGAGCCACTCTGTGTGAAATTCTCCATTGAAGTTGCCCTCTACTTCCCCTCCATTCTCCTGAGGACCTGATCCTTGCCCTTACTTTTCCATTTCACCAGTTCTGTCATTTCAGCTGTCTAATGTTTTTAATTTATCTCAAGTTTTGAGGAAGGTTATGTATTGTAATCTCATTATGAAAATTGATACTATGCATAGTCTCTCACTTCCCCCAGAGATACCACTGACAGATGATAGAATATCCGCAATACATCACAGAACTAGGGCATACACTGACTGACTGCATTACATCACCTCTGGGACTTCCCTTTGCCATTTTATATAGTGCTAGATCTACCCTCAGCATCATAAAGCTACTTTTCTGCTGTCATTCCTGCATGGCCAGACCAAAAGGGAATCATTTTCTGTTTCACACAATTTCTTTCCATCAGTCTTCTAGCTGGACCCTTGAGGTATCAAGAGGTGACCAGTGACCACCCTAAAGTCCAGATTGTGACCATGACTGTGGTAAACATTGTGTCTGAAGGAAAACCCCACACTTACTGTGGCAACTTCCCAAGGGAAGTGGGAACATGGATTTTATTTATTATGTTGTGGGCTCTTGAGTTCTTAGTAGAGTATATCAGAAACAAGACTTACCATATTCTAATTTTAACTTTAATACTCTACTTTCTTTATGCAGATAAAATAGGCCCAAAATCCTCAAAGGAAGAGAGATTAAGTAATGGTCACTGGTGTAGCTGCATGGATCAGGAATCCTTACTGATCAGCTGTGGTCATTGTAAAGACATTTACTTTCCCTTTCTCCATCTTTCTACTCTTCAGGAACTTACTCTTTAAGTTACCATAACTAAAGTTGAAAAATATATTGTTATGGTTCTCTGGTTGTTAAATTACTTCAATAATTTAAATTATTTAAACAATTATATCTTTTAATATTAGTACTTAGCTTTTCTGTTTGACATTTAAAAACATATAACTCAAGAAGTTTAAAGTGTACCCCAGGAGGTATTTGCCTTGGTGTTATAGTTAATACTTCACATTCTAATGCTTTTACAATGTAACCATCATCCTCTATTCTTTTCTTCCAAAAAGGAGAAATGCAGGCAGATGGCTACTTAGAATTAATAAATGGATTTTAAATATAAAGTACACTTATCAGGATATGCATTGTCAGTAGAATTTATGATATATATCCATTGCTTAATTTTTAAAGGAATTACATTGGGATTCTTCCCCTTAATGGAACTGAATTTGTGATATAAATTAAATAAAAATAGTTTGATCTATAGTCTTAAAAAATTCAACTATTCAACATACTTTAATGATACAATGTAAGCACTGAAGTAGGGGCAGATCACTTAAGGTCATGTAGAGTCGGGACAATCACTTAAGGTCATGTGGAACAGGGGCAGATCACTTAAGGTCATGTGGAACAGGGGCAGATCACTTAAGGTCATGTGGAGTAGGGGTGGATCATTTAAGGTCATGTGGAGTAGGGGGCAGATCACTTACGGTCATGTCTAAGTGAATTATGAGGACTCATGACAAATGAAAGTCTAAGAAGTAAACATTTCTGAAACATATGCCTCAGAGATTACAACAAACCAACAGTAGAGCAACTAGCACAGAATTACATCTTGGTAATAAGCAAAGGAAACAAGGTTCTGTTTGAAATTGTCATGACGTCACAGACAGCACAAACAAATAAAGGAAGTGTCTTATTTACTGCAGAGTAACCTTCTGCTGATTTATTTATGCAAACTTTTAGGTGCAATATAAGAAGAATCCAAGAAGGGACCAGGGAAATGATGGCTAAAGTCCTTCCTACAAAACCCAACAACCAGAGTTCAATCTCCCAAACCCACATGGGGGAGGAAAAAGCCATTTCACACAAGGTGTCTTCTCAATTCTATAAGCACACACCATGGCATATAGCAATTCTACTCTAATACCAGACACACATACTAAATAAATAGTTATTTTTAAAAAAAAACACTTTTAAAAAGTAGAACAAGAATACAAATAGATCCCAGAAGGGAAAATCATCAAAATGCCAAAACAATAGCAGAAACAGCCCTGCAAGTGCCTAAGAAATGAAATCATGAGAGTCAACCTGTGAAACAATTATGTCAAAAATATCTATAGAAGTGACAGATTTCAAGACATCTGTTGGAAGCAGGACAGTAAGCAAAATGACATGAAATTGATTGAAAATTAACAAAAATAATCCTGAGAATAAGAATAAATGACAGCCATTGTCTGAAACCAATCTAGTCTAGAAGATTGAAAATTATATTAAGTAAAAGTTAACATTATAATCAGAGAAAACAAAGATCCAAGCAGTCTTGAGAACGGTCTCTGAAGTTTTATAAAACAGCAGCTATACTTATAATTGAAACCACAAAGGAGGACACTGACTCAGTGTTGTGTTACACATTATTTACTAGTTAGAACTGTTTGTTGGCAAAGGTTAAGCTGTTTTCTGAAAATGTTCATCTGTAGATGAACAAAAGAAATTTTAAGAATTAAGGAATCTGTAGATGGGATTGGCTGTCTACCTCTAAAAGAGAGTTCACATGGTTTGGGGGTGGGGGAAAGTGGGTGGTAGGAAGGCAAATACTTGGTGGATGCATTTGCATCTTAATTGTAAGTTTTAGGTGTCAAGATTATGAAGAATATTCACTTGATGAAATTCTTGCCACCCAAGTCTGTGGACTTGAGTTTTGATCTCCAACACTCACATTAAAACAAATGAAAGGACACCTTGGTGATGCAGCTCACATCTATAATACCAGGGTTAGGACAGTAGAGACAGGAGGATCCCTGGGACTTTTTGAATAGCTAGGCTAACCAATCAGCAGGCTGCAGGCTCAGGAAGAGATCCATCTCAAAAAAGAAAGTGCCTAGTTACTGAGGAACAACACCAGACATTGACTTCTGACTTCCACATGAATACACCCCCCACATACACACACACACACACACACACACACACACACACACACACACAGAGAGAGAGAGAGAGAGAGAGAGAGAGAGAGAGAGAGAGAGAGAGAAATTTGTGTCAACCTACCTGTGATTAAATTTAGTAGTGACCCCTGATACAATCTTAATGCCATGAATCAGTCTTCTTCCATTTTTTACACTTGAATTTTAACTTTAACTTAAAACACCCAATTATGTAGCAAACTACATGTAGGTAAAGAATAATTAGTAAACTAGACTGAGTGTCAAAATAATATTCAGAGAGTAGTTCAGCGGTGGCAAGATGAGTTATACCACCAAGCATAATGATTAGAGTTCAATGCTCTATGGTGGAGGGGGAAAACCAGATCTCACAAGTTGTCCTCTGACTGTTACATGTACATCATAGCACCTGCATGCCTATACATGTGCATAATGAATAATCAGAGAGTAATAAAAAGAAGCAAATAAATAATGACAGCACAGAGGAGAAAGAAAATATAAATGTGATGAAAAAGTATGAGTGGTGGTT
Organism: Phodopus roborovskii; assembly: GCF_943737965.1. Classification (NCBI taxonomy): domain Eukaryota; kingdom Metazoa; phylum Chordata; class Mammalia; order Rodentia; family Cricetidae; genus Phodopus; species Phodopus roborovskii. The sequence continues at coordinate 1,043,189 of NW_026126744.1, read as the reverse complement.
TGAATGAGAATCGTTCTCATAGAGAATGGCTTATGTTTGCATATTTGGCCCTCAGTTCATTGAACTGTTTGGAAGAATTAGGAGGTGTGGTCTTGTTGGAGAAGGAGTGTCACTGCAGGTGGACTTTGAGGATTCAAAAGACATATGTCATTCCCACTGTATTCTCAGCTTCCTGCTTTCAAGAGCTTACACCCTGTTCCTGTAACCATGCCATTGCTTAGTCATCACTGACTCTAGCCTTGAAACCATAATCCCAATTAAACACTTTCTTTTATAACTTTCCTTGGTCATTGTGTTTTATCACAATTAATTGAAAAGTAACCAAGAAAGTACAGCATTCAGGATTCTAGAAAGAATGGAATGAGGGAATACTTAAAATTACACTTGCTGAGAATTTTCCAGAATTGATGATTTTAATTCACAAGTTCAAGCAGCTCAAATAATCCAAATCCAGACACACAAAGAATTCTGTTTGCAAATACAAGGAAACCATGTGGGAAAGCCAATAGAAATGCCTTCAAGAGACAGAGGACTTTAGAGGGATGGTGGCCACGTTGAACAGAAGGGAATTACTTGCCCCTGAACATGTGTGGAGCAATTGAACTTGCACAGAAGAACAAGAGCTTAGTTGAAATAATAATAGCAGAGAAAAGAAAGACAGAATGGAAAACAAGAGGATGGAAGACTAGAAAAAAAATGGTCAATAAGATTGAAGCAGGAATGTGCTAGACCAGATAAGGATTATGGGAAAGTGATACATGAAGGAGAGCTTGACAAAAGCAGGTCCATGGATGGCAGAAGGTTTGAAATTCTTTCAGTTCCTACAGGCAGAAGGTTGGTTGACTGAGCTAGAAAATGACCATCATGTTCCATTTTAAAATATATTGAATTTTCTCAAGGATTTCCACAAATAGTTATGGAATGGAATCTAGTTATAATTCGTGGCTACTATATAATCAGAAGTTACAGGATTCTTCAGACAAACATGATTTTGCTGATGGGATTTCATGGACTTACTGAATCAGAAACCTGTACTTTATAAATGCGATGCAGCAGTGATATAAGGACGTGGGGTGCACTTTCGACTGCACTCCGAGGTCCTAGGCCCTGGGCATGTGCAGAGGAAGGCAGCTGTGTCTCATTCTGCCTACAGTGGCTGGAAGTTCTATTGTGGGGAAGCTTAAAGGCTGTGGTAACACTTGTGGTTTTTCTCTGGATGTTATTTTAACAGATTTTCACTTGTAAAATAGTTAAGTATATTTGAATTTCTGACTTAGCTGGTTTTGATAAACACTAGTTTAGCAAAGAGTAATTCATGAGCCTATGTCCCTGTGCAGCTTATAAAATATTTGAACAGCTGGGCAAACATTCTTAACTGAACAAAAAGGAAGTAAGGGCCAATTAATCACCGCAATAATCATATACAAATTGGTCCAATAAAAGCAATGGAGGAGTCATTGAGTCTTAAGGGAACGCTACGTACTTGCTGCACTTAGCTAGCCTTGAGCTACAGTGCAAAAAGAGCATTTGTGATGTATGAGATAGCTTAACTAGAGATTAAATTGAGTGGTTTCAAGTTCAAAGGCCCTCAGTAATAAGCAACCATTGAAAATATTGGTAATCTACCTTTTCCCTCAAAATAATAGATTATTTTTAGTATGCCATGTAGAATTATCCTAGAATATCAGCTTCATATATACATTTAGAAGTTTTCCAAGGTTCTTGATGTCTTTTCATCCATTGTAAAATAAGTTGGATAATCTACAACATAGCATTTCAATAACCAAATAACAATTTTGAGGTGGAGTGGAATTATCGCTTTGGTATTATATTTAGCATTGTGTTTCAAGTATTTAGGTAAGAGCCAGTCTACTCCAGTAGATTGCATTAACTTGCTGCATCCAGTGCAGTTACAATAAGATGTGAAGAATCAGAATCTAGAGAACAGTTAGTACTGTCTCGATAGACCTTGAAATATTTAAACACCAGCATAAAGATGATCTCTACATATCAAACTGTGTCTATCTGCTATATTCTCTTTCTGCAGAGATCTCATAGTGTGTCACTTAGTGTATACTTCAGAAATGCCTTGTTACTAAATTACTTGTTACTGTTCATCTAACAGTAGTGGCTAGGTCAGGATGGCAGCAGGGAAGCATTTTGCCAGACTTTGATATCACCAGCTACAGGAGATTAGCCACTTGGACAGAAACTAGCACACTGTAACCTAAGGAGGGCTGAAGTGGAGTCTCCAGTTTGGGGAAATGCTGTTTGGTTAGGGTCAGTTTCCTTGTGTGTGGTTTCTGGTGTGCAGTTTTAGGATGAGGAGCATAGTCCAGAATAGTCAGTTGCATTCTAACTGGAGTTGCTATGTGTGTCATTTCTAGTCATGCCATCCCTGCCATGAAAATAAGGGCAGTTCTATTTAATCGAAGTTCAGTCCTAATGAAAGGCTTTGATCCAAGAGCTGTAGCTAAGGGGCTAAAGTATACCACATTTTGTCACTAGCTGTTGGGGATTTCTAGGTTGTTACAATTCCATAATGGAGATCATCACCATTTTCTGGTCTGTTATTAGCAACCTCCCCTCCATGTGGACTTCCCTTTACTTTTATCAAGTGGGTGGACTTGGAGGTTGATTGATAGTAATGAGGATTCAGATCTCTCTCTCTATTACATTGTTTATAATAAGAAATATAGTTGATAAGTGGGCCATTACAATTGTTGCATGGGAAGTAAAATCATTTGGAAATTGCTGTCATTTAGTGAGTATTGACTCCAAACTCCAGTTCTGTTTTTATGTTTTAACAGAAAGTATCCACCACCCAGCTAGCTTGTTGTTTTGCTTGCTTGTTTTTCTCTGTGTTGGGCATGTATACTTTAAACATGCCTTTAAGATGTCCAGGTTGTGAAATTCTCTTGTACTGCATCTAGTTCTTGGGGTCACAATACTACTATACCACAGCCAACTCAAGCCTCTTGCTTTCAACAGTTTCCTTAAGAGGATCTCCCAACCACAAAGATCAGTAATCAGTTTTATTTTCCTTTGGAACTTCTTTCTGGAAGAGTTAGCAAGAACACTGTGTGTTGTATTCATTATCTATCTTTTGTAGGCTTCCACACAGACTAAACTTGATTTTTTTCTTTAATAAATTATGAAAATTAATGTTACCAGATGAAGTGATGTTCATATTTCTTGTTTAAAAATATTTCTATTCTGGAGGCAGGATAAAAAAAGCAGGGTAATTGTAACAAGTTGGGAATAGGAGCATGGGAGGAAAAGAGGCCATTTTTCCTAGGATCCACTTGCCCTTTCTGCTGATGAAAGCAGGCAGCTCAGGCACCACCAATAAAGCCAAAATGTTTAGAGACATCTAATAGACTGTGCTGACTGAGGGAGGGCCAAAGTCACGTAAAATGTTGAGTTTCTAGCACTCTCCTGATTCCTAAATTCACACAATAACCCCTCATAAATGTATTTTATAGCTCTGTTTACAACAGAAAATGCTTTAACCTTTAAACCTTGTTGTACATTCTGAGCAATGTAACTGGAGATCCTCCAAAGTCTGTTTGCCAGTTCTCAGGTCTAGTTCAGCTCATCTTGGAGAAGCCAAAGCCCATGCTCAGGGTGTGCTTTATCCTTCCCTCAGCACTTTCCTTTTTGTGTTTAACAAACTCTACCTCTGCTTCATATTGGCTCAATATGAAATTATTATTTTCTGTATTGAAACAAGGAATCTTGGTTTTGCCTGGGTGTGGAGCATTACAAGGAATTCAAACCACTTTCAGTGACAACCTAGGTGGAGCTGTGTCTGTGTCTCTGTCACTGCCAAAAATTCCCAAATCTTTATAGACACCCACTGATCTGAATGTAAGCCTCTTGGGTTAAATGTACTTTTTGATCCCTAATTACTGTTTATGAGGGCCTTAACTGTCATGCAAAAATTAGAGTCTGTATTTCTAACTCAAGTAGTTTGATTAATACAATGGAAAGAGTTTACAAAATTTAGTTACAAAACAAAAAGTATGTTGTATGGTGTATTTTTTAATGCATATTTCAAGACATGATCTCAATTTAGAAGTCAGCTGATCAGTTCTTCTGGCCTGAAATGAACCCATTTCTGTGTGGGTAACACTGAGGCTCAGTAAGATTTGGCAATTGTAAGGTCCAGAAGATATGGAGGAGGCCAAAATTTCATGGTGATTTTTTTTTTTGTGAAGATTAATTCTGGTTGGCAGTAATTAATTTCAAAGATAGTATCTACCACATCTACATGGAACATACCAGTAAATTCTGAGCTAATTATAGGAAGATGCTGGGTTTCCCTATTCATGGAAAGGGAATGCAGCAATACTGTGATGACCATCAAACATCAATAGAATGAGACAGATTCACTTTCAGGAAGATTGCTATTTCCAAAGCCACGAGACATAAATTTATTCACATAAAATGCTCCAAATTATATGACAGACTTTGAAGATCGCCCATAGAAGGCTTCACAGTCCCTGGGTAGCAGAAAGGGGATGGGAGGAGGACAGGGGAGGAAGGGAGGACAAAGGAACTGGGATTGACATGTAAAACAACCTTGTTGCAAATTTAAATAAAAAAAGTATAATGAAAATAAGCATAAAGTTCTCAAAAGCCTTTCTGCATATACTTATTTCTTTTTAGCTTTTGCATTATTATTTATTTGTTCAACTCAACTTCAATACTCCTTCAAACTGTGGCTGAGTTCATGGACATTCATATTTTCCTCCCTCATTGAGATTTTTCTTGCTCATATTCAAACACAATTTTCTTTTGACCTTTTGTTAATGAAATAAATATCTAACATGAACTTTGGAAGATGAGTTTGCGTTCAATAAATAAATGTCATTTATCATAGTTTTATTGGGACTGCTATTATTTATTTTGTGACTCTCAAAGACTTGTGAACAAATGTCATGGAGTCATTGAGCACACTAACAAAAAGATGAAAGTACTGTAAGAAACCAAAATAGAAAGAAAAGAATGCTCAAGAATAACTCCCAAATATCATTGTTACAATTCCAATTTATATTGTCTCAAATTATCCATGAAAAACATTAATCATTATCTAACATTCTAAGTGAATTAATAATCTTTATAATAGGACCTTCATATGTATAATTTTGTGATTTTTTTCATAATACAAATCTCCCCTCCAAACAAATTCCTGTCTTCAAATTTAAATACATGTCTCGAGTTTTGCAACAATCCCTTGAATAGAGATCTAATAAAAATATATAAACATCAGAGAATTTCTGAATGAATTTTTTATTCCTCTTTATAACTTTTACTCCTGGCAAAAAATATTATGAAGGAGTTTGAATTTGGGGGAGGGGTGTTGAATTTTTAAGTAGTATTTTGCTTAAGTAAATTAGAATATGATTTATCCCATGCTAATTGTTTCTTAGTCACAGAATTCTATCAAATTCACTATTGTTTTGATGCCTTATCAAAACTGACACAAGAAGAACTGCTGCAGAATGAAGAATTTTCCAGAAGGTTCGTTATTGATGAACTCTGGTCAAGGATTCATGGTTTGAATTCTGACTCAGGTCCTTATTAAAAATAACACAGGGGAGAATCATTCTTGCCCTGCCTGGTTTGCCTTTTCTGCAACTAAATAAAACTAAAGGTTTGTTCACTTCGAGGTCCTAAGGTTGAGGAGCCTACTGCTGAGTTTATAAAAGGAGGAGATGTGCATTTTTACATCTTCTAATATCTCCAGGCTGTGTGTGTGTGGGGGGGGGGTGAGGAAGCCATCCAGAGAGTATATAGTCAGTAAGTGGGCAGAGCTTCATCTTGGGTCTGCTTTGCTATGCTATGGAGCATGGCAGCTGTAGGATGTGTCACCTCAACCTTTCCCCATTCTTTGTCCGAAGGGACAAAGGGTGAAGACCCAGTATTCTAAATTCTCAAGAAAGGTTTCCGTGAGACCTCTCCCAAACTTGGCTCACTTAAAATGACTTGCACAAAAGTAACATCTGCCCAAAAAGAAACCTGGCCAGCCCTTGGTCTCCAGTACAGGATCAGGTCTGGTTCTCCTCCAAAGGAGAAGAGAAACTGTGGAGAAATACCCTACTCATCGTAGCCAGGAATCTCCCTTTGTCTTCTTGTAAAAATGCAGGTGTCTTTTTATAGTTCTACACTCTTCTGCCTCTCAAACAGAAGATTAAAGCACCAAATCTCTTGCTTTCCTCTAGGACAAGTTTCAGTGAATCTCTTTTCTTCCTCTAGATTTGTCTCCTGAGTTTTCCACTGAGTAGCAAGGAGTCGGAAAGCTCAGATTCTAACAGTATCTGAGGGAGGTCTTTGGGTCTGTAGCCCTTGGGTGGTGCCGGGTGTCACAAGGCATAAAAGAGGCATGCAAGTGATAGAGATGAGCTGATTTTTATAGATGAGACTCCAGAGATAACACACTAACCCATTAGCCTGCAGCAAAGGATCAATAATAATTGTGATGACACACATGCATTTTTGTTTAAGAAATTCATCGTTATACTAAAAAGAAGTTATGTTGTTTAAACATCTTAAATGCTGTATTCTTTAGGTCTCTGAAGTGTTTGAAGATGACCTATCTTTCTAAAATATATATGTTTGGCCTTGAAAACATACTTAAAGTGGCTATAATGACTACTAATTGCATTTATTTATATCCTAATTAGTGGGTAATAATAACTTTCAAGGATTAGAAATTTTCATTATACAGTTAAATGAGTGGCATAGTTACAATACCTTGAACAAAAATAGAAATGTATGTACAGTATGTTCTAACAAAATTAATCCCAAATTTGTATCACTATACAAAATTTGTATACAATATACAAAAGTCCAATCCAATGAAAAATACTTAAAACTAGTAGTTGCTCAGCTCCCCCCTGCAAAAAAATTCAAAACCACATCTTTTATGACAGCTATTAAGTTTCTCCCATTTCTCTGTCTCTGTTTTCATTTCATTTTACTTTTTTAATCCTCTTTACAGAATCAAAATGGAAGCATTCATTATTTTTGTGAGATATTTAATTTTCTACTTGCTTTATTTTTAATTTTTCTTATGTGCATGGGTGTTTTCCCTGTATATATATCTGTGTACCTCATGCATGCCTTGTTCCTGTAAAGGGCAGAAGAAGCATCACTTCCTCTGGCACTGGTTACAGACAGTTCTGATCTACCATGGCAGGGCTGGGGATCAAACTCAGGTCCTCTGGAAGAGCAGCAAGTAAGTGTTCTTAACTACTGAGTCATCTCTCCAGCCACTTGGGCACATTTGTATGCTTATCTTCAGAAAAAGTGGAGATTTATGCCAGACTATGTGATTTTTTTCTCTTGTATTAAAAATGCACACTTTTAGAATGATGATATAAATATTGTGATTCATAAAGATGGGAGTATTTTGACCTGCTGTGTTCCTTTTTCCCAACATAATTCATATTTATTGCAATTTCTTATTGAAAATTTAATATCTGGGTATTAAAGTAATAAAACTGTTCACTAAATATGTGGTAGGTGATATTGTTATGTTAACTACCTCCTTCACATTACTGTTACACATAATTTTTGACATCCATAAAGGTGATTGAATACTATAATAAAGTTTAATGCTGTTATACCATTTTTCAGTTTATTTCAGGTAACACAATATTGTTCCAAGCATGTGGTAACTGTAGTTTTTGAATATATGATCCTGTATATGACTTCAAGCATTGGGTAACCATAGTATTTGAATATCTGGCTCTGTATATGGGTTTCGAGTAATCATGTTTCATTAGAAACTTCCTTGGACTAGAAACTTTAAACCAAGGTCTTTAATTGAGTTTTGCATGACACTAAAACCTGTTTATTACTAAATAAGTTCATTTTCTATATCTAGCTTCTTTTTCTACAGTATTCAGGTCACTCAATAATCATTCCCTGAGAACTTGTTGTCCTCTCAACACCATGAATGTAGGATTAAAATATAAACTCTAAGAGAATAGTGATGGCTGTGTTTAGTTTTCAAAATATTACTATGTAATTGCCATGTGAACATAAAGCAAACACCAAAGAGAAAACTTAATAGACAACAGAAGCTCTAAGATAGTAAAAGTCGCTCAAAGACATAATGAGGATGTACTAAATGATTGAAAAGATGCTTTATTAAAACTTGCCAAACACTGTGGATGCCCAAAGGCAGCTGCCATCTTGAAGGGAAGGAAGCTTATTATACAGCCAGAGAAGAGTGACAATGGTCCAGAGATCTGGCCCCAGACTCCATGTCCCAAAGTGGTAATAGTTTATTATTTTGCAAACATTTTCCCCCATGGAAGTACTTCCATTCAAATTCTTTTTTTTACAATATATTTTCTAATAAGCTTATAATATAGTAACTTCCACATGGCTTTTCCATGTCACTAGCTTTGGTGACTACTCCCACCCCTCCTGCTCTTCCCATTCCTTTCCATCCCTTCTCTGTTTAAATCCAACTCCAGGATTTCCAAGTCCACTTTCATATACCATGTCTTCTACAAGCCTTCACTTCCTTGGGCCTACTTTGTTTCCCCCTAAAGAGCCATGCCTATCTTTCTGGTTGTTATCATCATGCAAAGAAAAATGCACAACTCTGAAATTTTCTATGGAGGCTCTGCAAAGGAGAAGGTTTGCCTTTCCAGACTGTTTTACCTCGCTCTGTATGATATGAGTTATCTGTATGATAAGAGCCCATGTTCTTAGAGAGAGGTAAAAGAAATATGAAAGGGTATGGAGAAAATCAAGAGGAAAAAAGAGATGTGCATAGTTAGGAACCAAGATGATCTGTCCCATTGACCCTGGTATTATGCATTAATAAGGGATTGTTGCATAGAGAAACAAAACCTGAGTGGAGACTGGCTGTGGGTCCCGGTTCTAGGCTAACTGTGTGACCTCTTAGGAAGACTCAAGTGGGGATTCAAAAGTCTCAATGCACTCCTTACCTCCAATGGCAGCCACGGGTTGGGGTCAAAATATGGGTGTAACCCCAATTTCAAACTGCAAACTAGAGTTGGGGACAAAGTATGAGTGGGATCCCTAACCTCACCCTAAGAAAATTCATGGCCAATATACATGTATCCTAATGTAGGCATGCCACGAATAGAAATTTTAGCATGCAACTGGTTTACTATGTAAAAATGAAGCTGTGGAGTGAGATCCCATGCAACCTGTTCAAACGGAGGTGTGTGTTTTGTTTGTTTGTTTTTGTTTATGTTTTTTAATTAGGGGAAGAAATCATAAAATGGGGAAAGGGAAGAGGGAAGACTGGCCTCCAAAGACAGGAGCAGCAGGAGAAAGGATAAAGAAAAGTGGGTGACAGAGAGGAAAGAGTGGGAGGGGCACAGACAAAGACAGGGAAAGAAAGAAAAAAGAGAGAAGGATGAGAGATTGGCAGGGCCTTTTAAAAAGGTGATGCTCTTACCAGATGCAGCTGAGGCTGTATCCTGTCAGAACAGGACAGGCCAGTATAGATGCCTGAATAATAACAGAAGTGGCCACAGCTTTTGATATTTAATTATTCTCAAGAATTTTAAGAGGCACATTTGGTATTGGCTAATGATGTTTTCACTCAAAATATCATGAATACAGAAAAAAAAAGTACATTAAGTCAGTGATCATGAATATATATACTTATTTTATATCTGACTGTGACTGTGCTTCTTTGTGAAAACAAGGTAGAACATTTACATTTCTGAATTTCTGAAATGTAAGGAAGGCCCAGTGAATGCAGAAGGATGAAAAGTTTAGCGGTGCTATATAGACTTGATTATTATCTTTACCGATTTAGAGCGAACCAACAGGGGGATAAGGAACAAGCATATAAATTTTGATAAACACCCTGCCTTATTGGTCAATAGGGTATCTATTTATTTTCAAACTCCAGAGACCCTGCTCTTTGCAAAGAAACACAAGCAAATGTTTAACAGATTTTACCAAAAGGATAGACAGCATATCACTTCTCTCTGTGCCCTCAGAGGAGCTTCACCAATGTTCTGCTTTATTTACTTTAGGGATTTGGAAAAGAAGACAAGACAAGATCAGGAAAAAATGAGGGAGAGTGAGTGCTGAGAAAATTAGATCACTTAGAACTTGACTTTAGTTCAGATATAATCTCTAAAAAAATGTTATTTTATTATTCAATGTATGTAGGTATGGGTAGGTGGTTGCAATATATGGTATGTTTGTATTTCATGTAAAAGTGTAAAAGTGTATGTGTTTGTGTGTACATGCATAAGCCAGAGATGCACCTTGAGTATCTTCCTCTATTGCTCTGTCTATGGCCTTGAAGCAGGGTCTTTTTACTGCACGAGGGGTCATCGTATCAGTAGGCTGGGTGCTCGTGTGCTCCTGGGTTCCACCTAATGCTGGGGTTATAGGCTCAAACAGCTATGGCTGGCTTTTCATGTGGTGCTTGGAATTTAAACTCAGGTCCTTATGCTTAGAGGAAAATTCTTCTTAGACATTGAGCCATCTCCTTAGTTCCCCTTATTCATTTTAAATGTCTTTTTTAAAAAACTTATGTGTAGTTTGTAAAACTCATTATATTTTTAAAAATTACTAGTTTATCATGTTTCTTTTGATACAGATTAAAGTACGGTGCCCATTCATGACATTTAATTCCATTGACTAGAATTTCTATCTTTCTTTGCAAAAAGAAAAAAAAATATCAACAAGGAAAAAAAAATTAGGGCTATCCAATGGTCCCCCTTGAGGAAAACATACTGCTATCATTATGATTAGGTGTATCCAATTGTGCAAATACTCTCAAGTTAAATTAGCACAACAGTGTAAGACCAGCTCATGTGCCAAATGATAATTTTCTGCAACCATTTCTTCTTCTTTGAGCTCTGTATCCCATCTTTGATTAATATCATGAACCTCTCTGTGCTAGCCAGGGGCCTTGTGTTTTGGGTCAGTCTTTTCCACCCTGAGATACTTACTCCTCTGTATTGCAGGGTTGTCTAGCTTGTTTACAGGAACATGGGTGGATTGAAGACACTGTGGGATCAATCACCTCTTCTCTGTTTTTCCAAGCTGAGACAAAAAATAGTTCCCCCCAAAGCACCCAAGAAAGAGGCACATTGTTTGGGCCTCCCTGTGAGGTTATAGCACATCATAGGTGTTTCCTCAACACTTACATCATGTTGGACACACCTTAAGGATGTTTATGATCATCTACTTACTTAATTCACTAAGTAAATACAGCAAGTTTGCAAAAAGTAGTGGAGGTTACAGCAAAGAATAGAATTAGATATTGTAAAAGTGGCTTGATGCTACCTAATGAACACTCTGCAAATGAAGAATAAACCAAATGTTTTGAAGCTTTATGTTCTGGAAGCAAACTAAATGATCCTACCTAAATGAAATGCTCTCAAATGAACATAATTTGTACAACCAGTTCAAAATAAATCATTGAATCAATGATCCTCCTGATGATGGACCAAGTCCTAGAAATAATTCACCATTCATCTGAAGAAACAGTGATGGAGGCTGAATGCAAATATGGTTCCCACCCAGATGAGTAGAGGTGATTGGATCAACCATGGTGTTCCACACTCAGGAGCCAATATCTATCAATGCAAAACCTCAGAGGGAATAAGTGATAGTTATTTTGTAAGACACCATGTATCAAGAAGATGGATTCAGATTACAGCAAATCCCATGTTTTTAGTTGTTATAGTTTCATGAGGATTTTATATTTAAAGAGAAGAAAGCAAGATGTTGAGATTGTTTTAAAATTCATCAATGTGAACACCCAAAAGGCAGTTTGCAGCAAAGTGGGGTAGAGTGCTGTAGGCAGAAGTTATCTGTCAGCACATCCTAGTGAGACTTACCTATTAGTTACAAGGATGTTACACAATACACAGATGTGAGCAATGGATGGTTACTAGGGCATTAAGATACCTCAAAACAATTTGGCTTTGAATCCTCAGTGTTTCAACTCTTCACAACCATGGAGGTTTGAACCCACCAATCAGTCTTCTTATCACTTAGTGTGGTTTTCTTTTTCTTTCTTTCTTTTTTTTTTCTGGGAACTATAGTTCTTTGAAATACAGAATATAGATGAAAAACTTGCTTTCCATTTCCCTAACCCCTAAACAGACTGTAAATTTTTCTCATGGAGCATTTCTACTAGTAAATTTGGTTCATATCAGCAATAGATATTAATACCGAAAAAACTGTTTTGAAAATGTTTCTAAAATTACATATTTATATCTCTGTGTGTGCATGCATGCATGTATGCCACAGTATGCACATGGAGGCCAGAGGACAACCTGTGGGAGTCCACAACTTGACAGTAGCTTACTTGGACCACTGAGCATCTCTCCATCTCAAAAGTTTTACCTATAAAGAAGACAGCTCTGCTTTTCTGTACATTTCTTCCTTTTGTACAGTTTCACAACTTGTCATAAAATCCAAGTGCACTGTTCCTTTGTCTAATCTAAGTCAGTATATGAACTTCAAAGCCAGGTTAACCACTTTAGTATAACTTCTTTGTGAGGATTCCTTTCCCCATACACTGAATTAAAACTATCTTTTTCTCTTAGCAATCTGTCTTTTAACAGTATGACCTTTGGGCTACAGATTGTACTATGGTAGAAAAAAAAAAAAAAAAAAGAAGATTCTTGTCTGTAACACAGTTGCTAACTTAGTCTTGTTAATGCTATTCAAAGAAATACAACAAATTGATATAAGAATCATTTGTATTTTTCCAGTAGTATTTTTTCTTACAGAACTTCAAGATATCCAATTCAATAGTAAAATAGGAAGTTGAAGAACATTACATAATCCTAGGAATTAAATAATCTTTCATGTGTTAGCAGATGCCCAGACCACACTACATACTACACTAGGTACTGGGTCCGAATACTTAACACTTAAGAATAAATGACATAGTACATACAAAAAGTAATTTATTTACTGTTTTGATAAAAAAAAAAAATGTAGACATAAAATTTCAACCTGATCCACCTCGACTATAGCAATGGGCCACATATAGAAAAGAGTTTTTTTTAATGTAGATTTGACTTCCTGCATAACTTAGTGGGACTGGGAGGTGAGTGTTTGAGAGCCAGTTCCCTTGCCTTTTGGGGTGGGCCATTATCACTCAGCCTGCCATTTACTGATTCCTAGCACCCTATTACACTTAATGTGCTTTCTAGTCTTTTAACCTGAAGGACATGGGACTTTGTGTTATCTTGTGAGATCTCAATAATTGACCTTGTCAGTGTACTTAAGCATAGATTCTACCCAGAGCACATGTAGCACATGTAGCCACATGCTTATCTCTGAAATCAATTTTATGAGCAAAAGGCAACAGGAGACAAGATTGTGCCTCAGAGCGCCACCTAGTGGAAAAACTGGCAATGTGCATAAGAACTCTATGCTCCCGTCCATTGTAGATTGTATATATATTCTAATCTTAACGACTTTGTCTTATTCCTAACCAATGTTTCCTCCCAGTCCATTGTTAATTATCAGTCATTTGTGGCAGAAGTAACTATGGCAGAGGGTAAACAGGGGCAAGAGGGGGACATGACTCATGGACAGTTTGAACACATCTATAAGGAAGGCCAAAGTAAAGAAAATTGAAATAAGAAAAAGAGGTCTGTGAAGAGCTGCCCTTAGGCTAAGCTTACCTGGAATTCATTGTTTACAGAAGGTGTAAGCAAACCTTGCATACAAAGTTTTAACCTGTTATAGTGACAAGATTAAAAACCATTTGTTTGCAAGACAAGCTTAGTTCTCTCAAAAGATTGCATTTAAGAATATTCAGTCCACTTATAAGTAAGTACACACCATGTTTGCCATTTTGGAATGTTTTCTTTCTAGATCCATCCATTTACCTGCAAATTTTGTGATGTTACTTTTTGAACAGTTAAGTAATGCTCCTTTGTGTAAATGTAAAGGAAACCATATAAAAGATAACCATGCTACAATTCACAGACCCAGAAAGGCTAAGTAACAAGGAGGGCCCAAGCTGTGACACTTGGATCTCCCTGGAAAGGGAAAATAGAACAGATTTTCTGTGTAGATTAAGGATGGGAACAGGATGAATTAGTCAGGGGGTTGAGGGAGAGAGTACTCAGAGAAATGACTGGAATTTCAGAGTACTATGGAGACTCCCAGAATCCACAAGGGTGACCCTAGAGAAAATTCGTAATAATGGGGCTATGGAAGCTAAACTGGACATCTCCTGTCATCAGGCAAGGCTTCGAGTGGAGGGATGGGACATCAACCCAACCATAAAACCTTCAACCTACAATTAGTCCTACCTGTAAGATGTGCTGGGGTACATGTGGCATAGAATTTGTGGGAGCAGCCAACCAATGACTGGCCCAAAGCAAGACCCATGCCACAAGAGGGAAACCCATGTCAGAGGCTGCCTAGAGGATCAGGAACCAGAGTCTGACTGGCTCACAGACCTAGAATAGAACAAACCCCATCAACAGTAATTAAATAAGTTAATGAAATGATTCCTAATGAAAGAGACATTCTGCTGTGCTTGTAGACCATAGCCTAGCATATTCATTGTCAGAGAGGCTCCATGCATCAACTGATGGGAGCAGATCCAGAGAGCCACAGCCAAACATTAGGTGGAGCTTAGGAAATCCAACAAAAAAGAAAGATTATAGGAGCCAAAGGAGTCAAGGACGCCACTAGAAAATGACTCATAAAATCAACTAACCTACAGTTGGGGAGCCTATTGAGGTCTGGCCTGGGTCCTCTGCACATATATTATAGTTGTGTAGCTTGGTGTTCTTGTGGGACGCATAACTGTGGGAGCAGGGGACTGTCTCTGACTCTTCTGCCTTCTTTTGTTACTCCTTTTTTAGTACTGGGCTGCTTTGTCCAGCCTCAATATGAGGTATGTGTTTAGCCTATAACATCTTGTATGCTGTGTTCAGTTGATATCCCTGGGATGCCTGCCTTCCTCTGAAGGGAAAGGAAAAGTGTCTCTGCAGGAGAGAGGGTATGGAGAGGAGGTACTAGGATGAGTAGTAGTAGAGGAAACAGTGGTCTGGATGCAATATATGAGAGAGAAGTAAATTTACAAAGAAAAAGAATAAAAGAAATCTCAGCCTTCAAGAAGTGTCTTGGCAATGGTGGTGCATGTAGAATTTGTGGGAGTGGCTGAACAATGTTTTGTTTAACTTGAGGCCCATACCACTAGAGGGAACCTCAATGGCTTGGAACCAGAGACGGAAACTCCAGAGATCTAGAGTAGAAAGAATCAGGACAGAGGAAAATGTCAATGAAATGATTCCTACAGCTCAGAGATGTGCACAACATCATTGGAGTGGCTTCCTCCAGCAGTGGGAGCACAGGAACAGATGCAGAGACCCACAGCCAGACGTTACATAGAGGTCTCCATTGAGTCCCTCCCTTTGGAGATCAGGGAACCTTGAGAAAATTGAGATGGGAAGATCGCAGGAATCAGAGGGAATCAGGGACAGCAAGAGAACACTACCCACTGAATTAACTAAGCAGAGCTCACATTGGTTCACAGAGACTGAAATAGCAAGCACATGGCCTGCACGGGTCTGCACCAGGCCCTCCTTGTATATATTATAGCTGTTAGCTTGGTGATTTTGTGGGACTCTTAGTGTGGGAGCAGGTGTGTCTCTGATTCCTTTGTCTGCTCTTGAGACTCTTCTCCTACTGTGCTGTCTTACTGGCCTTTCTATGTACGAGAGCTTTCTCCCTGCCTTACTGTATCTTGTTTTGTCTTGTTTGGCTGTAGTATCTTGGAAGCCTGCTCTTTCTTGAAGATGAAATGAAGGGGGAGTGGATCTGGGGTAGAGGAGAAGTGGAGGGGCAGGAAGGAGGGGAAACTGTGGCCAGGATGTATGAGAGAATTCTATTTTTAAACAGTAACAACAAAGAATTTCTGGGGCTGAAGTAATGCCTTAGTGGATAAAGATGCCTGCCACCAAGACAGATGACTTGAATTGGGTACTGAGACCCAAATGGTGGAAAGAGAAAACCAGTTCCCACAAGTCGTTCTCTGACCTCATGCATTCTGTACCTTCTACACACACACACACACACACACACACACACATTTGCACATGTGCACACACAGTAAATAATATCTACTAAAGATAAAACAAAAGAATTTCCCATCAGATTACCATGTGAGAAGATAATACATTACAATTAAGAAATTTAAAAACCAAGTATCAAGGTCCCAAGTTATTTTCCCCACAAGTTAATTGCTCTGAGATTTTAATTATACACAATATCAAGAAGAACATTTAATAATTAAATGGCATTTGTGTTTGTTCTGTTTCAAGAGTCAGCAACACTGGAATTCTTAGGCTCAGTCCTCCAGCCTGCAATAACAAAATGCAGGTTTGAAGAATTATTGCTTATTTGCCAACCAAGAATTAGGAACCTACATATACCAATATCATACTTTGAATGTGTTTAATGATATGACTTAGCTTTCATGTGTTTTTGAAACTTAAAATTGACAGTATTTTATACATCTTACATTAAAATATTTTTTTAATTTGCTTTGAAATGAGGATGAATAGATCCAGTGATTCTGTATTGTTTAATAAGTTGTACTTCTGTTAGCTTACATGACTGCTAGGATATATGTGAAGATGTTAGTAACAGCATCTCAGCTTCAGTTACTTTTTACAGTATGTCAAAGCAACAAGTATGATAGCATTATATCAGGACTACCAAGCTTTTAAATGCTATAAAATATATAACATATACAAATTGTGTCTATAAAATATACAATTAAAAGAGTAATAGTTCATTTACATGGTTATATATAAAACTGATCAACTTCACTAAGGAAAATAAACCAGAACTTTAATTTTGTTAAGTTCCTTAACCACCAAAATCCCAATAGAAGTCATATAGGGCATATATCTTTATATACAAAAACTTAATGTGGCTTAATGTGGTAATATCTTGCTTGTACAAATAAAGCCTGTTTGAGAGATCAGAAAGAGCAAGCCAAGACACCTTACCTCCTTAGTGTCTCAGCAGATAAGAAAGTGATTTCCTGTTTCTCCCTGCTTATATCCTGTTTCTACCCAGCTACTTCACTTCCTGTCTGTCCATTCAGACTTCTTGACCTCTATGTTTAGCTAGTGGTAAGCTCAAGTCTCTGACACTCAGGCAGAAACAGGATATAAGCAAGGAGAAACAGGAAATTGCTCTCTTGTCTGCTGAGACACTATAGAGTTAAGGTGTACAGTGGCTTGCTCCTTCTCTCTGATCTCTCTGACAGGCTTTATTTATGTAAGCAAGATAACAACACAACTTGATATTTAAAGCAAGTTATTATATAGATTTTACTAAGATGACCATTTTAAGAAATATTAGTTATTCTATATGGCCCTGTTGCTGAAAACAATACTTAGATATCTTACTGAACACGGAAAAGTCATGTTGGTGTCCAATCTGAGCTTTTACCCTTCTGACTAGTGTTCTGGGTACTCTCCATGCAACAAGAGCAAAATGTAACCAGCTACATGGCTATGAACTCTTCAATCTACAATGATGACCTACCTGCCTGGTACAGTAGTGCAGTCATGGCATAAAAGTTATGGGAGTAACCAAGTTCTGTCTGATTGGATTTAAGATCTACTTCATGAGATGAAAACCATGCATGACAGTACTTGGGTGGTTAAGAACCTGAGACTAAAAAAACTTAGAGGAAATGCAAATACTACTGTTCTGCCAAAGGAATGTAGTAAACTTAAATGACAACAATATTCTGTTATAGCCACAAACCAATTTGTGTTCAACCATCATGAGAGATCTTCATCCTGCAGGTGATAGGAATTAATACAGTCAGCCACAACTGCAGAATGTGCTGAGAATGGGAGATCTTGGAATTCTGAATTCTAAATGAGATGTCTTCATCAAATCCCTTCCCTCGGGGCTCAGAAAGTGATGTAGAAGAGGAAGTAGAAAGTGTGTAAGAAGCAATACCGATGACTCAAACCAAGGAAACAGTGCCTTCAAGACACAGCAGGACTGATGCATGGATGAACTCACAGAGATCATGACAGCAAGTGCAGGGCCTGCACAGGTTCTAATCCAGAGGGAGTCCCAGCTCTGAGAGGGGAAGTGAGCTTGAGCCCCAGTCTCCAATCCAGAAGCTATCTCCAAGTGTCAACTACTTACAAAGAAAAGAAGTGATTTTTCTTCAGTGGAGTATCACAAGGTATACATAGCACACTGATGGGTAGACTCTATGCACAACAATAGGAACTCAGCCTTTTTTGAAGATTTGTTTTTTTTTTTAATCTCATAATGATTTATTTATGCATTTTATTTTATTATTTTGTTTTTTTACTTCTGTTTTTTTTCCTACATATTATGGTTTCTAATTTTGTGTATATGAATGTGTGTGTGTGTGTGTGGTTGTATATGTTTCTAATATTTTTTCTTGTTTGTTACATTTTATTATGATTTGTTTGTTTGCTTATTTGTTTTTTCTAAGAAAGAAGGTATAGAGTTGGATGGATGGGAAGATGTCTAGGATCTGGGAGGAAATGAGGGAGGGGAAACCATCTTGTACTAAAATAAAAAAGTCTTTTAAAAGTCTTAGTTATTTTGTACATAAAGAACTATATTTTGGTTTTGTGTCTGTGTTTAAATTTTGATTGTAGAAAACCCTATACATAAACGTTGGGGCTAAAGTCAATTTAATTACATATAGCACTTATGACTCTCTTCTTTTGCCAATCTTCTGTATTGGTTTATAACTAAATTAGATATTCATTCATAGCACAAACCTTCTTTAGGTCATTATAGAATGGCATAGTATAAATCAGTAACCATACATAGGCTACTAGCACTTTCGTTTTCTTCCTTCCTCCCTTCCTTCCTTCCTTTCTTCCTTCCTTCTTTCCTTCATTCCTTCCTTTATTTTTTTCTTAAGATGAATGTCCTGTAACCCAAGCTGGCCTCCGCCTTTACCTCCTAAATACAGATCACATGTTTGTGTCACTATGCCCAGCTGCACAAAACAAAACAAAAATGTTTCTCTTGACTTTAAAGATCCTGATATTACATCTTTAGAATCCAGTTTATCAGCTGTGAGCATGGGATAGCTGTCCCATTACTAGTCTATCATGTGTCAGCATGGACAGGAAAGAGATGACAACCCCCACCAGTGCCTGACACAGGTAAGAGAGCTGTTCCTGCCCCTCATCAATTGCAACACTCAGAAGAGTGGCTCCTATGCCACACCTCAACAACACAGTAGAGCTGATCCTGAAAGTATAGGTGGGGATCTGACACTGAGGACACCAAAGCTGGAGAACTAGCCCTACCTTGCTCATACCTGAAGGGGCTGGGGCAATGCAGGAAAGCGCACCCTGGTGGTGATGACAAGGGAGAGCTAGCCAGCTGACCAACCCTACATCTACCCAGGACCAGAACCAGGGTTATGTGTTGGCCCACTCCAACAACCACCCCATCGGTGATCCGCTGAAGCACATGAAGGTACTGGTCCTGCAGACCCAAAGTCATAGAATTTCCATAACACACGGCAACAGCAGGACAACCAAGAGGTGTCCCAGTGAGGGCACAGCATTGATAGTGTAGCAGAAACCAGATGCCTCGAAGCAGACCAATGTCTTGCTGTGGAAATTATCATTTTGTACAACATGAATATGTATTACTTTTATTGGCTAATAAAAATTACTGGCCTATAGCGAGGCAGGAAGAGATTAGGTAGAAAACCAGATTACAGACTAAGTGGATGCTGGGAGGATGAAGGGAGGAGTCAGAGGAGTTGCCAGTCAGATGGCAAACAAGTCAGACACACTTCTCCTCAGAGGTGGCAGCTGCACTTCGTGTCACTGATGGAGCTCTCAGGGTGGGGGACTGTGTGTCTGGTGTGTGCGTGCAGACTGAGACAGTGCTGCGGCAGGCCATTGCTGAGTGTATCAAGCCTGTACTAATGATAGATAAGATGGACTGTGCCCTGCTTGAGCTGTAGCTGGAGCCTGAAGAACTATACCAGACTTTCCAGCGCATTGTGGAGAATGTCAACGTCATCATCTCCACCTATGGTGAGTGCTAGAGTGGACCTATGGGCAATATAATGATTGACCCTGTCCTGGGCACTGTCGGCTTTGGCTCTGGCCTGCATTGCTGGGCTTTCACTCTGAAGCAGTTTGCGGAGATGTATGTGGTTAAGTTTGCAGCCAAGGGTGAGGGCCAGCTGGGGCCAGCAGAGCGGGCCAAGGAAGTGGAAGATATGATGAAGAAGTTGTGGGGAGACCGGTATTTTGATCCCGCCAATGGCAAATTCAGCAAGTCCGCTAACAGCCCTGATGGAAAGAAATTGCCCTGCACCTTTTGCGAGCTTATCCTGGATCCTATCTTTAAGGTGTTCGATGCCATCATGAACTTTAGAAAGAAGGAGACCTCCAAGCTGATCAAGAAGCTGGACATCAAGCTGGACAGCGAGGACAAGGACAAGGAGGGCAAACCGTTACTCAAAGCTGTGATGCGCCACTGGCTGCCCGCAGGGGATGCCCTGTTACAGATGAAAACCATCCACCTGCCATCTCCCGTCACAGCTCAGAAATATCGTTGTGAGCTGCTTTATGAGGGGCCGCCTGATGATGAGGGTGCCATGGACATTAAAAGCTGTGATCCCAAGGGCCCTCTCATGATGTACATTTCCAAGATGGTGCCAACCTCAGACAAAGGCTGCTTTTATGCCTTTGGTAGAGTATTGTCCGGGGTAGTGTCAACAGGACTCAAGGTCCGGATCATGGGCCCCAACTACACACCTGGGAAAAAGGAGGACCTGTACCTGAAGCCCATCCAGAGAACCATCCTGATGATGGGCCAGTATGTGGAGCCAATTGAGGATGTGCCCTGTGGGAACACTGTGGGGCTGGTTGGCGTAGACCAGTACCTGGTAAAGACCAGCACGATCACCACCTTTGAGCATGCACATAACATGCGTGTGATGAAGTTCAGCGTCAGCCCTGTTGTCAGAGTGGCTGTGGAGGCCAAGAACCCAGCTGACCTGCAGAAACTTGTGGAGGGGCTGAAGCGACTGGCTAAATCTGACCCTATGGTGCAGTGCATCAATGAGGAGTCTGGGGAGCACATCATTGCTGGAGCAGGTGAACTGCACCTGAAAATCTGCCTCAAAGACCTGGAGGAGGACCACGCCTGCATCCCCATCAAGAAATCTGACCCTGTTGTCTCATACTGGGAAACAGTGAGCGAGGAGTCTAATGTGCTGTGCCTGTTTAAGTCCCCCAACAAGCACAACCGGCTGTGCATGAAGGCCTGGCCCTTCCCCGATGGGCTGGCAGAGGACATTGACAAGGGTGAAGTGTCTGCTAGCCAGGAGCTGAAGGGTTGCACATGATACCTGGCTGAAAAGTATGAGTGGGATGTCGCTGAAGCCCGCAAGATCTGGTGCTTTGGGCCTGATGGCACTGGCCCCAACATTCTTACTGACATCACCAAGGGTGTGCAATACCTGAATGAAATCAAGGACAGTGTGGTGGCTGGCTTCCAGTGGGCCACTAAGGAGGGTGTTCTCTGCAAGGAGAACATGCGTGGTGTGCGTTTTGATGTTCATGATGTGACCCTGCATGCTGATGCCATCCACCGAGGAGGTGGCCAGATCATCCCCACAGCCCGTCGCTGCCTCTATGCCAGTGTGCTCACTGCCCAGCCCCGCCTCATGGAGCCTATCTACCTGGTGGAGATTCAGTGTCCAGAGCAAGTCATGGGTGGCATCTGCGGTGTCCTGAACAGGAAGCGTGGTCATGGGTTTGAAGAGTCCCAGGTGGCTGGCACCCCCAATGTTTGCTGTTAAGGCCTACCTTCCAGTCAATGAGTCCTTTGGTTTCACAGTTGACCTGCGCTCCAACACTGGTGGCCAAGCTTTCCCCCAGTGTGTGTTTGATCACTGGCAGATCCTGCCCGGGGACCTCTTCAACAACAGTCACCGTCCCAGCCAAGTGGTAGCTGAGACCCGCAAGCACAAAGGACTAAAGGAAGGCATCCCGGCACTGGACAATTTCCTGGACAAACTGTAGGCAGTCTTGCAAAGCCACATACTTCACGGTGCCCACCCATCAGAAGACACCTTGAGACTGTAACCATCATGCTGCTCTAGAGGTAGCTGGGGCCACCCTGCCATTGTTGGGCGCTAACACTTGATGCCGATTATATTTATTTCGGAATTCCAAGGCAGTGGAGTCACCCTCTACAGGCTGGACTGGTGGGCCATGGGGTGGGCAGGACACAGCTCTTTATCATTTTCAGAGGGAAATTCTCAGATATCAAACGTCTAAATAAATTCATTCAGAGGTTTAAAAAACAAAGAAAAGAAATATCTGCAATACCATGTTTCTAAGAACCTAAGCTTTTCTCATTGATGAGTAGGTTGCAGTTATTAACTCTTCCCAAAACAGTCTTTATCAAGGAGTCTGCCCAGAGAGCCAGAAAGATGAATCTCTAAGTCTGTCCACCACCTACAACAGATGGTGCCTGATTTGTAACTGAAATATGAAAAGAATTGCCTTTTTATCAACTATAGAGTTAAACTGATAGACAAATATGACCTTTAACCAGCTCAAGACTTTATACTTTATTGCTTAAAGCTTATTCCCTCTAAATCACTGGTCTATATTAAAGTCTACCTTAAATAAAATCCCCCCTTTTTTGGTACTTATTTTTTCTCTAGATTGGTTTTTCTCAAACTTATTGAAATATTCTCTCTTGATGGTAACCAAAGGGACTATTTGTTGTCAACAATTTATGAAACATACTTAATTGACCCAAATGCAGCATCTTTTTTATGAAGCCTGGGTTACTTAAATTGGTATTGGGGAGATGTTTAAGAAGCCTGGGTTACTGGTACAGGAGATTTCTTCCTGAACCCTTGTAGCGTAGACACTGAGATTCACAATTAATAAATAGAACCTCCTCAAATTGAGAAGCTTCTGTAAGGCAAAGGACACAGTCAACAAGACAAAATAGCAGTCCACAGAATGTGAAAAAGATCTTCATCAACCCCACATCTGACAGAGGGCTGATTTCCAAAATAACAAAGAAGTCAAGAAACTAGTCACCAAAACACCAAATAATATAATTAAAAAGTGGAGTACAGAACTAAATAGAGAATTCTTAATAAAGGAATCTAAAATTGCTGAAAGACACTTAAGAAAGTGCTCAACATCTCTAGCCATCAGGGAAATGCAAATCAAAACAATTCTGAGATAACCATTTTACTCCTGTCAGAATGGCTAAAATCAGAAACCCCAATGACAGTTTATGCTGGAGAGGATGTGGAGAAAGGGGAACATTCCTCCATTGCTAGTGGGAGTACAAACATGTACAGCCATTTTGGAGATCAGTATGGCGGTTCCTCAGGAAAATGGAATCTGTCTACCACAGGACCTGAGAATTCCACTCTTAGGCAGATACCAAAAGATCCACATCTATGCAACAAAGATATCTGTTCAACTATATTCATAAGAGCATTATTTGTAATAGCTAGAAATTGGAAACAACCTAGATGCCCAAGAACTGAAGAATGGATAAAGAACATGTTGTACATTTACACAAGGGAGCACTACTCAGCAGAAAGCAAACAAGCAAATAAACAATGGAACCTTGAAATTTGCAGGCAAATGGATGGAAGTAGAAGAAACTATCCTGAGTGAAGTAACCCAGTCACAAAAAGACAAACATAGTATGTACTCACTCATATATTGTTTTAGATATAGAGCAAAGGATCATCTACATGATCCCCCACAGAAGGGGAAAGGGACAAGATCTCCTGAGCATATTTAGGAACAAGGATGGAATGGCAGTGAGTGGACGGGGAGTTAGGAGAAAGAGAAGGGGAGAATAAGAGGGGAGAGGAGAACATGAGGGACCAGGAAGATTGAGTCTGGGGAGGAATAAAGGAGAGCAAGAAAAGAAATACCATAATAGAGGGAGTCATTATAGGATTAAAGAGAAAACTGGCAGTAGGGAAATGTATAGAAATCTACAAGGATGACCCCAATAAACAATCTAAGCAATAGTGGAGACGATACCTTAAATGCCCCTCCCAATAATGAGATTGATGACTACCTTATATACCATCCTAGAGCCTTCATCTAGTAGCTAGTGTCAACAAAAGCACACACATACAGATAAACACAGAGCTGCCCTCTTGGAATCCAGTTGCAGAGAGGAAGAAGTGATGAGCAAAGGGGTCAAGACCAGACTACAGAAACCCACTGAGACAGCTGACCTGAACAAGGTGGAGCTCATGGACCCCAGACTGATACCTGGGAAACCAGCATAGGACTGACAAAGATCCCCTAAATGTGGGTCTTAGTTAGGAGACCTGGGCAGCCTATGGGAGCTCTGACAGTGGAACCAGGATGTGTGCACAAAAGGACTTGGGGACCACATTCCCCATGGAGGGTTAGTCTCTTAGCCTAGAGACAGAAGGGAGGGCCTACACTCTACCCCAAATGACTTAAAAGACTTTGATGATCCCTCCTGGAAGGCCTCACCCTCCCTGGGGAGTGGATGGGGAATGGGGAAGGGGGACCATGGGGGAATGGGAGAGGGAACTGAGCTTGATATGTAAAAGAAGAAAGAAGAAGAGGAAGAGAAAGGAGAAGGAGAAGAAGAAAAGAAGTAGAAGTCTAGTTACTTGAATTGTTATTGGGCAGATGTTTAAGAAGCCAGCACTAATTGAACTCCTGAGGAGATGTTTTCTGCATTACCACAATTATGAGTAATTCTGATGTTCTACTGTGTCACACACATTATCTACAAACTGATTCCATTTCATTTGTTTTCAGTTTACTTTTCAAGTCACTTTTAGATTTTCTGTTTAGTTTAAGACACCAGATGAGTAATATCAATAACTAAGCTACTTCTTTGCCAAAGAAATTTCCGGAATTGCTGTTCATGAGACCTAGAAAATTGCATTAACACAGACAACATGTCTATTAACAAAGCTGAACACATCTTTAGCTCATAAAGGTTAAATGTTCTTGCTTTACAGAGATAATACACAAGATATTACAAATTTCCTAGGTTTATAGACAAATGATTAAATCCAAATTAAATTTAACACAAATCAAAATAAGTCATGGCTAATCATGCTGCTAAACATTAAAATTTACAAATTTTATAAACAACCAACCATTTTTTAAAAGTAAAAATTTTAAGTTTCTTCAACTTTTTATCTTAAGTTTTAAATAATCTGATTTTTTTATTGCATTCAAGCCATGACAGACTATAAAATAATTTTATGAATAAATATGAATGATAGTCTATCTTTATTTCTATCTGAACAGAAAGGATAAACCGGACAAATTTCCAAAAGAACATGAGCTCAAAAGCAGAGATTGTGTGTTCACAGGTGCGTTAGCCAGGGACTTTAATGAGAGCAAATGCATTGACTCAGAATGCACTTTACACACACATAGTCACTCAAGTTACACTACACACATGGATATATGAGCCACTTTATACACATGCAATAATATGTGAGACTTTATATACATGCAGTCATGCATGCCACTTTATGCAGTGTATTGCTATTTGCCACTTAATCCAATACAGTCATATGTGCCACACACAGTCATATGTGGCACTCCATGCACACACAGTCATTTGTGGCACACACACAGTCATATGTGGCACACACACAGTCATATGTGGCACTCCATGCACACACAGTCATATGTGGCATACACACAGTCATATGTGGCACTCCATGCACACAGAGTCATATGTGGCACACACACAGTCATATGTGGCACTCCATGCACACACAGTCATATGTGGCATACACACAGTCATATGTGGCACTCCATGCACACACAGTCATATGTGGCCCACACACAGTCATATGTGGCACTCCATGCACACACAGTCATATGTGGCACTCCATGCACATGCAGTCATGTATAGCACACACACAATCATATGTGGCACTCCATGCACATGTCTTATGTGTCATGCCCAGTAGCTCAGAAAAATCATCTCTTACCAAGTCATAATCAAAATTCTTCTAAGGAACCTCAGAATGGAATTAGTGCTTTGTTCCCATGCAAAACACAGCACAGATCTCCAAGTACATCTGTTTCTCTCTGACTCTTAATATTCACCCAAATTGAAAACAAAGCACAAAGCATCTTAACTGCCTTGTCAAAGAGTTGGAAATGAGCCCCAATTTTTGTTCAGAAGACAACCCCAGAAAACAACAAGCAACAAATGTGCTAAAAGCCACAAAGAATAAGAAAACAAAACAAAACAAAATAAAAAAAAAAAACCTGTTGTTGTTCACTGCCAATGGGAGTTCACCAGGGAAACACACTTCAACTCTATAGACTCCAAAATAGTTTTCTATTTTGTCAAAGGTGGCAAAGAGCCATGGTTGCTGGCTAAAGGAAGGGAAGGATGCGCCTGAAAGAACACAAAGTTTCCCACTGCAAGAACTACAGTCTCCATTTTTGTCCCATGTTGATGAGCTGGGAGCAGAAACTCTGGGAAGGTCATAGCTACGTTGTGTCACCACCAGCTCTCTCTATGGTCCAGCACACTGTTCCCAGAACCCCTTCCATGGTTTGACATCTCATCCAAATATTCACTTTTATTAAGAGACAGCATGGTGTAATTAGAAATAGACAAAAACTTTTTTTTTTTTTTTTTTTTTTTTTTGTAGTTTTGGCTGTAACCGGAGAAAGAGAAATTCTTAATTATATTATACCTGGTACATTGCAGTTTCACACTGCATAAAATGATAAAAGACAAGAAATATAGACTCTAGCATCAGCTGTGGCCCCAATTTCCTGGATGTGGGAGAAGATGCCCTTTGGGTAGGCCATTTTCACTAGCAGTGTGCTGTTTCCTTACTCTTTGGGGCCTCATTACAGCTGCACATGTTCAATAAAAACAGTTAAAGAAAGCACAGCAATCCCTATACTTATATCTGTCAAGGATCAAACAAATTATAATTATAGCCAAGTTCAGTTTAAAGATTTTAGTTGCTTTCATTTCACACTTTTGGATTGGGTAAGGCTTTATTTTCCATAAGGCAAAATCAGTTTTCCCCTGTGTGAAAGGGAGGTCAGCTTTGTAGACAGGAAGGATAAATAAAGCTGAAACAATGACTAAGAAGCAGACCGACCCGCAGGCATGCATTCACACCTGTAATCCCAGCAGCTGGAAGGCTGCAGTGTGATGATTGCTGTCAGTCTGAGGTCAGCTTTGGCTATAGATTGAATTCCAGCTTGAGTTATAATGTGAGCACTTGTACCAAACCAAGACAGCAAAACAAAATAGAAAAGGAACAAGTTGATGATTTCAAACCTTTTTTGGTAAATCTGCTGCTATAATGCTAATGCTAAAACTCTAGCACTGGGTATCCCATTGCACTGAACTTGGCCACCCATCCCAGCCTGACAATTAGAGGTGGCAGCAAGAAATGTGTATTCAGGGCAGCTTTATTGGGAAGAACAATACAGGAACTCAGTGACCTTAGGTGTCAGGGTTGTCAGGAAGCTCAGTAGAACAAGAGTTCCTAGTGTGGCAGTTAGTCTTTCTAGTTCTGGCTTAAAGCACATTGGAGGAAGAAAGGGTTTATTTGGCCACAGGTCTATCATGGAGGGAAGCCAGGACTGGAGCTGAAGGCAGGGACTAAAGTAGACGCTATGGAGGAATTCCACTTAACCAGACAGTTTCTTCTTCCTTTCTCAGATAGATGATGATGAGTATTATTATTATTACATCTCAGACCTACCTGCCCACGATGCAGGTGCCCACTATAGGCTATGCCTTGGTTTTTGTCTTTTCACATCAATGGTAATCAAGAAAATGCCCCACAAATGGTCCAGAGCCAACTTAGTGGAGCCAATTCCTAAAATGAGATCCAAAAATCCCAGGTACAACTAGGTGGATGCCATGTTGATATAATCTAAGAGACACAGGTGAGTGAAACACAGGCAGAAGTGAAGGTCTGTGTAACTGGGGGTTTGCATGGCTGATAGAGCAGCTAGTACTTGAGGCTGGTGGTCTGGTCAATCATGACCACAGTTCTGGTGCTAAATCAGACTCCTTTCATGACTGGGGCAGCCTCTGTTTCCATCAGAGGTTAATTGCTCCCACTTGGGTATGGGAGCTCATTATGTGGTTATTTGTCCTTTCAGGCTTAATTCGCTGCTATAAAGATGCTTAATAATCAGTCCTGAAGTTCCTGGAATCTAAGGTAACTACATAAGGGAGTTATTTAGGAGAGAAAATTTTTTTTAAAGAGGCAAAGCAGAGCCAGAGAAAGGCCAAAGTAGAATTAATGAGGTCGGTTGCTGGAGCCTCATCATTTCTTCAGGGTGACTACAGGAAGACAGAACTGGAGAAAAACAATGGATTACCAAGTATAATGGTGTGAACCCCTGATCTCAACACAGGGGAGGCTGGGACAAGAAGCTGATAGATTCAAGGTCAGCAAGGGCAGTGTGACTAAATCTTACCTCAAAACAAAGAAATCCCTGATTTGAGTGAATTGTGATGGAGAGTTTTCATTGTCAACCTGTCTGGGTTGGAATACTTGGGAGATACTCCTATGCATGCCTGAGAGGGGATTCCCAGAGTGATTTGTCCAAGGCTATGTACCACAAGATTTGGGGCAGCATTATTCCCAGGCCTGGCTTCTTGAATGAAAAGAAAGTGCAGGAAGTAGCCATGTGTTAGCATTCATCTCATCCTTGACTGAGGATACAATGTGCTCAGTCATGTCACACTCATGCCATCAAGCTGTGCTGACAGTGATAGATTGAACAATCTCAGATGTTGAAACAAAATAAACTCTTCTATTCTCAAGTTGTTTTCTGTAAGGTATCTGGTCACAGTACTGAGAAAACTGACTAGTGTGCAAAATTGGTGAGCCTTTCTTCCCTAAGGTCTTTTACCAGGAATTTTGTCCACATCAAATTAAAATCACAGTAACAAACATATAAAGAAACTGAAGCTGATTGGCGACTGCCATGTCTCTCCTATCACTTTCTTTTATATAGTTTCTGTAAGAATTAAAGGACACAAAATTAAACCAATGGAAACTTCATCTCATAATGGTAGACTTGCTTTGAAAAGTCTCATTGTCCTGACTTTAGGAGGGTGAGATAGCAATTACTCTTAATTTTGTGGCTGAAACTTTAACATTAGTAATTCTATTTTGATTTTTGTTGTATTTTGAGCCTTAGTGAATTATCTTAATCCAATATTATGGCTTCCTATACTCTTTTTTTTTTTTTTTGCATACTTTTCTTAGCATAGAGAAAGATCAGAAGTTGATGATCGTTAAGTCATGATAGGGTCTAGCAAAATAGTTATTCCTTGGTACTGTGTTAACATTGAGAGACATTTCTGTCCTGCCTGATCTCTCAGCTGTTTAGTCCCAAATAAACACATAGGCTTATATTAATTACAAACTCTTTGGCCCATGGGTCAGGCTTCTTATTGGTTAGCTCTCTCTTAATTATTCACCCATTTCTATTAATCTGTTTATCTCCATGTGTTCTTATCTCACAAGAGAATATCTGGGCTTCATATCTTCCCTATAGCTACTTGGCATCTCCTTGACTCCACCTACTACCTTTCTTTATCCCTGTTTGGATTTCCTATCTTGGTAAATTCTGCCTGTCCGTTGGCAGAAACAGCTTTATTCATCAACCAATAAGAGAAACATATATTCACAGCATACAGAAGGATATGCCCATCAGTACTGTGAGTGAGAAAAGGGCTATTCCAAGAAAAATATTGAATTGCTAAGAATACATCTCCTAAATCTTGAACAGCAAGTAACAGCAATTAAAGACAGAAGACAGACATACAGGGAGAGCTCTACCCAGGACTCTTAACTATGTTATTCTATAGATTATGAGTCAAAAAGATCACTGAAGAAAGCAATATGATGAATGGATATATGTAGAGGTTGGAAATTACTAGTATTGGTTGGAAATATTATTATTATTATTATTATTATTATTATTATTATTATTATTATTACAAGGTTAATATCATTCAGAATAGGGAACAGACAACATGGTCCAAATCCCAAACCTACAATGTTGGTTGGCATTGATAATTTGGATATTGATGAAATTCACATACTCACCTTTTTTTTTTTTTTTTTTTTTTTTTTTTTTGTAAATCCATATGCATGTTTGGCAGTCACTTGGCTAGTTTTAAAAAATACTTGGTTTTGATTTCTACTGCAAAAATTTGGGTCAGTAAAACAGAATTTAGTAGCAATGTAAACCTCTTCAGTTGTAAATGCCTTTCATTGTTTTTCAACCCAGAGCTCCAGAAAAATCAAACAAAAAATAACTAATATGATACATATTTGCATTATTAAATAAGTGATACTTATTAATGGCAGCTTTCATAAATTGTGCATAAGAATTGCTAACTTGTTCAATAGAATCTTTTGCCCTTTGATTCCCAAGATTTGTCCCTTCTCTTCTGTGCCCTGACTCATTTCTTATGAGAATGGAAAAGAGTATTTTCTAGCTAGTTGCCCTTGAATAAGCAGCAGACCTTGGTCTTGTGATCTTTTATCTTGTGTATTGGTTTCCTGTTAATCATAAATGAGCTACTCCAGGGATGACATAGTAACATCTGAGAGTGCGGGGGCACATGACTGTGACACAAAGAATAAAAGGATACCCCATTATCATGTTTTAATGCAGTCGAGCCTTAGTAACTGTTCTATTGCCGCGAAGAGACATCATGACCACTGTTCCTCTTATAAATAAAGCTTATTTGGGGAGGGGTTACAGTTTCAGAAGTTTAGTCTATTGTCATCATTGTGAAAAGCACGGTAGAACTTAGTCTGAAGTAGTTGAAAGATCTACATCTGGATCTGTAGGGCCTGGCTTGGGCTTCTGACTCCTTAATGCCCACACCCAGTGACTTCCTCTAACAAGACCACACCTCCCAATTCTTCTAACTAGTAACACTCCCTGATGACTAAGCATTCAAACTTATCAGTCTATGGGGCATTGTTATTCAAACCACCACAGCATCCAAACCAAGAAATGATTAAACTTGAACAATTCTGATTATCTCAAGAACTTTTTGTTTTACTATCCTTTGCTTTGCCTGTGGTTTGTTATTCTGCTTTGTAGACATGAACTAATTAACATGTAATTAGCATACAGACTTTGTGATGAACCAATTTATGCCACTCTCTAGCTGTCATTACCACCTGTAATTCCTTTGTCTTGAATATAGGCAGGATCTCTGACTTGCTTTTCACCAATGAAGTATTGCAAAACGCTAAGGTTTCATTCTCCTGTTATACTACAAAGGTGTTAATGCCCACCTTTACATTGGCACAATCTTTTGTCCCCTTTCCTAACTTGATAAAGTGAGCTGCAATATGGCAGTCCTCATGAAAAGCAACTGTTGGTAGCCTCCCGCCAATAGCACCTGAGAAACCGAGGCTCCTAATGAGATAACACTCAAAGACTAGGGACTTCTAGTAATAAGAGCATAGAAACACACTCTACTCCAGCTAAGGCACAAAATCCAACAAAACCATGTCAAAAGTATTGATCCGCAGAAATGGCAAAATAAGTATAGGGAGTCTTTGTTTTGTGTTTTTGTTTTCAAGATACAGGGTTTCTCTGTGTAGCTCTGGCTGTCCTGAAACTCACTTTGTAGACCAGGCTGGCCTGGACCTCACAGAGATCTTCCTGCCTCTGACTCCTGAATGCTGGGATTAAAGGTATCTGCCACCACCACCCATCACGTATGGGAGTCTTAAACTAAGTTATATTATTTATTGTGTGGTCTGGGCAGGTAAAAGCAATAGCCAAATATAGAATGGTCTTCATCTATTGGAAGGGAGCACTGAAAACAAAGCAGTTTCTTTCAAACTGACCCAAAATTACCTACCAAAAGCACAAATTTTATAGAGTCATTTGTAGTGGCTAATACTAAATGTCTTCTGGACATGGCCTAGAATTACCTAGGAGATGAGCTTCTGGGCATATCTGTGAGCGAGTTTCTAGGTTGGGTTAAACAAGGTGGGAGGACCTTTCCTGGATGTGGGCAGAATCAAGCCATGTGCTAGAGCCCAGAGTTAATACAAAGGATGGCATGAGCTATATAACAGCATTTTTTGTTCCTTGCTTTCTGACAGTAAATATAATATTAGTTGGTATTGCATTTTCCTTGTTGCAGTGGCCCATACTGTCAAACTGTTAGCTTAAATTAACTAATTTGGGATCAAATAATGTCAATAGATATGAATGAGTACTTGTTAAGTGTAAGCCCTTCCCCACGTGCTTGTGTTCTATCAGCAAGGGTAGCAAAGTTTCATGAAGTCATCCTATAAAAGGCAGTACCACATAACCATTACCACCATTAAATGATGCATGTGGGAGGAATAAGAAATAAAGTAAGGAATTGTGGAGAGCACCCCCCCTCCCATTTTGATGAGCAGGCAGAGTCTGCCAAGGTACAGCTCAGAAAACTTTCCAATGAGGAAGGCCAAGGACATCAGATGTAGGGCAGTGCCCATTTCATGCTAGTAACCTCACCAGAGATCACAAGTTGAAATCTTGCTGGGGCCTCAAAAATGTTAATCCCCAGGAAGAGAATAAGTTCGTTACCACAATTTAAGAAAAATTTGAAGCAAGCTTGATTTTTTTTTTTTTTTAAATTGGGTTCTCATCCAAGAGCTGGCCAGTGACTGCCTCCTAAGACATGTTCAGAGAAAAAAGCCTTTTTGTCAACTCAATCTACATGGTTGCTACTTTGAGTTTGGGGCTTTTGTCTTTGGTGTCCTGGCCAGTGAATAATAGTCAGCTTAGTTGGTAGCCAGATGGCTTCTATCAACTGGACAATTTCATATTTACTTTTAATAGTCTTTCCCTCTGAGGTAAGCAGGCCCCTCTGTTTATATATCTGTCCACGAACATGAGAACATGAGCCTTGGCGAAAACAATCATATTGGCTGTCTGTATTGATGTTCCCTTTTTTTTTTTTTTTTTTTTAACATCAGCCCATCTTTAAACCTGAGTTAGAGCAGGTTTTTTTGTTTGCTCTCTGGGAAGATGTGCCCCTGGGAAAGGCTTGTGCCCAAATGACCTCCTTCTGACTACCTCATGACTGCCAACATCCTGCATACCTGGCTTCTTTTTTAATGAAGTTGCTGCCATCAGTATAGAGATCTGCATCTCTGGTAGTGAGAGGAGCATCTCTCAGGTCAAGTCACATACCTTGGATGATGTCCAGCATCTCCAGATAGTCATGGATGGGCTTCTCAGGGTCATCATCCTGCATCAGGGTGGCAGGATTACTAGTCAAGGATTTATCAAAAGTCACCTTATCTAAAAAAAATAAAAAAGGGCGGGTACTAGGTCAGATGGGCATTAGATATCCATGAGTTGGTGTCATCTCTCTCAGGGCTTCCACAGAATGTGGAGCTGTTACAGTTAGCATCTGACCCAGTATGAGCTTTTAAGCTTCTTTTAAAAGAATGTAAAAGTAGCTGCCATGGCTCTTAAGCAAGATGGCCATCCAGAGACTACAGGACACAGTCTCTTTGACATTTAAGCTATTGTCCTTTTCCGGGGACCCACTGTCTGAGTCAGGACTCCCTTGGTATTTCCCTTTCTTTCATGGACATAAAGATAAAAGGGCTTGGGAATATCAGGGAGAGTTAATGTGGGGGCTTGTACTAGGGATACTTTTAAGTTCTTAAAAGACTGTTCATGTTCTTCAGTCCATGTTGCCCTCAGCTGAAGAAGAGTAAACGTTTTGGCAATTTCAGCAAACCCAGGTATCTAAAGATGGCAATATCCAACAGCCCCCAGAAATTTCCTAACTTGTTTCTTGATGGTTGGAATTGAGATTTGAAGTATGGATGCTACTTGGTCCTGGGACAGCAATCTTTTCCCTTCTCTCAGCTCATATCTCAAGTAAGTAACCTGGGGTGAACAAATTTGAGCTTTGTTTTTAGAAACTATAGAGCCTAATTGGACTGGAGTTTTGAAAAGGCCTCTAGTGACTCTCAAACAGTCCTCCTCATCTTCAGCAGCCAATAAAACATCATCTACATATTGAATCAATGCTATCTCAGAGTACTTATTGCAGAAGAGACTTAAATACTAGTTGAGTGCTTCATCAAAGATGATGGCAGAGTCTTTGAACCCTTGAGGCAGTCTGATCTAGATCAGTTGTCCTGATATCCCAAGTTCAGGGTCAGCCCATTCAAATTCAAAATTGGGCTGATTTAATTTCAAGAGAAGGATGGAGAAGAATGTATCTTTTGAGTCCAATACAAAGTAAACTTTATGCTCTGGTGGTGATAAACTAAGCAAGATATAGAGGTGTGGAATGGTGGGGTAAATGGATTCTTCCTCTTATTCACTTCCCTAGAGTCTTGTACTGGTCTAAAGTCTCAAGTTCCAGGCTTTTGGACAGGAAACAAGGAGGTATTCCAGGCTGACTGACAAGGAATAAGTGGCTGCTTCAAGGAGGCACCTGATGTGAATCTTAATCCCTTCCCTGGCTTCTGAACTGATGGGTACTGCTTGACTCGAATGGGCATTGTTCCAGATATTAGTTACACTGTGATGTGTAGCACATGTTTTGCCAAGCCAGGAGGATTGTCTTCTGCCTAAACTGTAGGAATTTCCTGGACCATCAATTTTTTCCATTGCCCTTCCAAGGAATGGATTGGACTTTGGAGGAGCAGATATTCCTATCATACTGGGCAAGTTATAGTTAAAG
Organism: Phodopus roborovskii; assembly: GCF_943737965.1. Taxonomy (NCBI): domain Eukaryota; kingdom Metazoa; phylum Chordata; class Mammalia; order Rodentia; family Cricetidae; genus Phodopus; species Phodopus roborovskii. The sequence continues at coordinate 1,008,383 of NW_026126744.1, read as the reverse complement.
CCTTAGCAGGGCCTCCAAATTGCAATCCAGGAGAGCCTCCTGAAAATGATGCTGTTGTCTGAAGCTTGTTCAAGAGGTCCTGCCCCAGTAAAGGTAGGGGCACTCAGAAGTTACAATAAAAAAGTGAGGCCCTCCAAGAGATCTGCCTATCTCTGTGGGTCCACTCTGAGTTCCTGTGGGCAAGATCCTTGACCCCCAAATCCGGGCCTCTGCTAAAGAAAGAGGCCTCAGCTGGAGAGTTCCAATTTCCAGTGAGATCCGACTATCCTGCAAAACCTTCCCAAGTTCAGTTCAGCCCTTGTCCTCTTCCACCAGCTATTGGCCAGAGATGAGTCTGGGGCTGCCTGTCCCCTACAACCTCTTCTCCCCCCTCCCCTGGCCGAACTCCCTGGGTTGGCCCCTGATCCTGCTGATCCTGTCTCTGTTCCCCATCGAGAGCACCCTTGGAACTCTGATACACGCCCACCCATTCCCACCTTGAACCTACCCCCCCTACCCTGTGCCCTACCCTACCCATGGTCCTGCTGCTCTGGTTGAGCACTGGGACAGAGGGTGGAGCCAACAGTCCACCCTACTTTGGAGACTTCTCGGAGCAACTCTGAACAAAGGAGACCTGACTATCCACGTGGGACCACCCATGATTTCCACCTGCTTGATCTCTGACCCCGCCTCCAGTCCTCTGCTGGAGTCCCGGGCCCCTCCCAGAGATCCGCCTATCTCTGCGGGACCACTGTGAGCACCTACTGGCATCTTTTACTGGATCCTCATCCCTGACCCCATCCCTGGGTCCCTGTCTGGGGAGAAACCTCCTAGAAAGCTTGGACCACACAGAGCTACAGATACTAAATCTCAGACCCACAGAAACCCATCGGGGAAGTACCATAGAGAGAGGGGGAGACCACACCAACACCTATAGGAAGAAGCTATGGGAAGAAGGCAAAACAAGAGAACACCTAACAACAGAAAGACAAGCATGACACCACCAGAATCTAGGGAAACTACACCAACTAGAATGGAACACAACGAAGCAGAGGAAGCAGAAGGGTACGACTTAAACATTACCATCATAAAAATGATAGAGGACTTCAAAGAAGATGTGAGAAAATCCCTTAAAGAAATGGAGGAAAAAACAAACAAAAAAGTGGAAGAAATGAACAAATTCCTTAAGGAAAATACAGAAAGCCAAGAAAATACAATTAAGCATATGAAGGAAAGAGTTCAAGACTTGAAAACTGAAATAGAGAAAATAAAGGCAACACAAACTGAAGGAATGCTGGAAATGGAAAAGCTGGGCAAAAAATCGTCAACTACAGACACAAGCATAACCAACAGAATTCAAGAGATGGAAGAGAGAATCTCAGGCACAGAAGATAAACTAGAAGAAATAGATTCATCGGCCAAAGAAAATCATAAATCCAACAAATCCTTAACACAAAACATCCAGGAAATGTGGGACACCATGAAAAGGCCAAACCTAAGAATAATAGGCATAGAGGAAGGTGAGGAAGCCCAGCTCAAAGGTGCTGAAAACATATTCAACAAAATCATCAAGGAAAACTTTCCAAATCTGAAGAAGGACATACCCATGAAAGTACAAGAAGCATACCGAACCCCAAATAGGCTGGACCAAAAAAAAAAAAAAAAAAAAAAAAAAAAGACCCCTCGACATGTAATAATCAAAACACCTAGCATGCAGAATAAAGAAAGAATATTAAGAGCAGCGAAGGAAAAAGGACAGGTAACATATAAAGGCAGACTTATCAAAATTACACCTGACTTCTCCATGGAAACCCTCAAGGCCAGAAGGTCCTGGGTAGATGTTCTAAAAGTATTAAGAGAACACGGATGCCAGCCTAGGCTACTATATCCAGCAAAACTCTCAATCACTATAGATGGAGAGAACAAGATATTAAATGACAAAACCAGATTTTCCCAATACGTATCTACAAATCCAGCCCTACAGAAAGTATTGGAAGGAAAACTCCAACCCAAGGAAGGTAACTATGCCCACAAAATGTAGGCAACAGATAATCCAACTACACCAGAAACCAAGGGTGAAGCAGAACTAACATATTCACAATACCACTGCCAACAACAAACCTAAATCAAACAAGCATAAACAATCAATGGTCCTTACTCAACACTAATGGTCTTAACTCACCTATAAAAAGACACAGGCTAACAGAATGGATACAAAGACAGAATCCATCCTTCTGATGCATACAAGAAACACATCTAAGCTTCAAAGATAGACATTACCTCAGGGTAAAGGGTTGGGAAAAGATTTTCCAATCAAATGGAAATAAGAAGCAAGCAGGCGTAGCTATCCTAATATCTAACAAGTTAGACTTCAAAACAAAATTAGTCAAAAGAGATGAAGATGGTCATTTCATATTCATAGCAGGAGAAATCCATCAACACAAAGTCTCAGTTCTGAACATCTATGCCCCTAATACAAAGTCACCCACATTCATAAAAGAAACACTTCTAAAACTCAAAGCTCATATAAAACCTCACACACTTATAGTGGGAGACTTCAATACACCACTCTCAACACTAGGACCACAAATCAGAAACTCAACAAAGAAACAAAAGAGCTAACAGAAGTTATGTCTCAACTGGGGTTAACAGACATCTATAGAACATTCCATCCAAAGACAAAAGAATATACCTTCTCGGCTCCACATGGAACCTTCTCTAAAATCGACCACATACTAGGTGACATAAAAAACCTCAACAGATACAAGAGAATAGGAATAGCCCCCTGTATCTTATCGGACCATCATGCTTTAAAATCGGAATTCAACAGCAACACAAATAGCAGAAAACCTGAAAACTCATGGAAACTGAACAATGTGCAATTGCACCACTCCTGGGTCAAAGAAGAAATAAAGAAAGAAATTAAGGACTTTTTAATATTCAACGAGAATGAGGATACAACATATCCGAACTTATGGGACACCTTGAAAGCAGTGCTACAAGGGAAGTTCATTGCACTAAGTGCCCATATGAAGAAAACAGAGGATAGTCTCATAAGAGAATTAACAGCACAACTGAAAGCCTCAGAACACAAAGAAGCAAACTCACACCAGAGGAAGAGATGCCAGGATCAATTTGAGGGCTGAAATCAATAAAATAGAAAACAGAAAAACAATAAAAAAAAAAATCATGAAACAAAGAGTCTTTTTTTTTTTTTTTTTAGAAAATCAACAAGATAGACAAACCTTTATCAAAACTAATGAAAAAGCAGAGAGAGAACATGCAAATTAACAAAATCAGAAACAAAAGGGAACATAACATCAGAAACAGAGGAAATCCAAAGAACTTTCAGGTCATACTTTGAAAACATGTACACCACAAAATTTGAAAATTCTAAGGAAATGTACAAATTTATGAATAACTATCACCAAAATTAAATCAATAACAGACAAGCAACTTAAATAGACCTATAACCCCCAATGAAATAGAAGCAGTCATCGAAAGCCTGCCAACCAAAAAAAATGCCCAGAGCCAGATGGCTTCAGTGCAGAATTCTACCAGACATTTAAGGAAGAACTAATACCACTACTCCTCAAACTGTTCCACAAGATAGAAACAGAAGGTTCATTGCCAAACTCTTTTTATGAGGCCACAATAACTTTGGTACCCAAGCCTCACAAAGACACAACTAAGAAAGAAAACTACAGACCAATATCCCTGATGAACATTGATGCAAAATAGTCAATAAAATACTGGCAAAATGAATTCAAGAATACATCAGAGAAATCATCCACCATGACCAAGTAGGCTTCATCCCTGGAATGCAGGGATGGTTTAACATACGAAAATCTATCAACGTGATCCACCATATAAACAAACAGAAAAAGAAAAACCATATGATTATCTCCCTAGATGCGGAAAAACCCTTTGACAAAATTCAACACCCTTTCATGATAAAGGTATTAGAAAGGTCAAGGATAACAGGAACATACCTAAACATAATAAGAGCAATATACAGCAAACCAACTGCCAACATCAAACTGAATGGAGAGAAACTTAAGCCACTTCCTCTAAAATCAGGAACAAGACAAGGCTGCCCTCTCTCTCCATATCTCTTCAATATCATACTGGAAGTTCTAGCTAAAGCTGTAAGACAACAAAAGGAGATCAAGGGGATCCAAATTGAAAAGGAGGAAGTCAAACTGTCTCTATTTGCATATGATAGTTTACATAAGTGACCCAATAAATTCTACCAGGGAATTACTACAGCTGATAAACACCTTCAGCAAACTAGCAGGATACAAGATAAACTCAAAAAAATCAGTAGCCCTATTTTTTTCAGACAACAAAGTGGCAGAGAAAGAAATCAGAGAGACATCACCCTTTATAATAGCCACAAGCAACATAAAGTACCTTGGTGTAACGCTTACCAAACAAGTAAAAGACCTATATAATAAGAACTTTGTGGCTCTAAAGAAAGAAATTAAAGAAGATACCAGAAAATGGAAAGACCTCCCATGCTCTTGTTTAGGTAGAATAAACATAGTAAAAATGGCAATCTTACCAAAAGCAATCTACAGATTCAATGCATTAAAATCCCACCACAATTATTCACCGACCTTGAAAGGGTAATAATCAACTTTATATGGAAAAACAAATAACCCAGGATAGCCAAAACAACCCTATACAATAAAAGAACTTCAGGAGGCATCACCATTCCTGACTTTAAGCTCTACTACAGAGCTATAGTTCTGAAAACAGCCTGGTATTGGCATAAAAATAGACAGGTAGACCAATGGAATCGAATTGAAAATCCTGATATTAATCCACGCACCTATGAACACCTGATTTTCGACAAAACAGCTAAAATTATACAATGGGGCAAAGACAGCATCTTCAACAAATGGTTCTGGCACAATTGGATGAGGGTGTGTAGAAGACTGCAGATAGACCCATGTCTGTCGCCATGCACAAAACTCAAGTCCAAATGGATCAAAGACCTCAACATCAATCCAGCCACATTGAACCTCTTAGAAGAGAAAGTAGGAGGTACCCTTGAACAAATTGGTATAGGAGACCGCTTCTTGAACATAACTCCAGGGTACAGACACTGAAAGAAACAATTAATAAATGGGACCTCTTCAAACTTAGAAGCTTCTGTAAGGCAAAGGACACAGTTGACAAGACCAAACGGCAGCCCACTGACTGGGAAAAGATTTTCACTAATCCTATATCCGATAAAGGGCTGATCTCCAAAATATACAAAGAACTCAAGAAACTAGTCAACAAAACACCAAATAACCCTATTTAAAAATGGGGTACAGAACTGAAGAAAGAATTCTCAATGGAGGAAATCAAAAAGGCTGAAAAACACTTAAGAAAATGCTCCACATCCTTAGCTATCAGGGAAATGCAAATCAAAACAACTTTGAGATACCATCTTACCCCTGCCAGAATGGCTAAAATTAGAAACACCAGTGATGACTTATGTTGGAGAGGATGTGGAGAAAGTGGAACACTCCTCCACTGCTGGTGGGAGTGCAAACTCATTCAGCCATTTTGGAGATCAGTATGGCGGTTCCTCAGGAAATTGGGAATTAGTTTACCACAGGACCCGGCAATCCCCCTCTTAGGCATATACCCAAAGGATTCACATCAATGCAACAAAGACATCTGTTCAACTATGTTCATAGCAGCACTATTTGTAATAGCAAGAACCTGGAAGCAACCTAGATGCCCTTCAATTGAAGAATGGTTAATGAAGATGTGGCACATCTACACAATGGAATACTACCCTGCAGAAAAAAATAATGGTATCTTGAAATTCGAAGGCAAGTGGATGGCACTTGAAGAAACCATCCTGAATGAGGTAACCCAGTCACAAAAAGAGAAAAACAGTATGTACTCACTCATATATGGATTTTAGAACTAGATCAAATGATCACCAGCCTATAATTCACATCACCAGAGGAACTAGGATACAAGTTGTATTCTAAGAGATTCATATAAAGTCCCTCACAGAACTGGGAAGGGACAAGTCCCCCAGACCTCAGGTAAAGTGGGGGAGGACAGCTAATGGAGAGAGAAGTAGGAGAAAATGAGAGGGAGGAGAGGAAGGCAAGTGCGACCAGGAGGATTGAGCCTGGTTAGGAATAGAAGACAGGAAAGAGAGAGAGAGACAGACACAGAGAGAGAGAGAACATAAAAGAGGGAGCCAATATTGGTTTGAAGATAAAATTGAACACAAAGAAAGGTCTAGAGAACTACAAGACTGCTCCCAACTAACAATTTGAGCTTCCGTGGAAAGGCTATCACAAATGCCCTTCCCGGAGAGTGAGATCAACACCTAACTTATCCATGGAGCCCTCAACTAATGCCTGTTGGATACAGGATCAAACACCCATACATAAACACTGAGTCGAACTAGAACCCAGATGCAGATGGAGAGGACAAGACCATGCAGCAGAAACACATACAGACAGCTTACCTGGAGGAGCTAAGAGCCACTAGACTGATAGCTGGGAAGCCAGCATGGGACTGACTCGGCCCCCCCTGAATATGGGTCTCAGCCAGAAGGACTGAGCAGTCTAAGGGACCTCAGACAGTGGAGCCAGGATGTATATCTGGTGCACAAAAGGACTTTGTGAACACATCCCCCATGGAGGGATAACTGCCTTAATCTAGAGACAGGAGAGAAGCCCTTGTCCCTACTTCACATGACCTGTCAGATCTACATGACCCCATGTGGATGGCATTCCCCTACATATGGAATTGGGGTTGGGGGATGGAAGGGTAGGGTGGTTAGAGTGCATGTGAGAGGGCAGAGAGGGTAAAAGGGAGGGAAGGAAGGACGGAGGGAGCGAGGGAAGGAGGTAGGGAGAGAGGGAGAGGGAACTGGGATCGACATGTAAAATAATAAATTAAATTAAAAAAAAAATGCTTTGACTCCAAAATTTAAGTTGAAGGACAAGTTACTAGGGAAAAGGATTTCTATTTTTGTTTCCACAGAAAATGAAAAGATGTGGATTCCTTCCAGACTAATGTGGTTTGATCAAGCCAGACCTCCTGAAACAGAGTACAAGGCGATCCTACATTCAAAACAGCTGGACAAAGCAGCCTTACAGACTACAGCCAGGATTTCTGAATCTTCTTCAAATCCCCCACGACAGCGCCCCTTACCAGCAGGAAGTAGTTTGGAAAGAACAACGCCCAAATTCCCAAATATTGTCTATAAATGTTTGTTTTCATTTAAATTGACTTTGTTATATAAAATAAATTAAAATAAATAAAAAAAAAGTGAGTCACAGCTCCTTGTCCTAGATTAACAGTCCAGTCAGTGGTCCATTTGTATTCTTTGACATTTCCTGTTGCCCCTGTACTTCCATTGTTTGCTTGTTAAGGGGTTTCAGGGGCTCCTGTAATACCAAATGAGTAGCCCCTGTGTCCACAAAAAATTTTACAGATTTGCCCCTTAATGAGGAAGGGTGCCATATTCTCCTGGGGGCCTAGTTAAAAGGAGCCTCAGCCTTGACAATCCTCCATAGCTAAGATTGGCTTGGGTTTCAGGGAGCCTACCTGTTTCGAGAATGGATATTCTTTTTTTTCTTATGGCCCATTACATACTGGTCCTTTAATAAAGGTCTCTTCTTTCTATCATGGTGTGCATGGGCAGAGTTGAAAGTGTCTGTCTGTGGCTTGTAGTGCAGCCATGTGGCATGTCAATCTTCTTTATCAGAAGATCTCTGCTGTCTCTGCTATCAAACACTTTCTGGGCCATCTCTAATAGTTCTGACCTGTTCTTTATGCAAATCCATCCATACTTTATATCTTTCTACCTATGTCAAGGGCTGGATGAGCAACAAAGTCAGGACAATCACTTTGGGATTTACTAAGTCCTCTGGGTCTGTAGGAGTGTATAACCAATAGGCATCTAGGAAGCACTCCAGGAAAGCTGAAGGTGATTCACCTTTGCCCTATTTCACATCTGTTACTTTAGATAAGTTAGTGAGCTTTTGGGCTGCCTGTTTCACCCCTTCTAGTCAAATCCAGTGATATTCACCGAGTGACCTCTTACCTTTCTCCATGCTAAAGTCCCATTGAGGCCTCCTTGGCAGTGCAAGGCCAATTGCCTCTGCCCTCTTGCCATCAACAGAGAAGTGCTTCAGCTGCTTTCATTAGAATCTGTTCCCTTTCTTTAGTAGTAAAGAGGATGCAGAGAATCTGCTAACAATCATCCCACATGGGAAGATGAATGAAAAAATAAAATCAATTGGGGAAATCAAGGAATCAGAACTCCATCTGTGATGAAGAAATGATACAGGCAATGATTGTCAGGAAATGGCTATAGGGAGTGAGGACTGAAGGAGGTCCCACCTCAGAACCAGAATCGGAGAAGTCAAGAGGGACCATATGGGGCTTCATGGACAGTGTGGGGAGCAGAAAGACAGGAGGAGGTGAGGAATAGCTGGGGTGGGAGAAGGGAGGGGATAGGTGGATGGAGGGAAGAACCAGATGGTGGGATAGGGGTAGGTGCAGATTATGGGGAGCAGAGTGAGGCCTTGGTGGTGGGGACTTGGTTGGCAGAGGGGGAAGTTGAGGTTAGGAGGGGAGAATAGAGTAAAGATGGTTATGCAGAGGGAGAAGGGGTTCTTCCTCCTGTGAGTCCTACAGAATGGCCTTCAGAGGGGGGCTCATCAGTCTCTGCTGGAGACCCTCAAAGGGTCCATCTACCAACAATCAGGGCACTTTGCCCATTGCAGACCACACAGACCTTCATGTGGGGCAGGTGTTGGAAGTTGCTTCAGCCCAAGGAAAGATGTATCCAATCTGGCCTGGGTGGCCAGACTTACCAAGGGTGACATTAAATGGTGCCCAGGTTATCCGAGAATCAAACGTACCCTTAATATCCCAAATGTGGGATATTCAATTTCACAGAATGCTCAGAGGTGACACTTGGTGATAGGATAATCACAATCTTCCTTGATTTTAGGGGGTAAAGGCTATCAAAATTCTTCAGAACACATGTTAGAGCACTAAGCTTGGTAAACTCATTACTCCTACTGACCATCAGTTCAGTCACCCAAGTCCAAAATAAACCAACTAACAAAGAAAGTACAAAGGCAGAAAGAAGACAGTAAAAATGAAGCCAAAGGCAAGACAAACAGGACAAGAAACCAGAGCACCTGAGGGTGGTGTAATGGTGTAATGACTCACTTTTTGCCCTGGACAAGAGGATATTGGGGTCTGACCAAAGCCCCTCCATGTCCCAGATAGGGATCTCATGACACAGAACTAGACAGTACCTCACCAGGAGCCCTCTGTAGACACTTGCTGCTTCTCTGAGCAATTCACCAATAGTCTGTGATCTGAAGGCAGCCTTGGAACCTTGGATGTCTCAAGGCACGTGCCTCCCAAGGCAGTCCTCCAGCACCCCCTACCCCCCTCCCCAGTTCCAAAGTAAAGATCTGGGTTTATAATTTGGGTGGACAGTCTGAATCTCATTGGGCCTCTCCAGAAAATGCTAATCTCAACAGCATGAATAAAACCACTAGTACAATCTGAGGCAATTTTGAAAATTTTGAAGTAAGCTCGTTTTTTTTTTTTTTTTTTAATTGGGGTGCATCCAAGAGCTGGGCAGCAACTAACTGCCTGTTAAGTTGGATTAAAGAGAGCAGCCCCAAATTCATCTCTTGTGCTTCTTTTAAGGAATAAAATCACAAGTAAGACAACAGGGAAATAAGGAAATACAGAAACAAATATCTCAAAAAAAAAAAAAAAAAATCAAGTGGTTACCCACCATGTGATCAGGGAGGGTCAGAGAGGTGTGGGGGGCGTTCAGGGAGGGTCAGGGTATTCTCAAAATCAAGCCAAGGTCATGGGTTGGGCAAAGTCAGATTCCAGGAAACAGAGAGCAACTCAGTAAATAGAAACTTATTTTTAACAATACAGCATAATGTCTCCTTATGTTCAAAATGGAGTCAAGCAGGTTCCTCATTCATCTTATTCCATTCCGGAATACACAGCAACTCAGTTGATCAAATTTTCTTTACACGGAGACCATTCTAATGAATAAAAACATCCAAATGATTATGAGAAGTAGTTTAATATTTATTATGTTCCACAACAATGGCAATAGTAGGTGGCTGTGGTGGTCTGCATGAGAATGGCTAGATAGGTGCCCATGCCTGAATACTCAGTCCCCAGTTGGTAGAACTGTTTGGGAAGGATTAGCAGGTGTGGACTTACTGGAGGTGTGTACTGAGGGATGGGCTGAAAAGACTCAGCATTTTTCTCTCTGTGCCTCTTGGTGATGGAGGATGAAGATGTGTTTTCCTAGCTGTTCCTTGCCTTCACCACTATGTACTATGAAATGTAAGCATTGACCATGGTGTGTCACCACAGAAACAGAAAAGTATCTAAGACAGGTGTTTTTATGTCAAGAATATCATTCTGTTGCTAACGGATCTCATTTGCAGTTATAAATGTATACATAGAATAATTAATTTAAAAACTCAATTTTGGAAAACAATTTCATAGACCACTAAAAGTGCCATTCAATGGAACTAAAAAAAAAACACATAAGAACAAGTTTCAATCCTACTTCAGTATATATTTCTCTTAGTGCAAAATTTTTAGCTAAAGCACCTAACTTCCATATATTTTTTTCCCCTAGTGACTCAGAAATTTGGTTGTATGGTGACCCTTAGTGGCCAGTTTTGGAAAAACAAGCAAAATAATTTTACACTGTTTTCCAATCTTTTAAAGCAAATATCATTTTCCAAATTGGTAAGAAAGAAGAAGAAATCACAGTAGCACTGAGAATTCCTTTGTTTTGGCCCACCAAAGGATATAAGGCTATTAGAACAGTGACATAGGGAACAGCCCACAGCAGTGAAGGAGAGGTTGCTGGACTGTATACTGAATAGCACAGCAGAGTTCTATAAAGCTAGACCTATGACATTTTGTGGATTTTTTTTCTGTGTGTACATGCACGTTTGCATATCTTCATGCATTCGTGTGAGCATGTATGTGTGTGTGAGCGCTAGAGATTGAAGCTGGGTGTCCCCCTCACTTTCAATTGTTGTTGTCGATAGCATCGCATTAAGTAGCTCTGCCTGGCTTGGAACTATGCTGAGATTAAGGGCGTGTGCCTGGTTACTACTTTATGTTTGAGCTAAGCTTTCTCCCTGGAGCTCAGGGCTTGCATATTTAGCTAGAGCGTGTGAGCAGTCAGCTCCAGGGACCCTCCTGTCTCTGCCTTCCCAGCACTAGGACAAGACATGCTACTCTCAGCATTTTTGTGTGAGTTTTGTGTGAATGCTAGTCCTCATGGTGGAATGAAAACATTTACCAACTGAATCATCTCCCTGAACAATTTCTGTCTTTCATCAAAAGAGAGGAATCGGAAAACTCTCTTTAAATACAGAGGGTGTTAAAGGAGATGGTTCTAATGGTTGAAACTGGCCCTCATCACGTGACTACAGCAGTAAGAACATGACTTCATACTATCCATTACAAAAGCTTAAAAACATTAAAGCTTTGTCTGCTTTGAAACTTTCCTCTTTAAATCTTGCTTCCCAGCCAGGTGGTGGGGGTGCACACCTTTAATCCCAGCACTGGGGAGGCAGATCTCTGTAAGTTTGAGACCGGCCTGGTCTATAAGAACGAGTTCTAGGACAACCTCCAAAGCAACAGAGAAACCCAGTCTCAGAAAAAAAAAAAAAAAAAAAAAATCTGCTTCCCTACACTAGCCCATTGTTGGCAATTTTTATTAGATCTTTCTTTTGGAATTTACTGTATATATATCTCTCAATTGAATCTGTGTCCATTTTCAGAAAATGCCTCTATTTTTCAATGGCTTTGACTTTTCTTCCCTCCTTGAATTGTTGGAAATAAAAATCAACCCAGGGCCTCGAGCATGCCAGACAAATGCTCTATCACTGAACTAGACCCGTGGGCCCTGGAGTCTTTATTGTTTGAACAGCATTAAGTTAAGTGTGCAGGCAGCCAGGAGCACTGGACTATGACCCAGCTTTATTATTGTCTCTGTGAACTCAGGTCGCAGAAGACGAGTACATATATAAATAGCCTCTTTTTTTTTTTTTTTTTTTTTTTTTTTTAAGCAGGGGTTATCTTGTTTTCCCAAATCACTGTATGATGGGTCTGTCCATATCTACCACGCAGGTGAAACACCATCAGGTAGGTGTACATACTCACAATCTTAGCAATGATTTCTTGCTACATCCTTGGTCTCTGAGTGACTTCAGGTCTAATATTTATGTTTGATAGAAAAATTTCCCACAACTGTTAGACCTGCACAGAGGTTCCACTGTCAAATAAGGACATGCTTTATTTACATAATGTATTAAAAAAAAAATCGAGGTAAAATAGCCTTTAGTTGAAATTTTTAACTTCCAAAGAGTTATATCACCACCTTGTGGCAGAAATCCAGTAGAGCAGCTGTAAGGAAAGTTCTTCGGTGAGTTTAACAGGAAAAAAGGTCATTCAAGGAGAGGTGGAAAAAAAGAAGACAATCATAATTCCTTCTGAAACTCCCTCCATCTTCCTGATCTCGCCCAGGTCAAGAGCAGGAAAACGATGTAGTTTCACACTATCCTTCAACAATGACCCTGATCTGTGACTGGATTTTAAAGTTTCCTCTGTTGGAACAAGACTTCAATAACTTCCGAGAAGCAGAAAACATTCTGCGAACAAGGAGCTCTTGTTTTTATTTTACCTTGTCATTCAAAAAATGGTGGCCATTTTACGGACAAGGTTTTCAAAGTGTGTTTTATACAGTTTAATTAACTCCCCCCCCTTTTTTTTTTTTTTTTTTTTTTTTTTTTTTACATGGTTTTTCTGTTTAGATCTGGCTGTCCTGGAACATGCTCTGGAGAACAGGATGGCCTTGAACTCACAGAGATTCCCCTGCCTCTGTCTCCCAAGTGCTGGGATTAAAGGTGTGAGTCATTATGCCTGCTTCTCACTATTCTTCATCTTCTCCCTCTTCAGATTCAGAATTCAGATTCCTCTCAGATACAGACTTTTCTGGAAAGAGTAATATGCTGAGTTTAAATGTTCTTAATAGGACCTCACTCAACTAAGCAGTTTTGACAGGTGGCTTTAAAGCTTATTTATTATGTAAACAATAAATATGCAAAGAACACTGCATATAAGAAAACATTCATACCCTGACAATAATAGTAAAATATCCAGAACATGGCAAGCATGCTCCTCTTTCCTCCCTATCCGCCTTTCTAGATATCTACAAAAAACAAATTGTTTAGTTGCCCAAAGTGAAAGAGCCACTTCCAAGGAGGCATTTGGCTGTTGAACAAATCTGAGGTTATTCTTGGGAGTTGGCACTAAAATCCTTTAGATAAGTAGGATAGCACACAGTACACTAACTGGGGTGGGAGATGGGGAGTTCGGTAGACTCTTCTCGTACAAGACCAGAGCTAATGCCAAGTCTCTGTTACAGCCACTCAACTCTCATTGTTCAAAGATCTGTCACAGAGACTATAGAAACAAATGGCCAGGATTACATTATGAGAAAAAGCTTTATTTACAAAAACAGACACTGTGCTGTATATGAACCATTCTACAGGGGCCTGCACTGTGAGGAATCATTATGAAGAGACCATGTCTGTGTCTGAACCAACTTCCCCAAGAGCTTCTCTACTTCCAAAAGCTCCTAGGCTATGGCCAAGAATAGCTTTTTGAGTCAGGCTTTCCCGTGGGTCTGACAATTTCCGGGCATGTCTTTTAGGTGATCATACTTTCTGAGTTTATTAGTTAAAAGTAGGGGCATTTCTTGTATCACCTTTGGAGTGAGTGGGCTCAAAGTGTCATTTTCAGGGACTGGGGAAGGAGTAAATTTGCTTCAGTTTGATTCAGTGCAGTCCTAGCAGCCTGAGTCCTTATAGTATATGATTTTATTACCAAATAAACAGAACCACAGAGACTATGTGCATTTTTTAACGTTAAAAAAAAAATGTGTGGTTTTTTTTTTTTTTTTTTGGCCTTTGTGCTTTTTCCTAGTATATGATTTTATTACCAATTAAACAGAACTGCAGAGACTATGTGCATTTTTTAACGTTAAAAAAAAATGTGCTTTTTTTGGCCTTTGTGCTTTTTCCATAATTTGGCTACAGTGAGACCACTTTGAGTTTTGAAGGTAATGTATACATGCTTATGCTTATTTCCTAAAAGAGAAGTAGCTTTGTGTTCAACTTGGGCCAACTGTTTTCTATCTGCTTTGAAAAAGGTTGATCAATGACTGTTTTAAAAGGTAGTAGGAGGATATATTTTGAACTTACCAAGCTATACTCTGTAAAATATCTGATAGCAACAGTTGAAGTACTGCATGGGAGCTGCTTCTGAGTCCCTGGTATAGTCCTGCAGTCTCTTTCTAACACCCTACAGCTTCCTGACTCCTGATCACTGGATTGAAATTACCCAACTCTGAGAACATAAAGGTATTGACTCTTTAAACTCTTACATTCTATTCTTAAAATTCAGTTAACACCTGGAATTTGAGCTCAATTGATCTTTCTTGTTAAAAGTCCTGCTGGAAATTCCTAAAATCATTATGGCCGTCATGGATTTTCCCAGAGTATTTTATGTTATATTTGCATAATTAGATACAAAATAATATATAGAGGTCTCATTTTTAATAAAATGTAATTTTTGAAAAATGTTAAGAAATTTTATTTGCACAAATGAGATGATCACAGTTCTGTAAATATTGTCAGATAAATGTAAAGAAATCAAATAATAAGTGAGCAAGTTCCTAAGATTTAGTAACACAATTCTCACTTGAGAATCTCAAATCCTTTAAACACAGAAAGGGATCCAGGGCAGTTGTGTTGTTACAAAGAGCCATGCCAACAGCCAACACAACTGAAATAACATATATCCAAAATGATGGTATAATTGTCTGAATCCACACAAATTTCCAAACATTTAACATGATTTTGATGTCATTGAATTAATGTTCCAAAATCAAATGTTTCACCCTGAAGCCCTTTCTTGCATACCTGACCAAGGTCACCTGATATGGCATGAAGAATGAAACTAGGCTGGTGGGAGGGGCCACAGCAAAACTTAAGCTGTGACAATTTTATTGAGAGAGATCAGACATTTTTTCATCTTTATCAGAAACATACTATAATGGCAACTGCCAGGGTCAATATGGTTGTAGTTGCCAGGATACAATGGCATTTGCAAACTATACAGGGTACACAGATTAATGCCCAAGACCAAATGTCCCATCAAGCTTCCATGCTTCCTTTACTTTCTAGGGAACATACCAGAGAAACACAAAGTGGGCTGAATGCTTCACTGCCTAAAGGAGTGTGTTGGTCTCTCAAGAGCTGGAAGGTACATTGTGCTCCAGGACACACAGACTCTATCCTGAAAAACTTATGTTGTATACCTCTCAAGACAGCTAGGACAGGCCAATTCCATAGTTCTCTGTATTACCTAATATGTCATTAATGTGACACATATTGACATTTGTTGTTATTAGTATATTGAACTATTTCTCTTATTAAACCCCAACAGTTCAAATGTAATTTTTATCACTTGTTGACTTGTCTGGTCGCATTGACCAGCTAAAATTAATTTTAAAAATCAGTAAAAATTATTATAAAATAATGAACCAATAGCAATTCCATAGTACATTTCTATTTGCCTTTAATGATACTCTTTTGAACACAATTTAACATTCTTAGGTGATTGATTTTTCTCTCCCAGTGTGTATGAGGCCAAGGCTCCAATGGCAGCTGGATGGTTTAGGGTGTGTGGAGGGTGCCCAAGGTCTCTGGGCTTTCTCTTCCTGTGGGGGCAGAATCAAGATTCTGGTGATGGCAGATGTGATGCTGGATGGTTTGGGCCTAATCCCAAGTCTCTGAGGCTTCACTGGGTGGGGTGGGGGTGGGATATGGCTCAGTTAAGGGCTTCTGAGGGCACCCCAGGCACTCACCTCTCCCGTTGAAGGCAGGGTGAAGCCTGAGATGGTGGCAGATGCAGTGCTGGATGGTTTAGGCCTCTTCCCAGGGCTCTGGGGTTCAATGGAATGGATGGGGTATGATGTGCCCCGGTTAAGGGCCTCATATGGGGACAACAGGAGAAGGCCAGGCACTCACTTCTCCTGGTGGGGGGTGAGGCCAAGGCTCCATTACACTATGTCTATTTCTTTGATAATATTTTTTTTATTTAAATTAGAAACAAGCTTGGTTTACATGTCAACCCCAGTTTTCTCACCCTCCCCTCTTCTGCTGTTGCTTCCCAACCTCCATCACATTCCCTTCTGCTCCCCAGAGAGTGTGAGGCCTTCCATGGGGGATCTTTAAAGTCTGTCATATCATTTTGGGCAGGGCCCAGGCCCTTCCCCATTTATCTAGGGTGAGGGAGTTTCCCTCTATGTGGAATGGGCTCCCAAAGTCCATTTTATACTAGGGACAAATACAGATCCATTACCCGAGGCCCAGTAGACTTCCCAATTCTCCTAATTAACATCCATGTTCAGGTAATCTTGGTTGGTCCTACGCTGGTTTCCAGCTATCAGTCTGGGGTCCATGAGCTCCCCCTTGTTCAGGTCAGCTGTTTCTGTGGATTTCTCCAGTTTGGTCTTGACCCCTTCACTCATTACTCTTCCTTCTCTGCAACTGGATTCCAGGAGTTCGACTCAGTGTCTAGCTTCTGCTTTCATCAACTACTAGATGGAGGCTCTAGGATGTCATATAAGGTAGTCATCAATCTCATTATTGGGGAAGAGCATTTAAGGTAGCCTCTCCACTATTGCTTAGATTGTTAGTTGGGGTCATCTTTGTAGGTTTCTGGACATTTCCCTAGTGCCAGATTTCTCTTAAAACCTATAATAGCTCCCTCTATTTTGGTATCTCTTTTCTTGCTCTCTTCTATTCTACACCTATTCAATCTTTCTGCTCTTTTATGCCCTCCTCTACCCTCTTCTTCTACCCTTCTCTTTCTCCTAACTCCCTCTCCCCTCCTCCCTGCTTCCAATTTGCTCAGGAGGTCTTGTCCCTTTCCCCTTCTGTGGGGGACCATGTATGTCTCTCTTAGCGTTCTCCTTGTTTCCTAGATTTCCTGGTGATATGGATTGTAGGTTAGTGATCCTTTGCTCTATGTCTAAAATCCATATATGAGTGAGTACATACCATGTTTGTCTTTTTTGTGACTGGGTTACCTCACTCAGGATGGTTTCTTCTAATTCCATCCATGTACCTTTGTATTCCATTGTTTTAGCCCACAGAATGGGAAAAGATATTCTCCAACCCCACAACTGACAAAGGGCTGATTTCCAAAATATACAAAGAACTCAAGAAGCTAGTTACCAAAACACCAAATAAGCCAATTAATAAGTGGAATACAGAGCTAAATAGAGAATTCTCAATAGATGAATCTAAAATGGCTGAAAGACACTTAAGAAAGTACTCAACATCCTTAGCCATCAGAGAAATGCAAATCAAAACAACTCTGAGATATCATCTTACTCCTGTCAGAATGGCTAAAATAAAAAACACCAAAGACAGTTTATGCTGGACAGGATGTGGAGAGAGGGCAACTCTCCTCCACTGCTGGTGGGAATGCCACTTTGGAAATCAGTATGACAGTTCCTCAAAAAAAAAAAAAAAATGGGAATCAGTCTACCCAAGACCCAGCAATTCCACTCTTAGGTATATATCCCCCAAAATGCACATATAATAAAGACATCTGTTCAACTATGTTTATAGCAACATAACTTTAATAGGCAGTACACAGAAGCAACCTACATGCCGCTCAACTGATGAATGGATGGAGAAAATGTGATACATTTACATGATGGAGTACTACTCAGTGGGGAAAAAAATCCTATGTCTATATACAAAAATATGGATTGTGAATAATGGAATATTTCAACCTAGAATGTGTGTGTGTGTGTGTGTGTGTGTGTGTAACATGATAAATAAAAACCCAGAGATGGATATTGAAGTTCAAGTTTCAACCCAAAGATCAGAAACCACTAGCTCTCACCTCTACCTCAGCTCAAATCAAAGAGGTAATCCTCAGACTGCTCCTGAAGCCACTGTTCCTCAGATTTACTCAGACTGCTGTGCTCTCCTCACTGCAGCTAGAGACTCAGTGTCTGATACTCAGACTGATTCAATCTTGTGTAGACCTGGGTGGTTTTGAACTCAGAGACATCCATCTGCCTTTGTCATCTGAATCCTGTGATAAAAGGTGTGTGCCATCACTGCTTGATTTTGCCTTCGGAATCCTCAGACAACCTTTCATAAATCATAAATAATATATCACCACACCAACACAGAAAGATAAATAAACAAATAAATATAATAAAAGCATGGAATCTGTTTTGGGTTGGCTAACTACTTCTTAGAATAGATTCTCCCTTAGAGTGTGATTGATAAAATCAGTGACACATTCCATTGGAGAGAACTGATTCTCCCTTTCCCAGGAGGCATCAATTGCAAATAGATTCTTGGTTATGGGAAACAAACAAATGGAAAAAACCCAAGAACTCTATCTTTCTTGCTAGTTTAACAGAGAAGCAGAGTGACTGTGGATAGACGGCACCTATAGCTCGGTCAGAGTTTCCAGCTCCTAGAACATGACTGAGCAATGATGAGCTTGGCTTCCAGGGTGCATGTCTTGTAATGTCCCTGAAGTACAGAGTATTAGGTCCTATAGAGGCTGCTAAAAACCCAAGTCTCTACATTCTGCATCCTCAGGACTCTTCTACCTCCCCGATTCAGAACAGCTCCTGTACATATTTGCTGAATGACACCACTCCTTCCTACATTCAGATGAGGGTAAAGTCCATGGCAGAGAAATGGCAGAAAAATGCCTACAAGCTCCTCACCTGCTCTTTTATCTTCTGACTCAAGACCCCAACCTTCAACTGTGAATCTGCTGAAAATGTGTTTCTATACGCTATGATTTTGAACGTTTGGCTTTAATGTCTATTTGGATCTCAGTCCTGACAATCTTGTACCCAGGCAATTGCAAATACTACCCCAATTGGGTAATGTTTACCATACTGAAGGCAATGTACTTATAAGTGTGACATCTGACAGTTGTCAACAATAATGATGACAAAGAAGAAAGCTGTATAAACAGGAAAGAAGAACTGGACAGGATATATGAAACAAATCAATAGCAAATAAAATCAAGCCAACCATGGTTCAGTTAAGCACTGGTGCAAACAAAGCAGTTTTGATCTCAGTTACATATCTGAATGTATCAGCCTTTATTCTTCCTTGGGAGGAGACACACTTTTGTATCCTGAGCAGCCTGAACAACAGCAAAGGCAGTAGCTCTGGGCATTCCTTTGAAGTCTGTATTAAGCAGGCCTTTCAAGCACGCCTCAGAGCATACTGCTCCATCATTAAAGGACGATTCCAAAACCAAAGCATGCAGTAGCAAGCTAATCTATTTATTTACTTATTTATTTGCATATTAAAAGAATATCAAGCTAACCTCAATAATTTAGTTAAGAAGGTCTTTGCTTGTTTACACTCAAGCTAGCTAGGCTCTGGGCCAATATTTTGTTTTATTCATCCTATCAATTTTTTCAGTGTATTTTGGATAAAATTTTCAAAGGACCAACTTTATACATACAGTATTTCATTTAATTCAAGAAATCTATTGTTAGCGTATACTAACATACTTAGGAAAAATAAAAAAACAGTGTTCAAGACTCTCCATAATAGGGTGGACTAGAGCAAACACCTGCCCATATATCCAAACCTGACCCCACCTGTGTCTTACAGTCTGAAATTCTAGTTCTAATACATTTCTCTTGCACACATTTTCCTATATGATACTTGGTTTTGCACATAGATTGATGTGCTGGCTATGCAGAAGTGCAATGAAGACTGTCGTGGGGCAGATACTGCTGTGGTTAAGGACACCACTACCCTGTGCCCTGCAGCTGCTACCAGCAAATGACTGAAGAGAACAATGAAGAACAGTATCTGGAACAGACCGGCACCTCCGTGCTTCTCCTTAGCTGAGCAACATTTCTGTGGCCTAAGGCTCCCTTTCCAGTTCTGCTCTCATTCTCTCAACTGTCTGTCTGAACCCCGCCCAACCCCCATGTGTGCTTCCTGCTGCTCTATCCTCCAGAAGCAGCATCCCTAGTAATTGCTTGCACATCATGCTGTCTACTTCTTGAAGAACTAGAGCTACCACTGGTAATGGAATGGTGGGGGACAAAAGAAGTAAGTAGGTGGCAGAATGGTGCTTAGATCACTCACTATCTGTCAAGGTGCCCTGGAAATATGGAGCATGAAGAAGATACCTGTCTGAGAAACCAGAGAAATTATTGATGATTCTGGAATGGAAACTTTAGAACTGCCTTTATGGAAAAGAACATTCCTGTGGATGTTAAAATAAGCCTTTGACTAACATAGAGTGAAGAATGCCTATAAGACAGCAGAGCTGATTTTGCCACTGTAGAGTGGATTACTTGTGGACACATGCCTAATAAATTGAGGAAAAATAAAGCAGACAGAGTTACATATGAATGCCCTCACAAGGTCTCTGTGCAGTGGAAGAGCAGATGTTCTTGGGAGTAGACCTAGTCGGGCATATTTAGAGCAATAGAACTAACTAACTCCATTAAAATCAGAGTAGAATATTCTGGTCTACAACCACTCAACCCATTTAAGCCTCACTAACAACCTCAGACTATACCCCTTATCCTGAGCTCCACACTAGGCCCAACAGACTTACAGGAGGCCAGGCTGGATCTAGAGACCCCAGGTAAGACATCACCCCATCCACTAATACTCCTTATAACCTGTCCAACAACCCCAGAGTTCATCCCCTATCCTGGGCTCTATATCTTGTTCTACAACTTTGGGAAAGACTTCTTTTTCATGAGAGGTCAGGCTAGATCTAGGTACCCCAGTCCAAGCAACTGTACTGGAATCCAGGCTGGTCCTAGGGACCCCAGGTAAGATACTGCCCACTACTCACTTAACCCCTTTAAACCTGTTCAACAACCCCAGACTGCACTCCCTTCTCTGGGCTTGATATCTTGGTTTACAACCCCAGAAGACTTCAGCTTTACCAGAGGCTTAGACAGATCTAAAACCCTGGGCCAACAAAACCCCAGATAGGAATACCCTCCTTGTCCTGAAGATTCACCAGCCATCAGAACCCTTGGACATTTAGGCCAGAAGACCAGAGAGGAAAGAGAAACCAATGAACAAAACACCTATCCAACAAAGGCAAACACACAGTCCTATAATCATCCCAAATCTAGATGCCTAAAAGCCAGTATAAGAAAATAATAACAAAAAGGGCATTATGGTACCATCAGGGCTCAGCTATCCTACAAAAGCAAGATCTGAACAATCCAACACAATTGAAGCACAAGAAAATGGCCTTAAAAATGACTTTATGAAGATGATAGATGTCTTTAACAAGGAAATGAAAAAAATCCCTTAATGCAAAACAAAACAAAGCAAAACAAACAAACAAAAAAACAAGAAAAACAAAAAGGTGAAGGAAAATGTTCAAGACCTAAAAACAGAAATGGAAACAATAAAGAAAATACAAATGGAGGGAATCCTGGGTAAGCAATAGAATACAAGACATAGAAGAGAGAATCTCAGACAGTGAAGAAACTGTCTCAGCGGGAAAAGAGTCATCAGTCCAAAAAAAAAAAAAAAAAAAAAAAAATCTAAAAATTTCATTACACAAAATTTCCAGGAAACATAGGACAGAATGAATAAAACAATCATAAAAATACTAAAATAGAGGAAGGAGAAAA
This sequence comes from Phodopus roborovskii, assembly GCF_943737965.1. Classification (NCBI taxonomy): domain Eukaryota; kingdom Metazoa; phylum Chordata; class Mammalia; order Rodentia; family Cricetidae; genus Phodopus; species Phodopus roborovskii. The sequence goes on along the minus strand of NW_026126744.1, from coordinate 986,599 downwards.
GCATATCTCAAAAACTCAGAGGATGTATTTAACAAAACCAGAGAAGAAAAATTTCCCAACCTAAAGAAGGACATGCCTATAAAGGTACAAGAAGCTTCCAGAACATCAAATGGATTAGATCAGAAAAGAAAATCCCTTGCCACATAATAAGCAAAACACTAAACACACAGAACAAAGAAAGAATATTAAAAGAGGCAAGGGAAAAAGCCAAGTAATATAAAGGCAGACATATTAGATAACACCTGACTTCTCACCAAAACCCTAAAATTCAGAAGGACCAGAACTGATGTCTTGCAGACTCAAAGAGACCACAGAACCAGCCCAGACTGCTAAAATTTATGGGAGTATACAGCAAGTGAAAACTAGTGTTTAACAGGCTTATCGCGGTTAAATAAGGATAAGGATAAACAAATAGGCCGAATAGATGTTTATTCAGGGAGAAATAACTTACAACCTAGACAGATGAACACCAGGAAATTCCACCCGATGCTCTCCTGTCTTCCCGGCTCTCTCTGACCTCCTTCCACAGGTCACTTCTGCCCATGGCTCCACCCCCAATGGGCGTGGTCAGTGACACAGAAGGACTATCTCACTACACAGGCTGACCTACCAGATGAGTGATTTCCTGATGGGGAGCCCCACTTGGAAAGGCCATGGGGTCACTGACTGTGAGTGACTGTCTCTAATTTTTCTCATGTGCCAATAAAAATAGCTGAGGGTATACTCTCCACTGCTTGAATGTCTATCTCATGAAAATATTCTATCTACTGTGTACACACATAGCTGTGGATGATCAGGAAAATGATTTCTGCTTAACTGTATAATTCTGATGATAGAAATAATACTAGGATAATTTTTCACTACTTAGACTGACATAGGAATGTAATAATATTCTCAGTCACTAAGACAGCTAATTTCAGACTTCAGAATAAACTCAAAGCAAACTGGTTGCCCCTGGATATGAATATCTGATTGCCTCTAGAGACAGATACATGAGGTCAACTTCACAGGTGTTTATTGCTGATTCAAGGTCACAGCATGAAGCAAGTATTAATGTATTAATAATAAATTGACATGATAATCTCTGAAATGTATAGTGGTCTGAATCAATTTGAATACAAAGTCATTAAAAGTTAATTATGGTGGGATATTCTTTTATACTATATGAAGTTGTGTCACTATGACTGGTTTAATTAAGAACTGAATGGGCATTAGCTGGGCAGAAAGAGGTTAGGTGGGACCTGTGGGGACAGAGAGGACTCAGAAAGGAGGAAAACAGAGTCATCAGCCAGATGGAGAGGAAATAGGATGAGCAGTACAGAGTAAAAATCGAGTCACACTAAAAAAAATGCATATTGGAAGATACAGGTTGATTTAAGATATAAGCACTAGTTAGGAACAGGCCTACGCTAAGGCCAAACTTTCATAATTAATCAGTCTCCATGTCACTTTTTAGTGTGAGGTGGTAGCCCAAAGTAAAATCTGTTTACAGTTAATTACAGTACAGTCCTCAGAAAAATTCATGAATGAATATTGCCATCCATTCTGTATAAATGCATATATTCTGATCAGAATTTTAAATGTGCATTTGCAAATCTCATCCCTGCATAACATTTTCCTAAGGACTCACTGTTGAGCTCTACCAATAATGCCAGTCTAAAAACTCTCTAATGACAGCCCATCTCCACCAAGAGTTGACAGTAATCCATTATGAGGGTCTTGCTGAGCACTGGGCTCTCCAGAACCTTTCTTAAAGCACACTCCCCTAATAGGATTGTTGATATTTCACAACAACCACATACCTAAGCCCTTGCTTTTCTGCACTTAACCTATTAACACCAGCGTTAGCACTTAGCCAAATAAGGTACCCATGGTATGCATGGAAAATAATTCAACAGGTAAGGATGAATAAGATTATAATAAGCCCATAATAAGATAAGTTCTCTTAGACTCTCAGCCTCATAAGTTAGAAGTTCATCACAGTTTCTAAGTGTTACATTTCAGGTCAGGTCCAAGCCTGCTAGGTGTATGCATACCTGTAGCCTAGCACTTGGGAAGACACTGGAGGTCACATCCCTAGTGTCTTCTTCTCAGGTAGATTCCTTTGACAGGTTGAAGGAAAAAAAAACAAGTTCCAAGCTTGATTACACTCAAATGGTCTGATGCACACTGAAAGGAGTTGCTAGCACAGATAATCACTGAACAAAGAAGACCTTCCTGATGAGTGAAGTTTTAAAGCAGAGAACCTGGTTGCCCACTCTGGTAAAGGAACCGCGGACTTAGGGGGCAGTCATGCTCATTTCCTGTCATTTGCTAATGTTAGTGGCTGGCAGAAGGCCAAGAAGGAGGAAATTAAATGATCAGAAACAAGAAGGCGTTGGAGGGGAAGGACACTGGGGATGGAATCAGGTTGGGAATTTGTTCAGCAATCACCAAGGTCTGATAGGAAGCACTTGGCCATGGAGCAGCCATGCAACAGTGACAGACAGAATAAAGTGGTCAATGACATTGGCCACCCTGCCACTGAGCCTTCTTGCCAGGCCCTTTGTCTGTCCCAAAATTTCCTTAATTTATCTTGACTGATGCTCTTGAACAATATTTGTATTTTTGTTTTTTGTGATAAAATGGTGGTAATAGTGGAAAGTGATTAATGAAAAATCCTTAATTACTAATTTGTCCCAGCTGTTTGCTCACAAAGCAGACACTGGAATCTTTTAGAATACATTAATTTGTTTTATCCTGATTGCTTCCTTCTTCTTTCCCACCTCTTTTCCTTCCTTCTTTCCTTCCTTCTTTCCTCCCTCCTTCTCCCTCTTTTTCTTTCTTGTTTTCTTTCTTTTCTGCTTTCTTTTCTTCTTTCTTTTATCTTCCTCCCTTCCTCCTCTCCTCTCTTTCTCCTACAAACTCTCTCTTTTATTTTCTCTCTTTCTTTCTCAGTTTCCTTACCTTCATTTCTATCTCTCTCCTTTTTTCCCCTCTCTTCTTTTCTTTAGGATTATCACCTAAGTTCTTAAAATGAGGTAAAATATTTTGTCTGTTTCTTTATTATCCTTCTTGTCCTGATTCTAGGACCTCACTTGAGATTATTAATACTTTTTATGAGTTCAGTAATACTCATTTTCTGGGTTATTTCTGTTTCAGGTTCTGGGCAGATGGGTGAAAGGAAAAGATTGTGTGAGATTATGTTGAGGCAGGAGGCATGGGGTATACAAAGGTTTGGGTCTTTAATAGAAAGCAAACAAACAAACAAAAAAGAAAAAAACCTAACCATAATACCACAACACTAAAAATTTCCAACTTGTGGGTGTATCCTATCCTGAAGACATGAAAGATCAAATCATATTTTTATACTGCTATGGAAGAAAAGCTCACAGTGCAACAGGTCAACAGCCTGGATGCCAACAGCAAGAGAAAAGGTGGGGTCAACAGCCTGGATCCCAACAGGACAATGAGAGAGAGAGCGCAGAGTTGGGGCCAGACTTCATGCCACATCTCCTGCTATAGTTTTGGCAACAGAAGTTCCTGGATAGCTTTAAGCTGAGCATGACTGGGCCAGTGCACTTTCCATATTGCTGGCTTTAAGAGCAGCAAGACAGCAATGCCATTAAGAGGCTTCTGTGGAAGTGCAAGTAACAGCCAGCAGGGTCTGGGGGAGGGTAACTTGTGGTGGCATATTGTTTATGCTGTAATAAAGCCACTGGAGATCAGAACACAAAGCTAGCTATAGCCATAGAATCTGGGCAGGACTCAGGAGACTGAGACAGATGGATCTCCAGGCCACCCTGATTACATGAGAGTGAATCAGTCTAGAAGAGAAACAAAGCCCACTCCTTTAATCCCAGTACTAGAGAGTATATAAGCAGCTCAGTGCAGTCTCAGAGACCATTCATTCTAGGATTCTGAGGCTTGGTGGAGAGCAGTGAAATCTGGAGGTGCACTCTGAGGTTTAATGGATCACCCCTTTAGTCTGAGCATTGGTAGAGGTGAAAAATCTCTAGTGGCTGGCTGCTTTACTTCTCTGATCTTCAGCTTCAACCAAAATACTTGTCTCTGAGTTTTTATTATCCATGCAATGGTAACTCTGTTCAATATTGTTGGCAGCTTGAATTTATTCTGTCAGCAAATCCTAGCTTCTAGTACACAGAAGCAATCCAATAGTGTGTGGCTTTCTTTTAAATACCCATAGCAGTCTTCCTTTAAGGAGGTTTCCAAACCATTCTTATCAGTTAACATTAACAGTTTCTTTAATTTTTCTGTTTGAGCAAAGAATTAAAATCTCCAACTCAACAGAATAAAGCCTGCCTTTACCATAGATACTCTCGCCACTGAAAGCAGGAATTCATCTGATCACCCTGGGATTTCTCAGACCCCGATAAAGAATTCCAGCCAAAAGTGAAAGGAAGCTGGACAATTTTGCTAATAGTCAATTATTACTGCTGTGTTGTTTATGTTCAAATGTTCAGATGTTCAGGTATAAATCTGAGGACTGTCAAAAATTGAGACTTTCTTGTTTTTCAAAAATATAAAACATTAAAAGTCTTAAAGATATCCTCCCATATTTTATTTGCACCAATTTTTATTGATAAATGAAAGAAAACCAAATATAGACCCTGCTGAAGCACATTGATTGTTTTATTATAATATAATTATTCTACCAGACCAAAGTTTTTGGAGTATAATAGGTCAGATTCTGTTATTCCATCAGATTCTAATCCCTCTGTTTCCAACCTCCACCACTGGGAAGTTTTCTTGAGACTTTAGCTTGGAAACCCAAAGCTTTTGCTGCCTTCACTGTTAACACTAGTTCTTCAGTTGTAATTCTTCCTGTTTTAGTTCAATGGGTAAACTCTAGTCTGAACTGGGCTTGCTGCATGGGTAAGATTTCCAGACTCAGGCAGAGTCTACTGCCTCCTTGAATTTTGTAATGCATTTACCGCCAGTTCATTGTCCTTTGCTTTCCTGACTTCTCTTTTTAGTATTTATGCTTCACCAGTTATAAATCATCTCATTCTGCATGCTGTGTTCATATGCACCTGTTGTTGCTGTTGTTTAATGTGTGATAAGATCTGCCCTAATTAGAATTTATTATGGCCTTTCTCTGCTTGCACATGTAAACTTAATGTTCAGGCTGGGAATGTTCCAGCTTCCTTATCTTTTAGTTTATTTATTCTTCCACTGTCCTTGAGAACCATTTTAAGCCTCTCTTCTGACAGTTAATCTGTAGTAGCTCCCACTCCTTTCTGATCAGGTGACTTTATACCTATTTTACCAAGGAAATAATAGATGTCAAAAGGGATCCTTTTTGAACTGCTTTAATACAAAAGCTAGTGTCTTATTCATTATCTTCCTTTTTTTAAAAAACTCTTTTTGGGTTTTGTAATGTAGTAGTTTTAAGCTTTGCCTCTGTATGACAATGTATAAATAGACTTCTGCCTGGGCTGAAAAAGATGTCAAAGCTGATATTTTCAATATTTATTAATAAGGCTGATACAACAGCCTTTATACAGCACAGTTTTCATAAGTTTTCAAGATACAACTGTACAGTCACAAGACACATTTTTACATAGAGTAAAATTCAAGACAGATTTACAAGCATTTTGTTCTACACAATTCTCATGTATTTTCAGGTCAGTTTATACAATCAATAGCCCAAGAATTCGCATTTGTTCATTAAAATTTTCAGTGTTAGGTAAACAAAAAATAATAAAAAGATTAGCAAATTGCAAGAAAGCATGCAACATGTCGTTAGAAACGAAACACATCTCCAAGTACTACATGGTTTGCTGGAAATAAATTTTATTAGGTTTTAAACTTTTCTTAGACAAGAAACACCTTTTTTAAACAGATGTGTTGTTAAGACATATTAATCAGTATGGAAGCACCTGAGCACATCACTGAACACAGATACAGACACAGTAATGATAATCACAGTCACATGCTGACTTCCAAAGGATGAGGTTAGTTCAACAGCTACTATGTTACCAAACGTCTAGTTATATACAGGGTAACAGATTCCGAAAATGCTCTCAGTCTGTCTATCAGATAAAGAACTTGATTAAATGGTATTTGTTTAATGTGCATTTTAAAATAGCCACATGAGACATACAGAAAACATGGATGTCACATTCGATGAGAATGTAAGTTTCGCTTACTCTTGTGTTAAGCTAAAGGTAAATAGCTATTAAGGGGAAACTCTTGATTATTCATCGAGCTTTCACTTTCATTTCAAACTCTAAAGGAGGGAAAGTCTCTTCTGTCATACATATATTTATAAAGACATATAGTTATAGTTGGCTGTTTGGACTATTTGACATTATAGCAATTAAAATAAGCTTTTAAAAATATTGTTAGTTATGATTTAAATAATAAAGTAAAAAAATACTATAAATATCTTTATGGTATTTTAACTAAATGAAGCACTGATTAAATCATTTCTAATAAATTGGGCACAATATAGTAACAAATAATTTATTTTACTTCACATCACTGCCAACACTATTGTTACTATGGCTACCACCAACATTATAACAGCAGTTCTACAATGAGAATCAATATCAGCTGGTTACCAGCTATAATATTCCCAGGATACAATTATTATAGTGTGTGTGAATCTCCAAATCAGCCTCATAGATACGCAGAGAATGTACATTTAACTATTGTGAATTACTAAAATACAGACAATATTAAGGATGGAGGGTAATTACTATCTCTTCATGTTAAATATTGTTCTTTTAAACAGAAATGATAATCAAATGAGCTCAGAGTCACCAAAAGTTTTCTTAAAATTAAGTAAAATCAGAGAAAATACCAATTTCTTGCTACTAGTGTTATCTGCATCTGTAATGATTCTATGATTCCTTGTCTTTTATAAAAATTCAGTCTGTGCTTTTTCTTCTCCAGTTGAAAGATTCCTTACTACCAATTTTTAAACCAATAAGCAACTTTCATCTTTGACTGCTCAGTGAACTAATAGGGAAAACGAAATGCTTCTCAAGGTGTAAATACTATAATACTAAGAACCTAGTGATTACAGATTATAAACTTTGTTACTGTTAAGATAGAAAAGCTAATTTTAATAACAGAACATAAAATAAAAAATGGAAAATCATATGTTGTGTTATTTACAAAAAAGTAAAAAACACTAAGAGCCCTATTTTCAATTAAAAAAGAAATAGTTTCATTGTGAGAAGGGCAGTCGGTGTCCCTCAGAACTATATTCGTATTATAATTGGTGTTGCATAGAGCAATTCCAGTTATAACCTAGGGGCTTGGTCAGCTGCAAACTTGACACACTGGCAGGATATTTTTCTTACTCAAGGGGAATGCTGGTGCATGATAAGAATCTTTGTCACTCATCATCTTGATTGATCTGATTGAGCTAGCCCTATTGCTAGTTCCTTGGAATGGAGGGGTAGCTGAATTAGAGAGGTGTCCATTATTTCAGGCTTACAAGCTACTCTTGATGATCTTGCTCTGGTGGTCTCTCTGGTTGTATTAAGTCATAACTAGAATGGAGTTAGCTACCTGGCGGTGTAACATTTCACAAGACCCTTGTAGTACTAGCAACTGTAGGACAGGGTAAAAGATAAACCAGAGCTGCCTGTGAAGAACAAATAGCAGAGCCTTTGATGTCACAAAATCCTCTTAAACCCCTTTCCTCTCATTTAGGCTTCCTCAAATGAGAGTGTCTGCTGGAAATATCCATGGCAACCATCAACAGATCTAATAGTCTCTAAAAATAAAATGTTAGCAATATTCTATCTTTGAAAATTCACTTCTCCCATGTTCACTTTAAAAGACTGTCAGTGGTAGATGGTATTACGGTGTGAGGGAGAAAAGATGAAAATAGAGGAAAGAGAGAGATGGTATTACAGGACAAAGAAAAGTGAGCTTGTATTTTTTTTAATGAGTATAAGATATACAATTTGGCATATACCAGAAGTGTTTTATTTCTAGGGGTTTCCATCACTTTTACATTTAATACTTTTCTCTATAAGTGGGAAAATTCAACATCCAACCAATATTTTTGAGATAATTTCCTATAATCCCACTAAAACCCTATCCTAAACAAAATGACAATTTCTAGATTCAAATACTCTGCAAAGCAATTTGGTTTATTTTGTGTAGGATGTGGTAATGGGATAAGAGTTATGGACTTCAGTAAATTTTTATGGTAATTTTTATTTAATTGTCTATCATTTTCAGGTTAAATTGAAGTTTATATTTAAATAAAAATGAGCTTTGGAACAATTTACTGTTTTTATCCACGCTGATGCTTATCATTGGTTGGAAGCTGTTTCTCACACATAAAATTTGAGAATTAAAAGGCTACGTGATAATTATCTCCCAGTTTGTATAAAAAGCAATATTTGCAAATGTGCTTTCCTAGTTCTTTATATTTCAGCATCCTGGCACCCTGTAAAAAGGATAGGAAAACACCATTACTTATGGGGAAAGTGAATGAAACATGCATTTGAGAGGTGATATGTGTAAAGTCAGTAGCAAAATCAGGACCAGAAGCCAGGACTTTAGAGCCAGCTCACCGCAATTCCCACAGACTGGTGGTTGATAGGGAGAGAATGCTTCGTTTTAATGATTCACACATTGGTTGTTTGGTTTTACATTGTTAAAATGGATCAAATATATTTTAATTTTAAATATTGACTTTTCTCAACCTTTCCCAACACTAGCTTTCAAATGATGATGTTGTCACCAATAAGAAAGCAGAATAAGAGAAAGGACTTGAGGTTGATATCAGGGTGTTCATTATATCATCACTGAGTTTAGAGAAAAAAACACAGAAAATCAGAAAGTGACAACAGTTTAATCAATGTCATCAGATAAATATGATTTGTTTGCCAGAACAGAAATTTTATGTCTCTGATAATACATTATCCAAGAAAAAGGAAATATGTAGAATGATACATGTAATGGAAGTTCCTCAATGAACAAGCAAACCTCTTTGTAGGATACACCATTTAATCTAGATGCCTTGATGTGTACGGTTGAGAATGCCATGACTTAATGGGACAGTATGTAGATTGTAATGTTTTTCAACCAAGGTACATATTTTGTAGGTCAGCATTCTTCTTTAATATCCAGTCACTAGTTTTTGTTTTATTTCTAGATAAATACAATTTAACTTTAACCTACTATTATCTTCACTCTTCACTATTTTAAATTACACCAAAAACATGTGCTTTTGCCACATAGAATTCAGGCCTACTGTTGTATAGCTCTCTAATGTAGACACAGGGAAAACATGCACAGTTCAGTCTAAAATCCATTGTTCATAACCTTTGCTTAATTTTCTCCATAAACACAGTCACCTTCTAGTTCTGTAGATAATTCATAGATGAATCTTACTCCAGAATCCCAAAGCAGGACGTTTTATGAGAATATAAGACAAGGAGTCTTGAGCTTTTCAAAACCAAAATTTACTACACCAGTCCTTTCTGGCAAGGTTTCTGTGTGTATGAACAAATGCTTTCCCTCTACCTTTGGCTGCCATAAAAACCTTTGTGCCTTTTTCATCAGCTCCAGCTCAGTCTGCTCCAAAACTTCTTCTTAAATAAATAAATAAATAAATAAAATCTCCTTTCACAGTTTCTCTTCACAGCTTTGAGCAATCCAGCATCTCAGGCCTATTTTCATTATTGGTTTTCAACACTTGAACTTTTTGAGTAATTTCATATTCCACAACAATGCAATCTGTGTGCTTCTTGTCTCCTATCCCATGTTTACCCGTGAAAACACAGAGGAGCACAGAGGTATTCAGCTACAGTCTCCATGTGAGGCCAGGGACCTCTGGTTCTGCTTTGGAGCAGACTTATCTTCAATGAGTTTGAGTAGGGCTGACCAAAAGTTTGTGCCAATTAACTATTCTCTTTCTCAGATCCACTTTGTCAAGCCAGATACAGGCTTCTCCGATCAAAGTCTTCTTCATAAACTTCCCTCCATTAGAGAAAAGTAAAATCTAGAAAACAAAGTCAGAGACACATGCATAGTTAAGATACACATATGTACATTTTTTTCAACTTTTCAAGATTTTTACCACCAAAAAGAAAATAACAAAGAAAAGGAGACATGAAGATTCATGCATGTACTTGAAAGAAAGAAAGCTGTTATTAAAATACCTATAAACACAAATTAGCCCAGATAAATATTTATTTTATTCTCCCTAAATTTTATTTTATCCCCAAACCACTTACTATGAAGGATGGGCAAATATGATATGTAGAGAGGAAAGCTGATTCTAGTTAGATATACCGTGTCTAGAGTATTGATTGAGTAGGAAAGTGGCAAGGAACTGAGACTAAATCAATATAACTTGCTGCAGTCAGCAAGAATTGTGCAGTGAGATTTCAGATGATAAAGCATAAGGTTGAATGAATGTGTTCTAATGGAGATAAACCCACTCTCAAGATGCTGGCCTCACCACCTTTTGTATAACAGCTGTTTTTACAGTAAATCTCTTATGTAGCTATAAGCACTCTCTTATAGTGAAAGACTCAGCAGTGTGTAGATTATTGGGAACATTTTCCCATGTACTGGTATATTGGGTCACTTACCCCTGATCTGTGAGACCTCTGGTGAGACAATTAGTCACACAGTCAATAACTTGGTCCCCACAGCCTAATCCCTACTTTTTTCACTGAGATAAATCGAGAAATCAGCTCCCTGCAATTATCTTCCATTTGGCAGGACATTTGGTAGGGTACAGTGGCTTGTGCCAGCTTGTTTGATTCTTAGTCTTTCCTTATTTGGAGTTGGGTGCCTTAAATTCTCTTACAGCTGACTTTGGAGGGTGCTAACTACTGTTAACTCCCTGCTCTGCCCTAAAAAAAGCTGTTAATTCTCTATACCTAACCTCACTTCGGTTTACCGACACAGAATTTTTACCTAGGAATGTAGTATCACACACCTACTTCCCTTCTGCCTTCTTAGAATTAAAGCCTCCTAAATCAGCTTTTTTGCCTCAGTACTGCATGGGTGTCCTTCTAACCACTCCTCCCAGGGGGCTACAAAGATGCTGACTGTGTCACTCCGGATCAGCTCTTAATCTGCTTTTGACCCTGAGAAATTCCATCTCGGAGAACTGTCTTTGTGTGTGGATAAGCTGGAAACTTAGCAGCATAGGAGAACAGTAAAGAAACGGATGCGGAAAAGTATGCAATGGAGAATTCATTTCGCCGGTAGACTTATTTTCTAAATCCTGAGCTTGCTGTAAGCTTTCTATCCGAACCCTGAGAGGTCTGAGAGGCTGGTACCCAAAAGGCCTAGATAATAATGAAAGCTCACTTTGGAGGACTTTGAATGATGCAAGAAAATGATGTTTTACTGAACAGCTTCAATGGAAACCAAACAGCGTTTAGTAAAGATAACACTGGCAGCAGTGTGATGAAATTAAAGCGGTGAGACCACACTGAGAAATCAACTAGGTGAATTACCAAAATGTTGTAAATAACGAAGAGCCAAAAGGCATCAGTGAGAGGGACCATGAGAGCAAAAGAAATCCACCTAGAGCTTCAAAAAAGCAGAGTAGAGAAGTGGATAATTGGATAGAGTGAATGCGCTAAGAGCGTTCAAGGGACTCCTGGGGTGATACTTTTAATTAACGACTGTCCACTATATGTTCATTGTATAAACACTGAATAATTTAATGAACAATAATTTCAGTGTGAATGAAAAAGTAAATCAATCATAGTATATGACACACGTACCTGAAGAGAATGGCCCGCAGGACTTAGGCTGAATCTAAAAGTTTCGTTAAAAGAAGGCTCTCGGTCATGTCTGCATACCCTTGTTTTCTTCTTGATAACCTTCTTTTGAGTAGAGATGTTTATCACATATATTTTCACATATAAATCTGAAAATAAGAAGTAAACTCAGTAAGTGTCCATCAAGCAATCATAGTGTTTAGTGATGCATGATGATATCCTCCTTATACTCTATACAAGCACAGTAAATTGTATACCATTTTCCCAGAAAGCATAATGTGATTATAAGCATACAGTTGTCTTAGAAATTTAAGTTAGTTTTATTGTTGTTTATTAAATGTAGCACTCTAATTTATATACTGGAAATTCTTTCAAGCTGAAGAGTAGGAAATTAATTTCTCTTTTCACATGTTTTCTAATGTATTTCACACACAGGTAAAAATTTAGCTAGAATTTCTTAGAATATGTAAGACATGCTCTTAGTCAACTACTAGATATCTTTCATTGATGATTATCATGAAACTAGATACCTGGTAAATGATCCGGAGACTTAAATTTGTAGGTAATATTTCTGCACTGGAGAATTTCAACTATTAGTTGTTCACCATCTGTTTTCATTTCCTTTTTCAGTGCCAGCTTGATTTCCCCCATTACTTGAGTTTTTGCTAGAAGAATTTAACAAAACAAGATGACAAATAATCAGCATTACTTATTGAATGTTTAGCTTAATTACTTTCTGGATATTTTATCAATAGGTAAGCACCTTATTTATGCTATTGATATAAGCACAGTCCAATCCATTAAGTAGTAAATAGTTTCATGGGACCACATCATTCAGATACTTATAACAAAGCATGCTAGATATGATGGTAGGTTAGTAACCAGGGCTATAAAAGAAATTGTAAATAGATGTATCACTCAGCTGCAGAGTCTTAGGCTTGAAGAGGTAATTGTTGACCTTGTAGGAAGGAAGATAAACATGGCAATTAAAAATTCTAATATAATATATAGGGAATAAAATGTCTTTTAAAATGTAGTATGTTGTATGCCAATAGTTGTGTATCACCAGGCTTGCTCAAGCATACATGGTAGCATCACCAAATCTCATTGTACAGAGTTTCCATTTAATGTTTTCTTTGAAAATATAAACAATAGTGTTACATAATGATAAAATTGCACAAGAAAAAAGTACTAGTGATGTAAACTATATTCATTTTAGTTTCGCTTGGTGTTTTCCCTTTTTTAAATTGAAGAACATTTCATGCCACATCAAATCTGTTATGAATACAGTGTGTGTAAAATGCTGAAGCATGAGTGCAAGCTTCTTTTTAAATTAGAATCTTACATTTTGAATGCTGATAGATATAATCCACATAATCAAGACTCTCCCGATATTTTTAACCATACAAACAATGCCTGAAAACAAATACTTGAGAACACATTGTTGACAGGTGTGCTTAAAATAAAATATAAACTTAGACATTTTAAATAGTCATTCATCTAGGTTCATAGGATTTTTCACTTATTAGGAAAGGATATTTTAATTAGATATTTCCATGGATAAATAAATGACTAGGAAGAAAATTCTGAAGTATATAATGACATGGCTTCAAAGAGAATGTGACATAGGACTTCTTCCTAGAAAAGAGCTAGAGCTGGGAGTAGAATGAGGATTGGCTGAGATGCAAGGGAAAAGGAATTCTTCTGGAGAAAAGGGTCACCATGTTAGTGAATTGGAGTCTCTTGTGGGAAACCCAGGCCTCAGGGACTGCTAGGCACTGTTCACTGGAACCACATTAGCATGTTCATTTACATATTCAGAGCCTGAAGAACTGCTAGGACTGTTCATTGGGACCATATTAGCATGTTCATTTACATATCCAGAGCCTGAAGGACTGCTAGGCACAGTTCACTGGGACCACATTAGCATGTTCATTTACATATTTAGAGCACAGACATCTATTGAAAGCCTTAAATACAGCTGACAGCAATGTGTTCTCAAACATTGGTTTTCAGAATAGATATTTGTACATTAAAAATTGGAAGGGCCTTGTTTATATGGATTGAATCTATCAACATTAGACTTTTAAAATTCTAATATAAAAATGAAATATAAACTTGGACATTTTAAATAATTCATCCAGCATGAATGAAAACACCATATTTATAAGTAAACAAGGAATATAGTTTTATTCACTTTTCAAATTTGGAAATGCTTAGCTAGACAACAAATGTAACCTCATATATTTACATTAAATCCACTGTGACATGCTATTTTCACAGAAGTGTATACAATTCATTCAGGATTGGAAATAGGAAATATATTTTGCCATCCATTTTGTACAATTGTCAATAATCTTGGTACTGTATTAAGACTTAACTAGATGTAGTTCCTTGAAGGTTATGGCAAAGTAAGATCAGAGGAAAATGAACACTCCTAAAATTCCAATTTTATATAAAATAATAATCAGAAAACTATGATATTATTTTAATAATGGTATCACCAAGAAGGTTAAAAAGTGATTAAATTTCTAATCCCAAAAGCTAGGGGAAAAAAAGCAAAAACAAAACAAACAAACAAACAAAACTAGAAAGTTCCAGGAAAGAAATAATAGATTATAAATAAAAATTTGTTAGGCAAAGAATTAAACACATTAATAGATAACATTACCACATCAAAATTTGGGAACTTTGAAAAGTAATAGTACTATAGAAAGACAAAAGTGAATGAGTCTATGGCTCTTGGGCCTTAAGTATGACATTTTAATGTTCTGTGCTATAAATATTTCAGTGTCATTAGTACATTCTAATACTGTTTGGCTTATATTTTGTTCATAGTTTATTGCAGAAAAGAAACCATAAATCTCATCCAATATATTTATTTGAACTTGAGTGAGCCAGAATTCAGTTTTGGTTAGTTAACTTATTTCAGAAACATATCCCCCAAAATAGTTCAGCCTGACCTAGAACTTGCGACCCTTTTTTCTCTGAAGCATTGTAATTTCAAGGACATCATGCCTGGTATGTCCTTTTGACATTTAAAATGAAAATGAATTTGCCACCAAGTCTGATGATTTGTGTTCAGTCTCCAGAAACAATGGGGTAGACTAAGTGATTTCCCACAAGTTGTCTTCTGACCTCTCTCCACACACAGTGGCATATCCCCAATTCAGTAAGTGAATGTGTATAAAAGAAGGTGCCTAGTCTTCTTTATTCTTGTTTTATCTAGTCACACTGAACCAGCAGAACTTATCGATGTCATTTGACCCTTTGGTCAACATCTGATATTTCCCCAAATATCCCTCATCTGGCTTCTAGAAACAACCATTCTAATATGCTGAGTTCATTTGACATCCCTGGGAGGCTTGCTCTTTTCTGAAGGGTAAAGGGAGGAGGAGTAGATCTATGGAAGAGGAGAGAGGAGGGACTAGGAGGACTAGAGGGAGAACAATCTGCAGCCAGGATGTATTGAAAAGGAACAAAATACTATCAAAACTTTTTAAAAGAATGAAAAACCTGGTCCATCTGATCTCTTAAATGGCCTTTTTCAGGAAAGAAAAAAAATACAAGGTAAAAATGAAGAAAAAAAAAAAAAAAGGATGTTTAGAATAGTAACCTTTAACATCAGAAAAATTAAATTTAAAAAAGTACTTAGTAAAGTACTAAGTATTAGCAACCAGCAAGAAAAAATGATAGTTTTCTATCAAAGAACTAAAACCAGTTATTTAGAGATAGAAAAAAAGATCCCAGTAAAAGCCAGTTGTGCAGTGACCCTGACCATGAGATGCATTGTAGACATTTACAAGGAAAAGAGAGAGTTGGACAACACTAGAATTGCAGACATCAGCTCTGAGTGGATGAGCAGTGAGCTCATACCCAGCCCTAGAAAATCTTGCTTAAAACCTTGAACTGGCAGCCTTAGTGCATCACCATGGGGTTCACTGAGTCTTAGCAGTCTTAGCAGCCAAAAGAAACAGCCATAGTACCCAGCTGAAGCTCCAAGGTCAAGTCCAAGGAATTCATAGAGTGTACAGTATCGATTCAGAGTAAGGAGACAATCCTGTGATTGCTGGATTGAACACTTGGACTGCATCTCAAAAGAGGAAATGAACCCAAACCCAAATAGGTAGGTAAACTGATTATCAAGTGACTGGATTCCTGTATACAAAGCAATAGAAAGACAAACAGGTGTCCTCCATTTATCCAACTGTTCCTCAGATGAAGGGAGGAGAATTCTGGTTTTTTTTTTTTTTTTTTTTTTTTTTGTTCATTTGTTTTATAATCAGTATGTGTGTGTTTGTGTGTGAACACTACAAAATATTGAGCTTTATTATGACATTTTCCACACATGCATAAATGTAAGTGTATAACATTCACCTCCGAAGATGCTCTGTTTTTACCCCATGTCCCATTCCTGACTCCCTCCCCTGTAAAGTCAATTCTCACAGAAAAATAAGTAATGGAAGAAGTCACTCACTATTTGGAGCCAACAGAAGTGGACTTAAGTGATTGATAGCATTAAAGCTACTGAAGCATTTTCTTTCAGGGAAATACATGTTTATAGGTCACATCCCCTTTTCTAGGCCCACACTCCAATCACCAATTATCCATTGCCTCCTACCTTCTCACTTGGGAGAAAGGTAGATGAAAAACTTGTTAATTTAAGTTCCCAAGTCATTGCACTGTCTGCTTCTTTTTGGAAAGTTTAACTTCACTAGCATCCTTTACCGTGTGATGTTTGGGAAGTGATAGGTTTCACTCTGTTCAAAGATTTTTGCAGCATGTTCTTTAATATTGCTAACTGAAGGACATGTTTACTGAAGTCATCTTAAAGCACTCTTCTGAGTGATTTTGTCTTCTGAAGTCAACTTTTATGTGAAGATGAAAAGAAATCTGTGTCTGCTGCCTTCACAAGGTGGGCAATGGCTCCAGATCTGGGTAAAACTTTGAGTCCCAGGACACCACATACATAGAGGACGTGTGATGATATTTTGGCAAGTAGAAAAAATTTCAAGCAGTGTCTGTGTCTTGATATCCTGAAACCCGTGCTTTGTTTATATTAAAATAACAACATTTTAAAGCTAGGAAAAAAATGTTGAATATTTACTGTACAATGAAATGGTAAGTATTGGAGGCAATGGGTCTGATTAGTCTGATTTGAATGTGACAGAATATGCATAAGATTTGGATCATTATATGGTAGCCTACAAATATGTATAATTGTAATGTGTCAATTTACAAAATCAATATAAGTAATGTTCCTCAAGAAAAGAAAATTCCTCTGCAATGTAGCACAAACCTAGAACTTAGAAAGAAAGAGAATAAAGCAGACATTGTGGCACATGCCTATAATCCCTGCATTTAGGAGGTACAGACAAGAGGTAGGCTCTAGAGTTCAAAGCCAGCCTCAGCTACACAGTGAGTTCAAGCCAACCTGTACACATGAGGCTTTATCAGAAAGAAAAAAAAGGGGGGTATAGAGGTAGAAAGATATAAAGTGTATATTTCAAAATAGAATGACCAAATAATATTTGAAGTGAAAACGAAAAATGAAAGTTGTGCAGATCACTGCACTTTTAAAATACTAATGGGTAAGAAATATCTGGAAACAAGGAGGACCCTAACAGATTCATACAAGGTCCCCCACAGAAGGGGAAAGGGACAAGATCTGAGCATATTTGGAGGGGCGGGGCACTGAGTGGAGAGGGAGTTAGGAGAAAGAGAAGAGGAGAAGAAGAGGGGAGAGGAGAATATAAGGGACCAGGAGGATTGAGTTGGGGAACAAATAGAGGAGAGCAAGAAAAGAGATATCATAATAGAGGCAGCCATTATAGAGAAAACTTTTGAAGAGAAAACTGACTCTAGAGACATGTCCAGAGACCTACAAGGTTGACCCCAACTAACAATCTAAGCAGTAGTGAATAGGCAACCTTAAATGCCCTTCCCTGATAATGAGATTGATGATTACCTTATATGCCATCCTAGAGCCTTCATCCAGTAGCTGATGTAAAGAGAAGCAGACATCCACAGTTAAACACTGAGCTGAACTCCTGGAATCCAGTTATGGAGGGGGAGTAGTGATAAGCAAAGGGGTCAAGACCAGGCTATAGAAATCAACAGAGACAGCTGACCTGAACAAGGGGGAGCTCACAGATCCCAGACTGAAAGCTGAGAAACCAGCATTGAACAGACTCAGACCCTCTGAACATGGATCTCAGAAGGCCTGGGCAGTCTAAGTGGAACCAGGATGCATCCCTGGTGCGCGAAAGGACTTTGAGAACAAATTCCCCATGGAGGGATACTCCCTTAACCTATAAACAGGATGGATGGCCTAGCTCCCTAATCCAAATGATTTGACAGATTTTGATGATTCCCTCCTGGAAGGCCTCACCCTACCTCTTGGGAGTGAGTGAGGAATGGGATGGGAGGAGATTTGGGGGGCATGGGATGATGGGAGGGTGAGGGAACTGGGATCAATATGTAAAAATAAGGAAAAATAACAATAAAAAAGAAATAAAAAGAAATATCTGGAAACAAAACTAAATAAGATTAAAGAATATTCCAGATAGAAAAAAAAATGTATTATGGTAATACCACATAAAGTATATGTGGTGGATTGATAACAGTGGCCCAGTAGCTTCATAGATTTCAATATTTGGTCACCAGGGAGTGGCATTAGAAGGCCTTGTTAGGGTAGATAGGTTGGCCTTGTGGAGTTAATATGTCACTAGGTTTTGAGGTTTCAAATACTCAAGCCAGGTCTAGTGTCTTTCTTTCTTCCTGCTGCCTGCTGACCCGAATGTAGAGAACTCTGAGCTACTTTTCCAGTGCCATGTCTGCCCATGTGCTGCCTGCCACACTCAACATCTTTAGGACAATGGAGTAAACCTCTGAAATTGTAAGCAAACCCCAAATAAATATTTTCTTTACATAAGAGTTGCCATAATCATTCATGGTGTCATGGTGACTTTTCACATCCAAAGAACACTAATATCCCATTATCGATGAGCTTATATGTTGATAGAGCTCATTAACAGAAAAAATACAGTTAAAGAATGGACAGGAAAAGCTTAGATACTGTGAAAGAATGCATTACTGTATATAAGAAAGGAAGCCATTGTGAAATAATTAAGACCATGAATATTTAATAGTTAAAAGTGCCCTTAAGAGAGTAACTCAAGGAGAAGAGTGAAAGAAGGAGGGAGGGAGGGAAGGGAGGAAATTAAAGGATTAAATACAGGCAACCAGTTATATAATGTGAGAAGGCTGGATAGAAAACAGGTTTCCTCATGCTTTAAAGACAATAGCAGAATTTAAATTTGAAATATAGTATTAAAGTCATACATAGTTAATCTCATTACTTAATTTAGTTTTTAACCTCTGAAACTTTGAAAATATTAATGTATAAAGTATTATTGAAATTAATTCATTCTTTTTAAAAATTCATATATTCTTTTCATTTAAATTAATGTTTTATAGTTAATGAATAATTTAATTTGATTTTAGCAAAACTGGGTCCTATTATCTCTTTAGCTAGATAACATGTTTCAATGTTTCAAGCAGTGTAATTGTCAAATTATCTCAACAGCTTTTTTTTTAATCACTTCCTGATGTGTTCTTCTCCTTAAAATATGCAGCGATCTTCCCACTTCTTCCCTCAAAAGAAGTTACACACATATTTGAAAAATGTGTGTTTATCATATCTACACACCCAGATTTGTTTAGATGCTGAAATGTCTAACATATTTTAGCGAACTATAAACCACTAAAATTAACAATCACTATCTCACACCAAAAAGAAAATACAGTAGGAGTCATCACCATTTCATAGAAAATGATGATTTGTGTATTGTGTGGATTTTCAGAAACTGGAAAAAGTGTGCAATGGCTTAACCAGAGCATTAATACAGATCTTTTGGTTTTAAGTCTAGGGCCCTGACTTTCACACCTTGCACTTGTAAGATTGTCACAACATTGTCTCATTTATAGGCATCTTCACTTCAAAGTGATTTTATCAGAATATTAGAATGAAAGGGGTTCAGAAGTAATTTTGTGGCTTACTCTAGCCATGTATTAGACCTCATAAAACAGAGAAGATTCAACCAGAGAGCTTTTACATGGCTTAAACTATGGAAATGTCCTCTTGAAGTTATTGTCCACATGTACAAACTGGGACAGAGGTGTTGGGTACAGACTAAATAACAAGAAGATAGAAGAGCCAGGCATGGTGGCACACACCTTTAATACCAGTCCTGGGGAGGAAGAGGCAGGTAGAGACCTATGTACAAGGCCAACCCAATCTCCACAGTGAATTCCAGAACTGTTTCCAAAAATACAAAAGAAACATCTCTGAGACATCTCTGTGAAAATGCCTATTAAATATGCAGAGTTATTCAGTGAAGTGCATAGTGACTGAGAAAGTGTTTATCTTTAAATTTTTTTTTTTGATTATCTATAATTACATGCATGAACATGTCTGTGTTTCGCATGTGAGTACAGTTGTCCCCAGAGTTCAGAAGAGGGAGGAGGTGCCTGGAGCTGGAGTTATAGGCTATCGTGAAGCCCATGAGTTAGGTGCTGGAAACCAAATTTGGGTCCTCACATTTAAGTCCCTGACAAAATGTTCCTTTGAAATTACACTTCTGGAATCTCTAAATCTCCAATGCTCAACTAAACTTCACGTCTTTGGTTTTGCTTTAGCAACCTCAGCAACTTCCAGTGAAAGATCATTTTAGGCAAAGTCTTTGGGAGTATTTTAGTCAAAAGGAAGTGACTAATGTGGAAAAAAAATTAAGGAAAAAGTATAACATTTTTTTTTTTTTTTAAAGGGAAAGACCATAAAATGGCTGCTCTTTCAGAGGTTCTGAATTCAATTCTCACCAACCACATGATGGCCCACAACCATCTGTAATGAGATCTGGTGTCCTCCTCTGGCCTTCAGGTGTTCATGCAGGCAGAACACTGAATATAGATATGGTTTGAGCCTGATATGGTGACAGGTACAGGTGATAGCTGAACATAGAAAATGGAGGGGACAGATGGAGGAGTTAGAGTCATCCCTCATGTATGCAGAAAATTAGAAGCCATCCTATTCTTCAGGAGACATTGTCTCAGGAAGCAGAACCAGAGGCCTCTCTGTCGTGTCAGTAATCACATGTGATATAAAAGTATGTGATACTATTCTTCATATATTCATATTTCATATTTATAATATCATTAAGCTTTTAAGTTTTCATTTTTCTTTCTTTTTCTTTTCTTTTCTTTCTTTCTTTTTTTCTTTCTTTCTTTCTTTTTTTTTTTTTTTTTTTTTGAAAGTGTTTCTTTGTGGCTTTGGAGGCTGTCCTGGAACTAGCTCTTATAGACCAGGCTGTTCTCAAACTGACAGAGATCTACCTGCCTCTGCCTTCTGAGTGGTGTGATTAAAGGCATGGACCATCATTGAGTATTCTTAAGATGCATAGTTCATAATTCTGTGCCTAATAAACATTTTTTTTCTAAATAATATTGTATATTCCCTAAGCCCTATCATTATGAAAGTTTTTGCTCATGTTTCCATATTTGTCAGTATTGATTTCCCCTCATATATTATTGCATTTACTTTCACTGTTTCCTCTGTATCAATTATGTGTGTGTGTGTGTGTGCGCGCGATTTTTTGTATTGTAAATGACATTATTATCCAAATAAAATGTTGGCACTATTTCTGGAAAGAAATTTAACAAGCTTTCATTATTTACAATTCTCAACATTCACTACCTTAAAAAATTATATACATATATATATATTATACTATACTATATCATATTATATATTTGTGACTTGAAACAGGATAGCCGAGGCCAACCTTGAACTCCTTCTTCTGCGTATTCCTCTCTGTTTCTGGGATTACAAGTGTGTGTTACTAAGTAAAACTGGCACAAATTTTACTTTTTACTGACAAAAATAATTTTCTGTGATTGTGGGGTGATGTGTTGTGCTTTGATATGTGGAATGAAGTACAGCACCTCACACATGAGTGTTTACTTCCCTGTCCTATTGAGGCAATGGAATAACTGGTCTATGATCCACCAATAGCTCACATCCAGGAAACCCATGTCCACCATTAGATTGTTTGCTCATTTACTCAGAATACAGAAATAAGGAAAATGTGTATTCATTTGGTGATACTTTAAATTGAAACACTTTTCATTCTAAGAGAAGTCCTTTCCTACCTCACTAAGCCAGTCGGAGAGTAAGTAAGCTTACCAACTGGCTCTGCGAGCCCTACTTCCTCTGTTATTTCTAGCCAGGTGTGTCCTGCAATCCTGCATGCTACAACAATTCCACTTGCCAGGACAAAATTGCAATTAAAAACTTATAGACTATGGAGGTCAACATTTATCTATAGTAATCACTTACCGTTTCTTTACACTGTCTCCTTCCCACGCAAGAAATGCCACTAGATTTTAAACCAGGTGTGGGAACCTTACCTGTATTGAATTTCACGACTTTGTTTTACTACTTTTCAGAATACTATGTTAAAGCCACTGTTAAGTTTTCAAATTTAATTCTTAGAGATTTAATTTGTAAAAACTGCCTTACCTATATAAGACAATTTATATATATAGGACAAAATACAAGAAATGAAATGTTTTTGAAGACTTATCCTAGTTTGTTTCTGTTTGTTAGTTTTAAAAGGGAAGCAGAGTGAAATTAACTGATTTAATTCATGGGGCTACTTCTTGATAAGACAGCTTGATTATACAGCAAAAACAGCAAAAAAGGAACTTTCTATCTTTATAACTAAGGGATGACAGCTGCCCCCAGCGCTTCCTACTAATAAATATCACAAAAAATGAGTAAATTATTTAAAAATATCTTTCCTTATATTCACTTATATTATTAGTGCTTATTATAACATTCTTAAACATACATAATTTTATACCATTCATCACCTGTTATGCTTGAAATTTACAAAGGCTTCTCAAGAGATATTGAGGTGCAAATTATTTATTAGAGAACAGGCTCAGTGGCTAGAGCTGACTGCTGCAAAGCCTGAAGACCCGAGTATGAGTTTGATTCCAGTAACTCACATAGTTAAAACGAGAAAAAAACACTTGAAAGTTGTTCTTTGACCCCTAAACATGTGTACTGTTTTAGGTATGGGTCCCCCTCTCACATGTATTCAAACAATAAATAAAAATGTGTAAAACAAAAAAAAAGTTTTGGCTATTGACCAATGATTACTCCACTGATGCTTGAATTAGAGAATTCTTAAGATAGAATTTGTAAATTGCTAAAATACATGACACAACAAATTTCTTAGAATGTAACCACTGGATTTAATTTCGAGAACAAAATATCTTCATTCCCACACTATAATAAGGGATTAAATCTATTATTTCACAGTTTACATTCCTAGGTACATAAATGAAATGTTACCAGCAATGATGAAATCATTAAATAACACATGTAAATTCCTGTCTTATTATTTGTAGTAATACCTTAATATCTGTATAGATGTTGATAATCTTGTTTTTAAAAAGTGGACAGTGTGTATGTTAGGCTAACCAAATTTCAGAAGTCATAAAGTAGATTATGTATTTCTAATAAATCTCCCTAGATTTTGTTTGTTAATTTGTGATAATAGTTTGTGTAATAGTAATTCTTGTCCTGCATGTTCTCTTCAATAATCATATATTAGATGAGGAATTTTGGATTTAGGGATAATATTAGCACATATATGTGAATTGGGAGCTCAAGCCTTGTAGGACTGTTAGCCCAGAAATGTTAGGAACAGAGAACTCATGAACTAAATTGCAGCAATTTCTTTGCCAGAATTAATTTATTTTCATAAATTATCCCTTTATTTCAACTGCAATGCATTGGATAGTGTCTCAGCAACAATACTCTTGCTGTTTGCACTGCACTGCGTTTGTTCATTAGTCCACAGCCTTTACAGTGTAAAGACTATTTATACTTTATCCTGTCCTTTTATGGCACAGAGAAAACACCTATATTAGATTAGTTGTTTAACCTCTTTACTTTTTATTGGAGACTCAAAAAGTAATTATTATTTCCACCTTGGTCAAAAGAAATTGATTTAGCTTTCTAATCCAAAATTAAGCTGGGCTAATTAAAAATCTGAGCTTTTTTCTCTAAACTATGTTGAGGCCACAAGTGAAAGTTATATTGGAACTCTTTCCAAGCCTATGGAAGAACTAGTCATTGTTTTAGTATCTTTGTTTTGTTTGTTTTGTTTTCATAGGTGTGTATGTTTAATAGCCATCAGTATTCAAGCTATGAAGTGGCTCCTAAGACATTTTCTTGTTTTAAGGCTGAGTGAGAGCTGAGAAACCAGGTATTTTGTTATATTTTCACTATTTTTTTCCCAAGAGAGAGGAGTTGTGTAAACTGTAATTGGGGCTTGTATTTATAATAACCCAGAATCAAGAAGATAAAGACATCATACAATAAGCAAGTATTATTCTGGCCTGCTCAGATGTAAGAGTTTTGGGAAAGTAGGACAAGCCTGCACATTCTCTCTGCATTCTGTACTAAGAAGCCTTTCTTACCAAGATAAAGCCCGAAAGAACATAATTTAGGGACGAAAAGCAGGCTTTGCTGATTGATTTCCTCCCATGTTTTTGATGGTTATTAAGATACCCTATTGACACATGCTTCTTAGCATTCATTTTATCATGACTAGAAATAACCAAGACCTCTTTGCAAAAAGAAACATTTAATTGGAAATCTGCTATTGTCTTGTATGAGACAATAAAAACCAGATAATTTTCAAAAGAGAAATTGAAAACCTAAATGTGCATAACTTTTTAAATGTTTAAAAGTTTGAAATAGTTCCTCAAAGCCTGGAAAAAAAAAAAAAAAAAAAACAAACAAACAAAAACAAAACAAAACAAAACAAAAAAAAAAAAAACAATGTCTCAGAAAGAAAGCTGGTGGGTAGGAGATCTGTGAGGAAATCTGTGAGGTACAGCTGGTAAGAAGCAAGGTATGGTAGAATGAGGAGCAGGGTTCCAAGAATAGGAGGGAAGGTCAATACAAAAGCTGAGGGAAAGAGAGGGCCAAATAATACTAATGTTGTTGGATAAAGCTCCAAGGAATCTTATAAAATTACACATTATGTATGCATATACATCTGAGACAATGTAACAATTCTTTTGAAAGCTAACATTAAGAATAAAACTTATGGTGTTTCCCTGGGAGAACTAGCTATGGGTCAGGAACAAATGGTTTCAGAAGAAAAACTTAGGGAAATTTTAGACAAATTATGACTAAATCATTAGGTTTTTGGGTTTTGCCTCAGAAATATAAAACTATTATGAAAATGGGAAAGATTCTTGATTACAAAGTTAATAACAAGCCTTGGTATACTCCTGAAGTGAAGGCAAAGTAAAAAAATTATTCATAGATAATCAAATTCAAAACATTAAAGTTAGGTTAATTATTTCCTATCATAATTTAAATGGATTTCTGTCACTCCACTCCCATACAGTAATTCCAAGGTAACCTGGGCACAGGTTTATTCTCCACTGTGTGGCCTATGGAACAATTCTAATATAGCTATATTTATATTTTGTTTTTGTATCAACAAATTACAGCGATTAGTCCAGCTCATGTGGAGTCCTCATCAACTTTTGAGATAACAAACAGATTCTTACCATCCCCTACTTCTTTTGTATCGGGACAGAGCTTTTGATCTATTATCATTAGTTTGTAATCCTGGCAGTTATGCTTATTTCGATTCTTGTCCTTCCAGTCATCATTTTACAAACAAACAAACAAAAAAGAAAGGGTGAAATGGCACAGCCATATCTGATTGGAACAGCAAAATCTTAAGGTCAGCACAGCTGTTTGACAAAGACCCAACAAAGAGGAACCATATGATGACCTTTGGTTTTCATCTCCACCTGTGGCATACTTGGGAGACTTAATATTTGTACAATTTGGGGATATTGGATTGATGAAAAATTTCTTATGAATCATTTTCTCCCAGGTGTGCTGCTTCTAAGTTTCCCCAAGAAAGTTTTGAACAAACTACTACTGAAAGTGTAGAGGGTGGACCCTCACGCCTTGACTCAGGAAAGGCTGGCCCCCCAAATCACTCACGAGAACCAGCCTTGATGTAAAAGCATGAGGTCTTTTTATTCCAAGTGCACTGGGGTCCACAGTCATGTGCCTTGCAGGGGCAGAGGACTAAGGCCCACTAGGGCAGAATTGAGATAGCTTTTAGAGGATTACAACAAAGCCCGCACATCTTAAACCAACTATCTCATAGCATCCAGAGCCGGCGTGGTGTGAACCAATCAATTTAAACCATCCAAGCCTGTGCTTTGTAGACAAATCAGTTTCTTATAGGCCCGGAGGTTTGCATTCCCGTGGGTTCCTGGGTGGAGTGACAAAGCTCACATACCCACAAGTCCTGTCGTAAACAGCAAAGAATGTGACCTTTCGCCTATTTACTGGCTGGGGGCAGGGTCTGGAATTTAAGGTTTAAACTTCTAGCTTCCTTGGGTCATTAGAGAGTTAGGCTGTATTTTTCCATCCTTACACTACCTTCCTCCTGCTTTTTAGGAAGATATCCTTATCTACTTGAAGATCTTCCTTACACCTTGGAGGTTGTGACACACATAAGGAAGCCAGAGGTCTTTATGAGTCTGTGAGACACTCTTGAAACATCTTTCCTTGTACTTAGGCAGGATTAAGATATTTAAAGCAATGCAAACTCAAAAAATGTCAACAAGAATAAGTGGGCTAGAGGAGTTGGCCACAGTTCAGATTGCAAGCCTCTTCCTACTATATACCCAGGCAATCACATGACATATACAGCAACAAAGTTAGATTAGCTGAAGTTACCTCTGTCCTACACAGACTTACACTAACGACTGGCAAAGCATGAAGTAGAAAGATGATAAAGATATTCTATAAAGATATAAAATATAAACATAGTATTATGTCACAATTTGAATAACTACAGCAGCTTTGGCCTGAGGGTATTTCTTCTTCATTACTCTGACCATTAAGAGTTAATAATATACTGTTTGGGACATGGCAATATATCTAGGATAGCTTGAAGACTGTTTTGGTCTAGTGTCACACCCCAAAAGCTACCAGACTGAGAACAGGCTGTCATATGTAGGAATTAAGACCTTGGCTAAGAATTCACTTCCCCCTGCTGCCCTCAGGAAAAGAAAAACAAGCTTACTAAGGCAAGGTGTGCCTTTGTTCTCTGCAACCTTGGGTTGGGCCCCCTACAAGTGCCCTAACCAGTCCTTGGAACCTGAGATGACTTACAGCCCCCCTCCTCTTCCCCCTCCTCCATCTGGTGCCAGGGTATATAAGCCAGCCCCTGGAGTAAAATAAGAGAGATAAGAAAGAGCCTTCTTAATATCAAGCAGGAGTCCTGTGTTATTAATCTCAACACCCTCCATGGAATTTCGGCCCCTGCTGTGCAGGCATGGCAATTGGAGGTTCTAGAGGAACAGGAAACTGCAGTATTTTTAAAATCCATTCAATAGGTTAATAAAAGTGAGGAAGATGAGCTGGGTGCCTGTGCAGATCAGAGGAAGACCATATCTTCAGGGAAAGACAGGGCCTTTTGTAAGGACCTTGGAGTGTGGTCCAAGGAGAGGTGCCCTCCTGAAAGCCGCCAACATAGCTGTCTCAGAGCTGCACCAGGGCTTGGGGAAACAAAGGTGCGGCCCCACTTATGCACTAGGTCAGCAGGACCTGTGGGTGCCAAGAACTCAGAGTTGCTACAATGGTGATTGATTGCTTTTCAAACAGCTGCAGTCACAGATGAGCTGCTGTGGGCCAGCCCAGGCCTAGAGAGCAAAGTCAGGACAGGACCTAGATGCCTGCTGCTTTAGGAGCTGCTGCCATGGCAGCTAACATCCAGCCAAGAGTATGGAATAATTAATGCAGCTTGTCAGAAAGTGTTTTAAGGCCTCAGAGAGAGAGTGAGAGAGAGAGAGAGAGAGAGAGAGAGAGAGAGAGAGAGAGAGAGTGACATATATTGGAATTTGTTCAGACTTTGGATTTTCATAATTCAAGGTTTAGCTACAACAGCTGCATTACAAGAGATTTCAATTAAAGATGCTCTATTTCAACAACCTAATCTTGGTCTAAAGAAAAGGAGAGGTGAAAAATGTATGTATGTTCTGTATACATGGTGTAGCCACACACATGTGAATATCTGAAGTGTGATTGTGAATGTGTGAGTCCCAACAATAGGTACTACTTGAATTTCATGGGACATAGTTAAAAGAGAGAGAGAGAGAGGAAGAGAGAGAGAGAGAGAGAGAGAGAGAGAGAGAGAGAGAGAGAGAGATCAAGTCACTGTCTGTCTTAATTAAAAGGGTTGGAGATCTGCATCTATCTCCCATGGCTGTCTTGAAGAGTGAAACAGCAGGAAATGGTCAAAGCCAGAATGGCCTGAAAGCCAGAGAACTCTGTATGGATGGTTCAGAAGAGTTTAGCAGAGGAAAGAATACAGAAATCTTCCTAAATTTTGGTGGTTAAAAAAGAAATTGAAGGAATGGAGGTTAATATAAGGTTTGAGAAAACCTATTGAGAAAAAGCCTCAGGAACTGCATTCCTGTTAGGCCCCACCTAAAAAGGTGTCAGTGAAGATGCAAACGAGACCACTTTAGCTATTGAAGAAAAAGCCTCAGGAAATTGCAGCCCTGTTAGGCCCCCACCTAGAAAGGTGTCAGTGAAGATGCAAATGAGACCATGTCATATAATGAAAGCTTTACAGGTCAGAGTAGAAAAAGTTTTCAAAAGTATTTGGGACTTATGCTATATCCTAAAGAAATTAGGCCTCAAAAATTAAAAATTAGAAAAGATAGCTTATGATCATTAAATTATTTTCAAAAGTTATTAGGAAATATTCCAATGGTTATACCTTTTTTTAAAAGCACCTACTGGTGATTTGAAACCTTTAAGCGATATCCTAAAAGGAGATAGTAATCCCAGTTCACCTAGAGAGCTAACTGAGTAGACACGTTCTCTTACAATTGGAGAATGCAATCCAGCATCAGCAGATATGCTCTATTGACTATGCAAAACCATGGGAGGCTTAAATGCTTCCCACACAGCATAGTCTGACTTCTTCTGTCTTATGACAAGGGGGAATAATTGTTATGGTTGCATTTACCTGTTTATCCAGCCAAAGTGTTAAATACTTACTTTGAAGCAGTAGTTTATGTGGTACAAAAATGCCATATGGGGTCTAGGAGATATTTTGGCAGGGAACCAAATGCAATACATGTTCTCTATACCAAACAGCAAGTTAATTGGTTATTTCAAAACAGTGATTCATGGACAATTGCTTTTACTCAGTTTTTTGGGGAAAAATTGATAACCAGCTTCCAGCTCATAGACAGTTGCAAATTACATTAATGCATCCTTTTGTATTCCCTAAAATTTTAAGGAATAATCCTGTTAAAAATGCTATGTCAGTTTTTATTGTTGGTTTTTCTAATGGAAAAGCAGCTTATGTTATTGATGGAAAAGAATATGTAGTAAAGACAGATCTGGCTTCAGCTCAGATAGCTGAATTACGAGCTATTGCAATAGTTCTTCAGCTTCTAATGAATGATTCATTTAACTCATATACTGATAGTTACTATGTTTTCAGAGCTCTTCAAGTTATAGAGACAGTTCCATACATTGGAACTGGTAATAATCTGGTCAAATTACTGTTTGAGCAAATTAAAAGTGCCATTCATCAAAGAAAGGCACCGTGCTTTGAGGGTCATATAAGAGCTCATTCAAACCTTCCCGGCCCACTGGCTGAAGGTAATGAGTCAGCTGATAGACTGACAAAAATGAGCAACTTATCTCAGGTAGAATGAGCTCAGAAGTCACAGAGCTTTTATCATCAAAATAGTAATAGTCTAAGAAAACAGTTCGGTTTAACTAGAGAGACGCGGAGGGCCATTCAGGTTACTTCCAGCCCTATATCGCCACTAATTTGTGGGGATGGGATCTCTTGCAAGAGATGGGAGTTGTCCTTACTACTCAAACCCTTGCCTAAGGCACTCCACCAAGACACAAAGCTCTCTGGATGATGTGTAAAATGGAATGGGAAAAAGGACGAGGGCTAAGTAAGGTGGAGCAAGGAGAAGTTCACTCTGTGGCCACTCTCCCATTAGACACCCGGGCTCCAGGCAATAGAAAAGGATTTGGCCATTTTTAATGAGGGTCACAGTAGCGCTGCCAGCCCCCATTCCCATTATGTGGATTTCTGATGATCCAATGTGGGTGGAACAATGGCTCTTAACTGCAGAAAAATTTCTGGCGGCTTTCCAGCTAGTTCAAGAACAATTGGAGGCAGGATATGTGATCCCCTCCACCTCTCCCTGAAATGCAGAATGCCCTGAATGCTCATATTTAGTTTGGACTTCTTAACTTAAACCAGCAAACTTCAGGAACAAGTTGGGGTTTTGTGGTTGGTATAGCAGGCTTCCTGCTCACACTTTGTCATTCCTTGTTTAAAGTGCAAATGTCTCTGTAGGGGTCAACTGCCTTAATGCATACTTGGTGGGCTTTGTCTTTGGTAAACTTTACCAATGTTTTGGCTCACCAGACAGTAGAGGTCAATAAGACCTGAATTACTCCTATTTCAGCAGAGGGCTAGTGGAATAATTATTTACTATATTCTAAATCTTATCTACAGGTAAGCATCGCTATCTCCCCTTATCAAAGAGTCTTATCTTTACAGTAAATGGAGACCATCACAGAAAATTACACTAGACATGATAATTAACAGGTCATTGGGAACCCATGGATATACATGTCCTAATGGATACAGCTACTACATAGTTCATGCCTCTATGGTTCATGGGAAATCACAAAAGAGGGTAGAAAGTTCTAACAACCAGTAACTAGTGAAGCTTTGCAACAGTTGGTGTGTAGAAGTTTACCCCAGTGTTAAAGCCTTCCATCTTAGAGGGAAACTTGTTAAGACATAAAATATAAAAGAAAAGTAAAGCAGCAGGAGATTTTTAGGGCAAGATGTTTACAAGGATATAAAACAACAGAATGTTCTAAGAGAAGGAACAACATTTCATTCTTCAAGGAAGCTCCTTATGATAGGGGGGAAAATGGGCCAGGTGGTGGTAGCACATGCCTTGGGAAGCAGGCAGATCACTGTCTCTGTTAGTTTAAGGCCAGCTTGGTCTACAAAGTGAATTCCAAGACAGCTAGGACTGTTATGTTACATAAAGAAACCCTGTCTTGAAAAACTAAAACAAAAAAGCAAACAAAGAAGAAGACAGAGAAGAAGAAGGAGGAGGAGAAGAAGAAGAAGAAAGAGGTAGGAAGTAAACAATTCAAAATAGCTTTAGGAAGTCCCTGACCAGATCACTAGTCACCTCTGTAAGGATTCAAGCATTATGCTGGTCTGCCCCTGTCACCTGGCAGAATACACTGAGGCAGTATCCTGGTCTGTATAAGGTCTGTATACAGGTCTGTAAAAGAAAGACCCCTGCCCACTTATGCTTCCCAATTTCATGCTGCTCCCTTAGGCAGACAGGACTGTTCCTGTCTCCCTCTTCTCTTCTGTCCTCTGTCTCTTTACCTCTTTCCTTCTTTCTCCTTACCCTTTCTAATAAAACTTTTCACTTAAACTCTGTCTGCCTGGAATGTTTGCCCCCCAATGTCCCCCAACTGGGTAACCCTCTCCTGACACGGAGTCAACCAAGTTTCACAATGTGCTTTATCATAACAACCTCCCTTCCCAATGAAGGGCTCAGCCCCTCACCCAGCGCCCCCCCCCCAGCTTTAGCAGCCATGACAGGCTGCAGAAAAGATCCAGTAAACATAGGCCCCTGATTCATCAACATGTGCTGAACCCCCAACCTTGCCTGGCCTTCCCTAATCACTAGGAAGCCAGATGCCCTCCATGTGTCAAGTAAGCAATCAGAAATTAGCTGGCGGGCTCTGGATGTGCTTTACCAAAAATAGTGGAATGCAGGACATAGCAACTGCCCTGGGAGGGCCTCTAGATATAGCAATCTTTCTGCAGCTGCAGCTGATCAATCAACTCAGGACAGGTTGCCCAAGCCCGGAGGCACACCAATCCTGAGATTGTTGCTATGCAACTAGCAGACCCCCCCCCCCAGACACTCCCCTTGCTCTACTTCAATATATATCCTGCCCCACTGCTGCCCAGGGTCCCTACTACTCCACCCAATGTGTTGGATGGATGGAGGGAGGACCCAAGTCAACTCATTAATTAAAAAGACTCTTTTCTTTTGCATCAGATCTGTTCTCTTGGTGATTTGGGGGTTTCAGAGTCTGGGCACAACACCAAGAGTGTGTTAATAGTAATGACTGCTGAGAGTCACTTTTAGACAAGCCCAGCTCTAAAGAAAACTCTAAGTCAAGCCCAACTACCTGGAAGAACCAAATGATTAGCCAAGCAGCCTTGAAGCTGAGACAAGCTGAACTGCATAGAATGAACCAAGAAAGACCAGTTGAGTTGCATGGAAGGGGTTCAGCCCAACTAGCTAACTAGAAGGAAAACTCTATTTTGAGCTGCTGGCAGTATTTGCAGTCTGTTCCAGCTTTTGTGATCTATCATCCATGCTGAGTGACCTTTGGTGATACAATTGTCCTTGAGTCATTTCTACTCCTATTATGGTAGCCCCTTACCCATATTCCGTAAGCAGCCCCAATAAAACTCATTGGTCACCAAGTTGGACATTGGTCTGGGTTTAGTAGACAGGTGTGTAACATCTCCCTAGGTAATATCTGTAACACAACAGTCTACCACAGATTTGAACAATAACAGTATCTACAGACATGCTAATATGGAAGTGAGCAGTGGAGAATCTCACCTGATTATACCTCTGAACAAACAACTACAGTTGACATGACCAGGAACAAGCCCCTAAAGTGGCCATTCCTGAAACTATTCACACAAAGAGCAAAGATAGATGCAGGGGACTTGGAAGGATCTCGAGGAAGGAAAGGAAGGGAGAGAGTGGTGTGAATATGTTTTAACTAAAAATGCTGAAAAGGAAAGCTTTTATGATATGCATGTTTGCAGAAGTCCTTTTCCAGAGTGAAGAGAAGGCCAACAAACATGTCAAAGATAGCTTTCTGTCCTAGGCTATCCCTGGGCTGCATCTCACCCAGTTACTGACCTTTCATTGAAAAGCTCCATGCCCAGGATATAGTGGGTCAATTGTAGAGAATTAGCATCACCATTTGGAGAATTAAACCAGACAATGGTATAATTCAGCAGGACTAAGACCTCCTGCAAGGAAAATGGTTTGGCTCAAAGAGTAAAGCTTCCAAAGACTACAGAATGTCCTGCTCCTCCTAGAACTTGAAGGGCAGACAGTGGAAGCCAAGTGCATTAGCTCTTGAGGTTACTTACCTGATTTCTCTCTTTGATTCTAGGATTAATTGTATCACTTTTAAAGCATGGTAAGTCTGATATTCTTTGTAGTTTTAAGTGGATGGCTTTCCTGTTTCTGTTTGAAGCAACATACACAACTTTCTTGTGCTGCTCTAGATGGCACTGTCTGAATTGCTCTTTCCACCTATCATTTTATCTTTTCCTTAACTGCCATTTTAGAAAGCAGAGCAAACTATGGTTGTGCCCCCAGTATTTGTTTCCCACTGATTTCTGTCTCTCTCAACTTCCCTTCTTTCAATCTCCTGTTTCCACTTCCCCACCTTTCCCCCTTTTCTTATTTGAGACAGGATTTCCTTATGTTGAAAGACAAAAAAGTAAAGTTAAAGACCTCCTCCCCCCAACTTGAAATAAAGGACAGTCTGACCTGGAATTTGCTAACTTCCCCTCACAAGGCCCTGAGATCGCAGGATATTAAGAATTCACACTGCCCCTCCTTTCTAGTCAACTGGTGGTAAATAAAGCCCTTAGGAAACAAAGAGATAGCTGCACCTCTGGTTTGCCCAGACAAGATTAATTAGCACACCCCAAGGCCCTAAGGTCTGTTGACCCTAACAGGGAGACCATCTGGCCTCAAAGGGTCACACCCCCTCCCTAAGCTTGTGGGTTTTGCCTTTAAAGACACCTGTGCCTGTGGGATGGGGCTTCTCTCTAGCCTGCGTGCTAAGGGAGCCCGTTTGCAAACATTTCCTGTTTATTAAAGCCTCATCCGTGTTGCAGCAACTGGACTGGATATTGAGTTCTTGGGGGTACCAACCGAAATTGGGAGACTCCTCATTCTGAATGTCTTACAATGTGACCCAAACTAGCTTCCAACTCTGCCATCCTGCCTCAGGCTTCTGAATGTTGAGATCTGCAGGTATTGTGCATACACTGGGTTCCGACTCTGCAGTCTTAACCCGTGTGTGCCAAGAAAGCGACTACACGCTTCTAATAGGTCATTCATAACTGGCACCAATAGAAGATCTGACTATCCGAGAGAGCTTCAGGTACTTATTTCCTTTGCTCACCGAATCCTGCCTGTGGGGTAGTGTTTGCAGTGGCTATGTCCTTCTAGGAAGGCCCCCGCTCCAGTCTGGCCCCCCTACCCCACATTACAGCTCCTGCTGGGCCCTCTTCAAGTTTCAGTACCCCGGGATTGGGGGAGGTAGGGCTTTGTTATGTGTAGTTTCACTGATCTTCCCTTCCTTTTTCTGTCATTATATTCTATTAACCACTGCTTTGAACGTGTCAGTTGATGCTTACTGACACGTTTCATGTCGTTACTTAGAGCCTGTTTCATGATGTTACTTAGAGCAAAAGAAGTTGGATGACTCAGGATTTTCTCCTTCTAGAGGACTTTCTCCCAATTCTATGGGAAACTGTCCTTTTGAATCACGATGTCTTTTTCACTATGCCTATATTTCCGGATATACCCCTGAGCTTGAGCTCTGTGGCATTGCTCTTTTGTCTCACAAAGTGCCAGTCCGTTAGGACTTAGCGGAGTTTTCATTATTTATAGTCACAAACCTCATTACCTTTTCCTTTGCTGATTGCTACACCTGAAGAAAGAAAGACCTTTGTTCAGGCCAGATGCTGCACAGAGGATTGTTCCCATACATCACTGACATGCACAAGTCACAGATTGCACTGCCTCCCAAGCAGCCTGGGAGGCCCAGGATACAGAACACCATGAGACCAGGAGGGAGTAATGAGCCTTCTTTGTTTTTGGTTTCCTCTTGACTAGGTTATAAGTGCTTCCTTTTATTTTGCATATGTTAAAGAAAGCACACTGAGTTACTTAAACAGCCAGCTGTTTCACCATGTCTGGAAACAATGGTTCCTCATGGTGTACAGAAACCTCTGATGTCAGGGGTCCAAACACGTCTTTCTTATTTTCAAATTATTTCTATCAGGTATTTGTCAAGGCAACAAAACACTGAAGCAGCACAAAGGATACACTATTAAAAAAATAATAATAAAAGCACCAATAAATAATCAAATTATAAGCAATTCTTTTGAAAAGAGACGGAGTATTGATAGATTCTTTTAAAAATGGGTCTTGGGTTGCAGGGGATAAGCTCCAAAACACTAATTAGCAAAAGGTGACCCTAAACTTCTGGTCCTCCTTCCTGGACCTCAAAAGTGATGAGATCATAAGTGGCCTAGTTTACTTGGTGCTACATTTCAAAGCTCTCAGATGGAAACAAAAGGAACAATTAGCCAACTAACAATGATTTGGGTGAAACCTGAAAACTTAAACTTGGGTGACACTTGAAAGAGAAAAGAGTGGGAAATACTTAAGCAGGGGACCCTGTAAGGATTTAATAACTACTGGAAGAGCAGTGGGAGAAAAACACAACCAAACCTTAGACACACTATATGAGGTCAACATTTGACTTTTCTTGTTGGTGGCACTGAAGTTCCAATCAGGGCCTCATGGTTGCTAGGCAGCA
Organism: Phodopus roborovskii; assembly: GCF_943737965.1. NCBI lineage: Eukaryota > Metazoa > Chordata > Mammalia > Rodentia > Cricetidae > Phodopus > Phodopus roborovskii. Next base: position 951,016 of record NW_026126744.1, on the reverse strand, counting down.
AAGGTGCCACTGACACTCCTTTTGGTTTAAAATGTAAAGTTAGGAGTTAACGTGTTAAGACTGACTCCTCACCTCTATCTTTTGCTAAAACTACCACAAACTAAGATATAATTTTTTGACACAGTAACTTTTCATAATTCAAATTTAAAAAGATATTGTCTTTAGCAAGTACTTTTTATTCATTTAGCTATTTTCAGAATCAATTTGAAGTAGCCCAGTTCAGCCATAGACTCACTAGGTACCTTGAACGCTTAATTTCTAAGCCATCTCTCCAGCATCTTGGTCTTAAAATCTTGTTCCCTCTGCCTCCACCTTTTAAGTCCTGAGAAGACAGGAATGTGTTATCATACCCAGCTAAAAAATTATTCTTAATAAATTAAATAACTGCCCTCTTCAAGTAGCAGTATTATGTATTTCTTCTATTGAAAGACCTAACAAGTAATGTTAATGATGGACTAATCTGGAAACCAATATCTGTTCCTTGGAATTTGCTAGCTTCCTCTCACAAGGCCCTGAGATAAGAAGAATTCACACTGCCCCTCCTTTCCTGTGAGTCAACAGGTGGTAAATAGGGTCCTTAGGAAACAAAGAGATAGCTGTAACCCTGGTTTTCCCAGACAAGATTAATTAGCATACCTGAAGCCCTAAGGTCTGCTGATCCTAATAGCGAGACCATCTGGCCTCCAAGGGTCACATACTCAATGGACACAGGGTCCCACCCCCTCCCTAAGCTTGTGGGTTTGCCTTTAAAAACACCTGGGCCCAGGGGAGGGGGCTTCTCCCTAGCCTGCGTGCTGGAGGAGCCCAGCCTGTTTGCTCAAATTTTCCTGTTCATTAAAGCCTCTTGCGTTTTGCAGCAACTGGACTGGACATTGAGTTCTTGGGGTATCGACCGAACCTGGAAGACTCCTCATTCTGAGGGTCTTAAACTATCATGCCTCCATGTTATTATCCATGCCATGGTCATATTTCAACTTAGATTGGATTCTAGACAATATTCCAGCTAAAAGAGAAATTGAGCCAATACATAGATAACTTTTGAAACCAGATTTTAAAGTAATTCATTGTATTTAATTTGTATCTTAATCTTAAACTCTATAATTTTCATGAATATTCTTGAAATATATGTAAATACTTTAGTAAGCATAATAAAGTTAAAACTTTTGGTACAAAGTACAAAAATATCACCCCGGGACTGCGAATCCATACTTGCAAAGTCACAAGGAAAACACATCCTGAAAATAGATCACACCCAGAGTTTCAAAATATCCTTAAGCCAACACATATCCAGATCACATCACTGATAACTGTTTAAAAAAAAAAAACTGAAAATTGGCTGAGAAATATCACACCCATCTCAAAATCAACTAAGATGAGGAAATGGATCTAACTTCAGGCTCAGCCAATTAGCTATTAGTTAAATGGAAATGAGTTCACTCTACCAAACGATTGAAAGTAAAAAGGAATTGAGGGAAAACATTTGGCATGGAGCTCATTGTGGAAAACTTTCCTGTTCTTTCACTTTCGACAGCAACTAAAATAAACTTGAGCTACCTATCCACTGATGAAGGCACTCAGAAGCCAGAGTAAGCACACCACTCAGCACAGACATGAACATAAAAGAGAGGCAGTCACTCTGGGTACCTAAGACTCCCAATGGACTGCTCAACTTCCAATAGGGTTGATTCTCTGGATTAATAAAATGTTAATCAATGAAAGACATTTTGTAAAATTGTCAAAATAGTATATTTGTTATCTTTCCTAGAGATTGTTTTGATAAATTTCTTTTTTTCCAATTTGAAGAAATTCTCTGAAGTTTCCCCAAAATCTTTGCAAAGTGCATCTATTGATATATATATATATATATATATATATATATATATATATATATAAGATTTTTCCAAATATAGAATTGTTATTTTTGATTCAACTTGCTCTAATCTAAATACACTATGGTCTCATTCTGAATATTTATTCTGTTTGTATCACACGTTAGATGAAAGTCTCACCTCAACTTGCCTGTCTGAGATTATTTCTCTTTAAGGAAAGAGCCCTCACACTATTCACCCACACACCACACATCAGCTTATGGAAGGACTGGATTTATCCAGCAGATCAATGCCACTATGCAGACAGACAAAACTACGAGAGTAAAGCCTAAGTATTGTATTTAGTTTAAAGTCCATTTTACCCTTTTAATTCATATTCAAAATGCATTCTGGAATACATGCCAGGTGGCTTTCAATCTGTAGCCAATTTGTTTCATTAAAAACTTGTGAAGTGTGTATTTGCATTTCATTTGCCTTCACTTCCCCTTACTTTCAGTTCCCACATAACCCTTCCTTGTTAATGCTCTTTCTGAATCTCATCATCTTGAATCACACTTTTGTTACTGATCACCTGTAAAATTACCATTGCTGCCACATTTCACTTGTGTGGTTTGCATTCTCATGAATGATATTTAGAACCAAAGTAGATACCTTCTAGATGCCTTCTTTCCACAGTTGTCCCCATTTCTCTGTCTTTGCTTATGCCTGCACCCCACTTCTCACCATTTCTGACTTGAGCCCCCGACTAGCTCTCTAACGAATTCCTTGATACAGATGTGATTCCTTGAAATCCATCCTTTACTGCAGCAAAGTTGGGAAATTTCCCTTTTTTTCCTAACTACCTAACTACAGTGTGGGTCAAAAGTCTTCCTGATGGCTTCTCCCAGTGTACAAATTATCTGAACTGTGACTCCCTTTTGAGCCCGATATCCACTATTTCATCCAGATAAAAACAAAAAAACAAAAAACAAAACAAAACAAACAAACAAACAAAAAACCAAAAGAAACAAAACAAACAAACAAAAAACAAAACAAAACCCAAAAAAGAACTCTGAAAAAAATCAGACAGAGATTTGGGGAGGTGTTTCATGTCTCTTAAATTTTGACCATGAAACTCTATCTAGCATTATTCCAGTCATGCTACATTCCCAAAATCATTTGAAAAATTCTTCTTCTTCCTAGAAAACTTTCACAATCCAAGCTAAACACAGAGTAGCTTAATACTCAATGTGCATTCATTCACCTCTGAGAATTTAATCCCAATTATTCATGAACAAATCTGTGGAAGGAACCCTTACTGTGCTCAGTCAAAAATAGTACAAACCACAAAGACAACAATTACTATTTAAAGTCAATTATAAATAAGGTCACTTTGTTTTTCAAGGCTTAGGTAGTAATGCTCTTAAATGCATTAGCAAATATGAGAAACATAAATATTCGAGATCCTTGGTTTGATGGGTATGTGCAAAGCGTGTTTTAAAATCCTCAATATTTGTGTGTAAATATTCATGGTAGGTTCATAACTGTCACTCTGCTTGGTTCTGCCTTTAGTTCACCATCTAAGGTTTGATTTCTAGGTTCAATTTTGAGTATTTTGTGTTAGTACCTTGTTGTATACTAGCAATAATATAACTGGGGGGATATTATTTTTTAAAAAGACCCTAGCAGAATACTTGGTCAATAGATGGCATCTGTGTTGGTTTTGTTGTTGTTACTAAGATGTACATAATTTTTCAAAATAATGAATCATCATGTATAAAGAACATATTTCAACTGCACCAATGCCCTGATAAGCCCTGTAAGGCAGAACCCAGCCACAGCAGCATTCCATAGCATCCAGAAGAGCTGTCTGTGCTTCAGAGTACAATTGCAAATTAGAGATGTCACACAGGTGTGCTATTCCCTGCATAGTCAATTATCTGCTTTGGGTGATAACAGTTTTATGTTTCTATCTCTACCTGTGGAATTCTCAAGTGCAATGACCTGGACAGAGAGCAGTTCATTTACAATATAAAGACTTAAACAACATGGTCACTTCTTCACACCCTTTCAAAACAAACAATGTATTGATTACTTTGCAGAAAAACCCACACATAGCAAACACGCACTATGCAATTTCTTCAGGGTGCATTATTTAATATCCCTGTGGTATTCTTATTTGTAGAGCTGCTTTTGTGAGGATATGACACTGGATTGATGAAGATATTCTTTTGTAACATATTTTTTTTTTGTCTTATGCAGTTCTACTTTTTTTTTTTTAACTCATATACAAAAGATTTTCCTTTATAGAAAACTGTAATTTTCAAAGACATGCTGGGTAATAAAAATAAAAACATATTTTACCAGAGAAAGTAGCAAATTAAATGGTCAGAGAACAGATTTCCTTTCATAAACTTTAACATTTTCCAAAATTCTGGGGTTTTTTTTTTGTGCTTAATATTTATAAATGCTTGTTACTTTGGAGTGGAAATAAATAACTTGGTAGTTTGCATCACATAATGTCTTCTTTCCAGAGAATTTTCAATTATCTGTCACCATCTGAAACCAGGTTTCTTACAAGTGAAATACTCTCTACTATACTGGTGGTCAGAGTTCTTTAGTGAGCATGCTAGAGAAAGTACTTGACTGGCCCAGGCTTGCTGATGTCTGCCTTTTCCAGGACTGGAGGCAGAGCAGGTGAGGGGAACTCTAGTTCAAGGCCAGCCTGGTCTATAAAACAAGATCCAGGCCGGCATAAGCTATATGGTTAAATGCTATCTCAAAAAAACGAAGTAGAACGAAACACAGTAGTACTTTCTTGCTATCACTACCACTTAAGAACTTTAAAGATTTGGATATCCATATGATTCAGAATAACATTGAAAAGTTATTTACTTATTGCAATAATATGAGTCTTTTTCCTCATTTACAAAGTTTTTATTGATCCTTATATCTCCTCAAATATCACTTAATATGTACAACTTCTAAAGATCAAACATCACATCTCAATAGTTCATTTTGTCTAATGTTTAATAAAACTGCAAAGAAAAATGTGTAAATAAAACTGCAGAGAAAACCCTATCAACATGTTTTAATTTTTTTCTATCTTCAAATAATTTTGCTTAAGATATATGCATTTTTACTTTATAATGCACTAATTTTTAAAAGAATTTTTTTCAGTGGATGAAAAGTTTTCCTGTCCTTCCTTATTCTTATGGTATTATTACATGATAATCTTAATTAATTTCTGTTTATGGTAACTTGACTTTGTTTTACCACTGCTGAGACAATGAAAAAAATTCCATGGACTTCTTTAGTGAATTTATTCGCTTTTCACCAAAATTAATTACTTATTTTTCATTGCTGCTTTTTTAACATACAGTGGTTTGGATAATTTCATACACTGAATTTTAATCACATTAATCCCTTCTTCAAGCCCTTGACATATCTGTTCCCAATTCTGTACCCACACATACTTTGTATCCCCCTGCTTTAAAAATTCCATCCAGTTCAACTAGTGCAGGCTTTAGGGTATATATAGTCACTCACTGAAATGAGTGCCTCCTACCAGTGCTACCAGCTTAAAGAAAACTAACTCTTAGACCAAGTGTGGTAGGGCACACCATTAACCCAGCACTTGGGGGCCTAGGAAAGCTGATCTCTTGAGTTCTAGGTCAGCCTGGTTACAGAGCAAGTATCAGGACAGTCAGGGATACACAAAGAAACTCTGTCTGGAAAATCATATCTAAAGGAGGAGAAGGAGGAGGAGGAGGAGGAGACGGAAACTCTCCTAGCAACTATCAATAACAACTAACTACTAATCTAGTAAGGGGAATTTGTGAGCCCTCCCTCAACTGAAACTGTTTTCTTGATTGTTGATAGATGTGGGAGAGCACATCCAACTATGGGCGATTCCATCTCTTAGGCTGAACAAGCAAGTGGGAGCAAGCCAGTTAGCAGCATTCTTTTCCATCCTTACTTCCTTGCCTATCTCCAGGATCCTGCTTTCAATTCCTGCTGTGGCTTCAGTTCACAATGGACTGTAATTTCCCCCACAGCTTAAATTTTTAATCAACGTTTCATCAAAGCAAAGCAAAGTAACTGGAATAATTGTATATTTTATATGTCTCAGAGATAACTTAGTGAAATTTTTTCTTTTATGATATGACTACCCTCAGTCACTCCCAGCTCAGGTATTTCTACCTAAATCTTTCAAGAAGTGCTGAGGGTCAGTAGTACACACAGGATATTGTTCATTCTGGGTTTGAGTTTCAGGTAGGGAGATGGGCACTCTGAAATCACAGTGTGGAGCCATAGATAAGCTCTCTATTAGAGCTTGGCCAATATGTGTACTAATTTGCTTCTCTGAGGATCCACCTCACTTCAAACAAACAAGTCTTTGATGCCCTGATGGGTGGGTGGATGGATAGATGGATGGATGGTTGGATGGGTCTATCAACTTCAGCTTCTCTAGGGCTGGTATTTTCTTACTAGGTAAATAATTTCCTAGACCACAAACTGACTCTCAAAACTTCTTAATAATTAGGGACATAGTCTCTTCATTTTCATCCAGCTTTTGTTGGGGAGCTTTTTTTTTTTTTTAAGATTTATTTATTTATTTACTTATGTGCTTTATGTATATGAGTGTCCCATTTGCATGAATGCCTGCATGACAGAAGAAGGCACCCAATCCCATTACAGGTGGTTGTGAGGCACTATGTAGATGCTGAAACTTGAACTCAGGACCTCTGGAAGAGCAGCCAGTATTCTTAACCCCTGGGCCATTTCTCTTGCCCCATTAGGAAGTTCTTAATACCTGTTTCATGCTATAGTCTTTAGATTCTTTTTATTTCATCATTTATATTATGTACATTCATTTTCTTTTGTTGCCTCATGGCTGTATATGAGGATGGGGATCAGTGCGTGTTTGAAGGTTATACGTTTGTGCTTATGTGTGTATATATCATAAAATTTAAATCCTTTAATGAATATGGCACTGTCAAATAGAAGCAGAAAACGCAACAAAATAATCCATGCCACACATCTACTCCAGAGTGTTTATTCTGATTGATGCGTTATTTCATAATGGCTAGAAAATGAATGTTTATTTAAGCAGTCTTTCAAAGAAACTTGAAATGTTAAGTTTACTTCAGTCATTAAATAATGCTTTTATATCACAAAATAACTAGCAAATACAACTAATTATGTATTTAATGTTACCTACATAGGTAAGGAAGACACAAACATTTTAAAATATAAATAATCCTAAAGTTATACATGACTTTAACCTTATTTTTTTATGAAAATTTTGAAGGAATGTCATGGATTTAAATGTCTTTTTTTAGGCAATGCACTCAACCCTTGGTTTGGATACTACATTATCAGTCATTCATGAAATGCAGTGCCTTGCTTCACACTTTCCATTGTTGTCAATAATCCTCAATACCTAAACTTTGTGTTCTTGTCTGGTGATACAGTGATGTATGCTCATGATACAGCCAGGCCTCAAACTCAGACACATAGGAGGTGCAAAACCAGTTAGCATGCTGACCCAGAGGTTCACTTTATGTGAGTTGCAGGAGTGCCCAGCCTATTGTATGGTATCACTGAGATGCTTCTGGTGTCTGGTTAGATAGGACTCAAAAGTGACAATGGTCCTTACTATTTCTAGTTTCTGTAAGTTATAAATATTACTACATCATCAGTCTGAAATTTTTGTTTAAAATCAGACATGTGCCTTGAATGCTAGATCTAAAGTTTTTCTATATTATGTATCTTTTTCTTGCTTGGACCTCCCATGTATATTTCAAATGCATTGATCTCACAGAGTTCTGCCTCTGCCTCCTTAGTGCTGGGATTAAAGGCGTGCACCACCACTGCCCAGCAAGAGAGGGCTGTCTTTATGCATAGCAACATTCATCATTTTAAATGTTGATAACTTTGAAGTGCCACTAGCATGTAATAATTTTCATTTTGTCAATTTTCATTGTTCAGAAAGCAGGGAATTCATATAAAAGACTTTGCTTTCTATAAATTCCTGCTTGCCCTATTCTGTCCTTGCATCCTTTGCTCCAGTTTCAGAGAGTGACAAAGCACTTTGATCAGAGTTACTTGAGAGGGAGAGGGTTGGAGCTGCTGTGATGGCTCAGTGCTAGGAACACAGTTGTTTTTCCAGAGGATGCCTGTATTGTTCCCAATGCCTACATGAAAATTCTCAGTACTCTGTAACTCCAGTTCCAAGGAATCTGTTGTCTTCTTCTGGACTTCTTGGGCACTAGCCATGCATGTAGTACATAGACATGCATATAAGGCAAAACACATAAAGTAATTGAATTTGTTTTGTGCTGGCCATTTATTGCTGGGCATGAGGCCTGCCTATATGAGTGGTTTGATTCCCCCAACTAGATTATCTGAAAAGTAGCTCTCAAGGTCAAAAAAAAAAAAAAAAAAAAAAAAAAAAAAAAGGCTACCATAAATGCCCTTCCCGAATAGTGAGATCAACAACTAACTTATCCATGGAGCCCTCATCTAATGCCTGTTGGAAACAGGAGCAAACACCCATACATAAACACTGAGTCGAAGTAGAACTCAGATGCAGATGGAGAGGACAAGACCAGGCAGTAGAAACACATAGAGACAGCTTACCTGAGCAAGGAGGAGCTAACGGGCCCCCAGACTGATAGCTGGGAAGGCCCCTTTGAATAGGAGTCTCAGCCAGAAAGACTGAGCAGTCTAAGGGACCTCAGACAGTGGAGCCAGGATGTATCCCTGGTGCACAAAAGGCCTTGCGAACATATCCCCCATGGAGGGATAACAAGATGAGAGTTTCTTCAAAATACAGAATTGTTCTTGGAATATGTTTCATGTTATTCTCAGGAATGTGTTTACTTCATTTGTTGTAATTCATGTTTCTATAGAAAAATATGTTTTTGCCACATGTGTCTTGTCTTTGTGATTGAACAGTTTACTTGGGTGGTTCTTCTTAACCCTCAGTAGAAACTGTCTTACGCTGTCTCCCTCATTTTAAGGCCCCCATCTCCCAGGTTGATGCCACCATCTGCATTAAACAGCTGTATACATTCTCTACTTTAGATATATAGAGATTTTTTTCCCCCTGGTGGGATGTAAATGCCTGAGTGGATTCTCCAATGAGCTCGTAGTCTACGTCATGTGGGTAATAGACTGGGGAATATATAAGAGAATTGATGAGCTTTTACAGACTGTCTCTCTCCCTGCCTCCCTCAGGCTCTCTCCTTTGTGTATGCGTGCGCTCATGTGCATTTGTGCACTCACATTCGTGTGTGTGTGTGTGTGTGTGTGTGTGTTAAGACTAGGAGTGGGGAGGACTTTGAGGAATATAGCAACAGATAGAAGACTTAGAAATTTTGAATGAGTCAAAGAAATCTTGTTGAGAACCATGGGAATGTGGCATTTTCTAAGATCCCAAGGAAACTCATTTACTCCCAGAATTTACCAGAAGAAGTTTCTGAAGACAAAGAGTCATTTTTCATATCCAACAACAGCACATAAATGAAACCTAAATTCACTCATATTCTCCAGTAGTTTTGTGATACCATGTCCTTAATCACTCTTCTAAAAATAAGATTTATTTATTTAATATGTATAAGGAGTCTTACTGGCATGTATGCCTGAACACCATAAGAGGGCACCGGATCTCACTATAGATGGTTGTGAGCCACCCCCTGCTTGCTGGGAATTGAACTCAGGACTTCTGGGAGAGCAACCAGTTCTCCTAACCTTTGAGCCACCTCTGCAGTCCCCAAATCACTCTTTCTTAATAGAATGATATTTGGTGTCATTTCTTAGGATCAATTCACTTATAGCCTTATGTTTACTGTGATTTGGTGTCCATTAATATAAGACCAATATGCACTATGTATTTTAGAGGTAATTTAAAGAATTAAATGAGGGCACATATTAAAAATGTACTTTGAGTGGTATTAAGTATTTAGAAGAGTGAAAATGATTGAGAGGAACAATTTATGAAGGATAACAGGTACTAGACTTTATCACAAAACTATAAAATATGAAGTTATTTAGCTTTTAGATATGTTTGTTGAAGTCAGTTCATTTATATTTTGAAGTAATTCATTATTTGCTCAATAAAATTATTTTCAAGTTTGACTTTATAAATTTGCTCTTTAATTTGTTTATAAAATTATTTTTACAACATTTGTTTCTTCTGAGCTTCACAGAGTTAAGAATTTCCATCACATATGATCAGTGAAATGGCTCAGCAGAAAAAGGATCTTGCTGATAAGTTCAATGAACTGAGTTCAAACTCTGACATGGGAAAAGAAAAGAAGTGACTCCTACAGGTGTTCCTTTCACTTCCTTCTATGTGGTCCCACAGTAAGTAATAAAGAAGGGGGTAGAAATAGAAATACAATTAAATCATAACCTCAAAAATAAGAAAAATAAAGTAAATAAAAAATTTCATGGTTTAAATCAGTCATAGGATTGATTTTTCTAATTGTGTGATATTCGAACAAACATTTCATGGGACAGGAGACTCGTCTCAGTGATAAAAAGGATTTGTTTCTTCAGGGGACCTGGATTAGATTCCTACTACATACATGGTGGCCCAAAACCATGAGCATCTCTATTTCCAGAAGAACCAATGGCCTCTTTTGACCTCCTTGGGCCGTAGACTTGCACACGGTGCCCATATTACATGCAGGCGAAACACTTGTATGTAAAAGATGAGATAAACAAACCTAAAAATAATTAATTTTTTATATTTAAGGAAAGCATAATTTTTAAAAGTTTACATGGTTGTCAAATTATTCAAAGCAAGTTTGAAGTCCAGAGAAGATATTTTTAGGTATATCATGAATTTTGACTATATTTGCACCTATATCTCACTTCCCCTCCCTTTCTTCATCATTTTCAATGCTAATCACCTTCCTTCCTACAGTTTCCCTTTAGCTGCTTTAATGTTCTGTGGGGTTGTGTTGTATGTGTAATTATATCTATAAAAATCTATAATTCACAAATGAGAGAAAATGTGATATTTGTGCTTAAGTATCTGGTTTGCTTTGTTCAATGTAAAAATCTCTGGCTACATCTATTTCCTAGGGAGAGAAATGACTGAGTTCTTCTTTGTGGCTGATACAATGCTATCATGTATGTACACCACATTTATTCATGTATTATTCTACTGGTAGATACCCAGGTTAATTATTTAACTTAGTTATTTTGAGTAGTGTTCCTATAAACATGGTATGTAAGTATGTAAGATGTGGTATAACGAGATTATGTCACATTTCTACTTTCTGGAACATTTTCCAGAAGCTCCATAATGATTTCATAATAGCTTGACTAATTAACATTGTCAACAGCAATGCACAGGCATTTCCTACTGTCCTGTATCCCACTCAGCATTTGCTGCTGTTTGTTTTCTTGATAGTAGTCATTCTGACTTTGGTTATAGGAGACTCAATGATATATTTATTTGCATTCTCTGATAACTGAAGATATTGAATATTTTTATATATTTATTGGCAATGTTTACTTTGTTGAGGACCAAATGTTATTTTCATCTTCACATTCATTGATTTATAAAGTTACTTTGGGAGTTGGTATTTAGTTTCTTATTTATAGTTTTTTAAGTTTTATGTATTATGGAGATTATTTCTGTCATATTTTTGCTCCTTTTTGATGTACAGAAGTTTTTAAATTTCATGCAGTCTCATTTGTCAGTTATTGGTATAACTTCACAGCTTTAGAGCCCTTTTTATCAGAAGCCCTTACCTATACCTGAGCTTCAACACTGTTTCTCATGTTCCCTTTGACAGTTATAGAGCTTCTGACCTCACATTATTTATGAAGTACTTCCAGTCAGTTTTTGTACAAGAAGAGAGAGAGAGAGAGAGAGAGAGAGAGAGAGAGAGAGAGAGAGAGAGAGAGAGAGAGAGAGAGAGATCTAGTTTCACTCTTCCCCACGTGAATATGATTTTTCAGTATCATTTGTTGAAGACATTTCACCAGTGGATGTTTTTGGAATCTTTTAAAAATTCAGCTGGCTGTTGCTCCAAGGGTTGAATCCTATGTCCTCTACTCTATCCCACTAATCATTTGAATCTCTTTCTCATCATCTTCTTGATCTTCTTTAAAAATTTGTTACCCTAAGGTACTGAATATTTAAATACAATTGAGAAAATTGACAAGTAGTTAATAAATACGAAGTTATTCTTACCCTTTAGGTATCAATTTACCATCTGGTGCTTCTGTCATTTGTGCATAGATGAGTTTATAATGTAGCACATGGATCCTGGCATAATTGAATAATGCAAATGTCACTTACCTTCTGTGTCTGTTGCTCCCATTCCTGGATGTTTCACAGGGTCTTGTCCATTCTGTCCCATCTTTCCTCTATTTCAAAGAAAAAAATGAAATCTTTGGTTATGGACCCCCTGATACATACTGGGTTTGGTTTGGAGCAATAAAATAACATTACATATTCAGAGTCAACAGTGGATGATTTGAATAGCAAATATACAAGCAGCTTTGTCACATTAATTTTAGAATGGAAACTTCATTATTATTCCTAGTCAGTCTAATCATAATATCACAGAAATCAACACATTTTATTTATAAGCTCATTTATAAAAACTGAACTCATGATATTTTTAGATTTCCCCCACTCTATGAAATCTTTCAACCCACAATTTAAAAAATGCTCACGTTAGCAAAGACGATGTGGTTCTTCAATACAGCTAAATTCAGTCACACATATCCATATCCTTAAACATTTACCCTCATTTTCAACTTTTAACTCAAGAAGGAGCTATATATTTATCATAATGAAATGCCATGTGTTCTTTAGTGAGAAGATAAATACTGAATTAAATTATACATGAAAATAATTTTGAAACATAAATAGATATCATTTAGATAATAGAAAGTGGTCAATAGGGTTATGAAAATAATTTAATATCACTCATTAATCACCAGGTAACAAATCAAAACAGCAGTGAGATGTTACATTCCTCTAAAAGTAACATTTTGACATATGAAACAAATTCTGGCATGAGTGTGGAGAGGAGATAATACTTGCATACTATTTTGGGAATTTCAGTCAGTATAGCCACTATGGGGAACAGTTTGGCCCTTCACCAAAAATTAAAAGTAAATTTTAGCAGTTGCCATGGTCAATGAAAAGACACATAACTCCTCAAAGTACTGAAAATAAGGATTATATAGCCCTAACTATAACATCTGTTCCATCCACTTCAAAGTGGGCAAAAAGACTGTGTGAGACAGAGGACCAGAAGAAATACCATAAAATGCTATCTTCTGGATATGAAATGGGTTTTGCTGTCAAATCTTATACCAACTATGAACACCTGCATGACTTGTACACACAAAACTGGAAATTTACCTGGTAGGGATGGGAGAAGACTAGTTGAGAAAAAGGAAAACATGTACAAGGTGATGAGAAAAGGTAATGGGGAGAGGAACATGATCACATTACATTGTATACAAGAAGAAATTATAAAAATACAACACAACAAAGTCCTTAAGCTAACACTGAAATAAAGACTTTCTCACTTGCCAAAGGTCAAAATCAAACTACCATGTGATAGATATCACAGTCCTACAAGGGAATATACATACAAAGGGAATATAATCAATATGTTGTAGACATCTGTACTTTAGTATTTATTGAAGCTGTGGCACAATGTTAATAAACACCAGTGTCAAACCCACTAATGAGGCAGTAAATATCTTTCAGATGAATGCATAAAGAAAATATGCAAGGTGTACAGCAGAAGGCACTACTTAATTATAGAAAGAATGGTATCCAGTTATTTGTAACAAAAAAAGTGAATTAGATTACAGTGAGTTAAGTGAAATAAGCCAAGTATTGGTAGAAAAATATTGTAAGCCTTCGCTCATATTTAGAATCTAAAAATGTCCATCTCACATGTGTGACAATGTTATTACAAGATGTTGGGAAAATAAGGAGGGATAGACACAAGGAAGACTGCTTAATGGGTAGTTAGTTACAGATATACACGTTCTAGAATCATATTATAATGCATACTGGCCATAATTAATAATAAGAAGGCATTCTAAAAAAATCTTAAAAGGATTTTGTATGTTTTCACCATGAAGAGTTGATATATATATATATGTATGTGTATATATATATATATATATATATATATATATATATATATATGTATACTCAACCTTTGTGTGGATTCCATCAACATTTAGAAAATAGAAACAAACATTAAGATATTTTAATAACATAGACTTTCATTGTACTCTATGGAATTTTCGGATTCTTTCTGTGTTTTCATGTGCGTTACACAAATAGTTTTTACATCACACTGTCTGCTCTTTGCTTATAGTTCTGCCTCTTGCCATGTGGAATCTAAATCAAAGAACATGTCTTTTCTATTTATTTACTTACTTACTTATTTGTTTGTTTGTTTATAAGAAGACAGTGGTAAAGGTCTATGAAGGTTGAAGTGCCAGAGTAACTATAACCATTCAATAAGTATATAGAATTAACAATTAGATAATACAATTGTTAACTTTGAATTTAACAAATATATCTCTCATTTTTAGTTTCTGCCTCAAAGCTTTGGTTAAGAAAACTGAAAAAGGACTTTAAATCACTTTAAAATCTGTGATATTAAAATGTAGACTGGATAACAGCTAAACGACTCTAGGCTAGTTCTTGTTGCTTCATCCAGAGGAAAGGTTTCATGACATGCAATGGGTTTTGCAATTGTATTTAAATGTACTTAGATTCCATCACAACAAGATCCAACAATACTCAAACATGCACTGGATGTGGTGGCACATGCCTTTAGTCCCAGCACATAGGAGACAGAGGCAGACAGATCTTTGTGAGTTTAAGCCCAGCCTGGGATACATTGAGAATTCCAGGACAGCAAAAGCCATATGGTGAGACCCTGTCTTAAAAATAAAACACATGAGCCTCCTGAAGACTGGAGACTGCATGTGCATGGGGAGCCTGTCTGGGCAGACTGGTCTGCTCAGAGTCTGCCAGCCTCCTGGTCCCACCTCTGCCCAAGGAGGGATGAGGACTGGGACACTGTGAAAAGGCCAAACCTAAGAATAATAGGTATAGAAGAAGGTGAAGAAACCCAATTCAAAGGTTCAGAAAATACATTCAACAAAATCATAGAAGAAAACTTTCCTAACTTAAAGAAAGACATGACAATGAAAGTACAAGAAGCTTACAGAACACCAAATAGAGTGGGCCACAAAAAAAGTCCCCTTGCCACATAATAATCAAAGCACCAATAAATAAGGCAGAATAAAGAAAGAATATTAAAAGCAGCACAGGAAAAAAAATCCAAGTAACATATAAAGGCAAACCTATCAGAATTACACCTGACATCTCCATGGAAATTCCGAAGGTCAGAAGGTCCAGAATAGATATATTCTACCAACATTAAGAGCCCACAGATGCTACATCAAACTACTATCCCCAGCAAAGCTTTCAATCAGTATAGTTGGAGAAACCAAGGTATTTCATGACAAAACCAGATTTAAATAATACTTATCAACTAATCCATTCCTACAGAGAGATTTGGAAGGAAAACTCCAACTCAAGGACGTCCACTACACCCACAAAAACATAGGCAATAGATAAACTCACTTTACCAACGGTCAAAAGAAAAAATGGGGGGAAAGTAACACATAATACCACCACCATCAACAAATCCAAAACAAACAAGAATTAACAATCAATGATCATTAATATCTCTCAATATTAATGGTCTTAACTTGTCTATAAAAAGACACAGGCTAACAGAATGGATATGAAAACAGAATTCATCCTTCTGCTACATACAAGAAACACACCCAAACTTCAAAGATAGACGTTGGCAAAATATTTTCCAAATCAAATGGACCCAAGAAAAAGTGGGTGATGCAATCCTAATATCTAACAAGTTAGACTTTAAACTAAAATCAATCAAAAGAAATGAAGACGGTCATTTCTTATTTATTACAGGAGAAAACCATCAAGCTGAAGTCTCTGAACATCTATGCCCCCAATACAAAGGAATCCACATTCATGAAAAAAAACATTACTAACACTCAAATTTCACATAAAACCTTACACATTTATAATGGGAGATTTCAACATTCCACTCACAACATAAGACAGGTGCAGTGAGATATTTACTTTGTCCACATCTGTGGCACTGACCATTCCCATTGGGGGTGGGGAGTGGGGATCGAGATGGACTTTACCTTGGAGAACTAGGTGTGGGGAAGGGGCCCCAGAGTGTTCTCTTGCTTGCAGCACAGGGACAGAGAAGTAGGAAAGCTGTAAGAGATAGCTGGGGTGGGGGAAGGGAGTGGTGTCTGCTGCCTGGGTGGAACCTAATTCCCCAGGTCGTTTGATAATCCAGTTATCACTTCTGACACCAGATATCGTGGTTTAATAAGAATCAGGAAAAGCAAATAGGCTGAATAGATGTTTATTCAGGGAGAAATAACTTACAACAGAGACAGAAGAACACAGCAGGTTCCTGGTCCCAGGGATGCCTCTGGATGCTCTTCTGTCTCCAACAATGGGCATGGTCAATGCCACAGGTGCAGACAAAGTGAATATCTCTCTAAAGTCAGGTATACCAAACAGAAATTTAACAAAGAAACAAAGGAACTAACAGAAGTTATGACCCAGTTGGGTTTCAGAGACATTTATAGAACATCCATTCAAAGAGATAAGAATATACCTTTTTCTTAGCACCACATGGAACATTCTCTAAAATTGACCACATACTGATCAATATAGCATACCTCAATAGGTACAAAAAATTGGAATAACCCCCTGTATCTTATAAGACCACCATGCTTTGAAGTTAGAATTCAACAACACAAATTGCAGAAACCCTACAAACTCATAGAAATTGAATAATGCCCAATTGCATCATTCCTGTGTCAAGGAAGAAATAAAGAAAGAAATTAAAGACTTCCTAAAATTTAAACAAGAATGAAGATACTACATACCCAAACTTATGGGACACTTTGAAAGCAATACTATAAGGAAAGTTCATAGAACTAAGTGCCCACATGAAGAAACTAGAGACTAGTCACATTATAGAATTAACAGCACAACAGAAAGCTCTAGAACAAAAAGAAGCAAACTCACCTCAGAAGAGTAGTCATCAGGAAATAATTAAATTGAGGGCTGAAATCAATAAAGTAGAAACTAGTAAAACAATACAAAGAATAAATGTAACAAATAGTTGGTTCTTTGAGAAAATTAACAAGATAGATAAACCTTTATCCAAACTAACCAAGAGGCAGAGAGCAAGAGAATATGCAAATTAACAAGATCAGAAATTAAAAGGGGAACATAACAACAGACACTGAGGAAGTCCAGAGAATATACAGGTCATACTTTGAAAACTTGAACTCTACAAAATTAAAAAATTCAGTGGAAATGGGCAATTTTATGGATAGCTGGAAATCACTTACCAAAATTAAATCAAGGACAGATAAGCAATTTAAATAGACCTATAACCCCTAATGAAACAGAAGGAGCAGTCAACAAAAGTTTCCCAATTAAAAAAAAAAAAAGCCCAGGGCCAGATAATCTCACTGCAGAATTCTACCACAAATTCAAAGAAGAGCTAATACCAATACTATTCAAAGTGTTCCACACTATAGAAGCAGAAGGGTTATTGCTGAACTTTTTTTTACAAGACTACAATTACCTTAGTACTCAAGCCACACAAAGACACAAGAAAGAAAGAGAACTACAGACTAATAACCTTCATGAACACTGATGCAAAAATAATAAAATACTGGCAAATCGAATCCAAGACGACAGAAACCATCCACCATGATCAAGTAGGCTTCATCCAGGGGATGCATGGATGTTTCAGCATATGAAAATCCATCAATGTGATGCACCATATAAAAAAAAAATACACACACACACACACAAACATGATCATCTCACTAGATGCTGAAAAAGCCTTTGACAAAATTCAACACCCTTTCATGATAAAGGTCTTGGAGAGATCAGGGATAACAGGAACATACCTAAACATAATAAATGCAATATACAATAAACCAACAGCCAATATCAAACTGAATGGAGAGAAGGAAGCTTAAAGTGATTCCTCTAAAATCAAGAAAAAGACAAGGCTGCCTACTCACTGCATATCTCTTCAATATTGTACTTGGAGTTCTAGTTAAAACAATAAGACAACAAAAGGAGATCAAAGGGATCCAAATTGAAAAGGAAGAAGTCAAACTCTCACTATTTGCAGATGATATGATTGTTTACATAAGTGACCAAAAAAACCCCAAAACAACAACAACAACAACAAAAAACAAAAAAAAACAAAACTCTGTAGGGAACTCCTACAGTTGATAAACACCTTCATCAAAGTGACAGGTTATAAGATTAATTAAAAAAATCAGTAGCCCTACTATATATAGATGATAAAGGGGCTGAGAAAGAAAACAGAGAAACATAATTCTTTACAATAGCCACAAACAGCATAAAATATCTTGGGTAAAGCTAACCAAACAAGTGAAAGACCTATATAATAAGAATTTTTAGCCTTTAAAGAAAGAAATTAAAGAAGATATCAGAAAATGTAAAGATCTCCCATGCTCCTGGATAGGTAGGATCAACATAGTAAAAATGGCAATCTTGCCAAAAGCAATTTGTAGATTCAATGCAATCCCCATCAAAATCCCAGCACAATTCTTCACAGACTTTGAAAGAACAATATTCAACTTTATATGGAAAAACAAAAGACCCAGGATAGCCAAAAAACAAAACAAAACAAAACAAACAAACAAACAAAAAAGCCTGTACAATAAAGGAACTTCCAGAGGCATCACCATCCCTGACTTCAAGCTCTATTATAGAGCTATAGTTTTAAAAACAGCTTGGTATTGGCACAAAAACAGACAGGATAACCAATAGAATCAATTTGAAAACCCTGATATTAACCCACACACCTATGAACATCTGATTTTTGACAAAGAAGCTAAAATTATGGAACAGAAAAAAAAGAAAGCATCTTCAACAAATGGTGCTGGCATAACTGGATGCTTGTAGAGGGAGATTGCAGATAGATCCATATCTGTGGCCATGCACAAAACCTAATTTAAGTCCAAATGGATCAAAGACCTCAACATAAACCCAGCCACACTGAACCTCTTAGAAGAGAAATTAGGAGGTACCCTTGAACAAATTGGTACAGGGGACTGTTTCCTGAATATAACATTAGTAGCACAGACACTGAGATCAACAATTAATAAATGGGGTCTACCAAAATTCAAAAGCTTCTGTACGGTAAAAGACACAGTCAACAAGACAAAGTGGCAGCCGACAGAATGGGAAAAAATATTCACTAACCCCACATCTGACAGAGGGCTGATCTCCAAAATATTCAAAGACCTCAAGAAACTAGTTACCAAAACACCAAATAATCCAATTAAAAAGGGGGTACAGAACTAAATAGAGAATTCTCAATAGAGGAACCTAAAACGGCTGAAAGACACTTACAAAGTGTTCATCATCTCTAGCCATCAGGGAAATGCAAATCAAAACAACTCTGAGATACCATCTTATTTCTGTCAGAATGGCTAAAATAAAAAACACCAATGACAACTTATGCTGGAGAGGATGTAGAGAAAAGGGTACACTCCTCCACTGCTGATGGGAGTGGAGAGGAAAATGGGAATTACCTCAAGATCCAGTAATTCTACTCTGAGGCATATAGCAGAATTATTTGTAATAGTCAGAAACTGGCAGCAACCTAAATGCCCCTCTACTGAAGAATGGATGGAGAAAATGTGGTACATTTACACACTTGAGTACAACTCATCCGAAAAAAAACCCCCAAAAACAAAAACAAACAAAATCCAATGATATCTTGAAATTCGTAGGCAAATAGATGGAACTAGAAGAAACAATCCTGAGTGAGGTAACCCAGTCACAATAAGACAAACATGGTATGTATTCACACACACACACACACACACACACACACACACACACATATATATATATATGTTTTTAGACATAGAGCAAAGGATCACCAGCCTACAATTCACACTGCCAGAAAAGCTAGGAGACAAGGAGGACCCTAAGAGAGACATTCATAGTCCCCTGAGAAGGGAAAAGGGACAAAATCTCCCAAGCAAATTGGGAGCATGGAGGGAGAGAAGAGGTAGTTAGGAGGATGAGGAGGGGAGAGGTGGGCATGAGGGAGCAGGATAATTGAGTCAGGCAATGAATAGAGGAAAGAAAGAAAAGAGATACCATAATATAAGGAGCCATTATAGGTTTTTAAGAGTAATCTGGCACTGGGGAATTGTTCAGAGATCCACAAGGATGACCCCAACTGACAATCTAAGCAATAGTGGAGAGGCTACCTTAAATGCCCTTCCCCGAGGGAAGATTATCCCCCGAGCTTGATGACTAACTTATATGACATCCTAAAGCCTTCATCTAGTAGCTGATGGAAGCAGAAACAGTCACTCAGAGCTAAACACTGAGCCAAACTCTTGGAATCAGTTGTAGACAGGAAGGAGTGATGAGCAAACGGGTAAAGACCAGGTAGGAAAAACCCACAGAAACTGCTTACCTGAACAAGGGGGAGTTCATGAACTCCAGTCTGATAGCTGGGAAACCAGTATAGGACTGACCTAGATTCCATGAATGTGGTGTTATTTGGGAGTACTGGGCAGTCTATGGGGCCTCTGGTAGTGGATCAGTATTTATCCCTCATATACAAATGGACTTTGGGAGCCCATTCCACACTGAGGGATACGTCCTCAGTCTAGACACATGGGGAGGGCCTGAGCCCTGCTCCAAAAGCTATGACAAGGTCTCACCCTCCCTGGGGAGCAGAAAGGAGATGGGATGGGTGTTGGCGGGGGGGGGGGCTGTACGGGAGGTCAGGTGGGTGCAGGAACTAGGATTGACGTGTAAAACAATCATGTTTCAAAATTAAATAAAAAATTATAAAAATCTCTCTCTCTCTCTCTCTCTCTCTCTCTCTCTCTCTCTCTCTCTCTCTCTCTCTCTCTCACACACACACACACTTACACATGCTAAATTGAAGTGTGTATCAAAGACTGCCTGAATACTCAACCTTCTAGATTGTAACTCTGATACAGAAATGTTTATTGACAATTCTTATTCCCATGAAATATTTTTGATTTCCTGGATTCATTACAATTGTAACAACTCTTGCTTCTTCAGAATCTAATTATTTCTTTTCAAGGACTGTTTTATAAAGATGTTCTTGTCATCATATTCCAGAAAAGAATTTAAATGTTTCTGTATGTAATAAAAACAAATGTAAATTTATAAATTTTTTTTCTTTAAAGCCATTATATTGTTTCATTGTACCAATTTTAGGTGAAATATTTAAGTACATAATTCTGTTTAGTGATCATGGTAGGACTGTGTGCACAGAGATTATGTAATTCTTAATATTTGTAAGTATGTATGCATTCATATTTGTATATCTGTGTATGCTCTAGATGGAAGTAGTTAGATTAGATAAACTAATACTGCTCCCTCTGTTACTGCTAGGGGTAATGAAAGCTTAGGGCCTGGCTGCAGAATGGATGCTCGGAGGATGAACCAAAATATATCTTGTTCGTAGGCAAACCTCAGCAAAGGATGAGGATCTCTTTAGGCCAGAAGGGCAGATCAGAAAAGAAATGACTGTCTCTTATTCCATCAGAGTTCATATAAATTGTTATAATTTTATTAGTTTTAATAATTACACTTTAGATCTGATCATCAATTTTATTTTTAATGATAATTGCCACCTGTGAAAACTAAGTTTCATTTTTAAAACGCATCAAAACATGAAGCAAGGCCACATTGAAGAGTGCATGAAACCTTGGAGCACCCTGACATGAAATCCATGAGATCTTGGAGCACCCTGACACAGCGAAACTAAATGAAGATCAGAGGAAATGCTGCTGTGAGTGTGTGAAGCAGGCAGTTTTCCTGAGTTTTCATCAAATTGTCTTCAACTCAGAGCATTCAGATAGCATATGCTGTACCTTTAATGTCCAAGTCAATCCTTTTATAGTTATGGAACACTTGTTTTGTGAGACACAAGACACCAAAGAGAAGGTACAAATATTATTTCTTACATATCTCATGTAGTGTCTTAAAGGGAGACTTTCCTTTATGTCCATATGGAAAAATGATTGTCTTCTACACAATTTTGAGAGATGAATGTTTAATGAGAAAAACATGAAATAAGAAAAAAGATGGGGATATGGTAATATTTTCACCTCAGATATCAAGACAGACAATGAGGAAGTAAGATAATTTATTCTCTCGAAGTTATAACTTTAATATCAGTGCTAACTTATATAGTCTTGAAGTTCCATTCATTCTGGAAGAGGGTTAAATTAATTTTAGTATAGTCACCAAAATTCCTATGATAGTTTCAGTCTAGAGGGATGTGTCACAAATTCACTTAAATCCTATTTTTTATTCCTGTAATATTATGAGAACTGAAATATTAATGAGATCAGATTCTTTTTTAGGAATGATTTCCAAAAGCAGAACTAATTAAGTACAACCACTCTTATTGAATCCATTGACTAAATTTCAAAAATGCCATTACATAAGAAAAATCTCTCAGATGAATTAGTAATAGAACAAGAATTCCTTTAAGTTGGAAAATGTAACTTGAAAGCAAAAAAAAAAAAATGCACACATTATTCATTGTAAAACTGTTTTCCCTATTGTTATGTTATGGGCAGTTTCCCACCAGCCTTGTCCCAAAGCTGTGTCAGACCCAAATAACATGCAGAGACAATGTATTAATTCTGCAACTGTTGGCCAGTTACTAGCATTTCTTATTGGTTATCTCTGTCTTAAATATTAACCCATTCCTATCAATTTAAGGGTTTCCATGTGGTTTTACCAGAGAGAGAGAGAGAGAGAGAGAAAGAGAGAGATAGAATGGGCATCTTATTCCTCTCATGGTCTACATCTTGACTACTCTCTTTTACATCTCCCAAAATCCTCCTTATCACCTAGTCCTGCCTACCTTGCTTTCCTACAGGTCAACAGGGCTTTATTCATAAACCAATAAGAGAAACATATATACAGAATGACATCTCCCATCAATGTTACCTTCTTCAGATGAATCAGTGGCTATTAGAATTACTGTAGGGATTAAAGGGGATATTTCCATAATAGTTTACACAAAAATAATAACTTCCACTGCCTAAGAAGCCATCACACCATTGGAGAAAATGAAAAGACTGTCTTGATCAGAGTCTTTTTAGATGCTCACTGTTACTGCAACTCCATTGTGCCCTGTAGCCCAAAAGCAGCAAGGGGAAATACAAAAGCTCACAGGAATAGCTGTGTCCAACACAGTTCATCATATGAGGTCACTTTTATATATTATTCATGTGTCATGAAAAATCCTCCTTTTTAACATTAAAAATGGCAAAAGCCAGCATCATTCAAGGTTCTTATAAAAACATGCTTTATGCTCCACAAGCTGTGACCTACTCATAGATCTTGGATACACTAACAGTGTTTTCAAACCCACAAGATTAATTCAGGGAAAGGAAAAATGAAAGGTCTAGAAGTTCAGATTTTGAAACTGGAACAGACATAATCTACAATCTATCTAAATCCGTTCTATAACAATCTGCTTTAGTTTTACATATGAGTTGCAAAATTATTGTCACGTGCCATAACCTACTATGAATGAGCTGTATTCACAGAGAACCAATGTTTCTGGGACACCACAGAAACACTTCAAAATCTTTCATTTTAACTATAGAGAGGTTTAGAGTTGAAAAGTCTTAACGATTATATCAATTTGCCATCTGTTTCAAAGACACTATGAATTCTTCAAATGTGAAATCTCTCCTGATTTGAAAAAAATAATACCGAAACTATATGTGTTAATGTCAAATATCAAAGTTGGTATGTGGTCATTGTGTGATGAAGGCTTCCGTGGGCTGCAGTGAGCTCTAGCTCCAGTCTGCCCTAGCTCAGTTATTATTCTAAGAGCTTTATGTTAAATGCAGGCCGTGCAGATGAAGTCATCATGCTAGTCATTTGCATTCATCTTTAGAATTAATTGAAACAATCCAGTCATCCCTGAACAACTGGTTCTTATGTAGGCATCAGCAGTTCAGATGTCCAAGGACAGTAATTCAGAATTAGATAATTACCTTGTTTTCCTCCTGTGAAATGCTAAGGACGAATTACTCACGATGCTGTTAAAATTGTAGTTTTGCTTTTATAAAAAAAACAAAAAACAAAAAACAAAAAACCAACCAAACAAAAAAAAAAAACAAAAACAAAAAACAACAACAACAACAACAAAAACCACTTACATCCTTGGGATAGGAAGTAGATTGGTCTCCCCTGCTGCGCAGCTGCTTCCTTCACTGTCCACGCTATACCCACTGCCGACGCTGCTGCCCGAGGAGCCGGTGGACACGGAGCTCTCTGCAGGCCGGTGATTGGCAGGTTTTGCTGCATGATGTGGGGAGAGCCAACACCACAGTCAACAAGTGAAGCTCACTTCTATCTCCAAATGTAAAATTACACATGTGCGTATTGCTCATAGAAAGGACCAGCGGAAACAAAATATTCTCTCTTCCTCAACCTGCCTTTTTGTTTCTTTAACCAGTAATGCACACTGGCAATATAGAATACCTTCACTTTTTTATTACTCACCAAAAAAAATTCTTGGGAAAAACATTCCCATTTTTAGACTCAGTTAAATAGTTTGTCATTCTTCCAGTGTTTTTGTTATTTGTACAATAGTGCTGTGGCAAGCAAGATGGGGGTTGGGAGACTTGGCAGAGAAATCATTGTAACAGAGTAAAAGAAATTGGGTAATTACTTTCCATGTTAATAGTCAATATAATAGTCAATAATCAGATAGCCTCTTTAGAAGGGAAAGCCATGGCAGAATAGATACTTTACATGTGGCTCTGACAACTGTCCACATGTTGTTTTTAAATCTGAAGGTGTTTCTTTCCCTTGGGTATTTTGTAATTGATATGGGGACTTGTTTCAGAGTTTTCATGTGTTTCCATTTTGGATATATGATTCCATGTTCCCATAGAAACATATTTATGTATGTGCTACTTGTTATGCAGTGGGAGCATAGCACTGGCATCTGGCCAAACTCTAGATTGAAAGTCCCTGTGACTTGCCCTCCTTCCTCTTGGGACATTAATTCCTAAGCTTCAGCTTCTTATTGGTATTTACAGTCTACAGGTTTGCTACAGTTCACTAGCATCTTGGAGCTTAGCTGGTCTTTAACAAGGATTTTACCTGATCCTAAGTCTAGATGTATTAGAAACTATGAGACTATTTAGCATCCTTTTCCTCACTACACATATTGCTGCCCCATCATTAGTCTTTTATTTGAATGTGTACATGCTCCTGGGTGAAGAGTTATATAATAATTTCATATGAGAAGTCTAAATATTACTCAAGGAAATCAATAATTATGATGAGTCTTAGGCTGGAGGACTTCTAACTAATATAGCCAAATAAAAAGAAAACTCAAAGAAATGATACAGGAAACTGAGAGCAGGTAGGGTAGCTACTATGAGGCCTTGGGAAAAATTTATCTTTTCCTCTACAACTTCCTGTTCAATTACAACAATAAGATCTTCTTACAAGATATCAAATAATTTCATATATGTTCCAATGGTGGTAGAATTCCACCCACAGAACAACAGAACAAAAAAGAATTTTTTATATAACTCAATTATATATCTGATGCTTATAAATTGAAAACTGCTACTTAAAAGAAGAAGGTCTGAGTAGTAGTCACCAATAAGACACAAGTTATCTATCTTCATAGGTCTAGATTTGTATAAAATAATAGTTCTAATATTTGCTAAATACTTTATTAAGTTTATGTAGAAGAAACCAAGATAGCATAATTAGTGTTAAAGAAAATGTTTAAGTTCATAATTAAAAATAGAAAGGTAACATGACTAAAATGTTAAATTATGAATGTGTCAACATTAATTAAACTTCATAATCAACCAATAATGATTCAGATTATCACATTAATTTAGACAAGTGAAAGTTTCCATGCTTTAAATTGACAGTAAGACATTAATAATCCAACCCACTAGAGTTTTTAATAGTGGATAATATAACACTGAAAGTAAAACATTAACTTTGTTAACCAAAAAAAAAAAAAAAAAAACCCAAACCAACTTCACTGTACTATTTTCAAAGACAATTAACAGACAATAATTTAAAACCACTTAATCTTACTAAGTTTAAACAACTTTATCTAAGAATAAGCACACTTCATATCAGAGTTGCTACCTTATAGGACATATGTCTATAGCAACTTCCACTTATTTGTGAATGTCACTTCAGTTATAATGGGCTTCATGCATTTCCCACTTCCTTTCCACCAGAACAATTTCTAAATCCAGAGGATCCATTACACATGGTCAATGGTTTATGGAGATGGCCACTTTCTAGTTTGAGTGATACTTGTTACTCGAATGCCACATCACTGGTAATCTTTAGATATTTGATCTCAAACAGTGGTCAATTAATATTTGATGAAGTAACAAATAAGCCAAAGAATGAATGGTGATGTCAATGATTCTGTCCTAAAACCAAACACCAAGAATGCCATAATGAATTACCAGGCATTATTTCATATTTTATGTATAGTGTGTTTTAAAGAAATTATACACATCTCTCATAAAAAGAGACAACTGATATAGAAGATTTTCCTTCCTTTTTTTAAAAAAAAAAAACCTGTTGAAATCAGTTTTTGTAGTTTATTAAAATAAGCAATGACAATTTTTATCTGCTATAACATGTGGAAAAATATAATCTATTGACCAGATTTTTAATCCCAATGCCCTCAAAAGCTAGTTTGATTCAAAAGGGTCTTTAGTGCTAATATACTAAATACTCCAAGGCATAGATTTATATATAACAAAAAGATAATGACAGGCCATGTACAGCATGTGAATATTTACATTGGAATGATGGAAGACAATACTATACAATGCAATGCTGTGTGGGAATCTTGTTCACAAATGCTAGAATTATTCATTTTCTATCCTGGTATATAGGCAAAAACTTTGAATTTGATTTAAGTTGAGTATCGCTTTGTTTTCCTGCATTTGAGTGAAATGACATAGAAACATTAAAAGCTTGGTCTTCCACAATTTTAGTATCTTTGACATAACAGCCTGAAATAGTTCACACCCACTTTTCCTCCCGACTCTTTGAAGCAGAGTTTCAGAATTCATATAATACTCTGCATAAAGGTATGCATCTGTATATTGCATAGAATTCATATAATATTCTACATGAAGGCATGTATAAAATATTCTACATGAAGGTATGCATCTGTGTATTGCATAGTAAGGTGATCTTTTTACAAGAGAATTGAGGTTTTTAACAAAAACCAAACATATTTTTGGAATCACTCCCAGATATCTATTTTCATTTTGAAGTGCTGATCACAGAGTTCCCCACTGCAGGAAAGGCTGAATGATACACACATGATGGGAATGCTTGCTGATGTGTGAAGGGCAACTTCGTAGAAAGTCCATTCGTTCTTGATACCTAGTATTGAGGAGGCATTTCAGGTAAACCTTTTACCTTTTGGTGGGCAATGCAAACTGTTTAAAATTATTCTTTCCCTTCGTCATTGCCTTTGGCTGTTTAATGGTTAGATGCTGTTATGTTTTATTATTTCTTGGTTGCTAACCATAATTAAATATGATACTATCTCTGCACATCTGTCTTTATCTAGTTTCCTCTATTGGGATGCCCTGCCCCCTCCAGAAGACTTGACTATGCAACATTATCACCCTGCTACCACATGGTGGCAGCACTATTCTCAGAGAACTCAGCAAATTGTGGAACTGACTGCAACTGTGGAACCCTGTCATTTGGGAGCTGGTTAAGGATGCAAAAAGTCACCTACGCTAGAGCCATCATTCCCCCGTGTGGGAAAACTAATTCCTGTTAGGATTAATGGCCGGTTAATTTGAAGTTGTTAATTCCTTTTTATATTACATCTACTTATCTCAAAAAATTAAACAAATAAAAAACGAGGGCTTTGCTTACTTAAGACTCAGTGCCCAGTATAGACTTAGCCGTGCTGCCTGGGACGTCATTATCACTGGACTTACAGTTGGGGCAGCAAAGACCTATTTGTCAGTATTTCCTGGCACAATTCCTTACCCTGGCAGCTTGGAGCTAGTTCCTGAATGACTTGATTTATCCAACACTAAATCTTATCTTTATAGACATAGCCTGTAGGATTTTAAGAATGTTTGAAATTCAAGAAAGAAATCAATTATTATTTTGTTTATTACAGTAGTATGATTGAACAGAGTTATTTATCTATTTCTGAAACCAGTCATTCTAAGAATTTTTTAAGTAGGTTTTAACTTTAGGGAACTTGTCTTCCTTTCTTTCCTCCCCTGCCTCCCTGTCTTCCTCCCTTCCTCAGTCTGTCATCCCTCCCTTCATTCCTTCAACTTTCTTTTCCTTCCTCCCTTCCTCCCTCCCTTGCCCTTCCTCCATTCCTCCCTCCCTGACTCCTCCCTCCCTTCCTTCTTTTGGTCTTGCTTCCTCCCATGTTACTGCTGCTGTTAGTTTTTGTACTTACTCCCCTGAAGGGATTTTCAGTTTTGCTTTGTTTTCTAAAATGCTTATTGAATTGTGGAATTGGCAGTATCAGCTTTTAAGTTCAAATTTTACTAGCGTTATTCAGTATGTTTACTATTACATTTTTAGGTATTTCCTATTACAGTTCAGGATTATTAATTTAAGGGGAGATGCTGCATTTTATAATATTTACAAGCTGAATCTTTCCTAAATCAATTTCAGTATTTTTTTAAAAATCAAGTTTGGAAACATTGTAGTTTCTAAACTGGAAAATGGTACAGAAAGCTTCCATTCTGCAGGAGTGTGCACATGCCTCATGTTATAAGTCTTCACAATGAAAATTATTGAAAATAAGTATCTCCAACAACCTGTAAACACTGGTGTTGAAGAATTCAAGGATGCCATTGAAACATCTTTAAATAACAAATTACTAACCAAACTATGTAATAGTCATTGTAAGTATTTCCTGTACAAATGACTAATGTGTATTTTATCATATACAAACTATGATCCATGAAGTTCTGCTCTTATTCTCCTTGTAAAACATGGAGATCTTAAGGTTAGTCACAGAGCTTTCTTCCAGAGATGCAGATAGAAAGTCTCCTTTGATATAGTACAGGAAAATTTTTAACACTCTTAATCATGATCAAATGCAACCCTTTCCATAATATTGTCTTAATGAAAGAAATTTTCAAGACATTTCAGTGATCACTTTGCTCTGTTTTTATCTAATACTACTAGTCACTGGCATGTTTTTTTCTATAATCAGTAATCATTCACTAGGGCATTATAGAAACAGAATCATTGTTCCCTTTGGGGTATAGAAGTAAGGGTGTGCTTAACATAACAAATGAGAGTCAATTTAATATTAAGACAGGAAGCAGCTTTTCATATACAAATTATATACAAATGGCTCATATACTATAGTAATTTGTTCTATCTTATAATTTTTCCCCTTTAAATATGCCTACCTTTTCTGAGAAGCATTTAATTCAGAACTAATTTGGGAAGAAAAAATCAGAACACATTTTAAAATTAGCACTAAAATTTAATAGTGAATAGTGGAATAAACTTTGACTAATATATCTTAAGTAAAATTAAGAAAATCAATTAATTTATCTTGAATAAATCTAATTATAATTTTAGCTGTACTCACATAAATACAATGAATCATCACTATACCAAGGAAAGTACTGTTTTTTTTCATTTAGGCTCCAATTCAATAAAGATTTTTATGTACAAAAAACTAGTACTAAGAGGACCGTACTTAGATGAGATAGTTTTAAAGACTTTCAATTTCATTGGCAACTCTTACTTTTTTCAGTATTAATTTGGTTTGTGTTTGAAGGAGAAATATTATCTTTGTTGTGTTTTGCTCACAATATCCTTGTCATACATTGTTTGACCTGTATTTCTAACAACTGATAAGCCAAAGGAAAAAAATTATTCAGAAAAAGGAAGTTCTTGATAGTGTTCCAACTGATTGGAAACTACGTCTAGAAATAGCCATAATAAATATTTTGAATAACCAAGATGTTACCCTTAAGTGAAATAAAAATGTTTTCTCCATGAAATTCCTTTGCATTATTTATTTATTTTTGTCTGAGAAAGTACTTATGTACCTGAAGCTGAGCTAACAAGGTACCAAGACTAACAAGCCCGAACTTCCAAGCCTGTTGCCCTCGCATATCCAAATGCTGATTACAGTTTTAGCTACCAGCTTATTTTTGGGTTTTATGTTGTTCTATAAATTGAACCCAAAACTTCATACATGCTTGGGAAGCATTTTACCACACCACCAATCTGTAACGTGTAAAACTCAACTCAAAGGAAATAAAGGAGCCAATTTCCACTAGAAATAATAAGATAATAATAGTAAATCAACTTCTGTGCATAATACTACAGCAACACTGAATATTATGTTTCATGATGCTTAAATTTATTTAATGGTTGTAGAGAAGAAACTTAGAAAATGTTTGATAAATCCCTCGGTAGAACCAGGAGATACAGCCTCGTCTTAAAATTTCCTTTTGTTGGTTCCAATGGAATGCAAAGTATGATAGAGACTCAGAGCTGGGCCAGTACAATTACCTACACTAAATTCTGCTAAATGAACAGAGCATAAAACTGATAAATTGTACCTGTACAATTATCATTGTCCCTATAGATTAATGGGTCTCTCAAACATCTTCAAAGAAGATTTTTGTTATAGGAGATGATAATTAAATACAATGACCCGCAACAGGTCAAGGCACAGAGAGTAAGAGACTGAAGAATAATATGCCCTTGATGGAACAAATACACCTCACTCTCACTTCCCAAGGCTCAGTAACCATTGCTGAAGTAAGGGCAGAAAGGGTGCAACAGCCAGGGTTAGTGGATGACTACAGGTAAACAGTATCTTCTGGATAGAGTAGAGTGGCTGTACTTATGGACTCACAGTGGTGTGACATTATCACAAAACCTATGCATTTCAAGCCAGACCAAATTGCATCACAGAGAAGGGACTTGGCCATGAAATCTCACACGTATTTATGCAGCTATTGGCAATTGTTATCTTCTGAGAAAAGGAGGGTATCTCTTTTCTTTAATAGTGTAGCCCTGGTAAGTTAATCATATTCTATTGGAAGGGCACACATCTAAGAACATTTGTGCAGCACAAATTGATCTTGATGGAGTTAAAAACAGGACTCAAAGTTGGGGAGAAGGAGAGGGATATTTGAGAAAAGATGTGTGTGTGTGTGTGTGTGTGAATACAATTAAAACATATTATACACAATTCTCAAAGAAACAAAATAATTAAAAAGCAGTTTTATTTCCACATATTTCTAAAAATGATGAAGTTTGGTTGCATTTAAAACTCAAGTCATTGACTACAAATCAATCTCCATTTCATATGATCTTAGGGAAAATGAATGTAGTTTTTCTAACTTCAATTGTTCTCTGATACTGATAAATTCATTATTTAATAAATATTACTAACTAGACTGAAAGAGTCTTCAGAGATTTCTATTTTGTTCTGCATTATCACTGCAGCTTGAAAATATTCTAAAATGTAATGGCTTAAACAAATATATACATGAATACGAGTATCGATGAATATGGGAAAATTCTGCTCCTTCTTTTATCAGATGATAAGAAACATTCAACATTTCTTTTCACTCCTTTTTACTGTTTTGTTTTTTGGGGGTGTCTCATTCTGTATGCCAGGGTGGCCCAGAACTGAGTTTGTAGCCCAGGTTGGCCATAATCTCATGTTCTTTTATGTCTCTTCAAATTTGAATCAGGGTGATATGTTCATTTCCCTTATATTATGATAAAACAAATATTTTTAATATGTGGTAAAATCAATAAATATGAAACACCTGTTTTTCAAGATATGAACAGAAACACAACTTATTCTGTTATAATGCATTATCACTCCATACTGGGCTTGTGAATGGCATACTATGAGCTGGTGGGCAACTGACCAGTCAGAGCTCAGAAGGAAGAAGCAATGAATTTGGATTTATTGTCATGATTATGACTTGATCCAGTTGATGCCCAGGGAAAAATTAACATTTTTACATAAATTTAAAAATATGGTTTTTGAAACCTTTATTAATTAAAAATTAGTTTTAAATGAGATGTGGAAGATGTCCTGAAATGTAATAGAGATATCTGAGACACAGAAAACTTAGATACAAATGAGGTACACAGGTCTTGAGAGGAAGCCTTTACTATTCTCCTGTCTTTGGATATTGTAAAAATATATGATTGTGTGTAAAAATGTGCTTGGTTCATCTTATATATATATTGGCATATGTGTGTATAAAAATTACTTAATAATTGGCAGGGAAGGGTTCATGAAATCCTACTCCTTTCTGAGAAGACATTATTTGGTTGTTGGGATAGGGGGAGTTATAGTTCTTCAGGGATGTGGCCTTAGTACTCTCCTCATGCTCTAGGAGCTGGTTCTACTTCCATGCTCATATAAGCAGCATTATTTGTACTCAGTCAGTTTAAAGCATAAAGAGAGAACAGAAAGGTGGGAGAGAAGATAGGGGAAGGTTGTAGGGAAAGGAATGTAGGGTGATTTTCATCAGAATACAATATGTACACGAGCTTAAACGTATTTAATAACTCAGGGGAATTTATATAGGTAAATATATTGGCATTTATCGGAGTAAAATTATGAGAACTCGGAATGATTGACAATATTATCAGCAAAATATGTTAGGCTATTGAGCTTCACTACATACATGAGAAAGAAATGAGAATGAAAACTGACTAATATTTTAATATGAATATTTGACTTTTCTTAAAGAGTGATGAAAAGGCATCCTGGGACTTTCTTGGTGAGTAGTCAAGTTAGTGAGAACTTACAGTGATGAAATGAGAACTAATTTTGAACACAAACTGATACCATGTAGCAAAATATTTCTTCAAAATCATCAATCATCTGGCACCATCATATACATTAATCATATATGGCGGCATCAGATACCTTAATGTACACATCATTTAATGATGTTTACCTTTCACATTTTGTTTCTTTAGAACTTGCTTCATTCAGAATGCTATGTCTCAATTAGAAAGTATGTTTAACACAAAAATTTGACTTTTCTCCTTGCTTTGAACAAAAGAAAGATTTAAAAAAGTATTTTATGGTACAAAATAATCTTAGAATTAATAATGGCAGATATAAAACAATATAAATTATCAAATACTCTATGTGAAGCCTTTTAAATACTCTTACAAATTAATAGTTGGTTGATATTAACCTGACAGTTATTTACTTTAGGTAATATTATTAGCAAGAAGAACACATCAAAATAACTAAAAATTAAGAATGTATAATAGGTTTACCTATATTGAAAGAAATTTAAGTACCAGAGGTATAGAAATGTTCATTTTCTGTTTATCAAGTGAAAATAGTGACCTACAGAATTAGAAAGTGTATAATCTTGAAATTGAATTATTTAATTTAGGATTCTGATGCTATGCTCTTTTGAAGAACAAAAAAGATAAACTTTTATTTACCTTCTTGTATTTTTAAGAAAGGCATCCACACCTGTGACCTTTATCATGATCTTGCTTTACTTTATTTTTTTTACCTTTTACTATTTGTAAAATTATTATGTAATTGTTTTTTGGTCACAGTACTACCAATTTATTAGTTGTATTTTCAGTATACTTGGTTACCCAGAAGAATGTATATATGAATTCATTTGATTCTGAAGTTACATGATCATATCTATGTCACTTCTCTTGACACATTTAACAATCTCATCATCCCAATCAAAATACTGTATTTCTTATCATCAGAAGCAAAGATTCATAGTTTCTTGGCATCCAATTACATATAAAATATAGAATTAATATAAAATAAATTTAATATTTTGACAGTGTGGCCCAATATACATGAAGCTTCCCTTCATCCTATTTCACACCTAAAACTCTTCTCACACTAGCCCAGTGAAAAAAGGGTCAAGTTTGGTTTTAGATTATGTGTATAAGCTATATGTAGATAAAAAGTAGTACAATAAAATTGTCAATTCATTCATGGGTTGTTTGGATTGATGAAAATTGCTAAGTTGTCCAATAGTGTCTCAGGCATTAGTTTCTCTCTCCCTTGGTGTTTCCATGGCTTTTCTTCCTAGATAATAAAGTTATTTGGCATTCACATCTAATTGTCTAGTGTCCCTATTCTGTTTTGACTATGCTGAGTCCCATGATTCCTTCCTTCATTTATTGTCTGCTTTATGTTCTCATATGCTGCCTTCTGGTGCTAAGTTGATCAATGTCTTGAAAACAATTTGCTCAAATCCAAGGTGAAATAATATATATTTTAAAATTTGGTTTCATGGTTATTGCTTTCCATAGGCTTAACCAGTATTTAATGAGTCATTGTCTGTTAAAACTGGGACTTTTTATATCATTGATAAATATTTTCATCTTTGTTATTTAGTCCCAGAGTTAGTCAGTATACAAAGGTATAAATAAATAACAACATTGAAAACAAGTTTTGGTAGTTTTATACTTAAGGCTAGTGAATGTCACTGGTCTTATGATATTAAATGAGTGAAAATTCCTAGGGTTGATAAAATCAAATTATGTGAATGGTTTGCTGGAGATCCTTAACTATGACTAGAAAAGAACAGAAGTGCCCACTGGTGGGGAATTATGTGTTCAGCATCAGGAAGGCAAGGTCATCAATAAGAGTATCATATGATTAGAACTATAGTCACTGTCTGTGGCTCTGCATGTATTGTAGAGATTTCTGGCAATAAACTTAAATGCTTACAAAATATTTGAAAACACATGTATAATCATTCTAAGAAGATGTGGAAACTCTCAAAGGCCATTTTGATTTTCACAGACAAAGAATCCTCCTACCCCACAGAACAGGCACTGTTGAAAGCTGAAAAATTTGAATGGTTTGAATATTGACTTTCTTAGTTTTTTTGGGGGGGAGTAGTGTTTACTCTGTTCATATGATTGCAGTGTCAATTTTCTTGTAATTTCAAACTGCCAATTGTTTTATTTTTTAAATGTAACTTTTTATTTTTGTACAAAAACATTGAATTGAAGAATATAAAATTTGTGTCTATTAACCATGTACACCCCCAATTAAGACAACTCCAACTCCCAAATGTTCATTTTATTTGTCTTGTTTTCCACTTTATATTGCTGAGGGTCCTGTCCTTTTCAGTATAGTACACACTAAACCCTTTCTGACAAAACTGATTGTCTACTTGGGTCAGAAAAAATTATTGAGACATTGGTGAGCTACTAACATTGTAATCAGCAATTCTCTTCTCTCCCAGACTCCAACCTCTCCCAAACACTTCTTCAAGAAAGTAAATCCCACAGAGTGATGGCTTGGAAAGCGTTTGCCAAAGCTATGCCCACCCAACAGGGAACACCCCTCAATGAGCTTTTTGACAGTGGTATCCCCAGCAGCTACATGTGGAACTAGCTTGGGGCTTTCTTCATACAATTGGGCCACACCAAAAAACTTTCAACTCTCTTATATCTTATGTAAGACTGTGTCTTCTCATGTTACCTCTTCAATGAATCCCAATCACCCTTATTTTGGTGATCAAGAGGAAGGATATATCCACTTACCCTATATTCTCTAAATCCAAACCTAAGATGCACAGTTCAAATCCTAGCGTCAAACGGAATTTTTTTGGAAGTTGTAAATTGCACTTAAAATCAACAATTAGTTGTCAAGTAAGTTAACTATCTAGATTCTAAGAATGTTGATGTTTGTTTGAATTTTGATATGATCTTCAATACTGTATAGTAAAGAGCCAGGTATGGTTTTATAGTTCAGCCAGGGTCATTGTGAATCTCAAGCTACTTTGGATTATATGGCCCCTTTGCAGGACTTTGTATCAAAAAAACTATATTAAAAAAAGAAAGGTAAAAATAAAAGTAACCCAAAATGCTTCTTAACCTGTTATGAACAGTAAAGCCAATGTTCAACCAAGGAAACTGGAAGAAAAGAAACTAACAAAATAAAACCGAAAAAAACATTTGCATTTGCTAAGATTTCTTATTACATATCCAGTACTTATCATCAGGATGATTTGGTGTAATAATTCTAGCCCTTAACTTTAAAATTTCCTTGCCTGCAAGTAAACTCTGAGGGAGAGAAAAAGTTCCATGGGCTTATTCCATAATTCTTGCTTGACCCATATATTATGTTCAAACATAAATCTGCTGAGAAACTTACAAAAATATTTGAAAAGCTCTTTAGGGGCAATTTTGTCACCTTTGAGTCAGCTGCCTATAGATGTACACACAGCTTCTTCAGCTGTTTGTGGTCTGTGCCGTGGAAGCAGATCCATGTCGGTTAAGAACGTCAAATTTGTTCTCATTACCAGTTCCTGATACTTCTAATAGTTTATAAGATGTTTAGTGATATCAAATAAGTAAATCACAATTGTTTATCTGAAACAGGAAAGTTCAATTTCAAAGGAGCTGTTATATTTAGAGTGCAAGCATCCAAAGCCATAGACAAGCGTTTCAGGGACAGCTGGGAAAACTTTACTGTGGGCTCAGCATCCTACCCCCTGCCTATTCACCCGTACAACAGGGTGGAACAGTTGAATGACTACCTCATCCACTTCGTGTGATAAAATGAGAAATGGATGACATAACACTGTACCATGTTAAGAGCTATCTAAATAGACTGTTATTTTCAGAATGCAGATGGGATTATATGAACTACACTGTGAGGACTGAACTGATAGTTTTATTTAAACATATAAAAATATCACCACTACTTCTGTAGAAAGTGGAGGAATAAACAGGATCTTACTAGTTTGTTGCATATTCACAATCCTGGTCAT
This sequence comes from Phodopus roborovskii, assembly GCF_943737965.1. Taxonomy (NCBI): domain Eukaryota; kingdom Metazoa; phylum Chordata; class Mammalia; order Rodentia; family Cricetidae; genus Phodopus; species Phodopus roborovskii. The sequence continues at coordinate 914,186 of NW_026126744.1, read as the reverse complement.
TTTACTCTCTAGGCCAATTAAATAATATTTAATTTACATAAATTTAGTTCTGTAGTATATTTATGATTAAGACTGGGCAGAATTATTGTTTATTTGTACTATTATACCACTTATACAAACAAGGAGGGTATATGTATATTTTAGAAAACGGAATTTTTCATTGACTAGGCAAAATAAATTTTAAAATTGCTGTTACTTAATTTTCATTCCATTTTGAAATCAATGAAGAGTGACTTCTAATTCAATTATAGCACATTAAATGTAAATATGTATTTGAGTATTACTGAAAGAAAATGAGCTAAAGTTATTTTCATACATACTTTAAGACTAAGTCTACGATTGAAATCTTACAAATAAGTATATAGTAATAACTAAATCTTGATATGAAAATAAGGCAGAAATATGACTATTAGACATTTAAAGTCAATGCAGTATCTAAAGTAAGACAATGATTAACTAGAGATAAACTCAAGTTATTTGATAGAATAAAAGGTAAGAAGTAAAATTTATTTATTTTTTTCCTCGTCTTTGGCAGGGGGTAGGGTCTCATTATGTATGTAGTTCTGGTTGCCCTGGGATTCACAAGATCTGCTGACCTTTGAGTGACAGAATCAAAAGCATCTGGCACTATGCCGGGGAAGAAGTAGTTTTTTTTTTTTTTTTAAAGTATGTTCAGACTATTCTAGAAAGACAAACAGGGAAAAGGAGATTGCATTCTGCTGGCAGTCTTTAAACTGAGCTGGAAAACACACACTCAGTGTTGTGCTTAGGCTATCTGCTTCCTTAGCCAACTAGAAATCTAAGCAGGCCCTCAGTGGCTTGCCTCTCTGTTGCCCCAGGCATCCATTGTCCTCACATATCTGGTGTGTGTGAGTGGAGCACAGTACATGTCTTGAATTTTCTGAGAATAAACAGAAATGTTAGAGGAGGATGAAAGACATAATTTTGATTTATGGAAGATAAGTAAATCTGTGTATTTCAGGAAAATTCTAATTTTAGATAAATTAATTTTAGATGTGATTTTAAATTAAATTGGAGCAAAAAATTGAAGCAATACTAGTTTGATTCCTGTCATGGGCACGAAAACTCCAGATGTTGGAGTCAAGATAACCACAGTTATCTACTTTCTCCTTCCTTACTAGAGCTGTGACATCAAAGTTAGTTGCATAATCAAACATGGACTCAGGGGATCTACCTTGTGTTTGCAAAAATCCAAGAAGATTGTCAATTAGACCAGGCAAAGGGTGGGAGGGAGTTTAGGACTAGTGAAAGTTGTGCCTACTCTTCCAACCCCATCAATCATTTCTGTATCCATGGGAGCTCTACTTTTATTTTGTAAAGCTTTCCCTTCTGGCTCAGGTTGTTTGCAGTGTGAAACTTTGTTATGCTCCCAAATGTTTCTGTCATCATAGATCTAACTAACATGTATCTGTGACCACATCCTACTGAAAGGAATTAAATGAGAAAAATAAATAAATAAAAACAAAACCGACACACTCATTTTATGCTGTATCATATAACAATGGCTCAGAACCCAAAAGTTTATGAATGAAATAAAGATACTTTATTTATTACACAGGCACTTGGATATTCACATGCCCAACACAGCTGATACACTTAACAGCTAAGGAAACACGCACAGGTGTCTGCTTGTAGGCTCAGGAGAGGGCTCTTCCTCTGTGCGGGTGAATGAGTGCATTAACAATTTTTCCTTCGCTTTCCTCTAAGCATTTCCAAAAGTTACATGTCAAATAATATGCAACAAAAACTTATCTACATTCCAACTGGTGTGCTAACTTGAATTGTGAGCAATGTAAACTTTTATCACAATGCAACATATTTTATAGTCATGCTTGAACAGATTAGGTTAGTAGCATGCATTCCATTCTGCATATGAATACTGTTAAACTATTTTCCAACAAAATTCAAAAGACGCCCAGTGCATAGAAAAATACAAATCACTGTTGTCAATATATTATGAGACTGATCTTGGGACTTACATGGTGATGACGAAATCCTAAAATGCCATGCCCACAAAAGCACATTAAAAAGGGGATAAACATATTTCGTTAGACAATCCCTAAGAATAAAGGATGACAGCTTTAATTGGGGGATGTTCTCGCTGTGTGCTTTGAACAGGGCCTTTCTGCTCACCTCCTTCTGGCTTGACTGGTCCATCGGACATCACCTTCCTGAGGGCTAGCTGGCTTTGGTCTTGGTTGCCATTGGCTGGTGGAGGCAGATTATCAGACTGAGTTCTTTGAATGGGGAGGACTCCTGCTATGCTGTGTCTGTGCTGCTTCCTGGCATGATTACACTGATCGCTTTTATGTGCTGCTGTGGCAGTGTGGGTGAAATGGAAACCCAGAGTGTATCCTCAGATGGAACCAGCTTCAATGTTATTCATGCAAACAGAGGTGTGCTTTTGTACTGTTGAAACTGTGTTCTCAAATGCCAAAATGACATCACATGCACAGCACTGAAGGGAATTAAAACTGGCTGTTTCCTTGGAAATGATGACCAGAAAGATGAGGAAAACAACAAGCTACCTCCACACCCTGGCTGATGCTTCTTGGGGGTGACAGCACACCTACAGCCATGAAATATCTGCACTTAGGTTTTTATAGAATTGTATCAGAAAATATCACAAGTGAAAAAAAAAAACCCATCAATTAAGATGAGTGAATGGCTAGACTTTACTGGACTAACAACTACTAGACATAGTACTTCTTGACTTTTAAAACAGTTCACTTATTAGAAAAAAATAATCTGTAAATTCTGTTATTCTGTACAAAGTGTGATCCAATAGAATGGACCAGATTGTGCCCCTTAATGAGATTACATTGCCACATCACATAAGCTTAGATGCATATGAAGAATACATATTTTTTTTGAGAGTACAAACTTCTGCAGATTCTTCAGGAGACTGAGGTTCCCACATTAGCTCTTTTTCTCATACACTTTATTTTTAAACATTGCTTCAAATGCCTTTTCACCCCAGGTTCTAGAATTTGACTATTGATCTCACTAAGCATCTGCTTAAATTTTGCGTGTTTTCAGGTCCAACTATCTCATTGCTAATCCGACTTAAATATGTGTGTGTGTACCCATGCCTGCTTTTGTGAGGGATAATGCTTGAAAAGTGGCAGGCCCTTGTGCTTGTAGTTCCTATATTCTAAAGGAGGAGGAAGTGCACACAAACACATACACACACAACACTGCTTTGCCTGCAAACTTACAGACACGACTACCAAATACTATGAGCCAGGTTGGGTGGATGGTGGGAACAAGGATAAACAGCCAGTTTTATTTGTCTACGTAAATTAAAAGAAAACAAAAAACTAAAGGAGGAACGGCATATTTATGTATTGATACTGTTCTTACACAGACAAAAGGACAAAGAACAGAGTGAGCAAGGGATGCCAAAAAACAGAAAGCAAACAGGGAAAGACAGCAGGAGAGAAAGGCAACAGATGAACATTAAGCTGCCATGCTGAGGAATTTATTTGCGTCTTTTACTTGGTTGAATGCGGAGTTGTTGCACGGCGGCTTCGGCCGCGGCTATGGCAGCCCCTGCATCTTCCAGGTGGGTTTGAGTGACACTGGTTTTGCTTTGACTGCGAGATGGTCCATGAGATCGGAGATGGCCTTCTGATGATGATTTTGAGCTACCAGGACTACTGTGGGATTTCTCAATGGTAGGAACTTGCATGTCTGGTTACAAAAGGATAAAAAATGAGTTAAGGTTGCTCCCTGGTCCCCTGCTGTCAAAGCCTAGTCTACACAGAATTTGAAACTATCTAATATTTACATTAATGCTATCTTTCATGGGTCATACACAGCTTCACACAATACAGCAATGTGATTAAGGCTCTGGAAAGCAATTCCGTGAAGGAAGCAAAGGGAGCCCAGCCTGGAGAAGGGACTCATTCACCAAGAATGAGTTGTAAGAAGCCTCAGGTAATGGATGCCTGCTTCTGCTTGCCCCTTGCCCAACAGCTCTGCTCATTCTAGTAGAGGCTGGAAAAAGACGGTGAAGTTTTCAGCTGCTGAACAGGCTTAAGTGAAACCATAGTGAAATGTTCGATGAGCAGACTAGAACATACTGGAATGGGATGTCTGTCGATTCATTGTTTTAGGATTCTGAGCAGGTATGAATGCAGAGCACTAGACTAGAGTGAGAGGGAGAATGAGATTTTTATGATAATCATCTTCCTGAAGGTTGAGTATGGCAAAGTTGAAATGGCTACAAGAAACCCAAATCTATTCTACAAAACACACGCCTAAATCATCTTCTGCAGTCTTCGTAGTCAGTAATATTAATTCACTATTAGATGTGACCTTGGCTTTTCATCCTCTCAGTATTTTCACACAGTCTGTCCCCTTCTGATGTACACAAAGGTACTCTCAAATGAAAGGAGTGCTCACTAACTGTCTTTAATACTTATAAATCATTAATGTATCCAGCCACAAAATGTTTATCTTATTATATAGAATGATGAATTTATCAATTGTTGGAAGTCTTATGCTGTAGGAATATTGTTAAAAAATAAAAGGAAAACTCTTTCCAATAAAAATGCTGTGCATAACACTATTATTCAAATTATAAGTTGATTGGAATACAACATCTAGGAAAGACTTGAGGAACTTGAATTGTCATTTATTTTGATGACATGGGGAAAATGTTCTTCAAAGGATAAGGAAAACAGAATGCAAAATTTTACTTGTAGTGTGACTGTTTAAGAATTCAGAGACGTAAACAAAAGAAATATACCTAATGGTAATGATGGTCATGTTTTTAGTCAACATGCCAGAAGGACTTTTATATTTTTTTTAATGAAATAGCTTAGTGAATTTTCTAAAATTTTATTTGTATGGATTTGCAGAAATATAACTAGCTTATATAGTCCAATCTCATTTTTACAAAATATGGAAATGACAACAGCAAAGCTAACACCTAAGTATGTGCTGATATGTGCTTAAAGCCACCTTCTTCCTAATGCAAAGCACCCTTTTCATGATATTCCATTAATTTTCCCCCTGGAACTAAACTTTACAATGCAGATTAAACATAGAGGCACTAAATTCAAAAGGGTACTGACTAAACACAGAGACAAACAACTCTATTCTACGTGAAATATCTCCTACCCTTGGATGGGTCAGGGAAGATCCCATGGCTTCTGCTTTTGATCACAGAGGGCTTTGGGGACTGCTGGGTGCTTTGACTGGAGTGAGACTTGCCATGGTCAATGCTCTCAGTCTGTTCTTTCAGTGGATACCACCGAGGAGTGTTGTCCAGGTGAGACGTGCTAGATAGATCAATCAATACCTGGAAAAGGACATGGAACCAGTAAAGTACATGGATTGAGCAAAATCGGATTATTAGTTTTTCCATGACCAAAAATTTTCTAAGGATGTAACCAAATGAATAAATGCGACATTAAGGATGTGATACCACTTTTCTCACCTTTCTTTGTTTATTTACTAATTTTTCTTCAGCCAAGATACTGAGATGCTTAATAAATGTGTGATTAAGATGAACTAGATAATTTAACTATTCCCTAATTTATTTGGGTAGTATGAAGAGATCAGAGTCATAAGTCAACCTTTTTATGAAACACAATTTTTTTGGGGTTGTTCTGTCAAATAATTTTTACTTCATAACAAATGTATGATTTTAGTAAGTAGATGGACAAAATAAAGGAATAAAAAGAATGAGAAATTGGCAATTATCAGCTTATTTCTTCAATTTAAAACACACTTTCATGTTTTAAATAGAGATGTAAATACCAGTTGATGATAGAAAGCATTGTATAATGACTTATCTAACATTCTTCCTTTTTTGATGGGACACACACACAAATACTGTGTTTTCACAGTCACTATCATTTCAGATTTTATAAATAATAAATAATTATCTAGGTTCATATAAACAAAAGAGCAAATTAAAAGGACTTCATTAAGCCAATACTGTGAAATATGACGGTAAACCAAATACAACCCTATTATTCTAGAATAATTCTTCATACAATTGACATTAATTTTAATAGCTGAACTAGAAATGAATCTGAAAGGCAGGCTTCAGTGGTGTGGATTTGACAGGAAAGAGAGGGGTCATATATTTATACCCAAAGAATCCCTCATATTAGAGACAATACATGCAGCATAGTCTCTATCAAGATGGCGGTCACATTTGTAAGCTTTATTTACTGGTAATCATTTACATTAGTGTGTGTGAGTGTGTACATACATATAGTTTAAATTAAAAGCCCCAAATAAACTTCATAGCTTTATTATGTTGTTGATGAAAACACTCAAAGGTCTATTCTTTCAGATTCCAGTTTTAGACATAAATGGCTTCTAACAAATTCATGTAAAAATTATTTCAAGTGTCTTCTCTTGTATCTAGTTTTAACTTTTAAAACATTTGAAAACCTTAGGCATGATATGTAATAATAAATAGCAATGTGAGATGTTACATCTCTACATATAAGGAGAAGCAATTCAAGAAAGTGGTATTGCATTTAAAAAAAAACAAGCTTAGGTTTTTATTTCTTTTGTTATCTCATATCTCATTTGTGATCACATTGTGGTTTCTTTATTTTCCTGCTGACACTATTCAATCATACCCAAATTAAAAAATACATCAAATGGTAGACTGAAATTCACTTCTCAAATTTCTATTCACCTATTGAAAAAGCAACTCAGGAAATTAACTTACCCGCCAAAAGATTTTGGTCTGGAATGGCTATTGTATAAACTTAAGAAATTATTTTTCATCATGCTTGAACTATTTGCATATGGTGACAATGAAATAGGAAAAGAAAGACTTACCTCTCCAAGGAAGTCATTGGAAGAGAATCTATCATAATCCCAAACTGTCACCTCCAATGTTTTCTTCATGAGCTGCATTCGAATACAGCTGTCATCAGCCCCATTTGTCCAACGTGCATTTCAGTATATTCATAGATGATTCTCACCTTGAATTCTCATTTTATGAAAATACTTGATATTTTATTTAAGACTTTACATTAAATGATGTATGGAATTTTCATGATTAATTTGTAGTTCAAGCTAAGTGTTTGGTTATAGTAGACCTCATTAGTTTGTGGATAAACTGGTCACAATTCACATTGCTTTGTCTTTACTCATCATCTAACAAAAAGAAGGCTATACTCACTAAATATATGAGAGCCATGAATCTAAAGCATGTAGATTTTTTCTTCATCTCAATCATTAGCAAAAATGAAGCATTTTTACTTCCACAAAATTTACCTTACTTTAAAAATCTCATCTTAATATTCATATTCATTTACAACTTTATATTCATACCCACCTTCCAGAGAGCAAACCAGAAACTCATTTTGAAAGATTGTTTTCTATACATTATCTTATATGGATGACTTTTATATTTCTTTCTCTGTTTTTATTTTGTTGCTGTCTGTTTGTTTTGTTTGTTTTGTTTTTTGAGACAGGGTTTTTCTGTGTTCCCTGACTGTTCTGGAACTCACCAGGCTAGACTAGAGCTCAGAGATCTGCCTGCCTTTGTCTCTTAAGTGCTGGTATTAAAGGGGTGTGGCACCACCATCCAATAATTTTTCTGTGTTTATTTTTAATTTCTTTTCAGAATTTGACACTTTGAACTAACAGTTACTACTGCTATTCATGGTAATTATTCACATTTTAGTTTTGGTTGCTTTGTCAAAATATGAGCATTTGTTTCCACCTTACCTTTGAACATATATATATATATATATATATGAAATATATAATATGGAAAATATATAGTATATATATATAACATATAAATTATATAGATTTTTTCTTATTTTACATATGGATCCCAGTTCCTTCTCCTTCCCTACCTCCCTCCCATGTGCCTGACCACCTCTCATCCCATCCCCCCCCCACTCCACAGGGAGGGTGATGCCTTCCAGGAGGGATCATCAAAATCTGTCAAGTCATTTGGAGTAGGGTCTTGCCCTTCCTTCTACCTCTAGGTTAAGGGAGTATCCCTCCATGGGGAATGTGCTCCCAAAGTCCTTTCGTGTACCAGGGATACATCCTAGTTCCACTGTCAGAGGTCTCTTAGACTGCCCAGGCCTTCTAACTGGGACTCATGTTCAGGGGGTCTGAATCAGTCCAATGCTGGTTTCCAAGCTATTAGTCTGGGAGTCCATGAGCTCCCCCTTGTACCTTTGAACTTTTCTCACTCATTATCACTGAATGTAGCTCTCACATGTCTTTGATGAGCTCTTACTGGGCCCTGACTCTACCCTGAAGTTGTTATCACCACACTTACATCAGCTGACATCTGTTATTTATGAAATAACAATTACATACCTGTTCCATGGAAATACTTTTGTAAATTACAGTCTGATTCCATTCAGGATTAAGACTTTTCTGGACATATTTAGTCCTCCTCTTGTACTCAGCACTGAAATGGAAGAGAAGAAGATAAAAAAAACAGGGGTTTTTTATTGTTGTTGTTTGTTTGCTTTGACATTCTGCCTTAACTGATGGATTCCTGGACAAAGTGAAGGACATGTCGGATTTGCCAGATCTGTGGCCTCACATCATGTTTAGTCACTGTATCATGAAATTCAACTTTAAGTTGAACACATGATGACAGTTTGAAGATATATTGGATGTCTTGAGTTTTGCTTCTACTACTGAATGTGTTTTTAAAGAAATTCCTTCAGGTCTTTGGACTATATTTTAGAAATCTTATTTTTCCCTAAATGTGGGGGATACTCACATTAACTATATATACTATTAATAACTTTTTGTTTCTTAAATAATAATATAGTCTTTAACTTTCTATTAATTTTACACATAATCCTAGCAGCAAAGATGACCCCCTCATCCTCAAAATAAGTAATAATATCAAGAGAAGGACATTATAACACATATGTGTTCTCCCAGCATTTGCAGATAGAAATAGGAGTGCAGCTTTCTTAGATACATAGCTAACTTTGGATCCAATTTGAGCTATATTAGCCCCTGTTTTCTTTTGTTTTTAAAAAACAAGAAAAGTTAAAACAATAATTGCACTTATGGAAGAGAGAAGGACAAATGGCTCTTACAAAAAATGAAATTTCAAAAACTTTCTCAAAGAGACATTTGCAATCCCTTTAAAGTATGACAGTTATCATGGTTATGAAGCAGGGTTGAATGTGTTATGCCATTAGTTTACATTAAAATATAAACTAAAGTTTCCCTCCATTCATTGTAACTTGGTGCATTTCAATGGATCCCCAATTCTTCCATTATCTCTAAGCAGTCATTAGATGCTTAAATGGTATATATACATACATGAACTTGTACTGAAAACCTATCCAAATGAAGTATTGGTAGCATGGACTAGTGACTGAGTTGGAACTAGGCAAATTCTATGTATGAATACCAGATGGTGATCCCACAGGCAACACCTTTCCTTAACTTCTCATTTTCCTAGATTGTCCATCTTAGATTATATCTCATTGATGATGGAATAATAACTTATTTCTGGTAGGTGTCATCTCACCTCTTTACTAGGAAGTCCTGATACTTGTCTAAATTTAAGTTACCTTTCCTTAAAGACAGTCAAGATTCCATACCCCTTCCACTTCAGGAGAATACAATGTAATCATTCTAGGAATAAGGCTTGAACATTGTGATACTTGAAAGCTGTAGTGTATGTAATATGTAATGAAATTTGAGCTATGAGTTTTGTGTCTCACCAAGCCTCATATGTCAAACATGACAAATTGTCTCTAGGGCCTTCTCACTTCTAACCACCTCATTTGAGCATACAAAAATTAGAACAAGATTTGATGTTTGCCATTAAAGATAAATTACAGACACTTTGGAAAACCAATGATTTTAACAAACATGATTCTCATGGAATTATAAGTATTTATATTTATTTTGTCTATAATTTTGACACATTCCAGTGAAGTTTAACATATCTATCTATCTATCTATCTATCTATCTATCTATCTATCTATCTATCTATCTTGAGGATATTTCAATTCTACTAATTCTGCTTCTACCCCAGAGAATTTCTCCCACTGGTAGAAATGAAATTTATTTAAAAAATATTAATCAGTTTCGGGTCTCTGCCAGAGATCCGCCTATCCCTGCGGGATCATCCTGAGTCCCTGCCTGCCAGATCTTGGACCACCACTGCCAGGCCTCTACTGGAGGCGAGTCTGGGACCAGTTCAGGTTGAATTCCCCCTACACCCTTCCCTGGGAACTCCCAGGATTGGTCCGGAATCTCGCTACCCGGGTGTCCTGTCCCCATTGAGAACAAGAGCGCTCCTGGTGCTCTGATACATGACCACCCCCCACACGCACCATGCAAAGAGCCTGCCCTCCCCCTCACCCTGTGCCCTACCCTGCCCACTATCCCACTGCTCTGATTGAGCACTCCAACAGAGGGCTGATCCTACAATCCTACTCTGGGGGAACTTACTGGAGCTATTCTGAGCACACTAGACCCGCCTATCCACACAGGACCACCCTGAGTCCCCACCTGCCTGATCTCTGACCCTCATCTCTAGTCTGCTAGAGCCTCGGGTCCCTATAAGAGATCCCCCTATCCCTGCGGGACCACCCTGAGTCTTGACCTGCCTGATCTCTGATCACCATTGCCCAAGGAAACTTCCTAGTTCTGCTCTCAGCATACTTGACTGATTATCCATACAGGACCACCCTGAATCCAGGCCTGCTTGATCTTTGACCTCCATCACTGGGCCCCTGCCTGAGAAGAGACCTCCTAGAAAGCTTGTATCACCCAGAGCTACAGATATCTAACTTCTGACCCACCTAAGCCCCCCGGGGTGGGGGAGTAACATAGAGAGAGAGACTCCACCTGCACCCAATGGAAGAAACCATGGGAAGAAGGCAATACAAGAAAACACCTAAAAATAGAAAGACAAGCATTACACAACCAGAATCTAGGGACTCTACACCAACTAGATCTGAATACCCCAAAGCAGATAAAGCAGAAGAGAATGACTTAAAAAATATCTTCATAAAATGATAGACGCCTTCAAAGGCGATATGAGAAAATCCCAAAAAGAAATGGTAGAAAAAAACAAACAAAAAATTGGAAAAAATAGAGGAAAGGACCACGCAAAAAATGCAAGAAATGAACAATCTTTTAAAGAAAGTAAGGAAAGCCAAGAATAAACAATCAAACAGGTCAAGGAAACAGTTTAAGACTTGAAAACTGAAATAGAGACAATAAAGAAAACACAATCTGAGGGAATGCTGAAAATAGAAAAACTGGGCAAATGATTGGGAACTATAGACCCAAGCATAGTCAACAGAATACAAGAGATAGAAGAGAAGATTATCAGGTGCTGAAGATAAATTAGAGGAAATATATTTATCGACTAAAGTAAATCTTAAGTCCAACAAATCCTTAACACAAAGCATCCAGGAAATGTGGAACACTGTGAAAAGGCCAAACCTAAGAATAATAGGCATAGAAAAAAGTGAAGAAGCCCAGCTCAAAGGTACAGAAAACATATTCAACAAAATCACTGAAGAAAACTTTCCAAATCTGAAAAGGATATGCCATGAAAGTGCAAGAAGCATAACAAACACCAAATAGACTGGACCAAAGAAAAAAGACCCCTCGACATATAATAATCAAAACACCTAACATACAGAATAAAGAAAGAATATTAAGAGCAGTGAAGGGAAAAGGCCAGGTTACATAAAAAGGGAGACCTATAAAATTACACCTGACTTCTCCATGGAAACACTCAAGGAAAGAATGTCCTGGAGAGATGCTCTACAAGTATTAAGGGTCCATGGCTGCCAGCCAGGCTACTATACCCAGCAAACACTCAATCACTAGATGGAGAAAAAAAGATATTTAATGACAAAGCCAGATTTCCCAATACATGTCTACAAATCCAGCCCTACAAAAGTTCAGGAAGGAAAACTCTAACCCAAGTAAGTTAACTATGCTCACAAAGGCATAGGTAATAGATAATCCCACTTCACCAGAAACTAAGGGTAAAGCAGGGCAAATATATTCACAATACCACTGCCAACAACAGATCTAAAACAAACAAGCATTAACAATCAGTGGTCCTTACTTTCCCTCAACATTAATGGTCTTTACTTGCCTATAGAAAGACACAGGCTAACAGGATACAAAGACATAATCCATCCTTCTGCTGCATACAAGAAACACATCTAAGCTTCAAAGACAGTCATTACCTCAGAGTAAAGGGTTGGGAACAGATCTTCCAATCTAATGGACCCAAGAAGCAAGCAGGTGTGGCTATCCTAATATCTAGCAAGTTAGACTTCAAACCAATATTAATGAAGACAGTCATTTCGTATTCATCACAGGAGAAATCCATGAGCACAAAGTGTCAATTGTGAACATCTATACCACAAATGCAAAGACACCCACATTCATAAAAGAAACGCTACTAAAACTAAAAGCTCATATAAATCCTCACAAACTCATAGTAGGAGATTTCAACACCCCACTCTCTCCACTAGACAGGACCACCAGACAGAAACTTAACAACAACAACAAAAAAGAACTAACAGAATTATGTCTCAACTGGGGTTAACAGACATCTATAGAACAGTCCATCCAAACACAAAAACAAACACAAAAGAATATATCTTCTTCTCTGCTCCACATGGAACCTTCTCTAAAATCGACCACATACTAGGCGACATAGCAAATCTCAACAGAATAAAAAAAATTGGAATAGTCCCCTGTATCTTATCAGACCACCATGCTTCAAAGTTGGAATTCAACAACAACACAAATCGCAGAAACCCTACAAACTCACAGAAACTGAACAATGTGCAATTACACCATATCTGGATCAAAGAAGAATGAAAGAAATTAAGGACTTCCTAGAATGCAACGAGAATGAGGACACAACATACCCGAACTCATAGACATCTTGAAAGCAGTGCTACGAGGGAAATTCATAGCACTAAGTGCCCTTAATGAGAAAACGGAGGATAGTCACATTAGAGAATTAACAGCACAACTGAAAGCCTTAGAACAAAAAGAAGCAAACTTAACCCTGGGGGAGTAGATGCCAAGAAATAATCAATTTGAGGGCTGAAATCAATAAAGTAAAAGCCATGAAAACAATACATAAAATAAATGCAGCAAAGAGTTGGTTCTTCGAGAAAATCAAGATAGACAAACCTTTATCCAGACTAACCAAAAAGCTGAGTGAGAGATCATGCAAATTAACAAAATCAGAAATGAAAAGGGGGACATAACAACGGTCACTGAGGAAATCCAGAAAATTTTCAGGTCATACTTTGAAAACCAGTACTCCACAAAATTTGAAAAGTCAAAGGAAATGGACAAATTTTTGGATAACTATCAGTTACCAAGCTTAAGTCAAGAATAGATAAACAACTTAAATAGACCTATAACCCATTATGAAATAGAAACAGTTATCAAAAGTGTCCCAAGCAAACAAAGCCCAGGGCCAAATGGCTTCATTGCAGAGTTCTACCAGAAATTCAAGGAAGAGCTAATACCAATACTCCTCAAATTGTTTCACACAATAGAAACCGAAGGTTCGTTACCAAACTCTTTTTATGAGCCCACAATGACCTTGGTACCCAAGCCACACAAAGACACAACAAAGAAAGAAAACTACAGACCAATATTCCTCATGAACATTGATGAAAATATACTCAATAAAATACTGGCAAATCTAATCTAAGAACACATCAGAGAAATCATCCACTATGACTAAGTAGACTTCAACCCTTGGTTGCAGAGATGGTTCAGCATACGGAAATCAATCAATGTGATCCACCATATAAACAAATTAAAAAAGAAAAACCACATGATCATCTCATTAGATGCTGAAAAGCCTCTGCCAAAATTCAACACCCTTTCATGATAAAGGTCTTGGAGAGATCAGGGATAACAGGAACATACTTAAACATAATAAAAGCAACCAACATCAAACTGAATTGAGAGAAGCTTAAGGCAATTTCTCTAAAATCAGGAACAAGACAAGGTTTCCCTCTCTCTCCATATCTCTTTAATATTGTACTTGAAGATCTAGCTAAAGCAATAAGACAACAAAAGGAGATCAAGGGGATACAAATTGGAAAGGAAGAATTCAAACTTTCACTATTTGCAGATGATATGATAGTTTACATAAGCGGCCCAAAAAACTCTACCAGGGAACTCTTACAGCAAACTAGCAGGAAACAAGATAAACTAAAAAAAAAAAAAAAAAAAAAAAAAAAAAAAAAAAAGAAAAAAAAAAAAAGTCAGTAGCCCTACTATATACAGATGACAAAGGAGCTGAGAAAAAAATCAGAGGAACATCACTCTTTACAACAGCCACAAACAACATAAAGTATCTTGGGGTAACACTTACCAAACAAGTGAAAGACACATGTAGCAAGAACTTTGTGTCTTTAAAGAAAGAAATTAAAGAAGATACCAGAAAATGTAAAGACCTCCCATGCTTTTGGATAGGTAGGATAAACATAGTAAAAATGGCAATCTTGCCAAGAGCAATCTACAGATTCAATGCAATTCCCATTAAAATCCAAATACAATTCTTCACTGACCTTGAAAGGAAGATATTTACCTTTATATGGCAAAGGAAAGGACCCAGGATAGCCAAAACAACCCTGTACAATAAAGAAACTTCAGGAGGCGTCACCATACTTGACTTTAAGCTCTACTAAAGAACTATAGTCCTGAAAACAGCCTGGAAGCGGCACAAAAATTGACAGGTAGTCCAATGGAATTAATAGAAAATCCTGACAGTAGCCCATGAATACCTGGTTTTTGACAAAATAGCTAAAAGCATACAAGGGGAGGAGGAAACCTTCAACAAATGGTGCTGGCACAACTGGATGAAGGTGTGTAGAAGACTGCAGATAGACCCATGTCTATCACCATGCACAAAACTCAAGTCCAAATGGATCAAAGATCTCAACATAAATCTTAGAAGAGAAAGTGGGAGGCACCCTTGAACAAACTGGTGCAGGAGACTGCTTCCTGAACCTAACTCCAGTAGCACAGATACTGAGATTGACCATTAATAAATGGGACCTCCTCAAACTGAGAAGTTTCTGAAAGGCAAAGGACACAGTGGACAAGACCAAACAGCAGCCTACAGATTGGGGAAAGATCTTCACCAATCTTACATCTGACAGAGGACTGATCTCCAAAATATACAAAGAACTCAAGAAAGTTGTCACCAAAACACCAAATAACCCCACTGAAATGTGGGGTATAGAGCAGAATAGAGAATTCTCAATGGATGAATCCAAAAAGCTGAAAGACACTTAAGAAAGGTCTCAACATCTTTAGCAGACAGGGAAATGCAAAGCAAAATAACTCTGAGATACCATCTTACTCCTACCAGAATGGCTAAAATTAGAAACACCAGTGACAACTTATGCTGGAGAGGATTTGGAGAAAGGAGAACATTCCTCCACTGCTGGTGGAGGTGCAAACTTGTACAGCCATTTTGGAGATCAATATGGTGATTCATCAGTAAAATGGGGATCAGTCTAGCATGGGACCCAGAAATCCCACTCTTAGGCATATACCCAAATGATCCACATCCATACAACAAAGTCATCTGTTCAACTATGTTCATATCAGCATTATTTGTAATAGCAAAAACCTGGAAGCAACCTAGATGTCCATCAACTGAAGAATCGATAAAGAAGATGTGGCCCATTTACACAATGGATTACTACTCTTGGAAAAAACAACAGAATCTTGAAATTTGCAGGCATGTGTATGGTACTTGAAGAAACCATCCTGAGTGAGGTAACCCAGTCACCAAAAGAGGAACATGGTATACTCACTCATATATGGATTTTACACATAGAGCAAAGGATCACCAATGTATAATTCACACTGCCAAGGAAACTAGGATACAAGGAGGATTCTAAGTGATTCATATAAGGTACCTCACATAAGGGGAAAGGAACAAGATCTCCTGAGCATATTGGGAGTGTGTGTGTGGGAGCAGTGAATGGAGAGGGAGCTAGGAGAAAGAGAAGGGCAGGACAGGAGGGTACGTGAGAATAGGGAGATTGAGTCAGGTGAGGAATAGATGAGAGGAGACAGAGAGAGAGAGCATAAAAGAGGGAGCCATTATAGGTTTGATGAGAAAACTGGCTCTAGATACATGTCCAAGGTCATACAAGAGTGACCCCAACTAACAATTTGCACAACAGTGGGGAGTGTACAATAAAAGCCCTTCCCTGATAATGAGATTGACAACTAACTTATATACCATCATAGAGCCTTCATCTAGTAGCTGATGGAAACATAAGCAGACACCCACAACTAAATACCAAGGTGAACTGGAATCCAGATGCAGAGGGGAGGACAAGACCGGGCTACAGAAAGACATAGAAACAGCTGACCTGAACAAGGAGGATCTAACGGGCCTCCAGACTGATAGCTGGGAATCCAGCATGGGACTGACCCTCTGAACATGGGTCTCAGCTAGAAAGCCTGAGCAGTCTAAGGGACCTTGTACAGTGGAACTGGGATGTATTCCTGATGCACAAAAGGACTTTGGGAACACATTCCCCATAGAGGGATACTCCCTTAATCTAGAGATAGGAGATAAGGCCTAGTCACTCCCTACTCCAAATGACTTGACAGATTTAGATGACCCATCCTGGAAGTCATCATCCTACATGTGGAGTGTGGGAGAAGATGGAAAGAGAGGGTGTTCGGGAGACATGAGAATGTGGGAGAGAGGGAAACAGGGAAGGAGGAAGGGATGGAGGCAGGGAGAGATATAGGGATGGAAGGAGGGAGAGGGAACTGTGATCTATATGTAAAATAAAAAATATTAATCACATTATTATTTTTACTGAACAGTGATGGGGGAATGGTGGGGAAATATAAAATCAGATTATTTTTAATTTAAATAAAAGCTAATTTACAACAATATATCTCTTTCATTGCTCTCCCACTCTATCCAGTCCCTGCCTCAACTCAACTATCCAGTTCCCTGATATTCTCATTGCCCATCCCCTCCCTTCTACTACCCACCCTCAACACACTAGATTATTCAGGGAATTTCATCTAATTCTCCTTCCTGAGGCAATCCATATGTCCCTCTTAGAGTCTTTTGTTTCCCCCTAGCTTCCCTGGGTCTGTGTATTGTAGTCTGGTTATACTTGGTTTTACATATAGTATCCACTTATGAGTAAGTACATATGGTGTTTGTTTTTCTGAATCTGGAAGACCTCATTCAGCCTTTTTTGTTTGTTTGTTTTGTTTTTAGTTCCATCCATTTGACTACAGATTTCATGATGTCATTGTTTCATGATGTCATAGCTGAATAATACTCTATTGTTTACATATGCCACATTTTCTTTATTCATTTTTCTGTTGAGAGCATCTAGGTTGTTTCCAGGTTCTGGTTGTTAAAAATAATGCTTCTATGAACATAGTTGAGCAAGTGTCCTCGTGGTATAATTGAGCATCCTCTGGGTATATGCCCAAGAGTAGTATCACTGAATCTTAAGGTAGATTGATTCCCAGTTTTCTGTGAAACCACCATACTGATTTCCAAAGCAGCTGTGCAAGTTTGCGCTCCCACAAGCAGAGAAGGGGTGTCCACGACTCTACATCCTCTATAATATAAGCTTCCCTTGGTATTTTTGACCTTAGCCATTCTGGCAGGTGTGAGATGGTGTAAGGTGGTATCACACAGTCATTTTAATTTACATTTCCTTGGTGATTAAGGATGTTAAACAATTCCTTAAATTTTTTTTTGGTCATTTCAGATTAACTTCCTAAATAAAACACCAGTAACAGTGAGGGCAACAATCAATAAATGGAACCTCCTGAAACTGAAAAGCTTCTGTAAGGCAAAGGACATGGTAAATAAGACAAAACGACAGCCTTCAGAATGGGAAAAGTTCTTCACCAATCCCATATGTGACAGAGGACGGATCTCCAAAATATACAAAGAACTCAAGAAAGTAGACATGAAAATACCAAATAATCCAATTACAAATGGAGTACAGACCTAATCAGAGAATTCTCAACAGGAGAATCTCAAATGGTGTGTGGATTTGTGATTTTACCATTTCATACTGAGCATTGAGATTTTGAAAAGTTTCTTTTGGCTTCAATGTTTTGTAGCTTTTTTCATAAGCCAGCTTCATCTTCATGCGTACTGCCCACAGCTTTCTACATTTGACATTCTCTCTGGTCCTTGTTTCCAGAATTTCATTTCCTCACTCTCTGGCAGTCTTGAAATTTGTTGCCTTCTCTTTTGCCAGAGCCTTTTCCTTTCTCTTTCATGCTCAGCAAACAACTGCTAGTTACAGTGGCTTGGCACAGCTAGCATGGCTCTGCTTGAGTGTTAGCTTGCAGGGCCTTTTGTTTTATAGCTATCCAAGGCGTCATTTGTGTTGTCATCCATAATAGTGCAACAACACTGAGAACAGAACCCCCAGATTCTTGAATTGCAACTGTTGAAGCCATTTCTTGTTTTCGCTTTCAATCATATACGTTTGCTGTTGTTCTTGTGATTTCTTTTCCCTTTCCAATCTCTGGACTAAAGTATTCCAGGCATCCACTGATGTCTTTCTGCCTCAAAAGGGAGGTGGACTAGGTGTATGTAGTGACATAGTCCTTCTGTAGCACTGACCACGCCCATTGGGGGGTGGAGCGATGGGCGGAGGTGACCTGAGGAAGGAGGTTGGAGGGGGCCAGGAAGGCGCTCTCTCTTTCTGGCGTGACTCGGACAGGAGAGAATCGGGTTGAATTTCCCGGTGTTCATCTGTCTAGGTTGTAAGTTATTTCTCCCTGAATAAACATCTATTCGGCCTATTTGTTTATCCTGATCCTTATTTACCGCAATAGGTGTATGTTTAGGTCTCAGCTATTCTTGGCTTTCTAGTTCTCTACTTTCTCAACTTTGGTTCCATGTTCTAGTACTGAGTTTGAGTCTAGATCTTGACTAAATGTGTCCTGATCAATCATTTTCTATCCCTGCTTCTAGGTCTTGACTTCCTTCTCTGATTCTAGATTGAGACTTCTTTCTTTCCTACTTCAGTGGAGACTTTCATGAGATGTAGATGCTGAGTGGCTTCTGCCTCATGATGACTTCCCTTCTGTGCTGTGTCTGCCTTCACCATTTTCAGATGAATTTATTTGCTCCTTATTTATGAAATAAATGTTTTTTGTCATTTGTTCTCAGACTTGTGTGTTAGAGGACTCAACTTGGAACTGTGTCTTCATGTCTTTATCATGAAATAGGCTTACTATTTGGCTATCTGAGTCTATAGCATCTTCAGTTCAGCCGTCTCTGTCCTTAGCTTGCTCTTTGCTTCTCCTCCAGCACCTGTGTTTATGTCTTGCATTATCTGACTTGCAGTTTCTTTCTGTTGACCTTCATCATCATCTTGAATAATGGTGTTTTGAGGCTTCAGGAGAAAGGAATGCACCTCACTGCTTCATTTTCTTTCTCTGTCTCAGGATGTTTTTTTGGGGGGCTTTCCATCTTGTTCTGTGTCAGTAGCCTGTGAACCTAATTAACCGTCTTTAGTGAAAATATCCTCTTGGACAGAAGTATGGCAAAACATGCTTTGTCTGTTGGTATTCATGTTATCACACAGACTGGGCTTTGGCTGGTAAGATCTTGTGCAGGTCATGTGACCTCTCCACAGCTTGGATTGCTTCATTTTAGAAATTAAAACAGTCCCCTTTCATGTCTTTCCTTTTCTAGTTTTTCTTCTTTCCTCTTTCATTCTTTTAAATAATCAGAGTATAGGTAGCATGCCATCATATACTAAAAGCTGGCCTTGAACTTGGGATCCTTCTCTCCAATTTTATTATTATTAATGTTACTTGCATTTCCTGAACTACAGAGCTGGCCACATAAAGCCATTACTTTTAAATACTTGTTTACAGCTATCACTTTCTCCTTGTCTTGTGCACATTACTATAATTCCTTGTTGAAAGTTTATACAATTGGGAAATTACCATAGTTTTAAAAACTATATCAAAAATCTCTGCATTTGTGAGCCAAACATAGATAGCTAAACTGGAGATTTGAGTGTGGTCATGTATTCAGTCTGAGTAGAAAAGAGGTTATTCTCCTTTGCTTTTCTTGTCTAGGGTAGAGTACATTAATGATATCACATTATGACAATTAGGTTATGAGTAATAATCAAAGATTTATAAACATGGGAAATTATAAAAGTTAATTCATCAAATGAACAAGGAACATGGTACTTCATCCTATAATACAACTGTGTGTCTTCATTTTCTTTTAAATTTATTACAACAAAGTCATATTTGGATATCATATAGAAATATTTGTTCCAAATGACAACACTCATATGCTAACAGGAATGTTTAAAGAAAGTCTAGGCAACTGCACCTCCAGTTGTAATGATAGTTAATGTTTGTTAGAGTCTTAGTAAAGTCTCATTGATGAGGACAATCACACTTTGTTCAGATTCATAGCAAAGTCTCATTGATGAGGACAATCACACTTTTTTCACTAGGATGTTGAGAGAAAACAGAGAGATACTTTAGTTATACTTCATAGTTATCCAAGGAAATGCATCAAGGTCATAGGCTATGTCCTGACTTTCCTTGGCCTTTTTTTCATCTCATTTCCACCTAATGAGATGAAAAGAAATGATAAAACTGGACCCCACTGTGGGAGCTTTAGGATAATACAAATTACATTGTTTTATTTATTTTTAATTGATTTATTTTTATATTTATGAGTGTTTGACCTGGGTTTATGTCTGTGTACCATTTGTGTGCCTAATGTCCACAAATGGTAGAAGAGGATGTTTCATTTCCTGGGACCGGTGTTAGAGAAAGTTGTGAGCTGTGATGTGGGTGCTGGAATTGAACCTGGATCCTTTGCAAGACCAGCCCGTACTTTTACCTGCTGAGTAAGTTCTCTATTCCTTATTATATTATTTTTAATATAAATAATTTTTTATGAAAAATGTTATTTGGATTTGTTAAAAAGTTTTGTATAATTGAGTACTTACACATACTGTCTCTCTCTTATTTATGTGCCCTTGGCTTCTAGAAATTTATTATACATAGTACCAGAAGTAATAACAGCAACTGCCACTTACTGAAGATTATTATGTGTCATACACACATACACCACACACACACACACACACACACACACACACACACACACACACACACATACACACACACACTTGAAGAAAGTTGAAGAAAGTTATTATTTTTCCTAGTTATAGAAGAAAACACAGACTGGCTTCTTATGTGACAATTCATGACTTCTAAGTGACAAGGTTGAAATTCAAACCCATGTTCTTTAGTCCTCCATTCAGTGGCTTCCATGGTCATTGCAATTCCCTCTCGTTGACTGTTCTCAAAGATATGTGAAAATGATATAAGGATGATAGCTTGGCTTCTTAACCTTCTAAATGATAGTCAAAGTATTTCAGGTTCATCCAATCATACACACATCTCCCAGCACATGTTAATATAAATTAAATGAGAAAACCACCACCCTGAAAATGCTGTTTGAGCTTCCTTAGATAAAAAGCAGAGAGATTATGAATATGGAAATTGATAAAGTGGGCTGTAAACTAACATCATATCTTTAAAACAGAACTAATTTTACACATCAGCTGAAGAAGCTCAGATGGTATCCACAATCAGAGAACTAGCCACTACAAGAGAGTGTAACAGTGTCTCTGTTCACAGGTTGCTAACAATGTGGATTTAAGGAATGAAGTTTCTGGATAGTAGTAAGGCTATGCTAATAAGTCTAATGTTGAAAATAAATAAATACATTATTCACATAGGACTAGTACATAAATTCACTTTAAAAACATTTTCTGTATTTTCATTTGCAATAGGAAATTAGAAGAACCTAAGCTATGATTATCATATTAGCAGCTAAATGAAATTAAGTACATATAATACAAGGGGGAAATTGTAGTTATATTCAATTTTAGGATAAAATTTCCTTATCCTTTATTTTTGTTTTTTAATAATTCCTAATTTTCTATGTCCTATTGGACATTGGTCAGAACTGTTTATTGTAGTCTAATTCAACATTCACTGGTAGAAAAATAATTATGACCCAAGTTTAAGTATTGGTAGACGTATTTTAAAACACACAGAATACAACTCTAGGCATAACAGCATAATGGACACTGAAGGAGAATCAACTCTACCTTGCATTCTGGACAACCATGACTTGACTGTATTCATTCCAGAAGTCAGAGTAAAGGGAACAAAAGGAAAGAGGGAAAGACAGGAAGAAAAAAGTTAGGAACAAAACTAGATGGGAAGTAAGCGAGTAGCAATCACAGACACAATGCTAGAACTGACTTGAGGCCAAAGATAATCTCAGAGCTACGGTGAAACAGCTGTCACATGGCAAATAAATTCTAAATATTCAGCCACTCAGTAATTAGTGAAACATTAATGACAGTCTAGGAATTGAACATGTCAGTTACCTAAGAGCTGAATCCCACTTTATGAGGGATAGTTAGATGAACTATAGAAGGATAATATAAGAGATGTGCATTTTTAGTCCATTTCACTATACTTTTTAACATTTCCCAGTTAAGTATAGAGCTGGCTGAAATCTCCATG
Organism: Phodopus roborovskii; assembly: GCF_943737965.1. Lineage (NCBI taxonomy): Eukaryota > Metazoa > Chordata > Mammalia > Rodentia > Cricetidae > Phodopus > Phodopus roborovskii. Next base: position 891,559 of record NW_026126744.1, on the reverse strand, counting down.
TTACCTGTCTATCTGTTCTGCTTATTCAACTTTGCAGCTTTCCACCTAAGTCACACCATGCTTACATATAAGTATTCTTGTGCAGTGTAAAAGATGACACTAGGAGTCACTGTAAGGAAGATGGAAATAAATGACAATACCTTTTCCCTTAATCCGTTAAAAAAATACGTAGAGAAAATCCGTAAGAAAATTTCCCATCACTTCTTAATTTCATTAAAGTACAGAAAAGCTCTCCTGACCAAAATCAAAATAAAGTTTTTTTTATTGTTTGTATGTTATTTTTGTTATACCCCTCTTTAAAAATGTGGTCAAGTTGTATATACAAATATATAAATTTATTAGTTGATTAAAATAAAAGAGTCGCTGTCCTTGGTCATGTGGCTATTTTATTGATTCTATTTAAGAATCAATTGGGAATTTCAAAAATCCTTAAGACAATTAAATAAGACCAACCACATCAACAATTCTAACTTTCTAAATGGAATTATTGGGGTAGCTGTAGGAAATTAGAGTAGGAAAACTGTGATTTATTCTCCCTGTATCATATGATTTGTTTTCATCCATAAATTAAAAATTGTGAGGGATTAGGGATCAGCCTGTGGTAATGTAGCAAGTAAACAGCAGATTCACAGCATGTGTATGAAACTCTACTATGGCTTCTTGCCAGACAAGCTAATCATTGTCAGAACACACATTTTTATAATGTGGCTGCTTTTAAGTCTGTCAAGGCTCTGCAGCACACAATGTACTTCTGCAGGATGTTTGACATGTATTTAAAAACATTTGTTGTTGATGGGTAGCATGTCCTGTAAACTCCAGTGAGGTTCTCAAGCCAACTAAATAACATTTGAAACATTATTAAGGAAACTAAAGACTTTTTTGTGAATTTTCAATGAATTGTCATTTAAAGATACATACTAAAAGATTTGCAGAAAGAGTTAATTGCTGGGATTTCTTTCAAAATGATTCGGATATAGGAAGCATGTAAGAGTAAATGTGAAATCTAACTGGCTAGTAAGTAAAAGCTTTTGAAGATAAAGAATGGTATAGACTATGTTCTCTGCTTCTGTGCTATAGGTAAAAATTTCCAAGCAAAAATCAATACTCAAATGTCATCTCCAAACTAAAGCAAAAGGAAGCCAATGTTGCCATCAGCGTAGGAAGTGTTTCAATAAACCTCCATATGTTGACTGTTCAGAGTTCCACAACATTAATTTGGCTAATATAGATAGCTTAGATAAGGCACAGTGATTTGTGGACAACAAATCTCTGTTCTAAACAATTTTCAAGTACTCGTTCATGCAGCATAACATAGCTATTAGCATCAATTACTACACATTTCCAAAGAACATCTAATCTTTCACTTAATATTTTTATTTGGGGCTAGGGAGTGATGTATTCAAGTATTTTAAACACATGTGCTTCCATGGAGTTAGACCTCAAGTCTAGAGAAATTACTGTATATAAACAATGTACACATCCCACAAGAGATTCAGAGATACCTCTTATTTATATAGAAACATCATTACTTGAAATGTTACTATTTTTTCAACATTGATTTGGAAATGTGTCTATAAATAGGGTTTTATAAAAAGTCACTTAGTAACACATATTGTGTGAAAAGAAAGTAAACAAAGGTTAATTTTTAAAAGTGGATTTATGGATGTGAGCTAGTTCTTGAAATGTGCCACAGTTTCTTACATGCTTTTATAATTAATCTGACCACACAGCACAAGAGTGGTTCCCACAATCAGTATGTTGCTTGTGCCCGGGGAAACTGACTTTATTCTAACCACTGCTCTCTCAGAACGCTTAAGGACTTTGTTTAACATTTATTTCAGTCTTATCTACTAATTAGAAATAAATGTGACAGTGAAAGCAAACTAAGGACAGGGTAAGGACATTCCAGGTTAGGCTTTGAAATTAAAAATGGAAGATTCTCTTAGGATTGTTTAACTGTGGACTGTGACACTTAGAAGACAGTACCTCTTTACTTACCCTCGGCCAGGAAGTAGGTACACCTTAACAAAAGGATCGGAGTAGCCATTGTTGTCTCTAGGAACAAGATTTCTTGCTTGAAGAATATGTATTATAAGATTTCCAAGATCATAGTTGATTTGAAGCTGTAGGGTATAGAAACAATTCCATGAAAAGACAAAAAGATGTGTGAAATGGTATCATTTCATACTTTGCTAGCTTTTCAATACTTTACAAGAAGTTACTTACTTCATTTCAATTTTATTTGAAACTAAACAGTTACAGTTAATGCACAGTTTAACTGGAAGCTCATAGGCATATCTGAATTTCTAATAAACATAATGTTCATGTTTATTAGACTCTGCAGTGGAGAGTGTTGGCCTAGTTAAAGTTCATTTAGCATGATCATAATATAGTATATATTTATTATATGTTCATAATGAAAATTTATCCATAGCAAAATAATATACCCCACTTATATTCATTATTACAGTTACTAGAATTTTGAAAATAAAATAAATAATTTGGAAATATATTCTAAAATGGCATTTACATTTCATCAATGAGTGGTGAGATAAAAGGTTATGTTGAGTGGTTTCTATCAGAATTAAGATATAAAAATGAAAGAAAATCTAGATTTCACTTTTCCTAATTTCTCTGACATTAAGCTTGTAGTTTCTCCTTCCAAACCACTTGTTATAACGAATGATACTGGGATGATACTAACTTAAATTGTAGAAGTGACTCCTGTCTCTAAGATGCTTATTAGATGCTCACATTGCTTTGAAGAACAAGATTTACAATTCAGATAAATATTTAAAAAGCTGTCATAATCTAAAATGATTGAGCTCAATTGTTTTCTCTTTTACCATTGAAGGATTCTTTTGTCATCATATAGATTAAGTCTTAATTTCCTTTTAAGTTTTCCAAGTAATAGAAATGAAAACAAAAAAGTATCTCAAAGAAGAAAATCATGTGTAAAAACACTAATGTTTTAAATTAATTCATAAAAATGAAAAAATGGTACATTATATTTAAACTGTAAGTGGTATAATGGACATGGGCCAAATTTTTGCTTAAAATTTCAGAATTAATATATATCATCAGTTTGGCACATTTTTGGTCAATTAGAAAATAAATCTTTAATTTTATGATTCCACAGGGAAAAGCCTTGGTATTTTTTAAGAGCATGAAAAATTTGTGAATAACAAGGTAATGTGTCCCCAGGGAAAACAAAGACAGGAATTTCAGAACTGTGTGCTAAGACAGGACAAAGACACACAGAGGTCAACAATCCACACTTTGCTTTCAAGTGACACTGTACTTGATCTATTTCTCACTTACCTAGAAATTTGCAGGCCTGTTAGAGAGACTGATTTTCAAAACTTTCCTCATTCATTCCCAAAGACCTCCAAGGAGGTCAGAGGTCAGACCGGAGTGAGCATGGGATATCTTGCCATACTCACACAAGAGGCTCCAGTGTCAACACCTTTATGATTACTATTGTATGTTAGCCATGGAGATATGGCTCTGCCACACAAGGGAACTAAATGAAACACCAACTTTCAGTATATTGTAACTTGGTGGTTCTCAACCTGTGGGGTATAATCCCTTTGGCAAACAAATCTCTGTCTCCAAAATTATTTACATAAATATTCATAACAGCAAATACAAAGTATAGGGGTCCCTATAATATGAGGAACTTAAAAGGTTGCAGAATTAGCAAGGCTGAGAATCACTGATGCTTAGAGGCATTGTGTCAGGAAAATCTCAACTTCAGAATTATGTCTTACAGCTGAAGGGTCAGATGAAGGAGGAGAAACAAGGGTACATCAAACCCAACAGACATGGCAAACAGCAGTCTAAAGGCAAAAAGTTAAAAATATAGGAGAAAACCAGTAAGAATCAAAGCCGGAGTATATCCTGTGTTGCCTGTGGAATGATAGAAGGCAGGTGAAAACACTGGCAACCAGCACATGGATGGGAAGATCAGGGATGCTCATCCAGTCATGCTCAGCCACACCAGTTCTGTCCAGGTGAGGCACCTGGATCTTTCCTCTGCGTCTTTGCTGCCTTTGCCTCTGCATAGTCACTTCCCTGTCTTTGTACCCCATTTTTTCCCTCCTAATACTTTCTGTAGGCTATTGCTACATGGCCATTATTAGGCTTCCCCCATCCCTCTGCCTCTCAATCTAAAACATGTAACCCTGTGCTATGTTTTGTGAGGGATAATTCACCTCTGCTTGCAGGCAAGATTCTTTTTGGAAGTGTCAACCTCTCAAAGCTGATTCCATCATAGATTGACTCTGAATGAAGCAGTTCTCTGTGTATTACTGCTTCCAGTGACACATTTCCCCCTCCTCTATGCTCATTGAGTCATTCGTTTGTGTCTCTGCTGCCCTGTGAAGGATTTTGTGAGAATTTTCTTCACACTGTGTTGGAGGCACACTTGTTGTTCATTATTGGAACCTTGTTCTCCTCCGATAGCTAATTTGTACTGTATTAATTTCTATGTGACATTTTCAACTACCTAGAATTAATTTTTGATAATTCCTAAAGGCAAGCTTTAAGAACATGTTACTGTGACTCATACTAATACAAAAACTGTGATAATACAATACACAAATATAGAACTTTATGTAGGACTAAAGTAACAATATTTGTGCTTTTTATTATATTTTCCAGTCAAAATATTTACATATGAATTATAAAGCTAATATGACCTACAATATGAAATATTTCCCTATGATAGTTGTTTATAAGTAATTACAAACCAATGATTTAACAAAAGATATCACTGAATTTATGAATCTTGAAGATATGCCTTCAGGCTTTTGGAAGGAGAAGTTGTGGGTAAAATGTTCAACAAGTACATACTAGCTGAAACTCAGTACCTACTGAATGAGGATTTTGCAGTCTGGAATTTCAAAGCTATGACTAGTTTCTACACGCATGCACACACACACACACACACACAAATACACACACACAAATACACACACACACACAGGGACACACACACAGACACAGGGACAAAGTATGGTGTAACATTGTGTTTCCTATACCATTTTGTACTTGCTACAGAAAGTGAACAATTCAAAAAGACTGTTACAAACTCAAATACACAAATGATAAAAACAGAAAATGTGACAGAATGATGTTATTAAAAGTTTTCCATACCTGAATTTCTCCTGTAATTGGATGAGAGGCAACCTTTGTTGCATCAGAAGGCTGAAATATTAAAAACCACATATTGCATTAATAAATAAAGAATTCATAGGTGTTCTCATTTCAACTGTTTTTTGAAATTAACTTCAATTAGTTATTGAAGTACACTGCCTACAAAATACATTTTATCCATTTGATTGCCTCAGACATATAGCATCTAGTTAATAATTCTCATACTTGTTTAAGTTTATGGGTGCATAAATCTCTTTTGTATTTTGAAACCTAGTATGGAAGCTATGATTTTGTATCAGTGGTATTTTCAATTACTTACCAATGAATACTTTAAGTTTAAAGCATTCTTTCTAGATCATTTAGAAGTTTTAAAGAGCTATTTAGTAATGAAACAGTGTTTACATAAGACTGTGTAGGAGCATGAGAGCTGCAATGACAGTCATGTCCTGTGCTCCTCTTCTTTGAGATCACTGAACAGTGAAGTAACCAAGAAACATTTTCCTATGAACAGGTTATCTTGAATTAAAATTTACCTTTGCAGCTTAAATTTTGTTTCCCTCATAACTCCTTAGGCAACTGGAGTTTCCAAAGCAGTTTGGAAAGTAATTGAGGGGTCAGATGTGGCATACACCTTAAATCCCAGAAGTCAGGAGGCAGAGGTTAGTGTACCATTGTGAGTTCCAGAACAGCCAGTGCTACACAAGGACATACTGACTCTAAATAAATAAATAAATCTAAAGGACGTGATTTTGTAAACTAATTTATGATGATGAATAAATACTTGTTTATGAACTTGTTATATTTCCTTTTTATTTTTATACATAAGTAGATGTCAGTGGCCATGGAAGAGGAAAGTTCCTGCTGGATGAATCTTGGATAGGCAAGGCCCTGAGACCACAGACCCTGCTTCCTCTGTGCCTTTCCATGTTTGCTGCAGCTCTTTCTCTGGTACCTGGCATGGTGTGTGGATGGTTCTAGGGAGATTCTCATTGCTTGTAGTGTGTTTATTTCATGGGTATATATCCCATTCTGCTGGGCATTTTTACCTGTGGATTGCTGTGAAGATCACTTCTCTTTTTCTTTATACATTCGTATTTAAACTGAAAACAATCTTATTTTACATACCAATCCCAATTCCCTCTCCCTTTCACACTTCCATGCCCCCCCACGGACCTCCACTCCACCCTACCATCCATTCCACTGGGAGAGTGAGGCCTCCCATAGGGGAATCATTAAAATCTGTCACAACATTTGGGGCAGGGCCTAGATGCTCCCCCATGTATCTAGGCTGAGAGATTCTCCCTCCATAGGGAATGTGCTCCCAAAGTCAGCACACTAGCCATAAATAGGTCTGTCTTACTTATTTCTTTGGGCCTAAGATTGCCATGAAAAACTTATTGTACTTTGTTTTTAATTTTATCATCTATTTTCCCAGAACATTATTTTATTATCTCATATATTAAATATTTTATCCCATTTTACAACTTCATCTGTCTTTACATTCCCTCATGATAGGTTCAAATATATGTTCTTCAAATAACTAGTTCAACTTTCAAATATTTGAGACCTCTTTTTATAGAGTCCTCCTGACGTTTTGACAGTATTGTGACAGCAAAATCCTATTTCATAAGAACACATTAAACTAACAAAACCTTAAATTAAAGTTTAAATTATTTACACCAAAATTTAGAAGAAATAATCCAGATTTTAAAAATAAAAAAAAAAAAGACAGGTTAGAATTCCCATGCTAAAACCTGTCAAGAAAAAACTACACACTGAGTTAGTTAAAGCAATAAATAAATAAACAAAAATGAAAACATTCAATATATTTGTGTATTTTTATTGCTAACTGAATGAGACTGAAATTCTGTTGTATTTCATATATGCATAATGTATAAATTATTAGCTAATAGTCTAAAAAGTGTATCCTTTCCAGAGAATCTTTTAAGAAGTTTTTAAAATACATAAAATAATTCTGTGTATCATTATATAATTTTAAAGCTTATTTAAAAAAGTACAATTCATATTTGATATATATTTTCCAAAGAAACCATCCAAAATATTGTTAATGTTTTAGCAATTGTTTACACTAATCACTTATGTGTGGGAGAAATACTCAACAGTGGCCTGGGGAAAACTTTTGTATGTAACTCCAGGTTAACAAATGGGATAAATCAAATTTCCATGCTTCTGCCTGGGTAAGGAAACAAACACATATGGACATACCCCCTCACAACAGAGAACATCTGTAAAATATCTCTAACAAATAATTTCCTCTATATTTAAGGAACTTCAAAACCTCAGTCCTACAAACCAAATAACTATAAAAATTGATTATAGTCCTTAATAGATAGCTCTCAAAAATATTTCAATTGATAAGGTCTATTAAAAAATTCCCAACACCCCAGTCATTAAGGAAGCACAGGATTCGTGGAGATCAACCCTACATACATACCTAAAGAAATGGTTATTATTACAAAGATGAAATGTACTGGAAAGGTCGAGGTGAAAAGAGAGCCCTTAAGCACTGTTGGTGGGACTGCAAATTAGCACAGACATTTTAAAAACAGCATGATAGATTCTAAAACAGTGAATAGGCTCCAGAAATCCATTCCTGGCCATATATCTAAAGGAAATGAGTTTTGTATTTGAAGAGGCCTTTGCATGTTCACATCTATTTCACCGGGCAAGCAATAGAAGCATCAGCTCGTCAACTGATGATTGAATAAAGGATAAAGGAAATGTGATGCCATAGCTGTCTTACAATCCTTCCTCCCTCTCTTCAACAGGACTCCTGGAGCTCAGCCCAGTGCTTAGCTGTGGATCTCTGCATCTGCTTCCCAGTTACTGGATATAGGCTCTCTGATTACAATTAGGGTAGTCACCAATCTGATTATAGTAGATAATCATTTCTGATATCCTCTCCTCTATTGCTAGAAGTCTTAACTGGGATCACCCTTGTGGACTCCTGGGAGTTTCCTTGGCACCTAGTTTCTCCTGGGGTTGGAGCTTGGTCCTGCCTCAACTTGATGTGTCATGCTTTATTGACATCCATAGGAACCCTTCCCCTTTCTGAATAGAGATAGAGGAGGAGTAGATGGGGAGAGGGGAGGACAGGAGGAAGGGGGAAGTTGGGATGTAAAATAAATAAAAAATTAATTAATAAATAAAAAATGTAATATATATTTATGAAAATGTGACATACATTTGATTGCATTCTGTTGAGATATCAAAAAGCAAAAGATCATATTGTTTGTTAAATCTGAATTAAAAAAATTATTCAAGTGCAGAAAGATAAGTACTGCATGACTTACTCTCATGTAAAATTCATAAATTGAATTTTTCATAGACATAGAGATCAGAGTGGCAATTTATCAGAGAGGAGGTAGAAGGAAGAGAAGGAGGCAGTTAGGTGAGAATATGACCTAGAGTTTGATTGATTAACAATAATGTAGTATTTACCTAAACATTTAGGAGAATTAATGTTGAATATGCCCAATATGAATAAATAGTAATAATCACATGTGATTAATATTCTACCCTGAGAAGATCATCCCAGAATACTAGAATAAAAAGATTGCCAAAGTACCAGTAGATGGCTCACTGCATAAAAGGGCTTGTAACCAGGTCTAACAAGAGTGGGACTCCATGTTCAAAAAAATAACTCTGACCTCCACACATAAACATGCCTATCCCTACCACACAGTCAAAATATACTGAAAGAAATAATGAAACAAATCACAAAATAATAGTAATCTGTAAACATATAAGTATTTTAATCAAAAGCACCTAATAAAACATTTAATAAATATACATATGTAAATATAAGATGATATTAATATCAATATATCAAATAATTATATTAATTTAATAATTAATTTAATTATATCAAATAATGTGAGTGAATTTTAAAAATTTAATATTTAATTTAATTATGCCTACAGAAATAAAAATATTTAAAAACCTAATTCTGTATATTAACTTAACATATGGCATATTTGGCTTTGCTGTTGCTTGACATTAGGCTATGAAAGCTAAAAACAAAAACTCTATGCTTTTAGCATGTTGGAAACAGGAAACAAATGATAACTCAAAAATATATTATTTAGCAAATGTTATCGGCTAAAAGTAACTTAAAAATAAAAGAAACAAAAGATAAGTAGGTAGTAAGTCCTTGCCTAAGGTAAACTGTTACACACACACACACACACACACACACATAGAGGCATGCACATATACACAACATATATATTCAAAATAAACAGATTTAATTAGTGTCATTTCTAAGAGTTAAATAATCTCTGTACTAGAGCTAACCAATGGAGTATATTTATGTCATAGAAGTAGTTAAAATTTTCTAATAATCACAATGAAAACAACCAGGAAATAATATAATAATATTTATATTAGTCCTAAATATTATCATTTCATCAAGTTAGCAAAGTAGACATTGTGTTGAGATATTTCAGTCTTTTTTTTATACAAAGTCACTGGAATTTGGCTTGCAATTTACATATACATAGATGTAAGCTGAGATCAGCTGCATGGGATTAGCAGTTGCTCTTTGGACAATGTGTCACTAGAACTATGTATTTCAGCCAAATATTGCAAAATTATGCAGACCTAAATTATTTACAAATTTAAGAATGGCTACATGTTGTACAAGCACCAATACCATTTTCCTAATGCTATCCTACTTCAATACTTTTTATCTTCTAAACCATGGTACCCAAAGCTAACATATTATAGTGAGTTAAGGTTATAAATTCATACACATGACAGTTTGATGCATAAATGTTTTTGTTACTGTTCTGTGCAAGCCACTCAACTATAATATGTGGTCAGGTGGAGCAAAAGTATTTCTTTTTAAGAGACACAGAAAGCACCTTGGGAAGGAATGAAGGGAGGATGAAGGCAGGATGAAGGCAGGCAAGCAGGCAGGCTAGTAGGCTAGGAGGCAGGAAGGCACACATGGAGGTGGGAAGGAGAAAGGAAGAAAAAAATGGGAGGAGGGAAAAGAACAAGGAAAGATTTCTAATTTCAGAGAAAAACTAACACGATGGCCTCATGGAGGAAGTGTCTTGTTACTCAGTATTCTTACCTCAAGCCCATTGCCAGCTTTGCATTTCCTACATATTGTAGTGGAAAGGCCTAGCACAATACCTTATGCTTTTCAATTTGCAACCATCTGTTTCTATGTGATTTATGCTTGTGAATACCTACCTATCCTCAAGACATGTCATTTTCTGTCAGAAACTCTTCACTTTGTGTTCTCTCTTGGAATGTAGTCCCCTTTCTACATTTTACCTAAATGGATCTTAGCCACCACTGTTCTTACTGTACTTACACCTGCTCAGCTTAGCAGAGCATCTATTCATCTGTAATTACATCAGTGATACTCGACTACAAAGAGCACTGCTGGGGAAATTATAAACCTTAGGTCCTGAGCTTCATCCACACAGTTTTTGAAATAGTCAAGGCCGTGTAAAAATGCAGCTCTAACACATTCCCACATGGCACTCTACCAAATCTGCTGAAGCAGGAATATACTTTAGAGCCACTGGTCTCCTTGGAATGAGAGGGAGGGTAATTTTCTATCTGTAATGTGGTAGAGCATGACTCCTAAAACTGAATGATCCTGGGCAAGTGATTGTGGAGCATAAATGGAAACTCTCATAAATGTAATACTGTTCACAAGGATGCCAGGGCACTCATAATAGCATTATGCCACATATAATGTCTAAGAGAGGAAACCTGTGTTCTTTCTATGTTCTTTTAGAATGTTACCTCCCCTAATGTCCTATCCTACTTATTCTAAAAAAACCTAGAATGCACAGTGCACATTCAGTTAGCAAGAATACCTCTTAAACAGGAGAGTGACAGGTCAGAAAAATTACATTGTATTGTTGCTTGCTTTTTCCATTTTGAATCACTAGTGCACTGTCCACTTTTAGTTCCCCAGCAACTCAGGAAATAGCACTGGAAATGTTGGTTTCCAGTAAAGATATGCACGTGAAGAAGATCCCATGAGTTGGAAAAGAATAAAATTCAGATAGGTGATCCTATGTCACTGATGTCCTTTATTTCCTGTGGCATAAATTATTTCTCCATCTTTGTACTTTTTACTGAGAAAAATCTAAAATCTATCAGAATTTGTATCTGGACCAGTTAAACAGTCAGAAGAGGGCAATATATGTTTCATTAGATCCTTAGGGCATGACTAGAAAACTCTTTAGAATGTCAGGTCCCTTCCCATCTACCCTCTGTCCAGAGGAAACAGCCAGAATTGGCCACTTGTAGCCACATGGGGGCACATCTCACCTTGCTGCTGCCATGCTTCTTTTTGCTCACTGATGGTGACCCTGGCTGCCCAGGGCTGGGAACAGAACTGGATCCTGCTGATGTAGGACCTGAGTGAGCATGAGACCCTTTCTCCACGACAGATGACATGACCAACGGTGACTGCTGGAGTGAGACCTTGTGCAGTTCTGCAGCCAACTGCTTGGGATCAACCCCTGGGGATTTTGCCTTATCCACTAGAACAAAACAAAAAGCTTTATGTCTTGGGTTCATACTTTGGCATTTGTTGGAGTTCTAGGTGATGACACACCATTATTTAAAGATTATGCTAAACTTTCAAAACCAAATGTACTTAATGAGAGTTCTGTGTACCCATTTTTAGAGAAATCTAGAAGATAGGTTATAATGATGAATCACAAGGGTAGTCTGAAGTTCTATTAAGTCTTTAGAAAAATACTTTGAATATTTTATTGCATGAAAATACTCTACTCCCAAGACCTTGCTTCTATGGACACAAATCTTCTCTCTTCTAAATCTTCCATATTTTGTTCTTTATGGAAGAAATTTCACAGAATATATATATATATATATATATATATATTCTGTTGAACCTGGCTAGTTGATTTCAATAACCAAGACTTCCTAGTGTGACTGTAATAACAATAGCAAAAGTCCTAGTTGTGCTGAAAAAGAAAGAAAAAAAGTAGTAATTATATGATTAAAATAAAATGGCTCCATGGATTGCTTTCACAAGATGAATTCATATTTAACAAATTTAAAACAGGAACTCATATAGTACATATTTAATATAGACTTTTTGCCTACTCTAACAGTTAAGTATGCAACATGTTTCCCCAGAATGCTAATAATATAACTAAAATACTTTGGTATCATTCATGATCACATCACATACATGTATATAAATCTGTAATTCTGTAATTATTGCTGTATGTATATCAAAGGCAACTACTTATATATGTTCCTTTTCACCCATGTTTGACATCATACTGCTGTCACCTACCAGCTTTAGGTGGCTCATGAAGTTCTAGGTGCTGTGGATTTTCGGAATCAGACAACATATTGAGGTCCCTAAAAATTAAGACAGATTATTAAGGAAGACATAGAGGAATCCAAAAACCAAAGGTCCCTTCTCCCACCTGCCTTGATTTTCTTTTTAGGAGGTCAATGAGAAGTGGTATATGATATAAAGCAACTCCCAGGCATGCTCACCCTGCTAACCCAGTTCATATTAGCAATGCTGTTAAAAGTCAACGCTGATAAAAATGATCATTTAAGGTGAAATCTTTATGGATTAAATGCAAGTCACTTCAAATTATTGCACACATTGTGTTCTGGCCTTCTTTTAAAGGGAGCATATTTTAATACAAGCATGAAAGGGAGAGCTGTGACACCCAAGAAATAGTTGCTGGAGTCTTGACTCTTGCTGACTGGCAAAGGTTCCACCTTAACAATTTTAAATCAAAAGAGACATGGAAAGCCAAAAAATGGAAACAGAAAGATGGGGAAAAACTCACAGTCTTACACATATTTCTGCTTCCCCACTTTGCTGATTAATGATGCTCTGTACTTCTTCATATGTTTTTGAAGTTAAGGGGACCCCATTCCATTCCAATACTTGCATCCCTAAAAGACAAATTTGAGTATAAAATCAAACATGTGTGCTATCTTCAGTCTTAGTTCACAGGTTACAAAAGACTTTCTGTGCTTTTAAAATCCAAATCAGCACACCACGTCAGAGAACATTGGCTCAATGTTCCCTAGAACATCATGTAGTTGGATAAAAACTTACCTGGATGCATAATATAAGGTTAAGACATGTACATTTTGTTTTTAAAGATCTATTAATTCTTACCAAACACATGCATTCTGTTCACACTTCTATAAAGAAAACTATATTGAATAAACAGACAAGTAATTGCAACCATTAGCTTTAGATATTGACTTCTACATTCTTTTATGGAATGGGATGGTACAAAGTCACTAGGATCTCCGGATGAAGAGCTCTGCTCTTGATTCTGCCTACGTAAGTCAGATTTTCCTTTGTGTCAGAGGTTTATGAAGAAAACAGCAAGCATGTTACAGGAAGGTCAGGTTTGTGGGTCTGTGACCTGTGCAATAGTACAAGGCTCTGTGTTCAGACAGGCTGCATGCTCTACTGTCATCTTGAAAATCTGTTTTTTCATTTATCATTGCATCTGACAAATTATATACTCCTCTACCTAGTCAAGGCATTTTGTATATGAAGTCTATGTGAAAAGATAATTTTATGCAAAAAGAAAATATTGATATACTTAATGTTTAAAAATTTTTATATCCAGGGTTTTTGGCTCAACTTGTGAATTGTCAAAATAACTAAAAGTGCGTATTTGATATGAATCCCATGGCCCTTATATATATATAAGCTATATAAGATGGATATACATAGTATATCCATCCAATATCCTACTCAAATATTTGTGAATGTTATCAGCTTGACACTAGAGAAAATGTCTGTATGCCATAATATAGTAAATGAAAAATAATAATTACTGAACAATTTCATCTTTAATATACTTCATACTCTGTAATGGCCTATTGCTTATTTCAGCACTGGTTCAATGAAAAATTGTTAATATTGTGCAGTTGTGTCTTTAAGTTTAATGGTATAATATACATTGGGAAGCATATTGTGAGTTGCAATTAAGTGAAAGAAATACGTTTATAATAGGGTGGAGTAACAGAAAAAGTCCATCAAAAGGCTCACATAACACAGAGAAAGACTTTTCTATGACTTACTCCAAGAAAACTTTATCTTCAGATGGGTCTTAGGATTATTTCAACAATACCAGCTGTTGTACACAGAAAATAAGAAAATTATGTAAAAGACATTGACTCTCAGAATAACTCAGCACAGAGAAAGCAAAACATCTTTAAAGCTAGAAAAAAAACCTACATTTATTCTGAGCTCAAATATTAATGCTATAATTCAGTTATTACCCCGTCACATTTCTACAAAATTGTATTTTGTGGAAATAGTCACAGGTCTATTTTTTTCTTTCAAGCTTACCTGTTAAGGTTTTTACCTTTTGGCACAAAGAGAACACTGACAAAACTCAATTACTTAGTGAAATAATGAATATGTCTAATCATAATGAAGGAAAACCCACTTTATATTGCTCACCATATTATTGCCATAGCATGTACTTTTTAACTCTTGAGTTCTGCTCTGGGCAGACATCTGCACATCTTTTCCACTCATCTTTTTTGATGTTAGTCAGTGCAGTTAAGTTAAAAATATGGTACCAGATCTTTTGTCCTGGTTTGGTAACCATGCTGATGTGTAATAAAAAGGGTCACTACTTTCAGCAAAACCATTTAACACTTTCCACTCCAATGTCTCTCACTTCCTGAAAAAGAATGGAATACAACTTGTATTCATTTCATAAAATATATTTAGAATTATGAGTTAAATGACATGTGATTTCAAAAAATATATTTGATTCAATACATGAGTAAAATGTAGTGTCATAATCATGGAATCATCTCAGTAGATATAAAGGATATTTGATAATATTTTTTTTTTGTTGTTGTTGGGAGACTTTTGATGATTGCTTCTATTTTGTTCAGGGTTATAGATCTATTTAAATTGCTTATATTTTCTTGACTTAATTTTAGTAATTGATATCTATCCAGAAAATTGTTTGTTTTTTTAAATTTTTGAATTTTGTGGAGTATAGGTTTTCAAAGTATGACCTGAATATTCTGTGGCTTTCCTCAGTGTCTGTTATTATTTTCATTTTTGATTTTGTTAATTTGTATGTTATCTCTCTGCTTTTTTTGGTTAGATTGGTTAAAGGTTTGTCTGTCTTGTTAATTTTCTCATACTGCGAACAAACTTTGGGAGCCCATTCCCCATGGAGGGATACTCTTTTAGCTTAGAAATAAGGGGGAGGACCTAGGCCCTGCCCCAAATGATATGACAGATTTTGATGATCCCTCATGGATGGACTCACCCTCCCTGCAGAGTGGATGGAGGATGGGATGGAAGGTTGGTAGGGAGCAAGGGAGAATGGGAGTGAGAGAGAACTGGGATTGATATGTAAAATATATTATATAACAAAAACATTTTAATACACTTCATACAATTAAGCATAAACTTAGTATAGAAGTAGTATATGTTATCACAGTTTAATATATTTGTAATAACAAATGGGAAAGACTAAACAATTCACTCTATGACCTGTAATAGAACAAAGATGCCCATGCCCAGCATATTTACTTAGCTCAGGCCTTCAAATGCAAGAGAAAGACAGGAAAGGTACTACAACAAGGAGATAGCAGCCAAACTCTCACTGCTTGTACATATAATTTTACAACCCAGAGCCATAAACACATTATTAATAATGATTTAAGACTGTTAAATTTAGCAGAGTTGCAAGATACAAGGCCAACATAAAAAAACCAGTAACATTGCTATAAATGACAAGAATGTAAACACCTTTATAATGATACAAATTTAAAAAAGAAATAACCAGGAATACATTTATTTAATTATGTGAAAAATCTTTAAAATAAAATGTAAAAGTCATGAATGTCATTGATGAAGATACAACAAATGCAAATATAATTATATGGCCACATTACTCAAGAATCAATGATGTTAAAAATGTTTATGAATTCAAATTTTCCTGCCAACTAAAAACAATCCCTATTAAATATCAAAGACAGTATTCGTTTACAGAACGGATGGTCTAAAAAATAGAAAACATGGATGTGCAACTTGAGAAGAAAATTGAAGCAGGAAGCATTGTACCAGCATATTTAAAAATAGTTGGTATATTTGTTAACTGTAAAACCCTAGAAGCCAACTTATGTAAACATGTAAAATAATATGTGCAAAAACTTTTGAAACTTACATTTTCAGATATTCATATTTTCAGATATTCTATAAAGTATTATTGTATCATTGTAGCAATTGATAATTTAGATGTATTTCCAATCTTAAAGTGCATTTTCCCTGGATTATAGAAAATTTCCTAGAAAATATTATGCATGCAAATCATGTTTCCTACTTAGAATTAGAAGCAAACATGAATATTTCCATGTATTTAAGTTAAGTTACATTTTAAATGGTCTGTCCAATTAGAATATTCACAGTTAACATTGCAATGTGATCCACAGACAATGTTTATTATACCAGCTACCAATATAAGAACTATGACAAATTCTTAATTTTTGCCAAATGTGTGACAGTGACAATTTGTTGTTGAAACTATACACTCAATAGATCATCAGGGAGCATCAGTAGAGTGAGACATATAAAGAAAGGAATACTGGAAAGGACAGGGTAATGGAACACATGTGACATAAAGCAGAAGGGAAGACACTCATGGAAAAGAAAGGACCAGTGAGAAGGGCACATAGGGCACTAGGGAGGGAAATGTGGTACACGGGGGGCAGATTAGGACAGAGCATAATGACTCATATGTATGCAAGTACCCAAATGAAATAAAGTAGTATGCAATTCTTCACTGACCTTGAAAGGATAATAATCAACTTTACATAGAAAAGCAAAAGACCTAGGATACCCAAAACAATCCTGTATAATAAAGGAACTTCAGGAGGCATCACCATTCTCGACTATAGTCCTGAAAATAGCCTGATATTTACACAAAAACAGACAAGTAGACCATGGAATCAAATCGAAAATCCTGATATTAACCCAAACACCTACAAACAACTGATTTTTTACAAAACAGCTAAAAGGGAGGAAAGCATCTTCAAAAAATAGTGCTGGCACAATTGGATGATGGTGTTTAGAAGACTGCAGATAGACCCATGTCTATCACAATGCACAAAATGAAAGTCCAAATGGATCAAAGACCTCAACATAAATCCACACTGGACCTCTTAGAAAAGAAAGTGGAAGGTACCCTGAAAAAAAATGGTACAGGAGACAGCTTCCTGAACATAACACCAGTAGCACAGACACTGAGATGGACAATTAATAAATGGGACCTCTTCAAACTGAGAAGCTTCTGTAAGGCAAAGAACACAGTTGACAAGACCAAACAGCAGCCCATAGACTGGGAAAAGATCTTCACCAACCCTCCATTTGACACAGGACTGATCTCCAAAATATACAAAACACTCAAGAAATTAGTCACCAAAACACCAAATAACCCTATTAAAAATGGGGTACAGAAATGAAGAAAGAATTCTCAATAGAAGAAATCAAAAAGGTTGAAAGACACTTAAGAAAGTGCTCAACATCTTTAGCTATCAGGGAAATGCAAATCAAAACAACTTTGAGATACCATCTTAATCCTGCCAGGATGGCTAAAATGAGAAACACCAATGATGACTCATGCTGGAGAGGATATGGAGAAAGGGGAAACACTCCTAAACTGCAAGTGGGAGTGCAAACTCATGCAGTCATTTTGGAGATCAGTATGATGGTTCCTCAGGAAAATGGTAATCAGTCTACCACAGGACCTGGCAATCCCCCTCTTAGACATATACCCAATTGATCCACATCCATGCAACAAAGACATTTGTTCAACTATGTTCGTAGCAGCATTATTTGTAATAGCAAGAATCTGGAAGCAACCTAGATGACCCTCAACTGAAGAATGGATAAAGAAGATGTGGTACATTTACACAATGGAATACTACTCTGCAGAAAACAAAACAAAACACTCACACACACACACACACACACACAAAACAACAACAACAACAACAATAAAACAATGGAATCTTGAAATTCGCAGGCAAATGGATGGAACTTGAAGAAACCATTGTGATAGTATGTACTCACGCCTATAATTCACACTGCCAGAGAAACTAGGATACAAGGAGGATTGTAAGAGATTCATATAAGGTCCCTCAAAGAAGGGGAAAGGGACAAGATCTCCTGGGAGTCCGGGGGGAGGGTGCAGTGAGTGGAGAGGGAGCTTGGAGAATGAAACAGGGAGGAGAGTACATGGGACAAGGAAGATTGAGTCAGGGGAAGGACAGAGGGGGAGAGAGAGAGACAGAGAGGGAGAGAGAGAGACAGAGACAGAGACAGAGAGAACAAAAGAAAGAGCCATTATAGGTTTGAAGAAAAAACTGACTCTAGAGAAATGTCCAGAGACCTGCAAGACTAATCCCAACTAACAATTTGAGCAACAGTGGAAAGGATACCATAAATGCCCTTCCCTGATACTGAAATTGATAACTAACTTATCCACCATCATAGAGCCCTCATCTAGTAGCTGATGGAAACAGAAGCAGACACCCACAGCCTAAAACTGAGCAAAAGTGGAATCCGGATGCAGAGAGGGAGGACAAGACCAAGTTACAGAAACCCACAGAGACAGCTGACCTGAAAAAGGAGGAACTATTGGGACCCCAGATTGATAGCTGGGAATCCAGCATTGGATGGACTCAGATCCCCTGAACATGGGTCTCAGAAGGACTGGGCAGTCTAAGGCACTCTTGACAGTGGAACCAGGATATATCCCTGGTGCTCGAAAGAACTTTGGGAGCACATTCCTCATGGAGCGATACTCCCTTAGCCTAGAGTCAGGAGGGAGGCCTAGTCCCTACTCGAAATGACTTGACAAATTTAGATGACCCCTCCTGGAAGGCATCACCCTACATGTGGAGTCTGGGGGGGGGGAGGGAATGGGAGGGTTGGAGAGCGGGAGGAAGGGAGTGAGAAGGAACTTGGATTTATTTGTAAAATAAGAAAATTAAATAAATAAAAAAGAAAAACACATTTGAAAAGAAGAGAACAACAACAAAAAACAAACAAAAAGAAATCCAGTTGTGTGGTACCTTAAAATCAATTTTAAAAATCTTATTGAAGTATAAAGTAAATTGAATATATTATTGAATTTGAAACCAGTACAAGGTTTTAGATGAGTGTTATAAAGTGAGTATATCCCTTCAGATGCTCTAGCCTTCTGTTATAAAAAAGAGACACAGAAGATCTTAAAAGGTTTGCCTAACTCTATACAGTTGCTGGCTGTATACAAATACAAATACAGTCCTCAACAATCTCTTTGGTCAATGCTGGCATCAGTAAATAGGAAAATGCTTTCAGTTTCTGCTAACACTACATTGACTCTACTGATACAATTATTCAAATATGTAAAACTTGGCCCAACATATACAAATTATTTATGATATCATTTTAACTATAATAAAGCAAGATAATTTAGAGATTATTGCTTATATTACAATATTAATTAAAGTTTCAGACAGACATTTAAAAACTGAAGATGCCAGTGAAATTTTAGGGTAAGCAATAAAAGGGACAAGGTTAATGGAGTTCCTCATCTCCTTTGTGTCCCTCTACTAGGGAGATGCTATTATCATCTTTGTCTAAGCATGCTGATATTATACAATGCTGATGGGATACAATCCTGTTATCTGATGGAAAGTGAACCACAAGGGAAAGGAATCACTTTTGGCAAAGAAATTGTGATTGAGTTTTTCAAAAGCATTAGGAACAGTCATTCTGTTTTCTTGTGTGTCCATGGAAGATGGCACTACCTCAGAGAAAAATTGCTAAAATATATCCTTAATTCCATGGCTTCCCTTGTATCCAGAACTTCTCTTGTCAATACCAAGGCACAGTAAGGAAGTCACACATCCTAGAAGTGCCCTGGCTTTGACAAGCAGTCTCAGTATTGTGGATTATTTTCAGTGTTCTGGAATGTACAAAATTCCTAATGGAACTTTTTTTATTGAATATAAGACAAAACTCACCATTTAATGAAAGCAATTAAATTTTCTACCAACAGTTGAAAAGACAATTGGGACTGACTACAGATAGATTTTTTTTTATTTAGCATACAATAATTACTAAAATATTCCAATATTTTGGTTTAGTATTTCCTGGAAGGACTGAAACACATGCCAATTTATTACTATAATCATTGTCTTAGAATAATGTATAATATTAGAATAAGATAAGATCAAAAAGTGACTGAATAATCACAGGAAGATAATGAATATGTTAGCATCATTTGACTGATCCTCAGGAAATAATGTAATATATATAATGACACCACCTCATTTTAAGTAGATTTTAGTTCAGATATTAAAAAAAATTATATTATGATTGAACTTCTTATTTGATTCTGTTAATGTTTCTAATAACTTTCTAATTATATGATATGAGGATATTAAAACTACTATATCTGAAGAATAGCATACCAAATTAAAAAGTGTAGGAATTATGCAGAGATGAATAGTTAATTGAGTGGGCAAAGGAAGTTAAAATAAATGACAAAACAACTGTACACTTACCTCCCCCACTTCAGGTGTCCAGGTTGAATCATTAATGGCTCTAACTATTATTATTTCTTTCATCCTTTTTTATATTCACGTATCCATACCTACTTCTTTTTAATGGAATGTATATGTACTCTACTACTCAGAAGATAGATTTTACCACATAGCATCATCACTTTATTTCAGGGAAATTGTTTCCTAATAAACATAGGTGTTATTGAACTTGTGACAATGTCAACAACTCCACTGAGCATACTCAAAAGGATAATATAAATTTTATTTCATGATATTATTTGAGGGATTAAAGGCACAGAGTGTTGCAAACATTTCTGAGACATGATTTTAAAATCCACATAATTGAGTCAGGAGCAGAACCTTAATTGAAAAAGGCAGTTTTGACAAGGAGTCTCATAATTAATCTTTAAGTATAAATGGATGATTCTAATATAATTCCTAAAAGCATAAGGTGGTGTACTGAGACTGACAGAAATTGGAGATGATAGTGGCTTATGTATTGAATTTTCAGTTACAGAAAAATAATTTGGGGAAACCAGCATTCATGGTGAGTCTAGTTTGTATTTCTCTATGAAGACCTTAAAATCTGCTGAGTAAATCTTATATTTCTTCACAAATAAATAAACTATGTATAAGGTAAAGTATGTGTTAATTAGCTTAATTGTTAATTAATTTTATGTACACATATACCAGCCTAACAAAGTAATGTAGTAGAGATAACACAGTTTTTGAGAAAAAAAATCAAAATATATTTGGCCTTTTATAATAGTTTGTAATGTATATTGTATTGATAAACTGCCATGCGCTGATTGAGCTCACCGAGAAGTTGGCTCTGGAAATAGGGTTCAGCCTCATGTGGTGATATATTGTTTGTAATTAATAAAGCCAATGGAGATAAAAAAAAATTCATTGCTAGCCACAGCCATGCAGTGGTGATACACAACTTTAATTCCAGCAGCCATACAAGGTAGCCGTAGAAGCCAGGCGGTTGTGACACACACCTTTAATCCCAGGACTAAGGAGACAGGTAGATGGATCTCTGTAAATTCAAGAGCACCCAGGACTACACAAAAGAGAATCAGTCAAAAAGAATAACAGTGTTGGGAGATGTCATTCTGAAAATATGTTTCTCATATTGGTTAATGAATAAAGCACTGTTGGCCATTAGGAAAGCAAGATAGGTGGGACTAAGAGACTAGGAGTAGAGAGGAAGAAGTAAGGGGGAGTCAAGATGTAGGGACTTGAGAGAAGTCCAGACCCTCTATACGGTAAGATAAGACCACATGGTAACACTTAGATTAATAGAAATGGGTTAATTTTTAAGACAGAGCTAGATGATAAGAAACCAGTAACTGACTAACAGCTTTATATCTAATACAGTGTCTCTGTGTGTTGTTTGGGGCAGACACGGCTCTGGGACCAGGCAGGTGGAAAAACTACTTATAACATAACAGAACTCACCCCTTTAATCCCGGCATTGCACTCAGAATTCATGGAGTCAGCATTGCCATTTAAGTCTGAGGTGACAGTAAGAGCTGCTTTGTTTTTCTATTCTTTCAGCTTGAACCACAATTTCATTCCCATGCTACAGCCCCATGTCCTTTTTCAGACTCAAAAATGTTGTGTCTTTTGATGCCCTTCATTTAAGGATGGGCTGCTCACCTACTCCAACTGGGACAGGGAGAGCAAAACATTCAAGAGTAGACATTGTGTTCTTGAAACAATAAGAATGTAAAGCCTTCCCAACAGATGTTAGTATTGCTTGTCTTATGAAAAAAAGTGCCTGCTGTGTGAAAGGGGAGGTGGAGTTCAGCATGGGAATCTCTTTCAGGGGCAGAAAGCTCAAATTGGAACTCAGCTCACATTCCCCAGCTGGTTTCTGCCGGATATGAGCATGTCATTTGATGTTTTTATCTTTATCTGCAGCTATTTGTTTTTTTTTTTTTTAACTTGGAAGCCTCACCAGACAGAACATTCTGCTCTCTTGTACCCCAGTGGGACTCCACAGGACTCTCCAGCTTGCTGCACTTAAGTGGCTTTCTTACTATGTTTCTGTTGGGTGTTTGTAAACCGCTGGATTTGGTGATTTTATCCTGTTTTTTTCTCTCTCAATTTTCCTTCACTAATTTTCTCTACTGGATGTTTTGAATGACCAATTTGATAATACCTTTCTGTCTGTCTGCTACTTGCCATTTATTCTGCTTTTTGCTTGGTAAATACTTATCAAGTCACATGGAAGGGCTCTGTTATCCCAGAACCAATCCTCCAGTCTCATCCATAGACTGCAACAGATAACCAGCTAAATCTTTCCTTACCCCTTGCCCAAATTGCCCGCGGATCTCACAGACCACCCACTCTCAACCTCCCTTTCAGCATTGTATCCTAGTCCCCAAGTAAATCAAGCACCTCCTGCTCAACCACAGGCCATGCTTGGAAGAAAACTAGCCTCCAGTAACAGTAGGCATTCCATGAGAACAAACCAGCTGAGCAGGCCAGTATATCAGGCAACACGTAGCCACCACACTCTCTGAAAATCCAGAGAGGAAACAGAAGGAACAAAACACCCATCCAAAAAAGACAAAATAAGAAATCAGTACCTAAAGATGTAAACATCCCAAATGATAGTGGCAAATTCTAGATTATCATTATCAATGCACTAATAAATTCTATAGCTACAAATTATTCAAAAGAATAATGATACAAATTAGATTAGAGAAAAATACACACTGGTCAAATGTCCAATCCCAGTGAACATTTCAAACCTCAACACCAATGGGTTTAGAATTTTAATCACAAAGAAAATAACACAAATAGCAATTTTTAGAATTGCTTGATTAGTAGTTAAGTTCATGAAAAAAAAACACAGTCTTCAGTGATTAAGAGAAAAAAAATCATAAATGTCAAGTCATTTTCTGTTCAGTGTTTGTTCAGGAATATCTGCCAGGGGCTATTGAGAAATAGATTTTAAGTTTTGGGGAGTTTTTGGCCTTTTCAGTATCTGACTTGCTAAGTGTTTAAAGATTATTATAAGCTGATTAAAAAAAAAACAGTAGATAGACTTATGAAATTCTGATAAATGCAAATTATAAAAAAGTTAATAGTGGGAGTATTTTAAATGTAGTTTTAGAACAGCATAATAATTTTGCAGTAACAATTTTTATCAGTCTCAACTTTCTGAAACATAACATTACCCTGTTATTAAATAAATTTGAATACTCTGTTTTGTAAGTGATTTCAAGAGAAAATGGAATCAAGTGTTTTTAAACAAATGACAACATTAGCTAGATGAAACACTGGTAGTTCCTTTGCCATTTGAAAACCAAGTCCTTCAAATTTTCATTAATTCATAAGAATTAGAAACTTTACTTGATTGGGCAATATGTTGGGAATGTACCATTAAAAGAAACAAACAACTAGAGAAACCAGGAAAAAGTTTGGCATTCTTGAGAGTCACTTGAGAACCATCATCATCAAGTGTTCAGATGTTCCTGGGATGCCTTTCACATAAGGAATGGACAAATACTGGACAGCATTAAAAACAGTCCAACTTTTCTGAATAAGAACTCTGCAGTTAGAAGTGCAAAAATTCAGTCTAAACCATATATTGTGAAAAAAATTACAGCTAACATCACACCTGAAAAACAGCACCAATTCTATAAAGGCTCACAGTATATAATTTGATATTCAGAAATACAGAGAACCAAAATCTAAAACAGATGAACAATGCTTAAGTTAATATTGAGCACACTAAGCAAAGAAATTCATTTATATAAACAAAATACATAAACAAGATAAGTCATCTACTACCTATTGGCCCATTTATTCACATATAAATTTTTCCATAGGAAAGAAATTTTATAAACTGAAAAATTACCCTCACTTCTTTGAATAAATAGCTTTCAAAAATGTAATAAAATCTTTTTAGCATTAAATGAGAACATAACCTCTAGTGCTATATGTTTTTTATTAGTAGTGTAATGCTACATATAACAAATAAAAACTAAAGCTGGACCACCACTACTCCACAATTTTTGACACCTTGTGTATCCCCTATATGTTTATTCTAAATAGCATGATATGTATGAGTTAGACATATGGTATATGGGCATTTACAAACAAAATACTGAAACACACACACACATACATACAGAGAAATAGATGGATGGATGGGGAGATGGATAGACAGACAGATAGATAGAAACTAAATAAAACAAAGGTATTCTAAAAGCAAATAATCAACCAAATCAAAGATTGGATTTTAGCATTTGATTTTTTCCATATTATATAACTCTACCACAACCAACTGAAAAATCTGTTGTGAAGTGTCTGAGTTTGAAGCTAGAAAGGATGTATACAGGCTGCTCCAAAAAGCTGGACAAATGGCTCAAGCACAAACTTTGGAGAATAAATATTGTGGATAGTCTATGTAAATTTTATAACAATAATTTATTAAAATATCCATGGTACATGTATGTAGGTTCCAACACATTCACTTAAAATGACAGAGAATCAGTCTTAGTAAAGACTGTGAGCAATAGCAGGCAACATTTAAAACAAGAAGTGAAACCAAAATACCTTTTCCCAAATAAATGCCTTTTTTTAGAATAAAGTAGAAGTTTATAAATATTTTAGTGATAAACAAATGCTCATTATAAATAATATCACCTGAAGTTCATGAGCTATATGTGAATATAACTACATATACATGTATATATAAATAAATATACATATATGTGTGTGTATATGTAGCTCATGAGTATTGCATGTATATGTTATAAAATTTGTATACAGAATGGTTACATCATTTCATGAAAATTAGAATTATTATCATGTTTTATTTTGAGCATCCATCTATTAATTTACTGTGCAAAGATGATGAGATATATGCTATTTTAAAATGTTCACACTGAGGTGAATAGTGCCTAAATGTAAACAGTACCACAAATGAATGCTGGCAAATTTCTGAAGTAAAGTAAATAAATATTTTGGATGTCACTGACCACTTAATCTCTGTATCTGCTATTGCAGCGTGTTGCCAACTAAGTTGGTAATCCTGGCTACGTTCCAAAACACACTGTTGACAAGAGCAGGTGGCAGATGGGTTCAGCTTGTGAGCCATCTGTAGCTAAAGACCTGACCTTAGCCTCTGTTGATTCTTTTTACACCTACATAGCTGCTTTCCATATAATTTTCTCTTTTATAATATAATATTAAACTAGATTATTAAAGGTTTTTAAAAATTACCCTTCAATAAAAATGTTGATTGTTTTAAAATAAAGAATTATTTTCCTATTAATTTTCATACAAATAAGCCATATTTAATATGAGTATATTCATTGTATTTTATTAGATAATCTTTAATTCTTACCTTCCACAAGCTTTCCTGTGTGTTCTGCACTCCCACCAGGAAGAATCTTAGCAATATAGGCTCCAATTTCTCCTCTATGTCCAGGAATTTCTTTACCACCAACAATTCTAATTCCTAGACCATTACCTGTATTTAAAAATTAGCAAACCATTAGTAATAATTCAAGAAACAAACATTTATCAGAAGTAGGTTACACAAAGTGGATTAAATTCTCAGAAGCCAAGTATAACACTAAGAGTAGAAATTAGATATCAATAACAAAACTATATCTATAGATAATAATACATATGGTTATTGGGGATTAAGTATAGTCTACAGTGATTAGATAATTATTAAATGCTCTCTCAATGTTAGTCAATTTTTTTCAAATAGGAAATGTTTCCAAATTAAACCAGGTATATTTTTAAAAATTACAAAAGAAAATGCTCAGGAAAAACCCCAAAGTAAACAATTCAAATATGAAACTAAGAACAATTTGCTTCCACAAAGCTAGTCAAGGTTATTGTAAAATGAACAAATACAATCCCAATGAAGATATGACTTCATATTGTACTAAGACCATAACCTATGATTGATTTCTTCTCATTTCCATCTTTAACTCCTCATGTATACTGCTTGTGGCACAAGAAGATTGTTCCAGATTATGAATAAATTAGTCTTAGTTCTTTACTCCATAACCATATTGTTTCATTGTTACCAATCAATAATTATGAAAAAGAATTTTGATAGACATGTACTGTTGCAATCTAAGTTGCTGTGCTGTTTCTAAATAAACTAAAAACAAGTGAGAACAAGTTGTCCCAGGCATGTTTTGTGAAAAATGTAAAAAAAAAAAAAAAAAAAAAAAAGGGTTTTCCAGTAAAATATAATTAAATAAATCAGAACTCTTATCTCTAATAAACACTCAATTATCTATTAATTTAATTGAATTTTTAATTATATATTGGAAGTACTTTTCTCAAAGTTTTTCAGTCTCAAAATCTTTGTCCTCTCTCAATTTATTCTTCAAAATTAACACCTTGGCCAATGTCTGCAAGTTCAAGGGTTATACAACTAGTTATACTGAATCATGGGACTTTTCTGCCATTTCTATAGCAAAGATATATTCTTTTTTAAATTTATTTTTTAATTCATTTTACATTCCAACTACAGTTCTTCCTCCCACTCCTACTCCCCCCCACCTCCCTTCCAGCCCACCTTACATCCACTCCTTCCTTAGGGGAAGGACTCTCATGGGGAGTCAACAAAGCCTGATACATTAAGTTAAGGTAGCACCAAACCTCTCCCTCTGCATTAGGGTTGAACATGACATTCCAAAATAGGGAATAGGCACCAAATGCTAGCTCATGCAGCAGTGAAACATCCTTGTCTTACTATCAGGGGCCCCTCAGATAGACCAATCTTTACAACTGTCTCCCATATATGAAGGACCTAGTTTGGTTCCATGGAGTCTCCACAGCTGGTCTAGAGTTCATGAGTTACCACCAGCTTGGTTCAGCTATCTCTATAAACATATAATCTAATATCACACATCCTTCCAATTCATGTGATAATTATAGATGAACTTTCTGCTTCTTGTCCTTCATTCTCTTTCAAATTCGTTCCTTATTTTCTTCCTGTTTCTCTCCCTCTTTCTTCCTCTCCTGTCCCTTCCTTCCTATCCCAGCCCTTCTTCCTCACATCTACCTTCTCTTGTTTCCTCTTTTCTTTCCTCTTGTTTTCTCCATTTATCCCTTCCCTCTCCCTTCCTCCCTCCTCCATTCTTTCTGTTTTTTTTTTTCATAAGGACATATATTCTGACTACTAAAATATCAAAAACTGTTTAAGTTAAAATAATCAAACTCAATAACCTGTTTCTAAATCTTCTGTCATTAAGGATTCATGGTGAAGAAAGACACTACTCCTTCTTGTCCCACATTTAGCAGTTTTTCTGCCCCAAGGTTCATAGCTCAGCATTATTTATTTTTAAAGATATTGTTCTTTACTCTTTTTTGCAAAAAATTCCTTTATGAAACAAATTTAACATATTTGCTTTAATTTAAATAATCTGATAAGCAACAACACTCAAATCTAGCTAAAAGCCAGTAAGTCATTAGAATTTAGACTTTATGAAGTCATTAGGATATAATCTACAATAACATTTTAGGTAGTTGGCAGTCAAAGTAGTTTGTACATGAACATTGAAATATGAGGAATGAAAGAATATTTCTTGATTTTTCCCTAATTAAAAAATCTGCTTGGTACATCTTAAAATGCATAGTGATTGCCTTAATTACAGTACACAGATGATATCTTCACAAAAGCAACAATATGAAATACACAAAACCAGTCCACCTGAAAACTGAAGAGGCTGTCAGGAAGAACTATAATTCAGACCTAAAACCTCAAGGAAGTAACTTTTACATTCTGCTGCTTGAGGTTGAAAGAAGCATCCTATATTTAGAGAGGAACAAAGCTTGATTAGTGCATACATTGCAGATTGCAAGATCATGACTGGGGACCCCAGTAAATCCATAAAAACTGTAGTACAGTGAATGTGTATTGCTTCAATATCTTCCTTAATTTGTTAAGCAGTAATAGCAAATTAATATGAGAATAAAAGTTGCATTTTTAGTTTCCTGTGCATGATTACATGCTAATATTACCTTGTTACCAATACTTGTAAAATATTAATTTGTAGTACTGAGCAGGCAGTGAGCAATCAATGTTAGAGTATGGCAATTAGCAAGAAAATGGGCCATGTATATTTAATAATCTTTTGACTTCTAAAGCAGTATCATTTTTGCAGTGTTGGGGTTATTGAACTACAGGAATAGCAAAGATTCATCATATACATAGCAGCACTAAATAATGAATACATGGGTACTCAGTCTGTGCCTCCCCAAGTGAGACTAATAAATCAATACTAATGATGTGGAAAACAATGTGTGATCCTTGTGAATGATATTTTAGCATATGCTTTTAAAATAACATGGTTTCATTGGACTTTAAAATGAAGGATCAGGAAAAAATACTTCTTTCTGTC
Source organism: Phodopus roborovskii (assembly GCF_943737965.1). Lineage (NCBI taxonomy): Eukaryota > Metazoa > Chordata > Mammalia > Rodentia > Cricetidae > Phodopus > Phodopus roborovskii. The sequence continues at coordinate 862,406 of NW_026126744.1, read as the reverse complement.
TTACATGTGAAGAATTGAGGCTTCTGTAAAATTTACTGGCAAGGAGTGAAACTCATACTCTTAATCCACACAAATGACTTATCAGTGCATTTTCTGTGTGGTCTTGGTTTAAGGCTGGAAGGAATCATTTTTACAGCAACCCATTCTCCCTCCTCTGCTCAGGTGTTGAGGGTGAGAGGACAGATTGCCACTGGATAATTGAAAGGAGAAATCATTAAAACAATGACAAACAATTGAGAGCCAGACTATGTTAGTGAAGGTTGTAAAGAAATATTCCCAGCTTTGGCATCCCCCATGTTATGTTGTACAAATAAGTTTAAAATGGTTAGTTTGGAATGATTATGATGTCAGTGTAATTTATATTTTCAAATGTTACAAACATTTTTACGACATGTTCATATCTTTGTGCAATATTGCCAGGATAGAAAAGCATGTTATTACAATGATATGTTTTAACATTCTAATACATATATGAAATTCTTATATAGATTTATGATTGGAGATGTCATTCTGTAAATATGTTTCTTGTATTGGTTAATGAATAAAGCACTGTTGGCTAATAGGAAAGCAAATTAGGTGGGACTAGGAGACTGGTAGGAGAGAGGAAGTGAAGAGGTAGAGAGTCAGCATGTAGAGTCTAGAGAGAAAAGACATCCAGGCCCTCTCTCTGGTAATATGAGACCACGTGGAAATACTTAGATTAATAGAAGTGCTAGCCGATAAGAAACTAGTAACTGGCCAAAAGAATTATATCAAATATAGCATCTCGGTGTGTTATTTGCGGCTGGCACAGTGGTGGGACCAGGCCGGCAGGAAAAAAGTACTCAAAATAGATTTATTAAATGAATAACTATTTAGGTGATTTTATTTGAAAATCTCTAAGAGCACATAGGTATATGCATCAAGGCCTGGTAATAAATTTTTTGAGTAGCCACATTTTTGGGGAGATGAGTTAAGAGACTGATTTAGACAGAGTTTTGATGTTGCTGACTCACATTAGTATATACATAAAGCTCAGGTGTTCGGACTATTTTTATAATGCCAACTGAAACTGTCCTCATGTTATTTCTCTGTATTCTGTGGGTGATGAAAATGTGACTAGTTAGCATTTTGCTCTTGTCACCATGCCTTCTTTGACTGGTGCCTGTCATATTGGGCAGAACCATAATGGAAATATAGCAGTCCTCATCTAAATAACCTGAGTTGCTTGTGGCTTGGGATGTTTTATCACTGCAAAATAATTGAAACAGGAACTGTTGTGATACATTTGACTGAGTGGCTTTAATGTAACTGAACAATATTGTGGGAAAATTTGGAACTTGGGTTGGAAAACTGTTGAGTGATGTGGGCAGAGATTAATGGAACATTTTTGGAAGATGGAGAGTGCTGATAGTAAAGTGGACAGCCATGGCCCACTTCCTGAGGTCTTAGTGGACATTATGATGTCTATCTACAGTGAAAAGGAATCTGGCTGCTTTTGGCATGTGCTGTGAAAATTTGCTCAAGGCTGAATAAAAGGTAAAGTACTAATTTCTTGGACAGATGAAATTTTAAGAAGGTATACGGGCCAGGTGTTGGTTGCGCATGCCTTTAGGCCCAGCACTCAGGAGGCAGAGGCAGAGGTAGGTGGAACTCTAAGTTCAAGTCCATCCTGGTCTACAGAGCTAGTTATAGGACAGTCTCCAAAGCAATACAGAGAAACCCCGTCTCAAAAACCAAAACAAACCAAACCAACAATCAAAAAAAAAAAAGGTATACATTTCAATGTTGGTAACCAAAACTACTTTTGAAATGGGCATTGATTAATGTAGAGACTCATAACTTGTCAAATAGCTGAAAATAAGCAGCTATGAGTGTGCACCCCTAAATAGGACACATATTCTACAACTTCCTGTCCTAAGCCTCAAGAATCATTTGGAAAAAGAGAAAAAGATAAAAGATCCAGGAAATTAGTAGAAGTGCCATCAAGTTATATGTTCTTAATACCAACCAGCTGCTGAACATGTGAACTCCTAAACAGCTATGGTGGCATGCACAAGACCTGAACAATATCAAGCTAGTACAAATTGTGGCATGGATGGGTGATGAGGTGGCTGAAGCCCTAACTTCAGTCAAGGAACTATGGGTAACTGATGGCTGTAAGGCCATTTTTCTTGGGGGTATGTCCACTGATATTGTCCATGCTCCAGTGGATGGCTTCACATTGGACTCCATGAGATGAAACCCATCTCCAAAATTTTGGGGTATCCAAATTTTGAGACTAAATAGCCCAAAGACCTAGGGGAAAACCAAATTCTACCATTCTGTTGAAGCGTTTTGTGTGTATAGACCACTCTGAAGGCCCAGCCGCATGGCTTACACAACATGAACTCAGTGGAATTTTTGGAGATTCTTTTCTCATAACGTTCTGTCAGATTTTTAAAAAACCTTCCTGAATCTTTGAGTACATGTTATGTTTTACAGTTTTGAGTTTTTGTGGGATTTCTGTGTATGTGAACAAGTGCCTCTGTGTCTATATGTGTTTCATATGCTTTCCCTGATACTTTTACTTCTATTTCCTTGTTTTGTCCTATTTTGGTTTGCTTTTGTTTTGTTTCATTTAATTTTATTTTTGTTATTATACTTTATGTGCTTGTTGGCTTTCCAAGGAAAAAGAGAAAAGCCGGGGATTCAGCTGGGAAGGGAGGTGGGCAGGACATAGGAAGAGCTAGAGAAGAAACTGTAATCAGAACATCGTATGGAAAACATCTATGTTCAATAAAAGAACAATAAAAAAATACACATTCTTAAATTTTTACTGTGAATAGCTGGCTTAAGGAAACATTCATCTAAATTTATGCAAAGGTGGCCTACAGCATAAAAATTTCTTCACAGATGCCCCCTATCAATGGCCACAGAGTTGTGAGTGACAGTAAGTAAGATTGTGAGAAACATCTGTTTGGGGTAGATATGCTCCATGGTCAGTAGCAAAGACAGCAATGAATATGTGTTCTCTCATGAAACAGAATGACAACATAGATATTTCTTTAAGCTGTATTGAGATATAGTCAAGTATTGCAGATCTCATGCAGTTTGCATGTCAAGTGTGGTTAGTTCATAAGGCATGTACAGCCATCACCATAGTCAATTTAAGAACACATTTTATCATTTAAAAAAGAAACTCATATGTGTTAGCTATCATTCACCTACTCTGTAGTCTTCTGTTCTTGTCCTAAGCATCTGTATGTCTTATTCTATCCTTTCCTATTCACAGAATCATACAATGTATGGACTCTGGGACCCGCTTTCTTTCACTTTGTATAATGGTTCCAGAACTCTTTCAAGTTCTTTTATAAGGTAAGTAATATCAATTCTATGGATGAACAACTCTGCCTCACAGAGCAATTAAGACATTTTGATAATGTATGACATCAGGAAACTCTGTTGACCCTTTGTAGTGTATACTTAAATAAAGGCTGCTATAGGAGGTGGTATCTTCTTTTGAATCTCCACCATATAATGTAGTTGGTCATTTACTAAAGCATCTTGGTGAAACACATGATCATACCACCTACTGATGTATTCATGTAGGAACTGCCATTTGGGTTGCTTTATATATATATATATATATATATATATATATATATATATATATAATTTCTGGCTGGCAATTCAAGTATTTTTAAAAATCTGGAAATTATTTTACTTATAGTGATTATATGTTAATTTTTAAAATATCAATTGTTAATTTATAGGGCATGAACTTGTGTTTGTGGGGTTTCCTATCATAGAAGAAGTGCTAGATCATACTATCATGCTACAAAGCAGAAGGAACTAAAGAGTTTACTTATCCTTTGCCACTTGTCAAATATTCTACCTGTGAGCCCCTGGAGCCACAGGACATACTAGGCTCCTCCCCAGATGACCTCTAATTGCCAGGTTACACTCACAAAGTACTTTAACTGCCCTACATACTGGACCTTGCCCTCACCCTACAGAGTAAAAACTCAATCTCTGGACTTGAAATCTCACCAATATCCACCATGGAAGGCTTTACCCTGAAGGTCCACCCCTACATCTGCTCAGTTCTATATAAGCCCCATCCCTGCTCAATTCTATATAAGCTCTGCTTCTTTAAAATATCCTAATGAAAAACTTATTTCAATGTAACATTAAGTAGAATTTCAAAACATAAAATAAATATATTTTCAGTTATATACATTTATAATTTATAGCTCAAGTTTAGGAAATTCTTTGAAAAAAAATTAAGTTATGTCCATGGACATAGAAATAGTTAACATGAGCGTGATTTAATTCAGGGTTAAGGGTGACTATAATCAGTCAAACACTGTACTGTCTTTGGTTCTCTACATAGTATTAAATTTATACAATTTTTCATTATTAGAGGAATCATTAAATATTTTATAAAGGTTTTAAAGAAAGTATAGAAAGGAGGGAATTGTGCTGCAGTATGAGTTTAGCATCCCTGTACTGTTCTCACAAAGTAGACATACATTTTCCTTAAGATTCTAAGAATAGCATATTCCTTAGTAACATGTTGGACTCATTTGAAGCAATGTAGTACTGTGACTCCTTTGTTCATATTTCTGAGATTCTCAGAGCACTGTTGTCTCTGTGAGTGAGTGTGATCCCAATACCGAGAAATATTATTTTGCTGCCCCATGACCCATTCTGTTACAGTACAGGAAGGGTTATTATGTCTCCAGCTTTCTTTTTAGACACTGTTGCTTATGAGAATCTTTATTCAGGACAAATTTCTATAGGTCAATCTTTTGTGTTTTATTTAAATATAGTAATTTAAGCTCTGTAACAGTATACAGTTAAAATAATTGTCTAGGTGACTTAAAATCCAAAGGTAATACGGTTGTTTCACTAGTGTAATGACCTATATCGTAACTGAAGACTTTTTTGGTGGCCTACTTTCTGTTCCATCTTTCAGAATCCTCCATGTTCATCTGTGGAAGCAAAAAATGTATGTTCTGTTTCTGATTTGCAAGAGCCTGTAGGCCTTTTACGTATAATTTCTGTTCATGTCCTCTATTTCCATGGTGGTCATATCTCTAGTTATTCTGACATTGAAAAATGATACATAAATGTCTTCAACTGAAACTATATTAATTTTAGCAATGATTTTTTCATATGTTTAAAGGTTTTGTGGCTTATTATAAACATGTTTATAATCATTATATATTCTTGGTGAATTCTCTCAATTTTTCTATATATATATATTTTTTTTATTACAGCTTTTTCTTTGTCTATGTCATCTATTATTAACTACTTTTGTCATCTTTTATTATATGAATGAAATACTGTTTCAATCATTTTATTTTGAAATTACATGGGTCTTTGCATCTAATATAAATTCTTTGTAGATAGCACATTGTTGAATAGTTTTGCAAATACTTTTTGCTAATTGGTGGTGTTTTATTGGTAAGTTTATTCTATTTACAGTTAAGGAAATACCTATTAAAAGACTCATCTTGCTGCTTTGTTGTTTATTTTCTGCATACTTTATAAGATTTCACTATTGCTTCCTTTATTTTACTTCATTTCATGTATATTTTAGTTTTGGCAGTGATATAATTTGACTTATTTATTATTTCTACTTATCTATATTCTATTGATATTTTCTTTGTTGTTACCATGAGAGTTTTATATTTGAATCTACTATTAAAACAAATATCAAGTGATGACAATTTATCTTTAGTTTCATGTGAAAACTCTATTCCCATAAAGTTCTGTTTCTCTGCTATATCCCAATATCACAAATTATAGATGTATATGCTATATATATTGTGTGCCCAATGACACCAATTCTAAATTATTTTATGCATTTATCCTTTACATCTGATAGAAAATAAAAGGAAGTACTGCAAAACATAAAAAGAAAACCTTTTAAAGGCTGAAAAATTATATAAAGTTGATAAAATCCTTCCTCGATGAGTGAATAATATAACTAAATTTTATACATTATTTAAAATTTCAGCATTTTGAAGTTGAATAAATCATACAGCAAAGAGAGAAGTATACATTCCAGAAAAACTACTGGCTTAAGAGGAAGAACAGTGGACACTAATGTGCCTTTCTAGGCCACATTGATACCAATCTCAGATGTCATATGACTTTAACAGGACAGAATGAGATATGAAAACCAGAGCCTTTGTTGATTGGAATGGAACAATAGGAAATCTTGAAGATTCTCTAGGTTTTAAGTTGGGACACTGCTAACAAAGTGAGTCATAGTTAATTAATGAATTCTGCATGCTTCTGGGTAAATGGAGTCTTGTCATATAGACAGCATAGAATAAGCAGAGCCTAAGCCACCATGAATATCTAGTCTAAAGAAGGCAACCCAGATATTAACACAGGAAAGAAACTAGAAAATTTAAAACTTTTTAAGCTTTGAAATTTCTCCCCAATTTATATACCAGTCCAGCAATGAGGCTTCACAGCCTTAGAAGTAGGTAAAAGTCACTCACTCATTGGCTATTTGGATAGAACTCTTAGAAAATTATAATATAAGGCTATTTAAAAATATTACATAAAATATATGCGTAGAATAATTTTGGGCCATGACACAAAAAACGTAACAAATTAGCTAAGTCATGAAACACTATAAATACTGAAATTAATCTATGAATGTCATGTAGATTGATATCTAGAAATCAATTAATTTCTCTTATTGATAACAAAGAACAAAGACTGCATGATCACCTCACCACACATAGTCAATATTTTGGGCAATATTTTGGGCAAGATGGTGAATAAATTCTAATAAAAACCCTAAACTAAACTAGAAATAAAGAGTTAAGAATGCTTCATATAGATATGGTATATTCTTGTAATCATAGTACACTGGTTACAGAAGACCTCCAACTACCCAGTGGGCTCAAGGTGAACCATGACTACATAAGACCCTCCATCAAAAAATACAAGACAGAGCAATAGAAAAACAAGTAAACAAAAAATACCAAGGTGAAAATAGAAAAATGCTTGTACATTCCTATTTATAACATTGTAATTGTGATAGAATAAGTGTTTTCTCAAGAGTCATGACAAAGCAAAGGTGCCTGCCCTGGCTACTGTATTCAGGATTGTACAGAATCTTCTACCCAGTGCTACTCAGTTCAGTGGGCATGCAAATTAAAATGGGAATAGGAAATATTTTATCGGCAGATGATGTCATTTTGCATGTACAAGATCATGAATATTATATAAAAATTGTAAGAAGAGTAAATGTGCAAGGCTATAAGCTGAAGGTTAATACAAAAATAACCAATTCTACATAATGTCAACAGATATTTCAAAATCCCAATTAAGAAAACTATTTACTCAAATTGTTAGTTGGTGTCAGTCTTGTAGGTCTCTGGACAATCTGAGCAACAGTACAAAGGCTACCATAGATGCCTTTCCCTGATAATGAGTTTGATGACTAACTTATCTACCATCATAGAGCCCTCATCTAGTAGCTGATGGAAACAGAAGCAGACACCCACAGCTAAACACCAAGTCGAACTGGAATTTTCATGCAGAGAGGGAGGACAAGACCAGGCTACAGAAACCCACAGAGACAGCTGACCTGAACAAGGAGGAACTAATGGGCCCCCAGACTGATAGCTGGGAATCCAGCATTGGACCAACTCAGACCCCCTGAACATGGGTCTCAGTTAGAAGTCCTGGGCAGTCTAAGGGACATCTGACTGTGGAACCAGGATGTATCCATGGTGCACAAAAGATCTTTGGGAGCACATTCCCCATGGAGGGCCTAGAGTCAGGAAGGAGGGCCTAGTCCCTACTCCAAATGACTTGACAGATTTTGTTGATCCCTCCTGGAAGGCACAAGCCTCACTGTGGAGTGGGAGGGGGATGGAATGGGAGGGTTGTGGGAGCCCGTGGGAGGGAGGGAGAGAGGGAGGAAGGGAGAAGGAACAAGGATCGATATAAAATAAGAAAATAATAAATATAAAAGAAAACTCTTTACCATAAGATAAAACAGAATAAAACAATTAAACACATATACTAGGTAAATGCTAATTTTATATATGAGAAATATAAGTTTTGGTGATAAGAATTAGAGGAAATCTAAATAAATGAGATATTACATATTCATGGGTTGGAAAATTCAATGTTTTTAGGCAGCAATTTTTATGTAGGATCATTGCTGTCAGTACAATCATTATCACTGTTGCATAGAACTGATTCAAAATTTAGTCAAATTTCAAAGTCTAGAGAATCAATCAAGCAACTTTGGACTATAATGTTTGAGGAGTTATATACTATCAGATATCAAAACTCAATACAAGATTTCACTAAAGAATGGGACATATTTTCTAGGTTAATTCACTAAACTGCAAATTTAGTGATTTAATGGAGAGCTGAATAGAATTCTATTGTGCACATATTGGATTTCACTATACATTTATTAGTTGAAGGACATAGGTTGTCTCCATTTTGTAGCTATAGTAAAAACAGTGGCAAGGAACATGGCTAAGCAAGCATCTCAACTGATGTCAAGTCCTTTGGACAAATACCAATGAATGTGTCAAATGGTAGATTTATGTTTAGCTTTTTGAGAATTCTCAATATTGATTTATATAGTAGCTGCTACAGTTTTCAATATTTAGTATATGCTACACTCTCATATACACATACATATGCACATATTTATATATACAAATTCACAGATATATATTATAATATGCATATACAAATGCATGTATAAATGTAATAACAGTGAATAAGAGGCCATAAATTTGAAACAGAGTAAGGGAGGATATATGAAAGGGTTTGGAGAGAGGAAAAGAAAAGGAAGGAATATAATAAATTTTAATCTCAAGTACAAACAAAAAATAAAACTTAGGAGGACAAAAACATTCTGGAAATAAATGCAAGAAGATGACATATCCAACAAAAAAACTTTTAGCTATAACATATAAAAACATTTATAACTTATATGGCAAACAACAAGAAATAGCAATTTTGGGTAGTCACCTCACCAGGGCCTCTGTGGGGAGAGTCATTTTACCAGAACTTTATGTGCTATGTTAAAAGTCTCCTCACCATGTGGGTAGTTACCTCACCAGGGACTCTGTGTGGCTAGTCATTTCACAGGAACTTTATGTGCTGCTTGTAAACATACAAAAAGATACTCAACTTACATCAAGAGGAAAAGCAAATCAAAAGAAGTATCCTGTGACAACTGTCAATCATGACAATGACAAGGGGAAAGCTTAGACATTACTTGAAGGAATATAAAAAGACAAGCTCATTATAATAAATGATTGGATAGGTAGTTTATTAAGTCACCCCTTTCCCCTACAAGTGCAGATATCTTCTGCTCAGGTGCAGGGCATGCCATTCTGAAGAACAGAGTCCCCCTGCTGAACCAAAGGCTAAGCTAGCTTACAAGAGTGCAGCCTGCAACTCTGACAGAGACTCTCTGCTGGATCAGAGGTCACGCAGACCACCAGAAATGTAGACAATGAAGACAAGAGGACCTAGTAGGAAATAGGAAGAAGAAGAAGAAGAAGAAGAAGAAGAAGAAGAAGAAGAAGAAGAAGAAGAAGAAGAAGAAGAAGAAGAAGAAGAAGACAAAACAAAAGAAACAACACACACACACACACCCCAAACAAACAAACAAACAAAAAACCCCACCACAATCCAACAAAGACAAACTCAGAAATCAGGAACTAGACTTACAATTTCCTGAAACCCAGATGTCTAGTTACCAGGGTAAGAACACCCAGGGCAGTATGGCACCATGAGAGCCCAGCTATCCTACCACAGCATCCCCTGAATAGGCCAACATAGCTAAAGCATTTATAGCCAACTTTGTGAAGATAATAGAGATTCTTGAAGAGAAAGTTCCTTAAAATAAGCCAAGAAAACCAAGAAAAAATAATAAATATGTAACGGAAATTAATCAAATGTTCAGTACCTGAAAATGGAAATAGAAGCAACTGAGGAGATCCTAAAGATGTAAAATCTTGGTAAGGGAACAGGAACTACAGATACAAGCATTACCAACAGGATATAAGAGATGGAACAGAGAATCTCAGGAATAGAAGAAATTGATATATATGTCAGAGAAAAATTTAAATCTAAAAAATTCCTGTCACAAAAATAAAGGAAATCTGGGACACTATGAAAAGACCAAACCTATAAATAATAAGAATAGAGAATGGGAAGAATCCAAGCTCAAAGATCCAGAAAATATTTTTGAGAAAACAAGAGAAGAAAAATTTCCTAACATGTCTAATAGGTCAAGAAACTTACAGAACAACAAATAGATTGGATCAGAAAGGAAGTCCTCCATTCACATGATAATCAAAACACTAAATATTCAGAGAAAAGAATATTAAAAGCTGCAAGGGGAAAGGCATACCTATTAGAATTACACACTCTCAATGAGTAGCCAAAAGATGCCAGCCCAGACTATTATATCCTGCAGAACTTTCAATAACCATACATGGAGAAAACAATATATTTCATAACAGATTCAAATTTAAACAATAGCTATCCACAAATCCAGGCCTACAGATGGTAATAGAAGGACAATTCCATCCCATGAAAATACAGGAAATAAGCCCACACCAACAAAACAAAACATGTTTGAATATGTGTGTTTGTGTGTGTGTGTGTGTGTGTTGCATGCATGCTCATGACTACACTTGCATGCACACACAGACACACCAAAATAACAGGAATTAACAGTCATGTCTCATTAATATCTCTCAATATCAATGGACTCAATTCTCCAATAAAAAGACAGACTAATAGAATAGATGCAAAAGCAGGATCCATCTCTCTGCTGCATACAAGAAATATACCTCAACATCTAAGCTAGACATTACCTCAGTGTAAAGAGTTGGAAAAAAGATTCTCTAAGTATATGGACACAAGAAGAAAACTGGCTTAGCAGTTTAATATCTAAAAAATAGGCTTATAACAAAAATTCATTTAAAAAGACTGGAAAGGGCACTTCATCCTCATCAAAGAAGAAAATCTACCAAGTTCTTAACAACTATGTCCAAACACAAGGGCAGCCAAATTAGTAAAAGAAACATTATTAAAACTTAAATTGCATATCAAACCTCACTCATTAATAGTAGGAAACTTCAATACCCCTCTCTCACCAATAGGTCTTCCAGACAAAAACTAAACAGAGAAATAATAGAACTAACAAACATTATGAATCAAATGGACCTCACATATTTACAGAATATTTCACCCAAATACAAAGAATATACCTTCTCAGAATCTCACAGGATTTTCTTCAAAACTGACTACATACTCGTCACAATGCATACCTCAACAGTTAGAAGAAAACTGAAAGAATCTCTGATTCTTATCTGACCACCATGGACTAAAAGCTGGATTTGAACAATGATAGAGACAACAAAAGTCTAGAAACTCATGGAAACTGGTCAACTTTCTACTGAATGACTACCGAGTTAGAAAATAAATGTGCCCTTTCTTATGGCTAGGCAACTGACATAAGAAGTTTAGATTAGCAATTTCTAGGAAAGTCTATGATGGTAGAAAATTTTAACACAGAACTGTTGTAATGGTAATACAATATATATGTTTATTAAAACTATTGACCTGAATATTAACAATGAGTATTTATAATTTTTAAATTATACCTTGATAATGTAATAGTGATAATAATGATTATTATAATTAATAATGACAATGATAATAATGATATTAATAAAAATAAAACACATTTGAATTTCAAATCAGATCCAATGGAATTCACTAGAATATGTCATGTTTCTAACACCCAAAAAGATGATGAGTTAAAATTGACTTACTTTTCCCTAAGACTCTGCTATCTTTCAAAGCTAAACAACACTTTCTGTGAAGTGGCCAGTTAGCCTTTATAGCTTGCATAGTAGTTAGTCTTATGGAACTGTACATAGTAAATGCCTACTTCTTTTATTATTAGGTTTTTAAATTTTATATGTTGATCACAGTTCCAGTTCCCTTTCCCTCCTTCTCTCCCTCCTCTTACCCTCTCTCCCCCCACACAAGCACCCTGACCACCCATAGGGCAATGCCATCCAGGTGGGATCATGTAAATCTGACAAGTCAAGTAAATGCCTTTTTAAGAATCAGAATTTCTTCGGTTTATTTCAAACCACTGCTTCTCTGAAAACACAAAAATGGAGTTTCAAAGGAGAGAGAGATTAATTTCATGAACCTTTCTTTTTTTTTCTTCTGGTTTTCTCTGTAGCAAAGAGTTTATGTTTGTATATGTGGAAAGTGCAGGGATTTGCATTAGGTTTACTTGCAGTTACATGTAAGGCATCAAGTATATCTTATTTTCCAAATAAAAACTGTATTCTCAAAATGAATGCTAACACTGAATCACAGCCTAGTTCCCTTTGGGCTTCAAAGTGCATTAGTTATTGTTTCCTCTCCACTCTGCAGTCTGTGTCCGTTGAACAAATACTTTCAAAACCATCATACATTTGTCAAAAATCTGCACCTTGGAAATTCATATGTTGAAAAGTTAAGGAACTGCTTTTTAAAAATAAGACTCTTATTTTCATATATTTCCCTTTGCATACTTTACAAAATTATGAATAATGGTATGGAAACATGTTTGCATCTATATGTTTATTTATACATAATATAGGTGTAAGTATTAATGATTTATAAATCTCCTAGCTTTTATCTAAGCTGTCCTTAACATTTTTTAAAATTATTATTATAGTTTGAAAATTTTACTAAATTATGAGGAAAGTGAGGACTGAGGCCTTCGTGCATTTCTTCTAATCCAAAACATAATGGGAGTGACAGACATTAGCAAATAAACATAACATGCCATACAATCTGAATTATAAAAGTATTTGGAAAGGAGAATCTATGGTATGTAAATTAAAGAAAACAAGGACAAAGCATAACTTTTGTACTTATATTGCTTTTTTAACTACCTCTGTAAATATCTTTACAGTGTAAGATCTTAAGATTTTGGTTTCAAAAGCAATCCATCATGTTTACTATTCCTGGCAGTTTCAAAGAGCCTTTTCTGGGACATATTACAACTGCACATGTTTATTCTGTTATTAAAACAGAATTAAAATGTCTATTAATGCATTTGAAATAATAAAATCAATATGCTTTAAATACATTACATGCATTTTATAAAATCATTTTATGAAAAAAAGGGACACTGGGGTGACTTGTTCCCATCTTCAGATCTGTTTCTTTGAGACTTAAACAAATGCATCTGAATTCTCATGTTTAGTTTCATACACAGTCTCTCCTGATGCCACACAGTAGATAGCTTCCAAATTATACTGGATATTTTCAAAAAATGAGGATGAGGATGATAAAGGAAAAATCCTTGTTAGCACCATTTTGAGAGCTGTTTTGAGTTGGTGGATCCATGAAAACATCATGAACCATAAGGTTTCACTATCCATATCTTGAGATATGATTGACAAAGAAGAAGCTAGCACCATATTTTCTCTTTATGTTTCCTTTTGGCATTGTTTTTGTCTCCTATGAATAAAAACGATTTTTTTATTTCATCCACTAATTGTGCTTATATTTATGGCAGTTTTATAAACATTTTATTTACTTTTAGATCTGTTTCTCTGATAGGAGATTTTAAAAGACACATAACATGTCTACTTTGAAGGTATTTAAACAAATTGTTCTCTAGCATGTTTGAGAAAATGGGTATGCTACATTTCATTATTCATTTTCTTGCACTTATCCTTGAGTTCTGAGGTAGCTACTGATTTGTATGGTGTTTCATTACTGAGGAAGCTACCATGCACATCATTTATCTCTAAACATGAGAAAAAGTAAGAATGGAAGAATTTACTCTGGAAAATTTAATGTGTACATGAAAACAACCAGAGTATAACAGATAGTTCATAACAACACAGCTAGTGTTATAGCACCCAGGATTAAAAAATCATGGCCAATTTTGTTTCCTTTCTTTTTTTACTATTCTCCATACTTATTTTTGAAGTTAATTACAGACATGGTATCATTATTTGTATATATTTTAGTAACCATGTCAAAATGATATTTTCAGTCCTGACTAAAGCTAATGAGAACATATTATATTTTTGAAAATGCTCATAGAATAAATACAAAACATTCCCATGCAAACATGGGAAATAGCTTCCTTTAGTCATTAAACAACACATAAATACACACACATACACCCAAATACACACACACACACACAAACATATATTTCAAAATATCATGTTATACATAATAAGTAGATAGTTTTATCTGTCAAAATAATTACTGAATTAATAAATAATTAATATTTGATTATTATTAATAATCATATAATAAACCATAGCTAGGTTGATCTTGGCAAGTAGCAAACAAGGTCAAGTCAAAGGTTGAATTTTCCTACCTTTAGATGCTTTATAAAGTTTATCATGTGTGGTTCCTGATTCATAGGTTCACATATTTAAAATAATTTAGATTCCTAAGGACTTATTGAAGATATTACAGAGTATTTCAAAGTATTTAATTTTGTATGGATCTATCTTGACTAAGGATAAACAAAACTATACACTTAGTGGTATTTATTGAAGTATGAATATATATGGAAAATACTTTGTTATTTTAGGAATAAAGAAACTTGGAGAGAGGTAACATGTGTATTTTCTAGAAAAAACTGATTCCAAAAATAATAATTCTCATTCCTCATTATGAAGAATTAAAGCAATTGAATTTAGGTTTAGAGCATAGTAATTACAATAGTAAATTAGTAGCATTTATTGCCATGAATAATACAGTTTAGTCTTTTTTTCCAGTTAGATTAAAAACTATAATGAGTTACAGAAGATAAGGCTGAAAAGAAATCCTTTAATATGAAGCAAAAATAATGACATAAGTAGATGGATGGATATATTATTGTAGAACCTGTTGATTTAGGGTAAATGCTTCAAAATATCTATTATATAACCCACAAAAATAATATCAGCATGACTGGAAAATATTATGTCTTTTTGATATATATTTTGGAAGTAACTGAAATAATTTTCAGGAGGTAGTAACTTGTGCAAATGCCCCTCAAAGCATTAATTGGACTCAGTATGTAAAAATTTCCAAAAATGATTATCAAATCTAAATATATATTAAACTATAGAATATGTTTTACAAGAATGAAATGACAGGAAACAGAGCACTTGTGTTTTAATTATTTCCCTTGTTTTTTTCATGCTGAACAATAATAGATATATGATATTGAAGTATCTTTCTTTGGTACAAGAAAAAAATTACCCATTTCAACAGGAAAGCAGTACTAGATTCCTAAATGATGAGTAATCTGAGGAAATCAATAGAGAGCAAACTATCCCTCATTGAATAATCATTCATCAAATTCTGCAGTACAATTGCAGCTGAGCAGGCAAGTGACTTCCAGTGTCATCATGAAAACAAACAAAATAATGGGTACACCATGCTAGCTCTACCTCTTGTACAAAGAGCACCACAACAATGTCTTCAAAACTTTACGAGTTTTTTCTGTTTATATTGACTGGGAATGAAACACAGACAGTGCAGAGTAATTTAGAAAGAATACAAGAAATATCCAGGGTATATTTCATACACTTAAAATTTTTTTATCTCACATTTCAAATGATGAAAATCTCATTTGTAATGTGAAAATTTCATATTTTTTCAAGAGTTTCAGGCTCAGAAAATATAAAGAAACACAAACATTATTATGCTGGAAGAGATGTAGGAAACATGACAATGAAATACAGTCATGTATATAATAAAATTATCCTAGATTGTATCATGAGGCAGTAGATAAAATAATTGATTATTGAAGAAACTCAAATTTTTGGATAAAATCTAACAGCTGTTTTAATAATATCATATTCATGTTAGTTTCCTTGGGTTGATCAGTTTATGCCAGATTTGTGTCAACATTAGGAAAACTGGGCAAAGAATGGGCAATGTATCACTTGGTACCATTTTATTGAAGCCTGAAATTATTTCAAAATAAGGAGTTTAGAAAGTCTATCATCAACTTTGATCTATAAACTGACACAAGTAATCTGAAAGAATCTGGTCCTAAGATATCCAAACTTCTGTATTCTCTATACTCAGCTATCATAGTATTCAAGAGAGCAAACAGCATTGTAATGCCCTGACCACATTACTTCCTGAAGCAGTAACTATGAGCACTGTTAAATCACACACTGTTAGAAATACAGAAAATGTAGAGATGATTGTATCACTTAGTGACTTGTCTTGCAAACAACATGTCATTAATGTTTTTTGTGTGTTTATGTGTTCAAATGAATAGCCTGTTATGTTTGGACATGTGTTAGAACAGATATAAACAGTTGTTTTCTAAAATTTAATGAGTCATTTAAACTGAAATACAAATACATATGTCAATGTGACATTAGAATTAGAAATAATCAGATACTTCAGTTTGCTTTACCTGAAACTGTGTGATCCTTAGAGTCTCGAGTTATTTTTATCCTTGCATGAGGAAAGATGTAGTGCACTATCTTGCCATTCATCTGCAGAATCTAGGACACATAAAGTATTTGGTAAAAATAAGTAATAAAAATCCTTAAAATACATTATACAAAACTAACACTTGTTCAATTCAAAGTACATCAATTCAATCAATGAAAATATGCCAGAATACTTATGCACTCACACTGCATAAGTATTAAATTAGTTTGTGAGTTTCATTTATAACCTATCACTCTTAAAGACTGACTTCTCTTATTTGGAAAATCAATGAGCATCTATATTTGTTTCTAAAGGATGTTTCTGACTACAGTGATATGTACTCATTGTTGATAACAATGAATAATTTAGATTTAGAAAAGCCAGTCTTTGATTTTGCACTTGAAAGTCGGGAAATAGAAATACATTCCCCACTTTGGTAATTAAGTTAAGCTAGAGGAGAAATCTCAGAGAATATCCTGTCTTGTCACATTACTGTCACCATAACTAGATCTGTGATATATTTAAGGTGCTTAAATTTTACTGTGGAATTTTATGAGAAAATCTTCTAGATTCATATTCAGAATAGTCTGTCTAAATGAGTAAAGACTTTGTTCATGCAAATGCTCCCTTATTCTGTCTTCATATTCAAAGGTTATGCTACTGATGGAGTAATTTCTTATTACTATAGGAATTTCTAAAGCAGAAGGAACAATACTGAAGCTACTGTGGTGTTTGTTTTTTTCCTACACTATTTCATAGCTGGGCTTGGTTTTTTGTTTGATAATTTGTTCTATGTGTCTTTTATATCATGTATATTAATCCCAATTCATTTCCCTCATGGAATTCATCCACATCATGGAAGCTAGAGTGTGACACAGTGAGTCATGCTATAAACACTTCTGTCCATATATCTGTACTTGTAAGTGTTCATTGAAAAAGTAATTGGTCTCATTTGGAGCCTCTGATTCCTACTACACTATTGATGCTGGGTCCTTACTAGGACTCTTGCTGGGTATCCTGTTGTTGAGATAATTCCTTAAAATTATTTTACATCACCTCACTCTTATTTCAATGATTTTATGACTTCCTGTAGGTTTAATGACAATTTAAATCATTTATCCAATTGGCGAAAAATAAACTAAGACAAAACTATTGCAATTAGAGTTTCTTTCTGTTCTTTATGTTCTTATTGCAGATATAACCTCATAATCTCTAGACTGTAGTTTGAAAGAATAGGAAGCTTCTTATTGTGTTCTTAGGGAATCATTATTACATTTTAATCAATATCTGTGATGTTGGGATATTGAGCATCTCCTTAGAGTATCTTCACACAATTCCACAATTTTTAAGACTTTGCAATCAGCATCATGAGTTCAGTCACTAAAACAATAATCTTTTATAGTTATTATTGATATGGATGAACCAATAAATAGCAGTATCACAATTGCAAGTAAATATTGACAGAGCTTTCTGGGAAATAGGCTTACAAGGCAGCTTGTTTTTGTTTGTTTTATACCAATATTATCAAGAGCATTACAAGGGACACAGGGAGGTTAAGTGATACACCAAGGTGCTAGGCTCTGTAATCATGGTCTTTTGATAATTCTACATCAACAAGACTGTCACCTGCATGTATCCCAGAAAATGCATTGTTCTTCATTCCTAACCATTATTTTCATGAGCTGGGTACATATTTATGAAGCAATTAAATTTGTATTAGTTTAACTTTATTTACACATTCATCCACTTTGATGAATGCTTGATATAGGGAACAGGTGTCGACCTGTTTCCCCACACTGTACTGGATATTGCACACTTACATGTCAAGGTGTGTAGGGTAGAGAGCTGTAATGATGCATATGATTGTGATCAAACACATAAGACATGGTTTATTATCAAAGCATAAGGGAAAGAGACTTTCTCCAGTTTTGTAGCAAGATGGTATAGTTAGTATCATAGATATCTTATTGTATGAGGGGGCTTATTCATGACAACCTGAACAACCAGTATGCTTAGCAAAGTGACTAGAGTCTAGAGAAAGAAAACACAGTGTTCAGGTACAAATGTAAGAGAAAGCATGACCCCTTCAGAAGAGGTTAATATACCTAAGGTAGGAGCTCCATAGAATTTTCAGATGACTTGAGCTTTACTGTGACACTGGGGAATATTTATTATAGCCAACATATGGTGATTTACCTTTAAAACTATCATGTAAAAGTTATTGATATTTTTAAATAAAGAAAAACCTTAAAAATAATTAAGATTAGATGGTCTATTTATTTCACAAAGAACACTTGGATTTCTTTTGAATAGTACAAGCATTAAAAGTGTATAAATTTGAAAGGAAACAAATACTGTTTAGGTAAATTTATAGTTAATATGATTATAAATTTAATACTTTTTCCAAAAACAATCCTCTATCCATGTAGTGTTTTGTGTACAAATTTTTACAAAAAGTGAATTCATGTTTGAATTAGTCAAGTGAATTTTATCCTATTTCCCCCAGAGTACTGCATGGCAATAAATTCTTGTTGTACATGTTTCAAGTCAGAGCATCCTTGTTTTTTGGTATCAAGGGCTTGGTATTACCTTTTATTATCAGATATAATAAAGAAGTAAATAAAATGAAATTGTCTCAAGACCAAAATAAAGTTCTCGATTTAAAGGATAAAATAGTATTTGAAGATAAATATCAGTGCAGTTATGCATGAACTTCACATGGAATTAAATGTTACATATTTAAGGCATTTGCTGTCTTCTATATAGAATCCATTTAGAAAACATATAAAGAAAAGTAAAATTATTGCCATAAAAATTAACATGTCTGTTACTTGTTTAAAGGGAGGCTGTGATTAAAGAGTGGCATGCAAGTTTCTGGATCTGGCCATTTTCCCTATCTTAGCTATTGGGGTATTTGCACAGCTGTTCATTTTATAGTAGTTTATAACTTTATGCATTTTTCCTATATTACTTTACAGTTTAATAAATACTAATGCAATGGTTTAGTTTTGAAAAATATAAGGGTTCTGTTAGCAAGAAAATACATTATTATTGTTACATTCACTCAACAAGGATCTTTATGCTTGTGTTTCCTGAACTAGTATGTAGTTTTTGAAACATTCACCCATAAATCCTTTCTCCTTTATGCATCATACTAGTCTGCAAGTACATATTTAAGATACAATGTACTATAGCCTCAAAATTACTAATCTGTATGTGTATCAGAATATTAAAAACAAAATATCATTTGCAATAAATATATTTCATCTATCTAAAAAGAACAGGAAAATATTTTAGTAATTTGTTAAAATAGATAAAGATTAACTCAATACAGTCTCAAATAACATTAGATAATAATTTCTTGAAGAACTTCAGAGTATCTCTGGAACATTATTTGATGGCAAGCAAAATTTTAGACTTGTGGTTTCTATAGCAACTCTAATTGTGATTTAATTAACATACTTAACATCTGATTGTCTTTGTCCAGGCTTTTAGAGGTCACTAAACTACAGAGACCCAGATGGACAATAAATAATAATTATATTTGTTTCATTATTATGGACATTCCTAGCCAGATCTTTATGGTGGGATTTGAAACATAACTATAGATACAATGTTAAGAGTAACAAGAAAATAAAATTCAATATAATCTGATAAATTAAAATACAAAAGCCCCCAAAGTATGCAAATGTTTAGTCAATATAACCCTAAACAAGAATGTATTATTCCAAGAGAGCCTATTACATAGAGAAACCCTTTCTCAAAAATAAATAAATAAATAAAACCAAAACCAAAAACCAAAACAAAACAGAAAACCCTCAAAAAATAATGTTAAAAATTAGAAAGGAAATGTTTATAATATTTATATTACACATATCTATATTGCACAATGTTCTTTCAACCTCTTTAGCAGCCCCATTTCTTTTCCTTTGATTCAGTACCAGAGAGATGGTATATTGATACCATAATGAATGAATCATTCAAATTGTCTGGTACAAACATCACAAATGTCCATCAAACTGATAAAGTACTTTCTTCATTAAATTGATGAAAGGAAAGAGTTTAGAACTTGACTGACAAATATTTCAGTTAACAGACTAGTCTATTTTAGAACCAACTCTTGTTGCTAACAAATCCGAGAGACAGTAAATTTTCTCACTTACTTGCTCTTGATGTTGACTGAGGGGTCTGGAATGAATCAATCTTTCTGGCAGTTTCCGGTCCAGACCATGGCCATTTTCCAACCGAGATTCCCTGGGTTTATCAAACCAATCCGTTTCCTCCCGACGCAAGTGATAGGCTTTGGAGACCAAGGAAACATCATACATTGCAACCGCAACTAATTAGGTGATAGAGGGAAGCAAATGTTCTGCAGTATTAGCATGCACTGGGCTTGTTGACCACGCATGCATTTCAGACATAACTCCCATCAGAACTAGAAATATCTCCAATGGTATCTACAAATTTTCATACAACAGAATAATCTAAAGAAAATGAGGCACACATATGCTCAACATCTCATTGTAAAATAAAATTACATTGAAATCAGTATAAATGAAATTTAGATGACAATAAATAAATAAAGGTATATAAGAATAATTTCATTCAACTTAAATCCATCAGCTCCCACTTAGAAACCTTACCCTACAGTCCACTATGTATGAATAAAAGTCAACAGGAAATGCACAATGTGCATATACAAGTTTCTCTTAATTTTCCACTTTTGTATAAACAAAGCAGCAGTGTATGGCTTTGGACTTTAACACTGAGTGAATATATGTTTTGAAAAAAAAATGACATTTCTTTGACAATAAGTAAACAAAAGCATTTAATACTAAGTTATACTATATGCTAGAAACACATTTACTGCGAGAAATTTGCCACTTAATAAAATATAAGTAAAGTCAGTATATATGAGAATCTTTAATATAAATAAAATTATCATTATCTCAAATTTATGCTAACTTAGAAATTTCACAATTACTTTAATTAATGTTCCACCATGATAAAAACTTGATAGTATAATTTAAAATTTTAATCACATTTAAATCATTCAAATACAAATTTAAAAAGTTCACCTAGTTATACCAGTACTTTCCAGATTTCTTTAGGATATTGCAAAGTGACGAAAAGTTCCATTCTTGGCATTCCTTGGCTATAATCTTGCCCTCCACCCCCACTCTACCTAAGAGCCTTTGGAAATAATATATTGTTGTTTCTCAAATGGCAATGATAGGACCTGTTTCCTTGCTCAATTACCTGATACTTTAAATATAATTTCCTTGAAATGACAGCTTCTAAAATGCCACAGATTGAGCTATCCTCTCTATCTCATTCAAGGTGGCTTTATGTGTCTACTGCATCCTTGAAAATTTTCTCCAGAGACTGCCATTTTTGGCATTTATTGGCTGGTAGGTTTATATAGCCAGTGTGTGCATCACTGTTCAGCTACACGTCTGTAGCCTTGCACAGCACTGCATCTCAACCACACCACCTCTCCTAAATAAACAAGGACTGAGAGTTGGCATAGCTCAGCTTCACCAATTTTAGATTTGATATCTAGATGTGGCTGCATATACTCTTAACTGATTTGTCTATTAGACTAACAGCTGCTTGAAGAGGAAATTCATAGCTCTTTTGTTATTTTCTCCTCTCTCTATTTTCTCTTTCATCTTATTTGGGACATAGTGTTTAATAAATTTTTATAGAAAGAGTGAAGTATAGAGTTGTCATCATCTAAATAAAAAAGGTAAAGACAATAATTATGAGTTTATGATAACTTTTACTTAAGTCTAATTTATAGGCATTCAATATTCTGTTCACAATCTTCTTGATAATTATTGTGCCAAGACATAGTGTTAATTTGAAGCTGAGTGCATAAATTTACAAAATTATTCAGAATAACAAATAGTTGATAAATAAAACAATAAACCTGATAATCACCTGTCTGTGAACATACTAGATTATATATAACCTCTTTAGAATAAAATAATTTTGTATAGGTATTGCTTATATTTATAATAAATTTTAAGTATTTTTAAAACAAAAGTAACAATTCATCATATTTCAACAGGAGTTTATCCTGAATAATATAAATTTTCATTTGATTATATAACATTTCTAAACTAATTTTGTATTTTTGGTTGTGAGCCTATCCTTTAATGGCTGAGCCATCTATCCAGCCCCCTAATTTCATTTTAAATACAACTATTAAATGTGTTTTAGGGGGCTCTGGATATCACAAATATGACAGAACCTCAATCTGATCAAAATTTTTATCAGTTTATCTTCAATTCTGGTGACTTATTTGATTTTGTTATTTCTAATAATAGTTCTATATGTAACTGAATGTAAAACACATCTACCATCTTTTATAGTAATATAGGATCAAGCTAGAGCAACTAAATTCCATGACTCTGTTCTTATATCATATTCTGTCCTTCTTTATGGAGTGCCAGGTATGCTGGGTTAGCTGTTCCTTACAGCTTGTGTTTAATCTTCTGAAATGGAACCATATTACAAATGAATTTTATAAAATGTATCATGTCTGTTCCATACTGACTCAAATAATTTTTTGATTCAAATAATTCAAATCATGTATTTGCATGATACAAAACAGTGAAAATATATAACATTTTTCTGTGAACATATTTTAAAGATATCTAGTATGATGCAATCACAAAGTTACAGTGTAATTCAACTGGTTATATTCTTTTATCTAATTCTCTATTGATATTCTTTATGAATGAGTTTTGTCTGCTTCATTTTAAAATGCATTTTAGTTCCCCTCCTATTGTTCTCTGCTTTGGTACTATCTTTATTTGTCTTAATACTGTGTAGGATATGTGCTATCTTATCCTGTTATCATCAAACAAGACTTCAGTCACTGCTATATACAATATCTATAAATAAAAAAACTCAGTGAATTTTATATGTGTACAATCAAGTAAATGCCACATTTTGGGCTAATTACAAATATTTACATGTCTAACACCAAATTGAAGACACATTTCTGAGGAATAAACCTATTTGTCATATTCTTTCTAGGTAGTTATCATCTATATACACAATAGATTGTCACTTATGTGCATATGTCCTTTGGGCATTGAGTTGCCCAAGAGGTTTTATTTTATTTTTTACAGATTTGGTCATTGAATACCTTCCTTTTCCATTTCACAATCATTCTGCATGTGCACAATGAGTATAAAAAATATACTAGACTAAAAGAACAACTGTTTCCATGTAATATCATAATTCCAGGTAAGCTATGTGGATTAATTCAAATATTGGCCTACTACAGATATATACAAATGAAATGTTTTACTTAAATAACAAACTGTCAATAAATATGGTCAACCAATTATCCTGTAAAAAGAAAAAACAAAAAACAAAAAACAAGTTCAAAAGAAACTTGGTGATCAGAACTTCATAAGTAATGTAAATGGTCCTTTTATTTCAGGTCCAAAGATCTCTTATTCAGAATATAGTGTATATTTCAGTTTCTAAAATTATATCTGTGTCTACAGACAGAATTAAAAAAAAGAAAAGCTCTTTATGAAAACATATTTTTTTTGTGTGTGTGTGAGCTTTTAACTAAGAAACTTAGATTCATATGGAAGGATATTCACATAGGTTTAGTATTTTTTAGTATACAAATGAATGAGATTTATTTTATTTCCAGGATCTCAGGCCCACATATATTCAAACACAATCCAATATACAAGATGGTTAATGTTTTTGATACAAACACTTATGGTGCTGAGATAGGAGGATAACCATAAAAATGAAACTAGTCTGACGTATATAGTAACTTCCAGGCCTGAATGGGCTACAGAATAGGACCTATTTATAAAATTTAATAAGGTAAATAATATGTACATATACATATATAACATCATAGACTTTGCAAAACAATTTTGAAAACCTTTACATTTCTATGAATATTTCCACTTAAAAGAAAATTTAATGTAGTATTGCTTGCTCAGCCTAAAAATTAGCAAGACACTTTTGGGCAGAAAGGAAAGGCAATGAAATGCCAAAGGGTACAACAGGAAGGATTGGATTCAGGGCACAGCAGGAAGGCCTAGACTCCAGACAGTGACACTCTCAAAACAGCCTATATTTTTTTCAGTTTTTAAATATAGACTGCTTTATATATACTGAAAAATTATTTCTATATCTTGAGTTATACTTTTTAATGTATAACACTAAATGTACAAAGTTGTCAGTAATCTTCATAATAAAGGGACATGGAACATATCTATTCAAAGAGAACGATAAAATTCCACATCATACTGTCAAACTTTTGCAAAAGCTCTTCACATGAGAATGTGAAGCCAACAGTCATTTCCATTACAGAGTATTATTCAATGGTCTTAGCCCTTAATGATTTTATTGAAAATGTTAAAATGTATTTTTAAAGTGTAAAGAACCATACAATGAAAACCTTCCAGTTATGTATTTTAAGGTTGACCATATTTTATTGATAGAATTTTGTAATGCTTGTTTAAAAAATCTGACACAAAACAAATCAAGCCAATAATAAAGAAACAGTAAAATAATAAAGTAAAAACTATCAAAGAGAAACATGCCACTGGATGTACACACAAGAAGTACACATACAAGAAACAAAATTGAAATAAACATGCAAAAGTTGCACCAAGAAAGACGGACTACATTTTTGAAGAAAGAAAATTAAACATGCAGAAATATACAAGTTTGAGTTTTGAGAGTAACAGGGTAGTTTGAGGCCCAATTTACCTTCACTGTCAGACATAGCATGTTGGAAGTCATCCATGATGAATGCTATGTCACGGTCATACCCACGTGTCCGTGACTCTTCTCTCATGTGTTGTTGAACTTCAGGCAATGAGTGACTTGACCCAAACTGATCCCTTGTATCTGCAGATATGGGGGGCAAAGGCCCAGCTGCAGCCCTGGCCATTCCCATTGGCTGTCCAACAGGACTGAGTGGACTTTCTTCTTCTGAATTCTGGGCCACAATTGGTATTCTTCCTCTACTCTGGCTGATTGGTAGGCTGGTGGGCTTTGTTCTTGAAGATGATGATGAATGGCCAAAGGTGACATCAAGAGCTTCAGCCTCTTGAGCTTTCAGTCTTAGTGATGAGCTGGAAGAATCCCTCTTAATTGATAAATCAAGCCCATAGACAGAGGAAGGTCTAGAGGAAGGCCTCGACCGGCTCCCACTGCTGTAGGGCTTATCTGCTTCATCCTGTAGAGCAGATCTGATGGTATTTCCTAAAGTGCCCAGTCCTGACCCAAGCGATGAGCCCATAAATTTTTGTTGATCTGTAATATTTTTTCTGAGTCCAAATGTGATATCATCTTGCAGAAGTCTTGCCCTAGAGGAAATACCACCAATAGATGAAGTACTAGAACTCATATAACTTGGATAATCAGGTTCAAGATCTCTGCTTTCTTGAATAGGTGAAAACTTGGACATTTTAGGATCAATTAATGATTTCTTATGCTTTGATTGCTTTTGGTAAAGTATGGCTGCTGGCAATTGTTTGGCAGCTTGCTTTTCAAGGGTGAGTCTACTGATGCTGTACTTTTCAGACTTGGGGAAATGTCTATAGCTAGTGTCAGCATGATAATAATGTGAAAGACCAGCAAGGTGATCTAGGCTCTCTGTTCCTCTACGGAATTCCTGCTTAATCTGCTGTTTCAGAAGCTTTAACTCATATGGGTCCTCCATCGGGTCCTCCTCTGCTTTCACATAGCTGTGCAATCTGGAGGAAGTCTGCAAAGGTGCTAGGAAATCTGTCACTTCTTGAGACCTACGTGTCTCGGTGGTTCTAAGGAGGCGGTCTGTTTTGGACAGATCCTTGTCATGAAGACTAAATGCAGTGCTCAGTGCTGCTGTCCCTTTGGTGATCTCTCCAATGTCATCTATTAGGACATAATTCCTTGAAGTGTGGTGGTCAATATCTGCATAGAAAGAGTCTGCAGATATGCTTGATATTGGACTGCTTACCATGCTGCTTCTTTCCTCCAAACCTATTCTCAAATCTAAACTATTGTACTTACTCCCAAGATGGGACACAGCATATGTATTATCAGTAGAAACAGGAGCTATCATCAGGGGTTGGTTGCGAATCACTTCATAGTTGGAAGTTATCTTGGGTTCCAAATAAAGTGTGGTTTGCCGAGGTTTCTGCTGTATCACCATCATCTGCGATGGTAACTGATAAGATGGTTGTGGGCTTGGAGTGGGTTGAGCCTGGGGTGTGAAGGACATGGTTGCCACGGCTTGGAAGGTTGGTTGAGTCTGATAAGGTGAGACTTGCTGGTGATACAATGTCTGCTGTTGAAAGTGAGATTGTTGAGTATATGGGGTGGGTGCTTGGGTGGGAAGAGCAGGAGATGAGTACTGATATTGTGTGTAAGGACTTGTAGGAGGGACCAGCTGAGCTTCTGTTTGGGTTTGTGGTGGTATAAACTGGCTGAATTCAGTTTGAGGAGCTGTTCTTGGTCGCTCAATGCCATGCTGACTTTCTATTCGGCTTGGTCTGGTGCTGCTGACCTCACTGTCAGACATGTAATCGCGGTCCTCAGCTACCCCCTGCAGGTAGGCACGCTCTCTCTTTTCTCTCTCCTTCAGTAAGGCTTCCTTTCTTCGGTTAATTCCCATTTCCAGATACCGCAGCTTGGCATCAATCTCCTTTTCTTCTTCGTCAAGTTCTGCTTGCTTCTTTCTAAGCTTGGCCGACTCCCTTTCCACGAGGTCAAGCTCTCGGTCTATGTCCTGGAGAATCTTGGCTCGAGCCATGGTATTGGTTCTGCACATTCTTCTCCTGGACGCAGTACCCATGGTGCTGTAAGCTGACTGTGTTCCAGTTGATGCCTCCTCAGGTGGGGGATTTGGCAGTGTTCTTTTTACCTTTTTCTGGGTTCCAGAGGCTGTCATGGTTTGAGAACCTTTAGTCTACAATCAAGTAAACAAAATATATATTTTACTATCAAATAAGAAGACCAAAAATAAACTAATAAAAACTGATTTCACATACATTGTAGAATCATAGCATGGTAAAATTAAAATTTCACCCATGTTTCAAAAGTTGAAAATCTTTGTAAATTAGTTTTTTATAATCATAATATCTGTAAATATTTGAGGGTAATATTTAACTCAGGGCAAACTCTTCATGCAAGCTTACATTTTAATTTTGTGCTTAGAAGAACACTTTGGACACTATTTTCAATCTAAGTTATTAAAAATAAGATTTTTTTAATCAGTGCTGATGTATTGCTAATCTGAATGCAATATACATTTGTTGGAGATTTATGTCTACCTTTTTCATTTTGTATTGTACATACCTTGCAATTTCTAATATTTCCACGATTGTGTGGATTCCTATTCCCATTAAATTTTGGTAATTTGTACCAATTTTACTTTCTTCTGAGTGTTTTATCAACTTTGTAAGACCAAAATTAATTTACTGCAATAAAAGTTTATTGGAGTTAGTTTCAATCAGGTAAAACAATAGATTTTTAAAATAGCACGTGAAGTATTTTTTGTTTTACTTTATTTATTTGACATAGGCTTGTTTTCTAATCGGTAGAAGTCTTGAGAATAAAATCAGAATAGCCAAGAGATCATTGTATGGTTATAATACACTGATGTTCTCAAAGCAGTCTGTGTGTCTGTAGCATGCTCAAGTTGGAGCTTGGTCTCTGTTCTCATCCATGTTTTTTAAATGCCATTTTCTTTTCCTCTTAGCAATCCAAAGATGTAATTCCTTCTTACCCTTCAGTCATCAAAAATATATGACAAAAGTGGATGCTACATACTTCATTTATTATTATATTATCATAATTATAAATTATTTCTTATTAAGTAGATCATATTTGTCTAGATCCCTGTGCTTTTGTTTCTTTCAAATATCATTTCCTAGTCCACTTCCTTCATGTTTCTGATCTGCTTTCCTAAATAGATTTTATGAAGTATGAATAAGGAATAATTCCAATGCAGCTGTTGCACCCATTACTAATCATTTCCCTCAATCTGCCCATATCATATATATGCACAATGAAGCCAGGGTGTTGTTATGAAGGTCTAATGAAACAGCTATTTTAATACAATAGGTGCCCCTTAATATTACTACAAAAATATTATTTCTGCAGGACTTTGTGGTTTTCTAATAAATTTACATTTGTGGTTTTCTAATAAATTTACATTTAAAGGTATCAAAGGATGCTTCTCTATTGCTTAGACCTACTACACAACAGGTCATGAATACGGAAACTTGCCAAGATAGTAGCTAATGTGAGTTGGGGTATACAATGAGTGAAATTTTAGTTCCTCAGGCCAAAGTGGCTATGGTAGTAAGTTATGCTATTTGGGGACAAGACTTACTGTATGTGCATGTATGAGCACTTATTTATATGTGCAACATGTATATGCTCGGTGCCCACAGGGCCCAGAAGTGATTTCCAGATCTGGTTAATTTTTGTCAATTGTAAAAATATTCTACTTCCATATTGAATGACTCCATAAGAGTATACCTTTATACCACAGGATTTTGTCATGATCTTCTAATTAGGTGTTTAAAACTTTCTGTGTCAAAATAAAAACAATGAAACAAACTACACTTTAGAGTATGCATTGACCATGAGTTAATTCTGTGGGTGCCCTTTAACTATCACTTCAGAAAAGAAAAAAACAAGACCATGATTGAGATAACTGTCACAAATCAATAATATAACAAAGCAAAAGCAATCTTAGACTTAATTTCTTTGCTTATAATTCCAAAAAGTAAATGTTATAGAAAATTTAAAATATCAAGACATTTTTTCAATTGAGTTCACACATTCATTCATTCATCCCTCCCTTTGGGGAAAAGTTAGCTGTCAATATATACAGACTTGACATAAATGTAACATCTGTCAGTGTAGTACTTATTCTTTTATCCACTGGGATATTGAGATGTAAGTTGTATCTTAAAAGCGTCATGAAGATTTCTAAAAATATGAGTATATTTTTTCTTCAAGTAAGTAACAGATGAGCTTAATGTTCTGATTCTAGGCTGCTAAATTCTAATGTCATACATCAAGAGCTTTGATCTCGGAAAAGAGAGTAGGACACGTTCTGTCTGAATGTCTTAGGAAAAGTGAACACAGAAGGCTTTACTGTTTAACAAAGAATGACAAATATTTCTGGGACAACCTTTTCTTACATACTGGTTTTGCAACACTGAGTCAGAGTGAGTCACTGCCTCTGCCTTGTAGATAGACAATACTAATGGATAGGTCAGTGTTTATTCACTGTTCATTCCTTAAACAAAGGTGGGATTATCTTCTTTGAATATACTACCTTCAGTGTGTCATTTGAAAAGAACTGATTGTCATTTCTAAGTATAGATTTGGCAAGGACGTCTTGAGCTTTTCACCACTAGCTTTTTTCCCCCCAGAACATTGCTGCCATTGATTATATTTAAGCTGTTGAGAGAGAGAAAAAAAAGTCAATCATGTAGGAAAATTACAGTGGGGGTGAAAATGGGAGGTCACCTTAAAAATAGACAAAGGTCATGAACTCCATACCAGGGCACAAAATCATGTGGGTGGGGCAGCTTAGTTTGTGATGGAAAAAAATGAAGGTGGAAACATCATGCTAAGTGAATTGATTCAATCTGTTAAGCTTTAGTTTTCTTTCATAAAACATGGAGGTCCAGTGTTAAGATGTCTTTTTAGTTTCTCACCAGAAATAGGAGTGTCCATCAATTTTTTGGTCTTTGTTTTAAATGGATTCACACTATTGTCAATATCTGAAGAACCACCCATTTAGGATGCATGCTGGTTTTGAGTCAATGCTCTAAAGAAAACCATTCTTGCTTATGGGAAACATCCACTTAATTGCCTTTCTAGGGTGGGGAAAACATAATGGCTGGTTGAGAAAAGGCCAGGCCATAGATTTTAAATGATGAAGGAAGACAAGGGGGATAATGAAATGGCCTTCAAAACACCAAGTGATGGTGATTCATGCCTTTAATCCCAGCACTTGGGAGGCAGACAGGCAGATGCAAGTGGAACTCTGTGAGTTCTCGGTTTACTAAATTTTCTAACTTTCTTCACCATTGTTAGCTAACTCTGAACTATGATTCTTCAGAGATTTTTTTCCTTATAAGTTTCATAATTTCCCCTTACTTTTTTATAATTTCTTTGAGACAGATTATTTCAATTACTCTGATCCACAGCTTTCTGGTATGCAGCTATTGTTCAAAGTTATAGATGCCAGAACAAAATTATATATATATATATATATATATTATATATATATATGAAAAAACTCACTTTCAAACCTCTTCAAAGGGTTGTTATGAATAACTATAAAATGGGATGAGAAAGAGCATTTTGAACTTTCTTAAAGCCCAGTGTGGTGACATCTGCCTGTCACCTGGCATCTTGGAGGATGAAGCATGAAAGTGTGTGGAAATAACACAGACAAAACAAAAAACAATGAAAAACCTTCTGTGTGCAAAAATTTTTGCTGAAAAGTTTTTTGTTGAAATTGTGTAAAGAAATTACTTCAACAGTTTAGTATGACTGGATCATCACATATTACACAAGATATTAATGCATGCAATTAAATATGACATAATTAATGGTATAGGAGAAGCATTGCTATGTACTTTACATGCCATGAATGCATCAGGATATAGATATGATATCTAAGAAACTGCATATAAAGCTGGTTATGGGAAAGACCTTATAAAGTAAGCACTGAAGGCAAAGACAAGTGGACCCCTGGGCCCTTGGGACCTTCTGGCAAACCACTCTAGCTGGGCTAGTGAGCTCCAGATTCTTGCAAAGAAACTTTTCTTAAAAAATAAAATGAAGTAAAATTGAGAAGACACCCAACATTGACCTCTAGCCTACATATGCTCGCGCGCGCGCGTGCGCGCGCACACACACACACACACTCACTTACAACTACACTATTACACTACTACTTTCTTGACTAGCTCTTGCTTTCAATAACTGAGATATAGTAGTAAACTCTTCTATGTCAATTAAAAGATACAGCAATGTATTTCTCATTTTATAAACATATTAATAAATAATAATTATTATAATTATACTGTATCTTGACTTTGAAGATTTGTTTTCTCTGTTAAGGAGGATTTATATTAAACCAAACAAGTAACCAAAATTGTTGATAAACGAGACATTTTGATAATGTAAACATAGAGTTTCTTAGAGAGAACTTAGTCTCTTTTATCTTGGTCTATGCAGTAGGCCAGGAGATGAGTTAGAAGACCATCTAACATATTGGACCCAGAAATAAAGTTTTATTTTCAGTATGGAAAGGGAAAAGATAATATCTGTAACAAATTCAGGATCAAAACAAATGGACGGGCTTTAAGGAAATGTATATTTTTTATGTGGAGGGGCATGTATAATATATGTTTTCAGGGAAATAGCAGGGATCGTTGGCTTCAGTGGGTAATATATCAGCACCTATAAAATCAGATCCAGTCATTTCTTTATACAACCTTGGAGAGAAAAACTGGAAAAGTAAATAAATGTATGGGACTTTATAATACAAAACTCTGATCTCTCTATCTATATTAAAATTTCAAACCATCTATGTCATTCTCTTACAGGCTGGTTATTACATCAGGGTCAAATTATATAGGAACATATGAAATGTAGGGCAAATCATCAATGTGTCAGTGTTCAATGAATGGCTCTGGATTGTGATATTGTCCCCTGGATAGTAATTAGTGTGGCTTTTTTCTAAGAGAAAACATCCCAATCTACTTTCCTTCAGTGACCATGCAGGAGTCAGAACAGATAATACATCAGTAATAGACATGATGTATCTATGTTTCAGCAGGTCATTCAATGTCTTCCCAAGATTGTCCCAAAGTAGTTTTGGCCATAGGAACAGAAAATAGTAATATGATCTATCGGGTACATATGCAGGTCATGGCTATTCATGGTTTGGCACTCATACTACACACACTATATACACTAGAATGCTGTATTGCAAAGCCATGGATGGGATAAATTATTCAAGACAAAAAAAGAAAAAAAGAAAATTTATGTTACAGTAATGATCTGATAAAATAAATAAAGCAAGGATATACTAGATTATTTTGCCTCTTCTTTCATTTGCCCAATGATAGGAAAATAAGTTCAACTCTTCTGATTACTTTTTCCAAGAGTAGCCTGCTAGAATGTAAGATGGCCCACCAGCTTAGCCCTTTTTTTTTAGGAAGCTGTTTCTTCCTTCTCTCCTTTCTTGTCTTCACCTCATTTTGGCTATGATGTTGATCAGTAAGGCACTCACCACAGTTAGACTGACAGAAGGACTGGTGTGCTATGTTTAGCAACGGATATTGCCAAGTAATTAAAGTTTTTGCTCTTTGTAAAATACTTATTATTTTTTGTTACAGTAACAAAACATGACGTAAAATTCTAAGGAGACATTCCACTATTGCAGTAACCATGAAAAGTGGCAGTAAAGAAATGGCTAATCTGACTTAAAACTTCAGAGGGTCTCCTAACTTACTCTCCTCTCATTGCCTCCCAGGGGAGAAGAGGTGGGGAGAGGAGAACATGAGGGACCAGGAGGATGAACAAAAAGAGCATGGAAAGAGATACCATAATAGAGCCATTATAAGATTGAAGAGAAAACTGACCATATAGAAATGTCCAGAGACCTGCAAGGATGACCCCAACTAACAATTTGAGCAACAGTGGAGAGGCTACCTTAAATGCCCTTCCCTTATAATGAGATTGACGACTACCTTACATGCCATCCTAGAGCCTTCATCTAGTAACTGATGGAAACAGAAGCAGATACACACAGCTGAACACTGAGCCAAACTTCTTGAACCCAGTTGAAGAGAGGGAGGAGTGATAAGCAAAGGGGTCAAGACCAGGCTACTGAAACCCACAGAGACAGCTGACCTGAACAAGGGGGAGCTCATTGACCCCCAGACTAATATCTAGGAAACCAGCATTAGACTGGCTCAGATCCCCTGAACATGGGTCTCAGTTACAACACCTGGGAAGTCTATGGGACAGTGGAATTGGGATATATCCTTGGTGCACAAAAGGCTTTTGGGAGCCTGCATAGAGGGATACTCCCTTAACCTAGAGACAGGAGGGAGATCCTAGGCCCTTCTCCAAATGACTTGACAGATTTTGATGATCCCTCCTGGAAGGCCTCACTCTCACTGTGGAGTGGGTGGGGAATGGGATGCGAGGGGGTCGGGCCGTATGGGAGGATGGAAGGGTGAGGGAATTGGGATCGATATGCAAAATAAGAAAAAATAATAAGAAAACTTCATAGACTATATACTTTTTAAAAGACTATCCACTACTAAATTTAAAAGTATAAAAACCCTAACATTGTATTTATCTAGATTGTTAAATTAAATACTGGAATTTCTCAGTGAGATCAGCTATATAGCTAAACTAATTTGAGAATCAGGAAATCCCAGCTTTCAAATATACAATTTAAGAAGCACAGAGAACAAAAATGCATCTGAAATATAAGGGAAATTGAAAACATAGTTGAGTACATTTTGACAAACACTAAATACTTGTATGTTGTTCATTATACTAAAGCCTGAGCTTGTAATAATAAGTAAGATATGATAATTACCCTTTACTTTTGCAAAATGTATTGAACTTGAGAACAGAAATCATTTCTTACATTCTACTTCAGTGCTTCAGATATGGAAATTCTATTTTTTTTGAAAGTGAGAATAGGTCTTTTCTTTAACTTTGATAAAAAGAAAAATATACATATTATTCTACTTCTACATGTGTTTCCCTGATGTCTGAACACAAAAAAATGATAAACCTTTATGTCTCTCAATCATTAGTCAGAAAGTAGACATGTGTAGGGATTTTGCCTCCTCCGAACAAACATAAGCCTTGTTTACCATGTTATTACAGATTTGTGAAGTTATGTTAGAAAATGATGATAAAGTGGTAGGTAAGCTAAGGAGTTACACAAGGAAATACATACTGTAGTTCCTTCCAATTAATCTTAGTACAAGTGGAATTAACTCTGAAATGCCTGTGGAAACTAAGACACTTTCCTGTCTCCATGCCTGTCCATAAACAGCATGACATCAATTTTGAGACAAAACAGCAGTCAAATAGAGAAACAGTTAAGAGTGTGTCTTTCACAGCATGATGTCAGTTAAGTGTTGTTCATAGAAAAACTTTATTCTCCTCTTTGCCTCCACACCCAATGGTTTAATGGAAGGGAAATGCTAAAATTCTACCTACAGAAAAATGCTTAAATACCATTGAGGTTCTCAAATACATTATACACAGAACGGGGTATAGTGCCTTGCTTCATATATCTGTCTTCATATATATGAAATGGGATGTCAACTATTTTCAACTACAGTGCTGTGAATGACTAATGACTGTTTACATGATCAAAATACTAGAAAAATGGTACTAGGATAATGATTATATGTTCAAATTATGGGAAAAAAGTCAATGCTTAATAAAATATTGTGTACTACTGACAGGAAGAATTTATCCTTTGTAAATGGAAATGAAATTGGCCAGAGGATAATTTAATTGTAAGAGTCTGGGGGCAACAATAAAGGTAAAGTAACAATAATTAATAATGTGTGGGAAGCTAAGTTACAGTATTATGGTAATAAAAGAGTAAAATAGAACCCACTTAAAAGTCTCAAAACCAGTTATTTATGTTTCCTGTTTATGTTTCCAACAGACCAAAAATACATTCAGTATTTCATCAGTCATCCTTAAACTTTCCCTGGTTGTACCTTATGTCTCAGTTTGTTATATTTTCTTGCTGAAAGTCATTGCTCTTGGGCTGAGCAGCCAAGCATAAAACAAGTTTCTACATCACTGGACAGATTATGAAAGTCTTCACTCTATGTGACATTTATTGCTTTATATTTTCTGGAATGTCCCAAAGAGATTAATGTCTTCTTTTTCCAAATTTGTATAAAGTACTTTTTAAAGCCTTCTTAGAACTTTTGTTAAGGTGATGTATCCATATACATTTATGTTTCTACCTTCTCTCCCACTCTCCCTCCTTCCCTTCCTTCCTATTCATTCAAATGACTTTATCAAATGAACAAAACAATTTATATTTTGTTTCTAAGGACTTTTATGCAGTATAATGGCTACATTAAGTTTCCTTTGATTTTCTTCTCAACTGCTTTGTTCTATTATCAGAGCCATAAGAAAGATTCCATGGAAACTCTGATATTCCATAACAGACACTGGAATGGTATTTTACTAGGACTGATGTAGTAGATGTTAAAATCCTTCTGAAACCAATAAAAAAAACCATCAAGAAAAATAAGGACAGAGTAACTACTTCATGTTTTTAACTTTCATTTAAAACATCAACAACAGGCCCTGAATTGGCCCCTGATCCTGCTGCTCCTGTCTCAGGTCCCCATCTAGAGCACCCTTGGAGCTCTGATACACCCCCACCCATCCCCACCTCCAGCCTACGCCCCCTACCCTGTGCCCTACCCCACCAAAGGTCTGCCTCTCTGGTTGAGCACTGGGACAGAGGGTGGAGCCAACAGTCCACCCTACTTCGGAGACTTCTCCGAGCAACTCTGAACAAAGGAGACTTGACTATCCACACGGGACCACCTGTAATTTCCACCGGTTTGGTCTCTGACCCCGCCTCCAGTCCTCTGCTGGAGTCCCGGGCCCCTCCCAGAGATCTTCCTATCTCTGCCGGTCCATTCGGAGTTCCTGTGGGCAAGATCCTTGACCCCCAAATCCGGGCCCCTGCCAAAGAAGGAGGTCTCAGCAGGAGAGCGCCAGTTTCCAGTGAGATCCCACTACCCTGCAAAACTTTCTCAAGTTCCAGCCCAGCCCTCGTCCTCTTCCACCTGCTATCGGCCAGAGGTGAGTCTGGGCCCAATTGGGGCTGCCTGTACCCTACAACCTCTTTTCCCCCCTCCCCTGCCTGATCTCCCTGGATTGGCCCCTGATCCTGCTGCTCCTGTCTCCCATCCCCATCGAGAGCACCCTTGGAGCTCTGATACACCCCCACCCATTCCCACCTCCAGCCTACCCCCCCTACCCTGTGCCCTACCCCACCTACGGCCCTGCTGCTCTGGTTGAGCACTGGGACAGAGGGTGGAGCCAACAGTCCACCCGACTTCGGAGACTTCTCAGAGCAACTACAAACAAAGGAGCCCTGACTATCCACGTGGGACCACCTGTAATTTCCACCAGCTTGGTCTCTGACCC
Organism: Phodopus roborovskii; assembly: GCF_943737965.1. Taxonomy (NCBI): domain Eukaryota; kingdom Metazoa; phylum Chordata; class Mammalia; order Rodentia; family Cricetidae; genus Phodopus; species Phodopus roborovskii. The sequence goes on along the minus strand of NW_026126744.1, from coordinate 825,701 downwards.
TGCCTCCAGTCCTCTGCTGGAGTCCTGGGCCCCTCCCAGAGATCCGCCTATCTCTGCGGGTCCACTTGGAGTTCCTGCAGGCAAGATCCTTGATCCCCAAATCCGGGCCCCTGCAAAGAATGAGGTCTCAGCGGGAGAGCACTAGTTTCCAGTGAGATCCCACTACCCTGCAAAACCTTCTCAAGTTCAAGCTCAGCCCTCATCCTCTTCTGCTGGCTATTGGCCAGAGCTATTGGCCAGAGGACCACTGTGAGTACCTGCTGGCATCTTCTTCTGGATCCTCATCCTTGACCCCATCCCTGGATCCCTGTCTGCGAAGAAACCTCCTAGAGAGCTTGGACCACACAGAGCTACAGATATTGAATCTCAGATCCACATAAGACCATCTGGGAAGTACCATAAAGAGAGGGAAGAGACACCACCAACACCTACCGGAAGAAACTATGGGAAGAAGGCAATACAAGAGAACACCTGACAACAGAAAGACAAACATGACACCACCAGAATCTAGGGAATCTACACCAACTAGAATGGAACACAACAACAAAGCAGAGAAAGCAGAGGGGTACGACTTAAAAATCACCATCATAAAAATGATAGAGGCCCTCAAAGAAGATGTGAGAAAATTCCTTAAAGAAATGGAGGAAAAAACAAACAAAAAAGTGGAAGAAATGAACAAATTCCTTAAGGAAAGTACAGAAAGCCAAGGAAAAACAATTAACCAGGTTAAGGAAACGGTTCAAGACTTGAAAACTGAAATTGAGAAAATAAAGGCAACACAAACAGAAGGAAGGCTGGAAATTGAAAAGCTGGGCAAAAAATCGGAAACCACGGACACAAGCATAACCAATAGAATTCAAGAGATGGAAGAGAGAATCTCAGGCACAGAAGATAAACTAGAAGAAATAGATTCATCAACTAAAGAAAATCATAAATCCAACAAATCCGTAACACAAAACATCCAGGAAATGTGGGACACCATGAAAAGGCCAAACCTAAGAATAATAGGCATAGACGAAGGTGAGGAAGCCCAGCTCAAAGGTGCTGCAAACATATTCAACAAAATCATTGAGGAAAACTTTCCAAATCTGATGAAGGACATGCCCATGAAAGTACAAGAAGCATACCAAACCCCAAATAGGCTGGGCTAAAGAAAAAAGACCCCTCGACATATAATAATCAAAACACCTAGCATACAGAATAAAGAAAGAATATTAAGAGCAGCGAAGGAAAAAGGACAGGTAACATATAAAGGCAGACCTATCAAAATTACACCTGACTTCTCCATGGAAACCCTCAAGGCCAGAAGGTCCTGGATAGATGTTATAAAGTATTAAGAGAACACGGATGCCAGCCTAGGCTACTATATCCAGCAAAACTCTCAATCAATATAGATGGAGAGAACAAGATATTTAATGACAAAACCAGATTTTCCCAATATGTATCTACAAATCCAGCCATACAGAAAGTATTGGAAGGAAAACTCCAACCCAAGGAAGGTAACTATGCCCACAAAAATGTAGGCAACAGATAATCCAACTACACCAGAAACCTAGGGTGAAGCAGAACAAATATATTCACAATACCAATGCCAACAACAAACCAAAATCAAACAAGCTTCAACAATTAATGGACCTTACTCACCCTCAACATTAATGGTCTTAACTCACCTATAAAAAGACACAGGCTAACAGAATGGATACGAAGACAGAATCCATCCTTCTGCTGCATACAAGAAACACATCTTAGCTCCAAAGATAGACATTACCTCAGGGTAAAGGTTTGGGAAAAGATTTTCCAATCAAATGGAAATAAGAAGCAAGCAGGTGTAGCTATCCTAATATCTAACAAGTTAGACTTCAAACCAAAATTGGTCAAAAGAGATGAAGACGGTCATTTCATATTCATCTCAGGAGAAATCCATCAACACAAAGTCTCAATTCTGAACATCTATGCCCCTAATACAAAGTCACCCACATTTGTAAAAGAAACACTACTAAAACTCAAAGCTCATATAAAACCTCACACACTTATAGTAGGAGACTTCAATACACCACTCTCAGCACTAGACAGGACCACAAATCAGAAACTCAACAAAGAAACAAAAGAATTAACAGAAGTTATGTCTCAACTGGGGTTAACAGACATCTATAGAACATTCCATCCAAAGACAAAAGAATATACCTTCTTCTCTGCTCCACATGGAACCTTCTCTAAAATCGACCACATACTAGGAGACATAACAAACCTCAACAGATACAAGAGAATAGGAATAGTCCCCTGTATCTTATCGGACCACCATGCTTTAAAATTGGAATTCAACAACAACACAAATAGCAGAAAACCTGCAAACTCATGGAAACTTAACAATGATCAATTGCACCACTCCTGGGTCAAAGAAGAAATAAAGAAAGAAATTAAAGACTTTCTAATATTCAACGAGAATGAGGATACAACATACCTGAACTTAAGGGACACCTTGAAAGCAGTGCTACGAGGGAAGTTCATTGCAATAAGTGCCCATATGAAGAAAACAGAGGATAGTCACATAAAAGAAATAACAGCCCAACTGAAAACCTTAGAACAGAGAGAAGTGAATTCACCCCGCAGGAGTAGACGCCAGGAAATAATCAACTTGAGGGCTGAAATCAACAACATAGAAACCAGGAAAATAATACAAAAAAATCAATGCAACAAAGAGTTGGTTTTTTGAGAAAATCAACAAGATTGATAAACCTTTATCCAAATTAACGAAAAAGCAGAGACAGAACATGCAAATTAACAAAATCAGAAACGAAATGGGGCACATAACAACAGACACAGAGGAAATCCAGACAATTTTCAGGTCATACTTCGAAAATCTGTATTCCACAAAAATTGAAAATTCAAAGGAAATGGACAAGTTTCTGGATAACTATCACTTACCAAAATTAAATCAAGAACAGACAAACAACTTAAATAGACCTATAACCCGAAATGAAATAGAAGCAGTCATCGAAAGCCTTCCAACGAAAAAAAATCCAGGGCCAGATGGATTCAGTGCAGAATTCTACCAGTCATTCAAGGAAGAACTAATACTACTACTCCTCAAACTGTTCCACAAGATAGAAACAGAAGGTTTATTGCCAAACTCTTTTTATGAGGCCACAATAACTTTGGTACCCAAACCTCACAAAGACACAACTAAGAAAGAAAACTACAGACCAATATCCCTGATGAACATCGATGCAAAAATACTTAATAAAATACTGGCAAACCGAATTCAAAAATACATCAGAGAAATCATCCACCATGATCAAGTAGGCTTCATACCTGGATTGCAGGGATGGTTTAACATACAAAAATCTATCAACGTGATCCACCATATAAACAAACTGAAAAAGAAAAACCATATGATTATCTCCCTAGATGCAGAAAAAGCCTTCGATAAAATTCAACACCCTTTCATGATAAAGGTATTAGAGAGGTCTGGGATAACAGGAACATACCTAAACATAATAAGAGCAATATACAGCAAACCAACTGCCAACATCAAACTGAATGAAGAGAAACTTAAGCCAATTCCTCTAAAATCAGGAACAAGACAAGGCTGTCCTCTCTCTCCATATCTCTTCAATATCGTACTAGAAGTTCTAGCTAATGCTATAAGACAACAAAAGGAGATCAAGGGCATCCAAATTGGAAAGGAAGAAGTCAAACTCTCTCTATTTGCAGATGATATGATAGTTTACATAAGCGACCCAATAAACTCTACCAGGGAACTCCTACAGCTGATAAACACCTTCAGCAAACTAGCAGGATACAAGATAAACTCAAAAAAATCAGTAGCCCTATTTTTTTCAGACGACAAAGAGGCAGAGAAAGAAATCAGAGAAACATCACCCTTTACAATAGCCACAAGCAACATAAAGTATCTTGGGGTAACGCTTACCAAACAAGCAAAAGATCTATATAATAAGAACTTTGTGAATCTAAAGAAAGAAATTAAAGAAGATACCAGAAAATGGAAAGACCTCCCATGCTCTTGGATAGGTAGGATAAACATAGTAAAAATGGCAATCTTACCAAAAGCAATCTACAGATTCAATGCAATACCCATTAAAATTCCACCACAATTCTTCACCGACCTTGAAAGGATAATAATCAACTTTATATGGAAAAACAAAAGACCCAGGATAGCCAAAACAACCCTATACAATAAAAGAACATCAGGAGGCATCACCATTCCTGACTTTAAGCTCTACTACAGAGCTATAGTTCTGAAAACAGCCTGGTATTGGCATAAAAATAGACAGGTAGACCAATGGAATCGAATTGAAAATCCTGACATTAATCCACGCACCTAATAACACCTGATTTTCGACAAAACAGCTAAAATTATACAATGGGGCAAAGACAGCATCTTCAACAAATGGTGCTGGCACAATTGGATGAGGGTGTGTAGAAGACTGCAGATAGACCCATGTCTGTCGCCATGCACAAAACTCAAGTCCAAATGGATCAAAGACCTCAACATCAATCCAGCCACATTGAACCTCTTAGAAGACAAAGTAGGAGGTACCCTTGAACAAATTGGTATAGGAGACCGCTTCTTGAACATAACTTCAGGGGCACAGACACTGAAAGAAACAATTAATAAATGGGACCTCTTCAAACTTAGAAGCTTCTGTAAGCCAAAGGACACAGTTGACAAGACCAAACGGCAGCCCACTGACTGGGAAAAGATTTTCACTAATCCTATATCCGACAAAGGGGTGGTCTCCAAAATACACAAAGAACTCGGGAAACTAGTCAACAAAACACCAAATAACCCTATTAAAAAATGGGGTACAGAACTGAAGAAAGAATTCTCAATGGAGGAAATCAAAAAGGCTGAAAGACACTTAAGAAAATGCTGCTCCACATCCTTAGCTATCAGGGAAATGCAAATCAAAACAACTTTGAGATACCATCTTACCCCTGCCAGAATGGCTAAAATTAGAAACACCAGTGATGACTTATGTTGGAGAGGATGTGGAGAAAGTGGAACACTCCTCCACTGCTGGTGGGAGTGCAAACTCATACAGCCATTTTGGAGATCAGTATGGCGGTTCCTCAGGAAAATGGGAATTAGTTTACCACAGGACCCGGCAATCCCCCTCTTAGGCATATACCCAAAGGATTCACATCAATGCAACAAAGACATCTGTTCAACTATGTTCATAGCAGCACTATTTGTAATAGCAAGAACCTGGAAGCAACCTAGATGCCCTTCAATTGAAGAATGGTTAATGAAGATGCGGCACATCTACACAATGGAATACTACTCTGCAGAAAAAAATAATGGTATCTTGAAATTTGCAGGCAAGTGGATGGCACCTGAAGAAACCATCCTGAATGAGGTAACCCAGTCACAAAAAGAGGAACACAGTATGTACTCACTCATATATGGATTTAGACCTAGATCAAATGATCACCAGCCTATAATTCACATCACCAGAGGAACTATGATACAAGTTGTATTCTAAGAGATTCATATAAAGTCCCTCACAGAACTGGGAAGGGACAAGTCCCCCAGACCTCAGGTATAGTGGGGGAGGACAGCGAATGGAGAGAGAAGTAGGAGAAAATGAGAGGGAGGAGAGGAAGGCATGTGCGACCAGGAGGATTGAGCCTGGTTAGGAATGGAAAATAGGAAAGAGAGAGAGAGACAGAGACAGAGAGAGAGAACATAAAAGAGGGAGCCAATATTGGTTTGAAGATAAAGTTGAACACAAAGAAAGGTCGAGGGAACTACAAGACTGCTCCCAACTAACAATCTCAGCTTCCGTGGAAAGGCTATCATAAATGCCCTTCCCGGAGAGTGAGATCAACAACTAACTTCTCCATGGAGTCCTCAACTAATGCCTGTTGAAAACAGGAGCAAACACCCATACATAAACACTGAGTCAAACTAGAACCCAGAAGCAGATGGAGAGGACAAGACCATGCGGTAGAAGTACATAGAGACAGCTTACCTGAACAAGGAGGAGCTAAGGGCCACTAGACTGATAGCTGGGAAGCCAACAGGGGTCTGACTCGGACCCCCCTGAATATGGGTCTCAGCCAGAAGGTCTGAGCAGTCTAAGAGACCTCAGACAGTGGAGCCAGGATGTATCCCTGGTGCACAAAAGGACTTTGCAAACATATCCCCCATGGAGGGATAACTGCCTTATTCTAGAGATAGGAGAGAAGCCCTAGTCCCTACTTCACAGGACCTGTCAGATCTACATGACCCCAACTGGATGGCATTCCCCTACATATTGCATTGTGGTGGGGGGTTGGGAGGGGAGGGTGTTTAGAGTGCATGGGAGAGGGTAGAGAGGGCAAAAGGGAGGGAAGGAGGGAGGGAGGGCTTGGGGGGAGGGAGGGAGGGAGGGAGAGGGAACTGGGATCGATATGTAAAATAATAATAATAAAAAAAAAAAAAAAAAAAAAAAAGCTTTGACTCCAAAATTTAAGTTGAAGAACAAGTTACTGGGGAAAAGTATTTCTATTTTTGTTTCCACAGAAAATGAAAAGATGTGGATTCCTTCCAGACTAATGTGGTTTGATCACACCAGACCGCCTGAAACAGAGTACAAGCTGATCCTACATTCCAAACAGCTGGACAAAACAGCCCTACAGACTACAGCTAGGATATCTGAATCTTCTTCGAATCCCCCAAGACAGCGCCCCTTACCAGCAGGAAGTAGTTTGGAAAGAACGACGCCCAAATTACCAAATATTGTGTATAAATGTTTGTTTTCATTTAATTGGACTTTGTTATATAAAATTAAATAAAAAATACTCTATATGCAAAAAAAAAAAAAAAAAAAAAAAAATCTATATTCCACAAAAATTGAAAATTCAAAGGAAATGGACAAGTTTCTGGATAACTATCACTTACCAAAATTAAATCAAGAACAGACAAACAACTTAAATAGACCTATAACCCGCAATGAAATAGAAGCAGTCATCAAAAGCCTTCCAACAAAAAAAAGTCCAGGGCCAGATGGATTCAGTGAAGAATTCCACCAGACATTCAAGGAAGAACTAATGCCACTACTCCTCAAACTGTTCCACAAGATAGAAACAGAAGGTTTATTGCCAAACTCTTTTTATGAGGCCACAATAACTTTGGTACCCAAACCTCACAAAGACACAACTAAGAAAGAAAACTACAGACCAATATCCCTGATGAACATCGATGCAATAATACTCAATAAAATAATGGCAAACCGAATTCAAGAATACATCAGAGAAATCATATACCATGATCAAGTAGGCTTCATACCTGGATTGCAGGGATGGTTTAACATACGAAAATCTATCAACGTGATCCACCATATAAACAAACTGAAAAAGAAAAACCATATGATTATCTCCCTAGATGCAGAAAAAGCCTTCGATAAAATTCAACACTCTTTCATGATAAAGGTATTAGAGAGGTCAGGGATAACAGGAACATACCTAAACATAATAAGAGCAATATACAGCAAACCAACTGCCAACATCAAACTGAATGAAGAGAAACTTAAGCCAATTCCTCTAAAATTAGGAACAAGACAAGGCTGTCCTCTCTCTCCATATCTCTTCAATATCGTACCAGAAGTTCTAGCTAATGCTATAAGACAACAAAAGGAGATCAAGGGCATCCAAATTGGAAAGGAAGAAGTCAAACTGTCTCTATTTGCAGATGATATGATAGTTTACATAAGTGACCCAATAAACTCTACCAGGGAACTCCTACAGCTGATAAACACCTTCAGCAAACTAGCAGGATACAAGATAAACTCAAAAATATCAGTAGCCCTATTTTTTTTTCAGACGACAAAGAGGCAGAGAAAGAAATCAGAGAAACATCACCCTTTACAATAGCCACAAGCAACATAAAGTATCTTGGTGTAACACTTACCAAACAAGTAAAAGACCTATATAATAAGAACTTTGTGGCTCTAAAGAAAGAAATTAAAGAAGTTACCAGAAAATGGAAAGATCTCCCATGCTCTTGGATAGGTAGGATAAACATAGTAAAAATGGCAATCTTACCAAAAGCAATCTACAGATTCAATGCAATCCCATTAAAATCCCACCACAATTCTTCACCGACCTTGAAAGGATAATAATCAACTTTATATGGAAAAACAAAAGACCCAGGATAGCCAAAACAACCCTATACAATAAAAGAACATCAGGAGGCATCACCATTCCTGACTTTAAGCTCTACTACAGAGCTATAGTTCTGAAAACAGCCTGGTATTGGCATAAAAATAGACAGGTAGACCAATGGAATCGAATTGAAAATCCTGACATTAATCCACGCACCTAATAACACCTGATTTTCGACAAAACAGCTAAAATTATACAATGGGGCAAAGACAGCATCTTCAACAAATGGTGCTGGCACAATTGGATGAGGGTGTGTAGAAGACTGCAGATAGACCCATGTCTGTCGCCATGCACAAAACTCAAGTCCAAATGGATCAAAGACCTCAACATCAATCCAGCCACATTGAACCTCTTAGAAGACAAAGTAGGAGGTACCCTTGAACAAATTGGTATAGGAGACCGCTTCTTGAACATAACTTCAGGGGCACAGACACTGAAAGAAACAATTAATAAATGGGACCTCTTCAAACTTAGAAGCTTCTGTAAGCCAAAGGACACAGTTGACAAGACCAAACGGCAGCCCACTGACTGGGAAAAGATTTTCACTAATCCTATATCCGACAAAGGGGTGGTCTCCAAAATACACAAAGAACTCGGGAAACTAGTCAACAAAACACCAAATAACCCTATTAAAAAATGGGGTACAGAACTGAAGAAAGAATTCTCAATGGAGGAAATCAAAAAGGCTGAAAGACACTTAAGAAAATGCTGCTCCACATCCTTAGCTATCAGGGAAATGCAAATCAAAACAACTTTGAGATACCATCTTACCCCTGCCAGAATGGCTAAAATTAGAAACACCAGTGATGACTTATGTTGGAGAGGATGTGGAGAAAGTGGAACACTCCTCCACTGCTGGTGGGAGTGCAAACTCATACAGCCATTTTGGAGATCAGTATGGCGGTTCCTCAGGAAAATGGGAATTAGTTTACCACAGGACCCGGCAATCCCCCTCTTAGGCATATACCCAAAGGATTCACATCAATGCAACAAAGACATCTGTTCAACTATGTTCATAGCAGCACTATTTGTAATAGCAAGAACCTGGAAGCAACTTAGATGCCCCTCAATTGAAGAATGGTTAATGAAGATGCGGCACATCTACACAATGGAATACTACTCTGCAGAAAAAAATAATGGTATCTTGAAATTCGCAGGCAAATGGATGGCACTTGAAGAAACCATCCTGAATGAGGTAACCCAGTCACAAAAAGGGAAACACAGTATGTACTCACTCATATATGGATTTTATAACTAGATCAAATTATCAGCAGCCTATAATTCACATCACCAGAGGAACTATGATACAAGGTGTATTCTAAGAGATTCATATAAAGTCCCTCACAGAACTGGGAAGGGACAAGTCCCCCAGAGCTCAGGTGAAGTGGGGGAGGACAGCGAATGGAGAGAGAAGTAGGAGAAAATAAGGGGGAGGAGAGGAAGGCATGTGCGACCAGGAGGATTGAGCCTGGTCAGGAATAGAAGACAGGAAAGAGAGAGAGAGACAGAGACAGAGAGAGAGAGAACATAAAAGAGGGAGCAAATATTGGTTTGAATATAAAGTTGAACACAAAGAAAGGTCTAGAGAACTACAAGACTGCTCCCAACTAACAATTTGAGCTTCCGTGGAAAGGCTATCATAAATGCCCTTCCCGGAGAGTGAGATCAACAACTAACTTCTCCATAGAGCCCTCAACTAATGCCTGTTGAAAATAGGAGCAAACACCCATACATAAACACCGAGTCGAACTAGAACCTAGAAGCAGATGGAGAGCACTAGATCATGCAGTAGAAACACATAGAGACAGCTTACCTGAACAAGGAGGAGCTAAGGGCCACCAGACTGATAGCTGGGAAGCCAGCAGTGGACTGACTCAGGCCCCCCTGAATATGGGTCTCAGCCAGAAGGTCTGAGCAGTCTAAGAGACCTCAGACAGTGGAGCCAGGATGTATCCCTGGTGCACAAAAGGACTTTGCAAACATATCCCCTATGGAGGGATAACTGCCTTATTCTAGAGACAGGAGAGAAGCCCTAGTCCCTACTTCACAGGACCTGTCACATCTACATGACCCCAACTGGATGGCATTCTCCTACATATGGAATTGTGGTGGGGGGATGGGAGGGGAGTGTGTTTAGAGTGCATGTGAGAGGGCAGAGAGGGTAAAAGGGAGGGAAGGAAGGAGGGAGGGCTGGAGGGGAGGGAGGGAGGGAGAGGGAACTGGGATCGACATGTAAAATAATAAATTTAAAAAAAAAATGCTTTGACTCCAAAATTTAACTTGAAGAACAAGTTACTGGGGAAAAGGATTTCTATTTTTGTTTCCACAGAAAATGAAAAGATGTGGATTCCTTCCAGACTAATATGGTTTGATCACGCCAGACCGCCTGAAACAGAGTACAAGCTGATCCTACATTCAAAACAGCTGGGCAAAACAGCCCTACAGACTACAGCTAGGATATCTGAATCTTTTTCGAATCCCCCAAGACAGTGCCCCTTACCAGCAGGAAGTAGTTTGGAAAGAACGACGCCCAAATTCCCAAATATTGTGTATAAATGTTTGTTTTCATTTAATTGGACTTTGTTATATAAAATTAAAGAAAAAATTATAAAAAAAGAACCATCATCATCATTGTGAATTACAAACTTTAGATCATAAAATTTTCTTCCATTGTTAAAATTGAAGACAAAAAAGCACATGTATAATCCTGCAATCTTTAAGTGGAAAAAAATAAAAGTTTTATGCAAGAACAAAAAAAAAATAAATAAAACATCAACAGGAAAACACATAACAAAATGGCATGAAGTTGTTATTTCCTAAACAATTCTCAAGACTATTCCTGTACTGTACATAAAATAACTATTTGCATCAGCATAATCATTATCCTCCATTGAAAAGCAGTGTTTATACTTTCTAGAGTAACCTTCGCAAAAGAACCTGTTCTTTAACAGAAGGAAACTTTTGCTCATTTAGTATTTTATAATTTCTTAACTGGACTTTGCTTTCTAGAAGGCTTCCCTTCTTTAGGCAACTCTGAGACGACAATTATCAGGAAGTCAACACTTTTCCTAATTCTTCAGGTTTCTTTAGTGGTAATCACATGTCTACTCAGTTATGCTGCCAGGATTTCAAGGATCTGTCACATACTTGCTGTCTTAATACTTTTCTGTTTACTGTAGTAAATTTATATACAAAAACAAGTTGAAGGAAAATTTATTATGGCTCACAGTTCAAGGGTACACTCCATGATTGTAGCAGTCAAAGTAGAAGGTGCTTGAAGCATTTCAACAATCATGCTTTGAGGCTATCTTCTGTGTGACTCTAGATTCATGCTGATAATTAACATTAACCATCTCAATATATCCATCTTTTTAATTCTCCCTCCTCACTAGATTTTCTCAACCTTACTTTAGTAAAAATGCTTTCCATTTCACTACCTGTTTAATAATGTGCTGTACCTTTATTGACATCAATCAGTAGAATTTATTTTGTTGTTCTCTTACTTATATCAATTGTATTAATTTTAAACATATCTGCATTCAAGTGCATACTATGTGTTATGACTGTCTCACAAAGGTTTATGTCTGAGAGGTTTGCTTCTTAGTTTGGCAATGAATCGATACTGTGTAACTTAATGATATTGGGTTGGTGAAAAATCCTTATGTCACTTGGGGATATATTACTAGAAGGGGCTGTATGGACTGTATCCTCTCTCATGTCTTGTCTGTTTTGTGTTATTCCTTATGTTCTTCCTTATGCATATATTCCACAATAAATTGACTGATTTATTGCCATGTCCTTGAAGTTTCACAAACAATACACGAATAAACCTCTTTCCTTCATAAAGTAGACTCTCAGGGATTTTGTAATGAATAGGAAAGCAGAGAAAATTGAATAAGAAACCATATTATTAATTAGTACCTTCAGGCCTAGGTATAAAGTGAGGATAATGTTTATATCTGAATACAAAACCTAAGTTTATGTGATATGAATACCCAAAAGGGAGGTCAACCTAACTGCATGTTTCAAATCTTTAAAAACTCAATTAAAGTTGAGTTGCATTCAACTAAAATTTGTTTATTTTTGTGAAAACAGAGCCTTATGTGAAAAGGTTAGTTATTTCAATTCATATTGTATTATGACCCTCAGAATGGGAAGGATATATGTGTGCTCATTTAATTTAAAAAGATTTATAACTTAGAATAAGAGTATTGAATAATATGTACAGGTTTGTATATAGAAATAATAGGATAGAAAAGTACATTACCGAATCTGTTTTAATTAAAAAACTATTAACCTTACATGTTTTACAATGGTATGGATTTTGCTTTATTGATACAAATTTTAAGTTAATTTTGTTATACTGTATGTATATTTCTACTCTTGTTAAGGTATTATGTTGATGCATCTCATTTAAAATGCAATATGTAATTAAGAAATACAGATTAATAGTCATCTGTAATAGTCAAATTTATAGTCATGCTAGGTATGTTTTCAAGGTTATACATAGATACATTTAGATTGACAGATGGTCTTAAAGCATTAGGAAGACCTACAGAATATAGCATTTAATATGCTTAATAAACAAAAGCTGTTCATCACAATGAGACACATCTCCTCTTGGCATCACCAATCTACTTCAGAGACGATGATGGGCATCGAAGAAACCTTGTGTGTAGTTTGTCTTCTTTATGGCTAAAAAAGCCATGTTGGCAAAGAAACTGCCCTTGCCTTAATGCTGATATTTACTGTCCAAACTGGATCACCAAGAACCAAAAAGGGTGACTGCCAAAGTTTGCCAAGACAAGGTAGGACAGTCCTTCAAAATTTCCTGCTTTACAGGAAAGTCTGTCAGACATGCTAGCACTGTAGGCAATAGATGGATGCTCCAATATTGCAAGGGAACTTTGAGTGTTTCCAGGCAGCTTGAGCTCCTTGTCAATAGGTAATATTTCACACTTCTGATGGAGTTAAAATGTAGATATTTAAAGTTTTCTGTAGTTACAATAAAAGTTAAATTAGGTACAAAATTTGAACTCGCAAAGATAAGATAGAAAATAGAGCCTATATTTTACCAAATATAGACTAGATTTTATAACTATAATTCTTACTTGATAACTGTTTTTGTTGTATATGTTAAAGTTAACACCTTCCTTTTCAATTAGACAAAGAGGGGAAATGCTGTGGAACAATCTTTGTGTATTGTCAATGTGCATTTCTCTCATTGTTAATAAAAAGCTGATTGGCCAGATAGTTCAGCAGGCAGAGATTGGACGAGACAACCTGACACTGAGAATTTTGGGAGGAAGAAGGACAGAGTCAGAGAGCTGTCAGCAAGATGAGGGTGCTGTATTGGGGAAAGGTAGTAAGTCACGTGACAAAACATAAATAAGAATAGGGCTAATTTAAGAGAAAGAATTAGCCTATAACAAGACTGAGCTATCATCTGGGCATTTATAAGTAATATTAAGCCTCAGTCAATTATTTTACTTCTCTTTTAAATGTTAAATGGTGTTATGATCACTGTGCACTAAAGCTCAATATACTTTTTATACTTATTCTAAATATGTATCTTTTACAATTAAAATAAAAGGTTAATGTAATCAGTAACATTTACTATATTTTTGCTTGTGTGTGCATTTGTTTTCCTTGACTTTTTTTTTTTTTGCTTTCTTTTTCTTAAATAGGATCACATGTAGCACAGGCTAGCTGACAACTTTCTGTTTAGGATGCCTTAGAACTCTTTATTGTTCTTTCCCAAGTACATGCATCATTATAAGCCCATTGTATTCTAGGCCAATTTGTAAACTCTTCATGGAAAATTAGAAAAACTATGTAAGTTGCTTAACTAACCTTTTCAAGAGAGAAAAAATCAAATAGGCAAATTCAAATAGTTTAAAATGATGCAACAGATTAGACTGAACCAGACTCCCTGAACATGGATGTAGTTGGAGGGTTTAGGCAGTCTTTGGGGTCTTTGGCAGTGGGACCAGCATTCATCTCTAGTGCACGAATGAGCTTTGAGAGTCCATTCCCCATGGAGAGATACTCTCTCAGCCCAGATACATGGGAGGAGGGCCAAAATTCTGCCTCAAATTATGTGACAGACTTTGATGATCCCCTATGGGAGGCAAATGGTGGGGGAAATGGGAGGATGAGAGGGAGGAGAAACTGGTATTGGTATGTAAAATAGGATTGTTTTTAATTTAAAGAAAGACTAATTTAAAATGACGCAACAGAATTAATTGTCACACGAAACACATATTTTACATATAAACATGAACAATGTACACAACTCTTTAGTGAAGCAATCAGGGGCCTTCAGAAGAAAAATGGAGAGATCATAAAGTGCATGTCACACACTGTGTCAGTGTCAGAAGGAGGCAGATTCAGAGGCACTAATATTCTCAGTATGTTATCCATTTACCCAGAGCAGTTATTCTGGATTCCAAAATAAAAGAGTGCAAAAGACCTAAGGATGTTGTTCCTTGACAACTTGTAATTAAGACAGCTTGGTTTGGGGGTTACTGTTCTGAGAATGAGCAGCTACACATCAGATAAGATTCTATGTTTTGACAGAAAGGACTGAAATCATCAATGATATAAAAGTGCTTAAGGCAAACTTGCAAAGCTTACCTAATGGTATCAGTTAACTAGGGAGAATGCTTTGTATTAATATTAATAACTAACGGTGAATGCAAAAATTAATTCAGAGCCTACTGTGTATAGAATAAATATTTAATATCTTATTAAATCTCCAACAGAATATTGAGAAGGAGTAACTTTAACTGTATGTGACTTACACAACTTGGTCAAGATTACACCAATAATAAATGACAGAGATGCACTTCAAGTAGAGTGTGACTTACATAAACTTCAAATTTTGAAAGAAGAAAATAATCTACAACACAAATGTAAATCAGGACATATGATAAATACTTTCATATATTAGGGCACTGTGGTTACATATGATACATAAGATACATGCTATACTTAGCTAAAGCTTTACTTTGTGCCACATTCTGTGCTTATATAAAGATGAATGGCTCTAGTTAGTTGAAGATTATGTAGCTTAAAAAAGAATAGAAATGTTTCACTGCATATTATAATTTAACATAACCCATTTTAGGAAGAAATCTTATACTTTTATCATACTCAGAGAGTGTGAAATAAAGCTTAGCTGATTGATACAGATATTGCAACTGAGAGGCAACTTGTGCAGTAGACCCAACCATTCAGTATAAATCCCATGTTTATAATGGAAAGAGTTCTTAGCAGCAAAATGCATGGATAAAGCCATGAGCATACGTGTCCTTGGATCTACAGTACTGACCACAGAGTGTTCATGAATGCATGGAGAGGACAGGAGGCAATCAGACAAAGCTTAAACTGAATCATGTAAGCAAGAAGAGTCACTGAAGATTCTATGTACAGAAATGATACAGTAATTAGTATTTATCAGAAAATATCTTTGGAAAATTTTACAATTACAAATATCATGTTAACTGTTAAATGCAACAAAAGTATTGATTGAAACCGAATTTCCCAGGTTGTAGTATAACAGAATCATTACTATCATCATCATTGTCATCTCCACCACCACCAACAAAACATCCAATTTATTAGTACAAAAGTAAAAACTAAAGCTCAAACAGTCAAAGTTCAGTGCATAAACTTTAACTTCTGTAGTAAAGTTTCTTACTTGAAAATTTTTAACTTTGGTCTCTTGCCAAGATAGTACCTTTCTTAAAACTGGTTATTAGGTAATGTGCTCTCTGCCTCACCTATAATTTAAGTATACTTCACAAATATTTTTGTTCCTTTTACCATTTCCTTGAGGAAAGTTCAACATAATGGCCCTTTAAATATTTTTACTTATGTAATTCTTAGAGTGTGTTCCTGAGAATACAGACATTACACTAGGTTCTTATGGTAGAACAGATGTCAAAAACAAAACCATATGGAACTTTTAGAGATGACATAACAGAAGAAAAGGAGGTTCTGACTAAAAAATAATAAGGGAGGAAGATTGGAGCACTATATTGGAAAGAAATAAGAAATACTGTTTCAGATGTTGAAATAATATCATAGAAAATGAAGTCAACTGAACAAAATTGCGTTGGCATTGACACATACTTTTCTTAGTCTCTAAAGTACTGCTTCTTTTTAAAATGTCTGTTTTTTCACAACTGTTAAGACATTTATATACATTACATTAAAATGCACTTGGTTATACAAACATGTGTTACTGATGGGGTGCTATACACATACAAGAACATAGAGCTGAAGATATTGTTTAGTAGACTAACTCTAGTTCTTGGGTATGAAGGAAGACATGGGATGGCATGAGACATGTCTTGAAAGTGAGGAACTTCTTTTTAGGTAATTATATTAGTTACCTGAAGAGTACTGATTGGAATAATAACACTCACACATGAAAAATATTCTGCTCAATGGTCAGAATGGATGGGGTGGAAATACAGATAAAGCAGGAGAACATACTAAAACCCATCAAATGGTCCAGGCACAAAAGATGATCTGCCTTCAAAGGAGTGGCAGTAAGTCATTAGATGTATGACATATATGTAAAATTGAGAATTTCATGATATATCTTACTATATCACTTATGTTGGCTTATATCTATGTGTAATTTTTAGGATAAGTTCTATTATCTCCACTCTACAAAAAATAAAAATCAGATAGAGAAAGGTATATCAACTTCCCCAAGTTCCCAGGGCTTGTATCTAATAAAATGTTAATCAAGAAATTGAAGAGTTATAAGGTAAACCATCCCTAGAGTCATGGTCATAAGTAGAACAAAGAAAAGGTAGAAAGTTATCAATTGCCTTAGAACATTTCACCTCAAAGTGCACTGGCTTAAAGAAACACTATTTGATTTAATTCATTCAGGGTTGTTTCATTTTGTGGTTTTTGTTTTTTCCCTGAGGTTGTGAGATGGATTGACAGCAGCAGGGATGGTCTTGTGGGGATGATCTTAAAGTGAAACTTGGCTTAGGAGTACAGAGACAGCTTAGTTGACATCAGGACTTTTCAGCTGACTAGAGTATGGGCAAACTTTAACAATTAACATCGGCAAATGTGTCTGTGATCAAGGAATTGTTGAGAAACTGTGTTTACATGTGAGAGGCACACATAATTTTTGAGTTAGATAAACTTCATGGAATTTAAAGTCAGAAAACAATTGTGGGAATGGAAGGGTAACATGGATGGAAAGTAGTGATCATGGGTGGTGATCTTTAAGATGACAAGTGAGCAGAGTACCTGGCATTAGATTATCCTTAGACATGCAAACTCATCCAGGGCAGAAGACTTGATTGTGGGATGTCAATTGTCTAGAGGAAGGAGGTGTCATTGAGCAAGTATGAATGTTGATGAAGCCAGCCTAATTGCTTTGTTAATGCAAGGATATTCTTGGAATACAAGACAACCACTTGAGGGACATTGATGTTGTTTCATATCATTTGATTTTATTTGTTTAATTTTTTTATGCCATAAACTTTGGCAATGTTATTTCCCCTTCCCACAATCTTCTCAGATACTCCCTCCTAACCAAAAATTTTTTTTCATACACTTCCTCAAACAAATAAAACAAAAGCCAACTAAACCAAATCATTTTGTGTTGGACAACCACTCTTAAGCTTAGTCTGCCTAGAGTGTGGTTGATATACCCAGTGTCACTCCGTTGGAGAAAAATGCCATTTCCTTTCCCAGCAGGTAGTAATTACAAATACCTTTAATTACAAATAATTCTTTCTATGTATATATTTTAAGGTGAAGTTTGAACTAATTTGTTACAAGGAAATAAATATAAATAAAAATATATTCACCATACTTTTATATTAACAAACTTCTAGATATATCCCTAGAGTTTACCAACATAATTTGGTCTTATGTTATTCTGACAAGAAGACCATCTATTTTGACAAATGGAAGTTTCTGCTTGTGTAGACTCCTTGCTGCTGTTTGTTTTAAAATGTTATCCTAGGAGGCAAGCCTGACTGAAAAAGAAGTGATTCTCTTTAGATCAGGTGTGAACTCCCCAGATGACTCAGGCAGTCACCTCCCTATCCAACAGGTGAGACTGAACCAGGTCTATACCAGGTCCATTGCTGCTTCTAAAAAAGAAAGGTTATGCCCAGGGTTGTTAATTAAACATCCAAGGTCATCACTCGAGGCACTGAACAGTTAGGACACAGGACTCAGATGACTTAAACTGGTTCTGACCTGGAAGCCTTTTTCTTCCAGTCTAACTTCCACAGTTCCATAAAATGAAACAAAGCTGCTAAAGAAGCAATCAAGCAATACTCCTTGGCAATAGCATGCAGCATGGTAACGATGATGCAGTAAATGCCACTCAATATTAATGGAAATTAAGAGCTTTTGAACTGGAGTTAAGTCCCATTGAAAAGGAGGAACATCTTGCATGGTACTGGAAACTTAGCTTCCTGAGGCTAGTGAGGTCAGAGACCTTAGAAAAGAATCTAGTACCACCACGTTGTCGACTGGCATGATTGCTTACTACATTCTAAACCTCATCCTTCTACCCACAGATAAGTGTAGTTACACCACTCATAAAAGGATCTTTTCTTTATAGCAGATGGGGATCATCATAGAAAACCACAACTGCACACAATGCTTTGGAGCCTGTCCAGGAACTCACTCCATAGAACACGCTGGTCTTGAACTCACAGAGATCTCCCTGCCTCTGCCTCCCAATTGCTAGGATTAAAGGCATTCTCTACCACATTCTGGCTATAACTGAGTTCTAAGTGCAAGTCATAGAGATATAGCTTCGAGGTTAAAAAGCAGCAGTAGGATCCAACAGTTTGGATTTCTACTTCTTGCTATACCTTTTCTGGCTGCAAATATTTTGGAGAAACTATTAAACTTTTTCAAGTTTTGGATTTAATATGATGATGACAATAATAGTGGTGATAAATAAATAAATACCACCTTGCCATTGTTTGGCAAGTTCTTGATATAATACCAAAAAAATAACATGTGTTAAATGAATATTAGTTGAATGACTGCAGGTACAGGAATCAGGACTCACTGTGTTTCAAGACTTGAAAGTATCTGGACACATTTTCATCACCTTAAAGAATAGCCCTTTGTTATAGGAATACAAAAGAATTGTGTCCCATTTTTAAATGTGTTTTGAATTTAAATATAATTATATCACTTTCACACCTGGCTTTCTCCTTTCCAGCCCCTTCCAGCCATTCTCCCTCAAACCTCAAACTCTCCCATGTCCCTACTCTCAAGATATTATGATACTTGCTTGTCTGGGGGATGGGGAAATGGATCAGCAGGCAAAAGCATAACATGGAAACGTGAGTTCACCCCTGGTCCCACACATTATTGTTTTTATTATACATCAAGATTTTAGTTGAAAACTTAGTACTTTTCTTTAGTAAAACGTTCCTGAGATTCTTTTATTTTCTAGGTTAGAGTTTTCAGAGAAATATTTCAAATGACTTCACTTTGGCTACCCTCATAAAGAGCAGCAATTCAAGGAAACAGCTTGGTCTGTGGAAGAAAGCAGTTGTAGGACATCTTCCCATTTTCTGTCCAGACTCCAGTCTTCCTAGACCACCAGGAGAATGGCTAAGTTCCAGCCTTCTTTACCTTTGAGAAAGGAAATGGCTATGTTCACATTTTAAAATTATTCCTGCAATATAAGTAACACTCCCTGTGGACCAGAAAGCACTGGTATAATTTAAATGTTGACAGCATGTCCTTGAGCTTCCTCAAATGTGCAAGCATGGGCACACTGTTTTGCAGAAGTACATCCAGAAGCCTAAGTTTTCAGAATTTGTCAAATTCAACTGAAGATTAAATGTTCTTTGCTTTATGTACTGTTCTTTTTTTTTAACTTTAAGTGAATGAACTGTTTCTTAGAAGCTTGAAAACCAGTTCCTTTCAGACTTTAAATTTTAAAAGTAAGCATTTTATGTGAAGGCAGCTGCTCCTACTTAGAGAAATAGAGCATTATTTGCTGAGAGTAATACTTGGGAGTTTTGACCCAGTAGTCATTTAAAATAACTACACACATTCACCTTACTTCTCAACTAACTGATAGTTTGACAAGTTACCTATTATGTTAGTTGACTTTATTCATTAATGTAAAAATGTCTTTTATAAATTATTGTCATGAAACAATCCATATTTTAGTAGTCAAAAGTCATGAATAGCTTCTCTAAATGGGAATACAAATACAAATGCCAAGAAACATTTGAACTAATGTTCAACATCAATTACTAGGAAAATTAAAAGCACAACTCCATACTAGCTCATAATCAATAGGATGGCCATTTCTTTTTATTAAAAGGGGATAAGTATTAGAAAGCAGATAGGAACATAGTAATGCTTGTACATTGCTGAGAGGAATGTAAGAGCTGTAAGTGCTATGAAAGAGTTTGGTAATTACTCAAAAAGTGAAATGTAGAGTACATATCCAATGAGCAAAAGCAGCCATATTAACAAATTCATATACATTCATACTCATATCAACTTAGTGCTTAATAACCATTATGTCCATTAATAGACGGAGAGCTAAATAAAGGGAAGAATGTATGGTACAATGGATTTCTAGAATACAAAGGAAAAAAAAAAAACTGTGATACATGTTAAGATAAGCATGAATGTTGGAAATGTTACCTAAAGAAAAAGTAGATAGGCACACAGGTCCCATATTATACAATCCCATTTATGTGTAAAAACAGATAAGTTGGATTTACACAGAGAGAAAACACTGGTGGCTGCCGGGGGGAAGGAGACAGGGAATGGAAAGTCATATCTGGAAAGATTCAGAAGTTCATTTGGATGAGATGAAATGTTTTAGAACCACATAGAGGAGGTGGTGTCTGGACAATACTATATTAAATTCTTCACTTTTAAATGGCTAATTTTATATGACTTTCAACTTAATTATAAAAAGCTGTTCTTAGAAATTATTTTTACTTTCTAATATTTGGTATATGAAAATGAATTGCTTACATTTAAAAATACTTTTAATTCTTAACATTTTTACTGATGCTTTATTGCAATTCATGTCAGTTTCAAATTTTTGGCAGTGGCTAGCACAATTTACAGGATTTTTCAGTATTTTCTTTGTAAAACACATTCTGAACTGAGATACAGAGCTTAGTTGTAGAACAATAGCCTAGTAGAGGCAAAGCTCACATGATCCCCATATGAGTCTACTTTGGCATGTAAAATAATCATCTCTATCAGCCACAACTTTAAAAATTGCCTAATCATCTAGTTAATAGAATATAAATACCCAATACCTAACTTAATCAGTTCCCTTACAGTGCTATGTATATTGTACAGAACTTTTACCTATGAGTTATTATGCTTGATATGCATTTGGAAACTTTAAACTTGGCAATAGCATTCCACTGCATTATTTTACATATGCAAGTGCATATGAAACACACATTTTTTTCTATTTTATAAATTTTACAAATATAGCCAACATTGGGTTCTATTTCAATTTTATTTAGGGGTATCATTGTCTCATGTGCATGCAATTAACTGAAGCCACTCAAATTTTGCTTTTGTGTTATACAGTCTAGTACTTATGCATTGAAGAATATATCAGAGTATGACTGGAAATTTACTGAAATGAGAGGGCTTTGTTCTATGAGCTTACAACAATGAAGCATGCTCTCCGATTTTAGTCACATGACTACAGTGTTTTACAGGGTAGAGGAACTCACCTAAGCTTATTTTTTTTCTCACATATGGCCATTTTCAGGGTAAGGAGTTTTAAGAGCCGTGGCTTTGGAAACCACACAAACCGTCATGACACGAAATTAGTATACACAAAAATAAGAGTTCCTCTCTTTAAAGTTCTATGAAAGTTTAGAACATGATATATATCAAGGAACAATACAGAAATGATTAATTTCCTTTAAATATTACAATTATCCGGTGATCTGCGCATACAGGGGGCAGAGGTGGGATGATTACCAGGTGTCTGAGGCCAGTATGGTCTAGATAATTAGTTCCAGGACAACCAGGGTTATATAGCAAAATATTTCACTTTATTTACTTTAAGGATTTTAAAAAAGTATTTTAAATTCTGGTATGTGTGAGTGAATGCATTTCCTACCATAACAGTTCGATTGTACCCTGGAAATGTGAGCCAAATTAAACCCCTGCCTCTTTAAGTTGCAGACAGTTACTGTTTTTTCATTTCTAAACAATTTACCTAGAGATACTGAATACCATTTATTGGTATCTAATGTTACTTTCTTCAAGGTAAAAAATATTATATGCCACCTGACTATATCAATTTATTGGAAATCTGGAGAATATAAAACTCATAAAGTTTCTAAGAAGTAAAATGATAACTTGTATGAAGACACAAATTAAAATACGATAATGGAAAAGCATCTCTTACATTTTTAAGCAAGCATTCTTTCACCTCAAGAGTGGTAACTGTAGTATGGCTTACCAGTGATTTAGTCAGCTAACAGATCCGTAGAGAGCTTTTGCTTTGATTCCAATGTTTTCATGAGGTATCTACTTACTGTCACTTTCATCTGGATACAATTAACTCTATTTTATAGACAATAAAATGTAAATCTTTACTGCACAGGAAGTATTCTTTCAGTTCTTTTTTTTTTAACACAAAGTATTAGATCTGTGGATAATATAAAATGTTTCCCAAGCATCAGCTCATTAGCAATATGAAGAATGATGAAGCCACCAAATATCGAATATCAAAAGCTTTGAGAACTGTGATGACAATTTAAAAAGTGACATTGATATATACAGGATTTAGAAAGAATGCAGGTTGTTATAATTGCTAACAACGAAGTATTAGGGATGTCTATTATTTGGTGTTTCTATCTCACTTATTATTCCTTGTCCTAGAACATTTTAAAATAATGTGAGATGGGTGTTTGCTTGCTTGATTAATTTATTTTGTTTATGTTAGTGTGTATGGACACATATATCACAGTGGACATGTGGAGGCCTAATGACAATGTTTGGGAACTGGTTCATTCCTTCTATTTTATGGGTCTAAAAGCACCATTATTCCTTGAGCCACCTCACCAGCTCTAAGAGATTTTTAAAAAAAGAATCTTTGTGTTTGGTTAAAATTGCTGAAATATTTATTCTTCATAAATTAAAATCATATGAAATAGTGCCCTGAAAACTTAAATTCCACTGTAAAGTCATAGTGATAGACCACGTTCCAAATGTTCTTTGGATCATTTGGTTCCTTATGAGACAGTACTCTTTACAATTAATTAGGGATTGTACATTTAATTCAGTTAGTGTCAAGCAGCATCCTATAGATTAGATTATAAAGTTTACAGGCTTGTAAAATCATGTTTATTTTTTCTGTTATTTTGTTATTTTAAGTTCTTAAATTTGCTTTCAAATATCAATTCTACACAAAAGTAGAAATGAGCAAGACAATGGCTTTTCAACAGAATATCCATGACATATGAGTCTATCGTGCATTTTTGTAAGTATTTATAGGCAATTTACTCCTCCCATACAGGAAAAACTGGTTAAAATTTTCAAGAATGATGACTTTCCTGAATACACTATTAGGATGATTTTTGTTAGCACAATTTTAGGTACCGATAACTTCTACACTGAAGAATCTAGTTTTTTCAGGTTCAAAGGGAATTAAACTCCCACATTGAGTTGTGTATGAAATATGTAAAAACTCTTACTGTTAATTAGCACATTAAGCTGTGTTTTCAGTTCAAGGCTCAAATGAGAATAATAACTGTCCAAGTAGCTAGTAGGCACAGAGAGAACAAACCCTGCAATTAGGACTGCATTCCGTTAAGAAACAATGGGGACATGCTTATTCTTGTGCAGAAACTCAGTACCTAGCAGTAATTAAATGGACTTTTGATCCATCCTTAAAAGAGTGATTAAGCCATGTGGTTAAAAGTAACTTATCAGAAAGAATGTAATCCCAACAAATGTGTCAACAACATTAAGAAATGAAGAAAGTCAGGCCTAGAAAAAAAATGACATTTCTGGTATTTATAAACATATATTTAACATGTGAGTAAATTTTTTTACATAATATCATTATAAAATATGGTTTCATCAACATCAGTTTTAATAGACTGAATTTTATCTTGCTTTTCCTTAAAAGTTAGGGCAAATAACCCATGTTAAAAATCTTTCAAGTCTCATCTATCCATTACTTCTTAAATCTTTATATTTTCAAAGAATACAAAAATAAAATTTTGATAACAAAATTTCTCAGTTTTTTGGCTATGGAAATTACCCTTAGAAAAAGATATTGAAGACTTCCAAAATATTTAAAAATAGCTATCCAAAACAGCAACCAGTGAAGCAAAATATATCTGTTTAACATTCATCTCATAATTTGCATCTGCTTTTCTAAAGGGTACTGGTTTATTACTCTAGATAAAAATAATTTTCAGAAAGATTCTGTCTGTTAAGGCTGGGAACAGATCAAACAGTTTTAATACTTTGTGTTTCTATGGCCATGGAGACGTTGTAACATGTTCATCAATATTTTATTTCAGTACAAAAGAATAATCCATTAGTATCACAGAAAGATTAGTTTTCTGTAACATATTTTGGTGGAGAAATCATTAAATATTTTTTATTCTTCAGGACATTTTAATCTTTGAATGGATTCAGAATGTTCTAGCAAGTTTTTAGAATTTGTATTGCTTTCTTTCTTTCATACAGTGGCTAATGTGCTAAATTAGCATCCCTTTCTGAAGTTATGGATTACCTGGGTCAGTGATGCAAATCAGTGTCATCATGGAAGAGAAAGGACAAGGGGGACATGGTTTGCTTCCTCTGAACTATGAAATTCTCAGGGACCTGAAGTTACAAATACCCCGCAAATACATTTTTGAAAAGCATGCTGAAATCGAGAAGCTAGGTAATAAGGACAAACCTACTAGAGACATACATGGATCCCCCTGGGATGAGGAAATAGACAAGTCTCCTGAGAAAATTGGGTGTGTGGGGAGGATGGAAGGAGAGAGGGAGGGGAGAAGGAGAGTGGGGAGTTGAAAATTATAGAACTGAAAGGTAGAGATGTGGGAAGGTTAGAGAGGCAGAACAATGAAAGAGATATCTTGATTGAGGGAGCCATTATGGGGATAGCAAGTAACCTGACACTAGGGAAAATCCTAGGAATCTACAAGGATGACCCCAAGCTAAGACCCTAAGCATTAGTGGAGAGGGTGCCTGAACAGGCTTTCCCCTGTAATCAGATTGATGACTACCTGTATTATCATCATAGAATTTTCATCCAGCAACTGAGGAAAACAGATGCAGAGATCCACAGCTAAGCACTGGGCCTAGAACCCAGAGTCCAGTTGAATAAAGCCAGGATTAATAATATGAGCAAAGAGGGCAAGACCATTTTGGGAAAACCATGGAAACAGCTGACCTGAGCTAGTGGGAACTCACTGTCTCTGGACTGAAAGAATGGGCAGGGTGGGGGACCTGCATAGGGCCAAACTAGGACCTCTGAATGTGGGTGACAGTTGGGCAATCTGTGGGGCCACTGGCAGTGGGACCAGGATATGTCCCTAGTGCTTGGACTGGCTTTTTGAAGCCCATTCTCTTTTGAGAGATACCTTTCCTAAGCCTAGATATAGGAAGGAGGGCTTTGGTTCTGCTTCAAAGTGATAGCCAAACTTTGTTATCTCCCCACGGGAAGCCTTATGTCTCTGAGGAGTGGAGGCTGGGTTGGGTGGGGGTAAGGTGAGGGAGTAAGGGGAGAGGAGGGAGAGGGAACTGGGATTGGTATGTAAAATGAGAAAAGATTGTTTTAAAATTTAAAAACGGATAACTAAATAGAACTTGCTGAAATAAATTATGGCAATCTCCAATGTTACACATCCAGGAAGAAGGGAAAAAAAAGAAAGAAAACAGAATAAAACAGAATGAAATAATATAATACTGCATTAGTCAAGTTTAGTAAGTGGGAGAATATTGGCTTGTTTATTTCAGGCTTAACTTTTGTTTTGTGGTTTAGTGGGTATTGAAAATTTGTGAAGCCCTCTAAACTGGAAAAAATGGAAACAATTTAATAACAAGGAAGTTCATTAAACATTTTTTGGTCAGACTTTTTTTTCTGTGCATTTATATAAAGCTGTGAACTCAGTAAACAAAATCCTTACCTATAAATAAAATCTGATTTTATTCTACTGAATGAGGCTATTATGTCATATGTATTATGTATAGTCTACTAGATAAAAACATTAATATTTCACAGGTATTATATGTGAATTTAGGAGTGGAAGTGAGTATTAAGGTCAGAAGTACATATAAGAAAATTAGGGAGGAGGGCCTCTATTGAATATAATCTGAGCAAAACACCATCTAATAGAAGTGAATTGTAGAAAGATCTGGGAGAAATCTGGAAGTGGAACATGGATTGGGATGATAGATGATGTGGGTACATCCCAATATCAGCAAGCTGTTGGTTCGAGTACAGCAAGGAGTAGGAAGTATGGGAGCAACAAATGATGCTATGAGGCAGAGTTTATGTAATAAAGGGCCATCTTAAGAAATGCAAATCAAAACTGCTTTGAGATTTTATCCCTTACCAGCCAGAATGTCAAAGATCAGTAAAAACAAATGCTGGTTTATGCTGGTGAGAATGTGGGGAAGGCAGACACTGGTGGATTGCTGTGGGAGTGCAAACTTGTATTTCCACTATGGACATCAGTGTGCCAGATCCTCAGGAAGCTGGGAGTAGATTTACCTCAAGATCCAGCTATAAACATGCTTGGTCATAAGCACAAAAGACTATATCAACATCCCACTACATGATTCTAGCTCATCCATGCTCAGTGCTTCACTGTTAATAACAATCTGCCTAGATGGCCACCAGCAGATGAATGGACAATTAAAATGTGGTAGATTTGCACAATAGAATTTTAATTAGTTGTTTAAAACATGAATTTATGAAATTCACAGGTAGATGGATGGCACTAGAACAAATCATCTTGAGGGGGTAATCCAGACCCGCCAAAACAAGAGTTGTATGTATTTACTTTTATGTGGATAATACGTTTTTGGGCCTTCGTTAGACATTCTATACAATCCATTTAACTGCAGGGGTTAGGTATACAATATAGGGATTGGGGGCTAGGGGGCGGCGGTCTCCCAATGAATGGAAAATAGAATATATATTTATAAAAGATGGGGGTGTACTAGAACAAGAAAACTTAATGGAGATGGAGAAGGAAGTCAAGAGTAAGGGGGTATAGTAGTTTCAATGAGAATGGCCCCATGGGCTCTTGCATTTAAATGCTTGATCTTCAATTAGCAGAACAGGTTGAGAAGTATTAGGAGGTATGACCTTGTTGGAGGTGGTGGGTCTCTGTGGGTGGGCTTTAATGTTTCAAACACCCATGTCAAGGTCAGAGAGTCTTTCTTTTTGTTCCCTGTGACTCAGGATGTAAAGCTCTCAGCTACTACCATAGTGCCATGCAGGTCTACTTCCTACTGGAACAATCATGGGCTAACCCTGTAAAACTGTAAGCAGGCCTCCAATTAAATGCTTTCTTTTTATAGGGGAAAGGCATTTAAGGTAGCCTCTCCACTATTGCTTAGATTCCTTGTTGGGGTCATTCTTGTGGATCTCTGGACGTTTACCTAGTACCAGGTTTCTCTTTGAACCTGTAATGGCTTCCTTTATTGATGTGTCACTTTTCTTGCTCTTCTCTATTCATCTCCCTACTCAATCTTGCTGATCTCTCATGTTCTCCTCCCCTTCCTTTTCTCCCATCCTTTTTCTCCTACCTCTCTGCTCCCAGCCCCCATTTTCCCAAGTTTTCCAGTGGCTCTTGCATGAACAGACATCGGAAGCCCATTCCCTATGGAGGGTTAGTTATTCTAGGCTGAACCTAGATACATGGGGGGAGGGAGGGCTAGGCCCTACCACAAATAACTAGACAGATTTTGATGATCCCTCATGGAAGGCCTCACCCTCACTGGGGAGTGATTGGGGGATGGGTTTGAAGCATTGGTGGGGAGCATGGGAGGTTAGGAGGGAGAGGAATCTGGGGTTAATATGTAAAATAAGTTGGCTTATAATAAAATATGAAAAAATGCTTTCTTTTATAAGCATGGTCACGATGTCTCTTCACAACAATAGAACAGTGACTTAGAGAGGGAGGGACTATAGAGAAGGGAATCTAATAGTATAAACCATTTTAGGAGTCATGTTGAAACCAACTTACAGTAGAAAGCTTCTTAAAATACAAAATTAAAATCTAAATGAAGTAGTTCACCAAATGAATGGGGAGACAAGGCACTATTAGACATCTTTTGCTACAATTTATACCTCCAGCAATAGGAATTAGTTTCGTTTAATTGAGTTTTTGGCCAAAGGAGCCCCATTGAAACTCCTAAACTACTCAGATTATTGCCAAGTCTATTGCTTGTTCTCCACAAATTTATGGGAAAGCCCTAATCCTGAAGACAATACTTATGTATAACAAAGATCATGGAGTCATCAACCTAGAGACTACCTAGAGCATTCTTCACCCCTATTGATGAATGTTCATAGTACTGGAAGGTGTGCTGCTTACCTCCAGAGGGGAATGGTGACCTGCAACCCAGCTATAAACCCTGATGTCTACAATGATGACATTCCTGCAGGATAAACTGCATGATAAACAAACTTATGGCAGTAATTATCCAATTGAATTTAAGGTTTACTCCATGAGATGAAATCCATATCTTATATGTTCAAACACCTGACACTAGATAGACCATAGGTCTAGGGGAAATCCAAATACTGTTGTTTTGCTAAAGGAACATAGTAATAAAATTATTCCAAACAATATTCTCCTATGCCTATAGATCGGTACCTTAATCATCATCAGAGAAAGTTCCTTCTGCAATAGATGTGAACTAACATAGAGACCCATAGCTGGAGAAATGTGCAGACAGTGAAAGACTGGAAAACTCATCCTAAATGGAATATCTCTATCAAATATCACTCTTCAGAGCATAATGGAACTTCAGAAGATGATGTGGAAAGATTGTAAAAGCCCAAGGGGACAGAAAACACCAAGGATAGTGCCTTTCAGAGACAACAGGATTTATGCACATATGAACTTGCAGAGATTGCAGCAACATGCACAAGTCCAGAACAGGTCTAAACTAGATGGGTTCACAATGTTGAGAGTAGAAGGAGATACAAATTCCTTCTCTAGACAAGAAGCTATCTCTAATTGTGACTGTGTGCAAAAATACAATGTTCTCCAATGGCGCCTCATTAGGTATATAAACCATAACTAAAGGCAGGGTCCATGCCCAAGAGTAGACAGGTTTAATCTTACATTTGGAGAATTTTTTCAGTCTCATACTTCTTTGTTTGGGAAGTTCTTACCTTACTAGTCTTTTAGTCACATATTCTGTTTTCTTAGTTTATGTTTTCATGGATTTGATTTTCTTTGTGTGTGTCTTACTATTCTTATATGTTGCTCATGCTTTTTATTTTTATTATTCTGCCTGCTTTTTTCTAAAAAGAGAGGGAGAATAAATGGAGTTGGATGGGTGGGGATGTGGAGGAGATCTTAGAGGAGGTAAAGGAGGGAAAATCATGATTATAATAGCATACTGACTATAGGAAGGAGTAGAACAAAAGTGTTCAGAGGCTGAATATAAAATGATGGTGACATTGATCTAGCTTCTCACAGAGAAAGGAAAACTGGCTCCTCACTCACCACTCTAATTTTATTAAATGTAAATCTTGTTTGCCGTTCCTCACTGGATATCTGGCTATTAACCTGAATACTTGAATATATTTTTGTCATCTGTTGGGATGACTTTCATTTTTCTCTTCATTATCCAATAGACAGCTCAACCTTCATGTCCCAGAGTCTCTTTCCTGAAAGCTTTCCTTACCTACTGGAAGCAGGTGATGCTGTTTCAGACTTTTGTATACTATAAAACTTACCTTGTGTTTGCTATGATGGGTCCTAGCAAAAACAATATCAATATCAATAACATGTATGCAATTATGTCATATTTGACATATAAAGAAGTTGAGCAACTAGAAGTTGGGATTGCAATCCAAGGCTCAATTAACCTGGGAAGATCCAGATTTAGCTATTATTTGGTAATTTTACTTAATATACCCACGTCACCTATTGTATTCTTCCTTGTACATTTGCAAGTGCAAAGGGAATAGTGTAAGGAAAAATCCTGATGACTTGAATCTCTGCCAGCCCTGAATTAAAAGTTTAAAGCCACAATATTAGTAGATGATCAATGAATGCATCGACTGCCAAAGCTATTCTTTCTGATGTCTGGAGTTTGCAATACTACTTTAAAAGTTCAAAACATAATGTTTTCCCATTTTATTATGTATGTGAATTTATAGACCATAGCTATAAAATAAATACACACATTTTTTTTGACAGATTTAACAGATTTCAGAAACAAAACTGTCCTGAAGTAACTGAAAACTGAATGCAATCTGAACGCATAAATGCCTATCTGACTATGGTTTTCTTCTGTACCCACAGAAAGACAGTCTTACCTGGATTTATAGTATTTACTTCACAATACCCTTTAATAAAAAAATACAGAAGATAATAAATTCCTCCATAAATATGGGAAATTTAGATGTGAAATTTTAATTAATATAATATCATATCTACATAACTACAAACAGATTACGATATGTTTTATAATATATTTTAATATATATAATATAAAATAAGTATTGTAATAATACATATGTTAAAATTTATGTTATATTTCATGGATCATGACCACTGCTTAACACATGAGAATCAGTGGAAGTAGTGGTATTTCAGATTATTGTATTTAGAAGCTTCAGAGTTTGAAGGTCCAGAGTTAAGAAACTACTGCACCAAGGAAAATTTTATTTTATTTGGAAAATTTAATTTAGAAAAGATTTGATCAAAACCAAACTGATACTTCAGTCATATATAACTCATTTTCTTAATTATAATATGCCTGCTCTTATAGTTAATTAACGTTTTCCATGTTCATTTACGTCTATATGTCTAACATATTTATCTATTTCTTTCTTAATGCAAAATAATGCGTCATAAAATAATCTCTACTACTGAACCAAACATAAAAATTAGCCTTGATTCTATAAGCACTAGCAGTGAGACTTATCTGAGGTTATTTTAAGAAAATTGCCACAAACAATATAAGCATGGATGAACTTGCCTAAAGCATCATGCTTGCATCTGTCCCTTCTTGGACACTAAACTATGCTGAGTCTTCAAGGTCAATATCCTGGCAAGAAGAAGAGACTCACCACATATATTTGACCAGAAATTCAGTCATGAGTTCTAGTACTTCTTTTCTAAAGGCTCATGCTTCATCCTTTGCCTTATTTGCTCATATTCAATATTTATCCCATCTTGTGGTGAAAGGAATATTAGTTAAACACACTGAAATCAGGCTACAATCCAGAATTTTTTTTAAATATTAGAATAAAACTTCAGTCTCACATAACAGCTTTTTGGGGGCACTTTTAAGTGAATGTGGTTTTCCCCTCTCACCCCACACAAACATTTATAATACCACATTCCTCCCTCAGTTTTAGTCTTTCACTTTCTTATGTGCTAGTTTTGTTACCTTCTAAGTTTGCAAACACATGATCAACATCAACTCATCCATTGTCTTCTACCTGAACAGAATCACTCTTACCGTGAAGCCCTCGGAATACTGAAAAGGAGCCCTGGAACTTTCGTCTGCTGTAGGACTCAGCGGCTTGGGGTCAGACATAGAACGCTGCATCATCTTGGCTGTCTTAGGACTTGCTGGGGGCACTTTAGCCATATCTGGATGTAGTACTTTCTGTGGACTTATGTCATCAGGGAGGGGTTTTTCATAAGGTACAAAGGCTGACTCTAACGCTTTGCCTGGTGAGAGTGGTGAGATGGGTGAATAAAGGACTTTTGGAGACTTGGGTGGGGAAGGAGCCAGCTGGACTGTGGTGTCTGCCCGAAGGTGAGAGGACGAATAGCCAATCTCTAAAGGTGTTGGGCGTTTCTTGTCTTTGGGTGGAGAGGTGGCACCCAGATATGGAGGGCTCTGTGTGTCTGAATCTGTTTCTGTTTGACATCCTAAACTGCCCCCTTTGTAAGTCTTTTCAGGTGCTGAAATATGTTTAATTATTTCTACCTTGGCATCCACCCGTGCTCGTATGGAAGGTGTTCTTATGGTTCCCACTGGCTCAGTTTGCACAGATATCTCTGCGACTGTCTGAACTGCTACACTGGAGACTTTGGAAAGGGGTTTGTTCTTGTCACCCTCTGTGGTGCTCTCTCCATATTTCCCTGGACGTGCTTTTCTTCTTGACCTAGAAGGGACATCCCATTCATCCTGATCTTCATCATCAGTTTGGACACTGGTATCAACACTCTTTTTAGTTCTTCTCCTCCTGCTTGCATAGCTCCGATCAGCAGTTTCTTCATCATCAGTTTGTACACCACTGTCCACTATCTTTTTTAAATTCCGTGGATCATCTGCCATACTTTCCCCCAACTCTTCATACTGACCCCTAACTTTAGCTCCAGAGCTTCTCTTTTTGGGTTGTTTCTCCTCTTTCACAACAACATCTGTCAGAGGAATCTCTGAAACAGTGCTCAAGATGCCAGGCGGGGCAATGTACTGAGTCACCCCATCAGATTGAACAGTGTACCATCCTTGGCTCTGTGGTATTTCAATGGCCACTACAGTAGAAGTTGTAGTGGTGGCATCTTCAGTGGCCCAAAACTGACTGCCCTCTTGAGCAGCATATTGACCCTCTAATATTGCTTGCTCAGTGGTAGTTTGTGGAGAAGCAGTTCCAGAGGGGTCATAGTTATACTGGTAGATCTGGCGAAGTTTTTGCTCCTCGAGCTGCTGGTGCAGCTGTTGTTGCAGCTGTTGGATTTGCTCAAGCTGTAACTGTTGCTGAGCTAGTGTCTCCTGCCTCATCATGAACTGGGCTTGCCGCTCTTCTTCTTGCTGATAAAGGAGGTGCTGTTTCATAGACTGCAGCTCTTCCAGCTTTTTTTGAACCATGATCTTTTCTTGTTCTCGGAACCTCTGAATTTCCTGACGTTCCCACTCCAGTTCCTCAGCAAAGCGTTGTTGCTTAATTTTCTCCAGTTCCAGGAGCTCTCGCTCCAAGTCAAGTTGCTGTTGCTGTTTATCTTCATCAGATACAATTAAAAGAGTGTTCTCTTCTCCTACCACCTCAGAAAACACTTCAGAAGCTGTGGTTAAAGCAGGAACAGAGTCCACTGTCTCAGCAGGAAGAGTTTCCATAGTAATAGTTTGCAGACTGGTATTGATGTCAATACTGGTTACTGAGATGTCTGTTTCTGACGCACCTGTTGTTATGAAATACGATCTAGGCATTGGCTGGCTTTGATGCAGGGCTGATAATGAAGTCAGTGCATCTGTTGTATGAATACCAGATAAATCTCTGACCGTGGTACTGAAAATGGAGCCAGGTTGAGTGGTGATAGCAAATGTGGAGGGGATTGGAGTTGCTACTGAAGAATAGACAACACCATTAGATGACCTCAAAACACTTCCCACACCATACTGGGGTCCTGGAGGTGGAGTCATTCTTGCTGTGGAATATTGTGGGGTACAAATCCCAACTCCTGAAATAACTTGGCGTGTTTCTGGGTATGGACCTGTAGTCTTGCTTGAATAATCCATTACCTCACCTGAAATATAGGGCAGAGTTATGGTCCAGTTCTCAGAATGAATGATGCTGTTTAGGTCTGAAAGTGCTTTTTATCTTGATGAGCACAATGAATGGGACTGCATGCAAATCCTCAGGTTAACCTAATTAGATGCGGAAGAAAAGCGATGTTGAACATGCAGGCACATGCAGGCAACAAGAGCAAGAACCACGTAGAAACAAAAATGCACATGTACTTTAAAAAATATTGCCAAAACATCCAAAGTAAGCAAAAATATAAATAAAACCAGAGTAGGAAAATTTGTTTTTCACCCTGTAACGAGATGCATAACACCATAATGGCATTTCAAGGCAGGGTCTATTGCTTTATCATACTGACCTGTAGTCACTCTCCCTGAAGTTAGATCTACTGCTGCATCAGCTCCTCCCGAGTAATCAAAAGCGTTCTTACTTTTATAGAAAAAATGTCCAGCTTCTGCTAAATTTGTGTCAGACATGGATGGCTTCATGCCACTTATCCCTCTGTAACCATATGGCCCTGATCTATCATATTGATAGTGGTCATCCCTATATCCAAAACGGTCTTCGGGAAGGGTAGTTGCAGGCTTCTGTGCTGTGCAGCTCCTTCCAAAAGGCAACTTATAAACCATGTCACAGCACACAGCTCTTCTTCCTGCAGTCAAATCAACAGGTTTTTCATCGTCCTCTATTATTGTGGTCACTACATTTGAAGTAGATTCATCCATTGTTACAACTGTTCTATGAGACTTTGATGTGCTGAGATCTACCACTTCTCCATCAGTGATCCCCTGAGATGTGGTGCTGTCAGTCCATCCATTGGTGACACTGACTGGAGGTACAGTGACAGGCTGTGTAACAGCCAATGCCACTGCCTGAGCTGAAGGACCTAGAGATAAGTTTATTGGTGCTTCATCTCTAATCAAAGGAATTGTCTGGCCACTTGATATCCTGTATGGTGACTCAGTATGCTTTGATATAGTTAGCTGGAGTGGTGATGCCATTGGGTGCTCTACACTCACTTGGCTTCCTGTGCCTATTGTGTAACTTGTAGTATTTGTGCATGTGGCAACAGTCACTGTCTCAGAGTCTAGGGTGACTGGAGCTACTAACGAGGAAGCTGCACTGAGATTTATGATAGATGGTTGGATGGCACTAATCTGTCTCCCATAAATTTCATTTGTTGTGGTCTGTCTTTTCATATCCATTGCAGAAGCAGAAAGATCTATACATTTTTCAGTTGCTTTAGCTTCTGTTTTTGGTATTGTACGCAAATCAATAGCATCACCAATAGGTTGCAATTTTCCATTTTCCTTGTACTGATGCTTGTCTAGAGCAAGGGGCTCTGGAGGAATCGGAATGGAGACACTTCTGGGAGCAACGCTTGGGACTGCACTTCTGGTTGTGGCTACCACAGTTTTTGCAGCTTCTGTTGGAAGAAACTGAGTAAATGAAGGTGGAGCTCCTTGAAATAGAGATGGTATTACACCAGGTGCACAAGAAAATGTCTCCAAAGCTCCTGGTCCATACAGGGTTGGCTGTGAAGAACTTGGAATTTCTGTAGCTGTCATCGGAGGAACTACAGAAAACACTGTTTCAAGGGAAACCAGATCTTTTGGGGGTGATCCCAAGGGCCAACTGGTAATGGCTTGAGCAGCAGAAGAATCTATTGGAGTCCCAGGTTCAGATGGTAATGTGATAACCACGTAAGTCTCCATTAGAGACTTGGAATATCTTGGTGAGGATTTATTAGAGTGTGGGGAAAGTGGAGAGGTAGGGGAAGGCAGTTTGTAATCTGCCGAAGTCACTAAATTTAAGGACATACTTGAAGTTAAAGAAAGACCTGTAGGTTTGGGGTAAGTATCTGTTGTTTTCTGTGTAGTCACTGGAATCTGAGGAACTGCTGGCTTGGGGGCAATTGGAGGTTTGCTTGCTTCTGGCCTATGTGTAAATACAAGTCCAGTTGGAATTGAAGAAGGCTTAGGAGGGACAGGAGGAGGGGCACTGACACATATTTTGGTGGCAGGTAACCCATTACTCTTCCGAAGAGTTGTGGCCTCTACTGTAGTAATAGTATCAATGTGGGTTGAAACAACAGTTGTTGGAGTCACTGGAGCTGCAATTGCCACCTTTTTTTTAGGGTGAATGGTTGGCTTAGGTGAAGTTGCTGGGGGCAATGGTGGTGGAGGTGGAGGAGGAGGGGGTGGAGGAGGGGGTGGAGGAGGAGGTGGAGGAGGGGGTGGCTGGGCTGATATATCCAAAGAAGAACTTCTGAAAATTGCACGAGACTTAGATGGATGGGTGGAAACGGGAACACTGGCCGACGGTAACCTATATGTGGAATTTTCCTGACCAGAGATCTTTCCATATACAGAATACGGAGGTACAGGTTGTTCCTTCATCTGAGGGGCTATCACAGAAGAAGGTGTTTGGATCAACCCAGTTTCAGGTAAGCCAATTTTTGTTAGTTCAGCCTCAGACTCTTCCCTTTTATCTGTGTAAGCATCCAAAACTTCCAGAATACTTCCATCCCCCATTTCCTTCTTGCCTTTTATTGGCTCTTTTTCAGATATAGGTGAGTCAGTGGACATGGTGACAGCTTGTGGCCTGTCAGCTTTAGCTCCTACAGATTCCATGATAGAAGGTGCTGTACTAGAGAAGGAAATCACAATATGATCACCATTAGTTCTACTTTCTTGTGTAGTGGTCCGATCTAAAGATCCACTTATATCTTCTGGATAGTCTATGATGCTGCCTGGAAAATAAGTTGATGAAGAAATTTCCTCAGAGACTTCAAATTTAGTTATTACATCTGGTTGCTCTGTATAAGCAGTGGTTAGGCTATCCATGGTAGTGACAGGTGAGGAGCTATCTGTGGTGCAAACTGAAGAAATAGATGATGTGAGAGAAGCTGTGTCAGACGGTGGGACAGATGCAGCACTTTCTGAAGGCTCCGAGTAGTTCAATATCAGTGATTCATGGGCTATTATCTCTTGAATTTCTCTTGTATAGTCAGTTACATATTCATCCTCGAGGTCTTCTGTTGAAAAATGTTGGGTTATCTTAACATCTGGGATAGAGAGAGTTGCACTGCTGGTTGAGTCTGTAAGAGATGCTCCAGAAAGGATACTTGATGTCAAAGATGTATCCTGCATCCTGTCAAAATCCATCGCAGACTCTGCCATGTCATCCCCGACAGTGGTCTGTGTGGGACTGGATCCATCTGTTACCTGCATCTGTTGTCGTCTCATGAGTTCTTCATAGGCAGCATCAGCATCTAATAATTTCTTTTCTTCACTGGTGGAAGTCACCATGGTTCCAAGATCCACTATTTCGTGGCTTTCTGGAATGATATAAGAGCTGGAAACTATGTCTTCTTGAGGCACAATAGAATGTAAACTTTCTAATTCATAAAACTCTTTCTGGAGGTCTGTAATTTTCTGCATAGGATCATCATAAATCTGTTCTGGGAGTCTTATTTTTTGTTCTCTTCCTCTCTGCTGCATAAATCCATTATGTTCTTCTTGCCTTGTGAGCAGACTGCCATCTACTGATCCACTGTATGTGTCCTCTACTAAAGATTCATAAATGTAGTCCTCTATTAACATGCCACCATACAATGGCTCTTTTTCAAACACTTCATCTCTTTCATTTGCAGCTGGAAAAGCTTTATATTTGTGGTTTTTCTGCATCATTTCTTCGTACATCTCCTCAGCACTTTTGAGAGCCTTCTGAACCCCTTCTTTCTGCACAACAGATTGCTCATCTGTTGGGGAGTACAAAGACACAGCTGTGGGCAGTTTATAAACTTTTTGGACTTCTATTATTTTCTCAGGGCTTATTTCAAACCCTTCTGGGTCTGACTCAATGCTAGGTGAGTATTCGGAACAAGAGGACCTATGGAGTTCCTCCATTTCTGCTGCCTGGCGCAATTCTTCTGTGGGAGATGCATCCTCGATGGGAGAGAGATTACTGGGCGGTGTCTTTGGTCTTTCTCTCCTTCTTTGAGCACGGAGTTCATCTTTATCTTTCTTTGATTTCTTGCTAGAACTCTTCCTTTGCTGCTGCTCTAATTCCCGCTGTTTCTCTTGCTCTTTTAACAGTTCTTCTTCTTCTCTTAATTCTTCTTCTTCTGAAGAATCTTCAATGGTGGGTAAAAGTGGGCCATGAGTCCTGTGCCGCGCTTTGCGCTGCTGCTTGCTCTCTCCTTTTTTGTGACTCGGGCTACTGTCACTGTCCTCATCAAGTGATGATACTGATGTAGGGGATGTGCCAGGAGTGAAGCTGGATGCATGGAGACTAGAAGATCCCTCTCCCCTAGATCTGTCTTCAGGTGAGTCTGTCAGGCTTTCCATTTCTAATTCTGGCTCTTCATCAAAATACAAAGTTGTTTTTTTCTGAGAGGATTCTGCCGAGTATTTATCTGCTATGGTACTGTTTAGTTCGATCGTCTTAAATCGACGTAACCCCCCTCCTCCAGCAATTACAAGTTCTTCGCTCTCCTGGCTCTTAGTTTCTCGGAATTTGAGTTCAGGACTGTCATCATATGTTTCATCATCCTCGTCATGCCAGGAATGACGTCTCCCTGCATCATCATCAAAGCTAGTACTACTCTTGCGAGTCAGCCGTCTGTGTTTCCCTGTTATGCTTTTCCCTTTTCCTTTTGTTTCTTCCCTCTTGTGGCTCTCAGTCATACCACCAATCTCTTTAAGTTGACTCCTGATGAACTCATCATCTTCGGAGCCAGAAGCATCCTCATCAGCACTCATTTCTATAATCTGTTTTCGAATGAAGTCCTCCTCTTCTCCAGAACCTTGACTGTCTTCCTGTTTATACTCATCACTGCTTGATGAGCCAACACTAGTTCTCCGCTTCCTACGTATAACAGGGGAGTTTTCACTTTCACTGCTGTCTTCCACTGAATCATAGGATGCTCTTCTTGGACTTAGGTCATCAACTAACTCAGGCTTTTCTTTATAATCCTTTCTAGAAGGAAAGCCTTGTTGGCTATCCCTTTTGGAACTCTCTTTCTTTTCTTGGCTCTCTTTGTCCTTTTCTTCTGAAATAGTAATATCCTGTGTGTCAGATGGAATCTGAGATTTTTGCTGGTCCTGAGGCTGCTCTGGAGACAGCTTCTGGGGCTGTGCTTTCTTTTCTGATTTTTCACTACGTGTACTTGCCTGAGCTTCCAAAATGGACAGTACTGTACTTTCCAATTTTGCTAAGTCAGTGGGACTTGAAGGGCTGCTTTCTTGTGAGAAAGAGTCCTTTTTGAGTCCTTTGAGCAAATCTTTTTCATCACTTGGTATAAGACTTGGAATTTCACCAAGAGAACCTGATATTCCATCAGAAGAATATCCTGTGTCACTCAGACCTTGTGGGCTCTTGGGCTGCTGAGAACTGGGGGTATCTGATTTGTCCTCTTCCTTTTCCTAGCAGATGGGGAAAGACACAGGCAAATGTATTAGAGGCAAACTAATCACATGGCTTCACCATTATTATTAAATAACCATTAATAGTTGGGCAATAATTATGGAAAAATTCAGCTATATGATGACAGTGTTTGCTCTTCTTTTTTGAGACACAGTTTCTCTGTGTATCTTTGAAGCCCATTCTGGAGCTTGCTCTGTAGTCCAGGCTGGCCTCTGAATCACAGAGATCTGTCTGTCTCTGTCTCCTGAGTTCTGGGATTAAAAGTGTATGCCACCACTCCATGGCATATAATGATAGTTTCAAAAATGTTTGTATGAAAGCAAAGTTGAGAAAAGTTGACATTCACTAGATTAGGTTGGTTTTAATTTAACCAAAATTTAAATTACATATTAATTCTCAATGTCAGTTGATTTTTTTTTTTAACTCTGTGAGGCCCCTTTACATTTTAATTTCACTTTACTTCAAATACATTATCTATATCAATAGAGTTACCTTGTGATGTTATTGTTAAAAGAAAAAAAGTCAATCTCTTTTTGGTGTGTGTGTGTGTGTGTGTGTGTGTGTGTGTGTGTGTGTGTGTGTGTTCTTGGAGGCCAGAGGAGAACATTGGATATTCTGTTCTATCATTTTTTGCCAAATTCTCTTGAAACAGGGTAATTCATTGGACCTGGAGCTTATTGTTTGGGCTAGCACTAGATGGCCAATGAGCCCAAGAGATCTCTCTGCCAGCCCTGTCCCTGCTCCCTTCCCAAAGACTGATGTTACAGGTGCACAAGGCCACTCTGATGTTTTACATGGATGCTGGAGTCTGAACTCTGGTCCTCATGAAGATGATTATACAGCAAGCACTCTCATTCTCTGTTTCTCCCTCTCCCTGTCCGTGTGTGTGTGTGTGTGTGTGTGTGTGTGTGTGTGTGTGTGTGTGTATTCTTTTATGGTTTTCCCTCTTCCAACTTCTCTCTGCTGAATAGCTTTATTTCAATTTGACACAACCTAGAATTATCTGAAAGGAGGAAACCTCAATTGAGAAAATGTCTCCATAAGACCCAGCTATAAGGCATTTTCTTAATTAGGGATTGCTAGGGATGGATCAGCTCATTGTGTGTGGTGCCATCCCTAAGCTTGTGGTCTTGGGCTAAGCAAGACATGTGTAACAAACCAATAATTAACACTCCTCCATGGCTTTTGCATCAGCTCCTGCCTCTAGGTTCCTGCCCAGATTCAGTTTCTCCTCTGACTTCCATTAGTGATAATGTGACTTGGAAGCTGAATAAACCCTTACCTCTCCAAGTTTCTTAGACATGGCATTTCATCACAGCAACAATAACTAACTAGTACATCCTCCCAGATCGGTCCTATCTCCTCACCCACCCACATGCCCTGCCCCCTTTCTCTTTCTCTCTTTTTACAAAGTAAACAAACAGGCAGAAAACAAAAACAAGCCCAATGAGCCACTAATAAAAAGCTTTCCTGAAGCACCACCTCATCACATTCTGTATGATGATACAGAACAATGATTGAATGTTCTCCATGATTTCTTCAGTTAACTCCATCTATCCATCACTTAAAGTAAACACCATGGTTATGGAGAAATATCAGTCAAAATATAATCTTTCATAATTTAATTTTGATAACATCGTTTTTATATTTCTTGCTATATATATGGTAAAGGTCAACAATGTAATTAAATTTCATTCATATGAAGATAAAATAAATATTACTGTTTGGAACAGCTAGCTGAACATAATAAAAAAGACATTATAGTTTTATAATATGAATTCTTGAAATCTATCCTGATATTTTTATAAAGTAAAATTAAGACTCCATACATAGAATGTAATAAAGAAAAGCAAAAAGAATTCATGAAATTCTAACACAAAGTA
This sequence comes from Phodopus roborovskii, assembly GCF_943737965.1. NCBI lineage: Eukaryota > Metazoa > Chordata > Mammalia > Rodentia > Cricetidae > Phodopus > Phodopus roborovskii. The sequence goes on along the minus strand of NW_026126744.1, from coordinate 784,490 downwards.
ACTAAATATTTTCCCTGCACCTGTCTTTGTATGTTTTTCTTCAGTGCCCATGCTTCTTTCATTGTCCTGTGCTATATTCTATCTGAACATCCCATCTGTTCCTGTCTCTGTCCCACATGCTTCCCAGGATTCCATCCGCATGTTTGATGGGGATGCTCCTGTGCTCTTTTGTCTATTCTGTATTAAAGGGTAGCAAGTGTATAAATGCCTATTCTGCAGGCTTGCAAGTCTAAGACAATATGTCATGAGTGGCTGATGTCTCTATTCTGAATTAAAGGGTAGCAAGTGTATAAATGTTCATTCTATAGGTTTGTAGGTCTAAAACAATGTGTTAGGAGTGGTTGAAGACAAATTAATTAGTTGCTTCTAATGCACCTCACTGTAAGATTCAAAGGATACACTGAAAAGCTTCATAATGTTAACTTTTTCCCACTGACTAAATTTAGGTATGCGACCCCTGACAGAATAATGTGCCCTAATTAACTACACAGTTTAGTTGTGAAATCTGATCACTTAGTGATCAATCAGATCCTTTGCTTCACTGATTAAGACACCTACAAATTAGTCTTTATTATGGCTATTAATCATTTTTAAAAGTCCTTCATATCGGGACTTGGCAACCATTTTTCTTTCTTGTAGTTAACTGGTCCTTGGCACTGCTTCATTAATTACTTCCTGACAACGGGAATTAGATGCAGAGTACAGCCCACAAACTGGATCTTGTTTTCCCTAATTATTGCACTTCAAAATGAGTGTTTGAAGCACCATAGACTAAGATATAGTTGAAGGATTCATGTGAAGGCAGCATAAGGTGGACCATTTTCTCATATGGTGTCCTTTTGCATGCAAATTTTGTCACCCTTGATGAGGTCAGGTGTTGAGAACAGTAACATTGTAGGCAGGGATTTAAAACAGCAATGCTATTTTTTCATTTTAGCTAAAGAAAATGTTTTCTCTGTTTTTAATGATTAGCATTACATTCCAGCACACTGGTCTATATAATGTTGCATGATCCCCATGCATAGAATTTTAGTTACTCAAGTTCTGCTAATCTATTTATTTAAAATAATCATCCCAAAATTTCAGGGACTAAGCTTCAAGTTTTTAATCATACTAGAGAACAGCAGGGAATGATTGAAGCAATTCCTTCTTGTACGCGTCCCACCATCATTTATTGGACAGTGGACGAGTGAGAGAGAAGGCAGTAATGCATTTGCACCGCTTGAAACTCTTCTGATGGTGGTGTACTTTGTGGGAACCCAGTGGAGAAAATGCACGGAAACACGTATGTTCTGTCAAAGTTGTCTGTGCTCTTTTCACAAGAGTTAAAGTCAGTAGCACTCAGCATTGAAGAGAAACAGAAGTTTCTCAATATAATATAAGAATTGAGTTCTAGGACTCATATAAATTGTGCAAAGACAGATAATAATAAGTGCTTGGTTAATTTTTCTAGACTTTTAAAACATGAAATAAAAGAGCACCGGGTTAATTTTGAATCATTTATAGAAAGTTTATGTTAAGATGAACTGCAAATATGAGCAACTAAAGCACTCCAATCAAGATTGAGTCCATATAACTCAGCTCAAGAAAAAGATAAAATAGTTCACCAGAACACTTGATTGTTTTTCACTCTGATTATTCAGTCACAAAGCAATTCCGGCATTGATTCTATGTTGATAGATTACATGAGTATTCTGTTATTTTTAACAGAAACCAAAGTCCACATTAAAATCTATGTTAATTTTAGTTTCCATCTGGAAGATTGTAGTTTTTCAGTATAGTAATCAAGTAAAGATTAAAAGTTTCCTGCTGGAATAAATAGATAAAAAGCCAGAATTTTATAGCACCATGATTTAAAACTACAAAACTAAAAAGGTTAAAGTTGTATGCTTTAAAATATGTATAATATTCAAATTTATTCATTTTATTTTACTGAATAAATACTTTTTGAAAATTTGAATAAAGAAACAGAATGGTGTGGTAACAAACATAAACAACACAACACTGAAACGACTGACAATTTGATAAATGAATGTAAAGCAGTACAAATGTACAAGCTGTGAAAGCTATCCAAGGGATTGTACTGAATGCTATAAAAGGAGATGGATACTAAGGAAAGACCTTATGTCAGATATGTCACAGGAGAAAAGTCATCATAGGGAGTGGCTGGGTGTAGGCGCTTTATAATCAGAACAGTATGAAAACCCTCATTCCACTATTTTCCTCTAAGTATACTTGAATTTGGAGTTTAAAACCCAATTTCCCTATTTTTAAAACAGCCACCACAATGTTTATATCATCAATATCCGTGTAGGTTAGATAGGAGGAAATATTTTATAAAATGCCAAGAATGTGGTAAGAAAATTGGAGTATTGCTTGCCTTTTAAAATGGCAATATAAAAAGGAATGAATGTAGGGAGTTCTACCACTGGAGAGGTTGACCTTCTGTCACAGGGTGAGGGGATGGCACCAAAAGGACAGCAAGAAGCGGGGGAGGGGGTGTTGGGGGGGGGGAAGGGAAGTTCTGCTATGGGCTTGCAGGGAAGGTGTTGCACAGGAACACACACACACACAGAGGTCAAAACAGCTCCAGAAGGGAGAAAACAATTCGACCCATGCCTAAGAATCACAAGTGTTTGTGGTTTTGTTTTTCTCACTGGTAGCATATGGTGAGGGTTCCAGGGGAAGTCATATTGCAGCTAGATACCATAGGGTGAAAAGCCAAGCTAAGCTACTTAAGCAGGACTACCCACTGTGAGCGTGGATAGCCTGAATGTTTAATATCATTTAAACCCAAGACAGAAAGTTTTATTTTTGATTTTGGAAGTAGACTGATAGTTTTAAAGTTCTTTAATTTTCTGTTATTTATTCTCATGTTTTACAAAATCCTGAAGGAAATATTGGAAGTTCTACTATAATAAAAAATATATATAGTGAAACAATCACTTCGTTTATTCAGTGTTAATTTAAAACTTATTGTTTGGATGAAAAAGAAGGAAAGAAAGAAAGAAGCATGACATAGTTTCACCTAAAACCTTTTCTATAGTAGAGTAGTGGAAGATAAAACAATAGCAAACACATACAAAGGTCTGTGCTGATAAAATCTATAATACAGAGAACTCAAGAAACTGACACTGCTTGTATTGCTACAGGCATTTGTCTAGCAGCATATTAAGGTAAAATAATGATTAAATGAGATCCCACATAGAGTAAGTAAAATATTTTACAGTGCCAAGAAAACTTGATGAATATGTTTCTATAAGCATTATGAGAATAACAAACTCAGGAGCTCAGGGAAGCATTAAGTATAGGGATCTCTTTATGATTAAAAGACAAACATGTTGACCTTGAATTTACAATTAGATTTAAAGGGGAACTATCTACTCAAGTACATGAAACACACATTTCTGAAAGGCAAGCATGGAGATACATATGCACCTGTGAATTTAAGGGCCAATTATGTGACCTCTCTGGATAGAAAAGAAGGAAAAGTCAAAAGAAAAAAAAACATTTGGGGCTGACAAAGAAAAAACCTGGAAATGATAAATGCAGAACCCACAAAAGATGAGCATCATGAGAAAAAAGGGAGTGGGGATGGGTGAGCAGGCACCTGTCTAAGTGGACACAAAATAGCAAACTCCCACAAACTCATTCTCAGATTGGGATTGTAGTAGATGTACAATAGGTAATTTTTCATGTATCATTGGTATCCTCTATGAATTATAAAAGTTATTTAATTACATATAAGCTATTTTGTGGATCACTAAGCAGCTTGTGTATAGACATGTACATATATACATACAGATATGTACATATATATATACACACACATACAGTGTATATATATATATACACACACACATACAGTGTATATATATATATATATATATATATATATATATATATATGTAAATCAAAGCAAGAAAGTCCACTTTAAGAGGGAGTAAGGGAGGATGAAGGGGGCTAAAAAGAACAGATGGGAGGGTATAAAGTGGGGCTCATGTAGTTAGATTTTAATTAAAATTAATATACCTGAAATAATAGAGTTCCATTAAAATGATAGAACTGCTTATGTAAAAAATACTACTTAAAATGAGCTATTCTTGAAGCTTCTCAGTAAAGGGACAGTATGCATTAATCTATACTATATGTAGATCATAACTAATCCTTCCACATGAAGCATATGACACTAAATCATGTTAAAAATGTAAAGTTAGCTATGATTATATGTGAATATATATGTATTAATTTACTTTCATTCTGGATTTTGAACATATTTCCCCCCCCCACCCAAGGATTTTGTGGCTGACCACAGCTTAGAAATCTATCAAAAGGAAAAACAAAAACAGCTACCTGCCTCTTACCAAACCAACTATCTTAATGACACATTATATGAGAAAACTGACTTATATACCCATTGTAGATTAAAAAATATAACACAGAGCTCTAGGAAACCTTTTGAATTTTCTCTATGAAGTAGAGAATTTTTTCTATGCTTTATGGAATTTGATTGAGGTATCAAATTGCCATTGCTTTTCATTTAAGCAAAAATAAAACAAGAGTTCTCTGAAACATAACTCATGGTTTAAAGGTTTTCACACCCATCCTATTCGTGATCAGCTCAGGTTCTAAGTACTAAACCCTGGGGAATGCATGTGCCAGACTGCCACCTCAGGACAGAAAACTTACTGGTTTTTCTTTGGTAGGCTCCCCTTGGTCAGACTTGGTACTGCCTTCCACCTGGGGCGCCTCCACTGCTCTGCTGTCTTTGTCTCCTTCCTTGGACAAAGTCTGAGGTGTGTCGCATGTCAGACCTCCAGTCCTGGCCTCTGGCTGACCCTCTTCCTGCCCTGCCTTTGTGGCCACTCTTCCTGTGGGTTCTTCTTCAGGAATTTGTTCTTGAGCTTGAAGTATTTCATGTCTCTCCCCCACCAATGACACCAATGGCTTTACTTCTGGGGGTAATTTCGTGTCTTTAGGGGTTGGCTTCTTTCTTTCGAGTGGTGGTTCTTCTTCAGTAGAAGCCAGCTTCTCTTCAGCAGATGGCTTCTTTCCCATTTTCTCTTCAGAGAGTGGCTTTTTCTCTTCAGAGACTGGTTTCTTGTCTTGCAGGGCTGAAATTTTGCTTTTCTCTAATTTAGTACCTTCTAGTTTTTCATCTGTGCTGACCGTCGGGGGCATTTTCTCCGTTGATGGTGTTTCTTTTTCTGGCATTGGTTTTTCAGTTTCAGTTTTTACTTCTGTTTCTTTCTTTTTACCTTTTACATGGACCCCTATTGGTATTTTCTGAGCTGATGGGTCTGAAGGCACAGGCACAGGGGTTGCCTTGGGTCCTGATGGTGCAGGTGGCATTTTGCCAATATCTCCAAGTTGTCCTGATATTGCTCTGTTCGTCTGGCAATTTAAACAAAGCCATTCTTGAATCTGCAAAATGGAAAGAAATGAACAGATTAAGATTGTTGCAGACTTTCTAACCTAGTGCATTTATCAAGATGAAATTTGAAAAAGTCTATTTGTTCTATTGATTGTTGAGAGGCACAGGGTGAGTCACAGTGAATCAAAAGAGCACTACTGAAAAAATGAAAAAAAAAAAAGATTATTTAAAACATAAATGTGGGGAAAATGTTTGCTTTTCTTTTTCCTAAAATTATTCTGATTTTCTGACTGGAATGTCAGAATATCAGTCTGACTGTGTGACTGATGCTCAAGTTATAATGAGTTGTCACACCTTTCAGCAGATCATCATAGTAGTACTCAAATATATAGTTTCCCAGGGGACAAACATCAGCAGGCACCAAGTGAAAAAAACATGACACTACATTTTGTTTAGAGTGGACAATTTATCTGTAGCTATAGCAATCAATATACAGTGTATTGTATGATGTCTTAGCAGAATAATAATAGTAGATTTCCCCTAGAGTCCATGACTTAACCAGTCTCAGGCTCTTGGCCCCATTGACATTGTCTGATATAGAATCCAACGTGTGGAGTGTGATAGGAATCTAACAAAAAAGTGGTTAATTATCTCCCATAATACTTTTTCTACTTTTGCACCAATACATCTTCCAGGCAGGGAGCTGTTGTGGGTTTCAGGGTTGGTAGCTGGATGTTATCTCTGAGAGTTGCTCTACCAGCTGTTCACATGGGAGATAACGGTGATATAGCCACAACTGCTTGAAAAGTTTATCAAACATACTGTAAGTTGGAGAACTGAAGTATTTTATTTGGCATAACTGATACACTAAAGTTAAGCTTCTTACCTCAGTTTCAAAAAGATATGAAAATACTGAGTATACCACCTACCAAATATGAATGTGTTTCATTTTCTCATCATGTTTCCTTTTTAATAAAAGTCATGTTGTTTGTGATACTATTTCCTCAGTAATTTCACAAAAAATAATCAGAATTTTATAATAGATAAAACTTCCCAATAGAATGAAACCTGCATTCCTGCTATATTGAAAGTCCCAGCTTGTTTACCCCGTTTACACTGTCAAATGATTTTTAGAATCCTTGTGACAAAGCACTGTGAGACTACTATTTTCAACTGTTTTTGTTTTTTTTTTTGAAATGTCTAGTTGATAATATGAATAATGAAAATATGTTAAGATATGCTCAATCACATCATGGATTTTGAAACTATAGCACTGATCAAGACGTGTTGTTCTGTAGATGTTATCTCTGGGGACTATTCAGCTCAGAGCTATGGTTCTCACTGTATGACAATAATCAAGTCACTTTCTTTCCCATGACTTGTATACCCAGTTGTTATATAATACTAAAGTTTACATCAGAATTGTGTTATGGGAATTTAAGAAAGGATTGATAATGAGGGGTCACACATACCAAAAGCAAAGGCACCAAAATACATCCTAATATTTTAAGGCAGAGTTTACAGAACTTTACAATTGACTTTCATATTTGTACTTTTATAAGAAACTAAAGATCTATAACCCTATACAGATTACAATGTTGTCAAATATATTAATATTAAGAGCCACTTTAAAGTCTAAAAATCCAAAGCAGGGTCAAAATGAGACTTTTCTCTAATAATATTCTACTAAAGCAAGTAATTTTCTGCAAGGATTTTAATCAAAGCACCTGGAGAGATGAACCAGTAAAAAAAGCAATTTGAAATTGAATTTATCTGGAGACAATATAGCATAAGAAATCAGGCAGTCTTATATATATGACCCTCCCACCTTATTGCTTGCATAGTAAATACACATTAAATAGTAATGACTAAAAAGAAGCAACAGCCTTTATCTCTTACATTAAAATATATGTAATAGGGGACAGAACATAAAACACAGAAGTCAAGGATAATGTCTGCCCTGAGCCTAGCATCTGACTCCTGTGTGATTGTTTCTCCTGTGTCCTTTTCAGAGAGTAGTTTTCATGACTTAGATGCAAAAATAGCGGTGAACTGGCTGTTCCTCAAAATGTCTGGTCATGTTTTATTCACTTGGTGCAGTGCTGAAGTCGTCCCCTGGGAAACTGTATATTTGAGTACGCCTACGATGATCTGCTGAAAGGTGTGGCAACTCATTATGCCTTGAGCAGCAGTCACACAGGGAACACATACTACTATACCAACAGACACGCTAAAATGAAAGTGGGGAACCTCATGAAGCCCCACCCACAAACAAGAACAAGTTAATGTTGAAAGTGGAAGAAATAGTCTTCCCTAAGAATGATCTTCATATTTGATTATTCAGGACCAACTGGGCAACCCTGACATTGTAGACATATAAGTAACATTAAATGAAGCCAATATGTTGTATTTATATATGTAGGCATATAAAATATATGTTCATAGTTATAAAATCAATTAATTATGCATTATATACATATATAGGTAAAATCATATATTAAAATCTGAACCTTAAAACCTTTCATCCTAATCTTTCATTACATTCTAAACCTTAGATCCAGAGTTGCCTTTGTATATACAAAAAAAAAAAAAAAAAAAAAAAAAAACACAATAAATTTTGATCTTATTCTTTTCTCTTTCCCAGATCCTTACAGGTTCTCCTTATCCATATGTGTGAGTGTGTGTGTGTGTGTGTGTGTGTGTGTGTGTGTAAACTAAAGAGATATTCACTCTGTCAGTGAGATAATTCTGAGTGAGATATTTACTCTGTCTGCACCTGTTGCACTGACCATGCCCATGGGGGTGAAAACAGGCATAGATGTGACCTGGGGGAACTAGGTCTGAGTTAGGGACCCTAGAGTGCTCTCTCATTTGCTGGATGGAGACAGAAAGCATCTGGATGCATCCTTGCGATGGGAACCTGCTGGCGTTCATCTGTCTCTGTTCTAAGTTATTTCTCCCTGAATAAACATCTATTCAGCCTGTTTTGCCCGATCCTTAATATTCCACGATAGTTGAGAGGTCATACATTTGAGAGGGGATTATGGAGACTCTCGCAAATATATAAATATCAGTTATGAGGTTCTTAAGTCATGTTAATCATTGTGGTGAATTAAAGAAAAATGGCTCCCAAAGGGAATAACACTACTAGGAGGTGGAAGTGTGGCCTTGATGGAGGTAGCTGGGGTGAGATGTGAGATCTCCTATGCTCAAGACACCTGCAAGTGTGTTATGCCACTTCCTGTTGTCTGAAAGATGTAGTAATCCTAGCTACTTTTCCAGCACCATATCTACCTTCATGCTGCCATATCCCCCACCATGATGATAATGGACTAAACCTCGGAAAAATGTAAGCCACACTATTAAATGTTTTTCTTTATAAAAGTAGTTGTGGTCATGATGTCTCTGTATAGCAATAGAAACCCCAACTAAGACAGAAGTTTGTACTAGGAGTGGGGTATTGCTGTGATAGACCTGATCATGTTTTTGTTTGGAAGAATTTAGACATTGATACTTTGGGTTAGGAAAGCAGTGGGATGCTTCGAATACTGCTTAATGGGCCATACTAGTAGCAGCATGGAAGACAATGAAGATAAGAGTGGCTTGAACTGTGTGTGTGTGCAGGGGTGACTCAAAAGGTTTCAGAGACGAATAGTATTAATATGTGTTAGAGATGGTTCTTGTGATATTTTGTCAAAGAATATAACTGGTTTTTGACCTTGTCTGAAGAGTCAACCAGAGGCTGAAATGAAGAGGTTTGGATTAATTCCACTGTCAAAAGAAATCTGAAAATAGCCTAATGTGGTGATATTTTGTTTATCAGAGTTCAAAGCTAGCTATACTAGTCAGCCATAAAGACCAGGGAATGGTAGCATACTCTTTTAATCGCAGTAGCCACATTAGTTAGCCATAGAAACTGGGTGGTGGTGGTGCATGCCTTTAATCCCAGAACTAGAAAGGAATATAAGGAAGGTGGAGACAGAAACACAGTGTATACAGTCTGCAGTCACACCAAGAGCAGGATTGCCCCTTTTTGTCCAAGCCTCGGTAGATTTAAGAATGCTCTAGTACTGGCTGCTTTGCTTTTCTGATCTTTAGCTTGAACTTCAATATCTGTCTCTTTGTTTTTATTATACATGCTATAGCATAATATAGACTCTGTCATATGGTTGTTAGTGGTGACTCTCACAAAAGATTTATAATGAAAAAGGGCAAGCTGAGTAAGAAAAAAAATACAGATTGTACAGACTGAGGAGAAAGGGGGCATGAAATCTTGTGTTCAAGGTGTTCGAGGAGATAAAACAGATAAAGAAATAGAAAAAGGAGAGTTCTGACCTCAAGGCAAGATCCCACTCAGCTAAATTTCCAGATTGTGAAAAGAAATTAAAGAAAATTTTAGAGCTGGGTGTGGTGGCACATACCATTAATTTCAGCAGTTGGAATACAGAACTGGTGGATCTCTGAGTTTGAGGCCAGCCAGGTCTAACCACGGAAAACAGAGAGTTGTTGGAGATGTAACTGAACAAGGGTGTCAACTTCCAGCCCCAGTAAGCAGAAGAACTAGACAACTTGGCCACATGGTTCTGGCTTCAGAATGAAAGATAAGGACTTTGAAATTTATTTCTGTGACTAAGAAAAGCCCATGAAGGCAGGCATGTGTCAAAGGTGTCCCTGAATGAAGGTCTAGTGAGGCCATTGCTGAAGCTGTGAAGTTGAAGCCTGAATTGCTTTGGAGACCCCAAGATGTTAGAAATGCCAAAGTCATGGATAACCTGCTAAGGAGAGCTGCTAACAGCGAGTGGAACCACCCCAAGACAAACAAGTGTGTTGCAGTCAACAAAGCTGAAATGAGTTGGAGATCATACATGGGAATGCAGAGTTTGGAGATTGTTCAGCTAGTTTTCAATCTTACTTTGGTCCAGTATTTTCTTACTATGCTCCCTTTCCTCCATTTTGGAATGGTAATGTATTATTGTGCCATTGTATGTTAGAAGTATGTGATTTGGTCTTTGATTTTGATTTTGTAGAGAAATTACAGTTAAGAGATTGCCATGAGTTTCAGAAGAGAGTTTGAACTATGACACACATTTGAGACTGTTATAGTTTATGGAGACTTTTGAAATTGAACTGAAAGCATTTTTTTTTTTTTTTTTTTTTTTTTTTTTTTTGCACTACGATACTGCTCAAGTCTTTGGGGTACAGTAAGTGGTATAGGGTGATTCAAAGGAAAGTGGCCTACAAATGGAGTGACACTATTAGGAGGTATGGCCTTGTTGGAGGAAGTGTGTCACTGTGTGGCAGGCTTTGTAGCCTCCTATGTTCAAGATGCCTCCCAGTATTTTAATACACTTCCTGTTGACTGAAAGAAGTAGGACTCTCAGCTACTTCTCTGTCACCATGTCTGCCTGTGCACTCCCATGTGCCACTATGATGTTAATGGACTAAGCCTATGAAAATGCAAGTGTTTTCCTTTATAAGAGTTGCTGTGGTCATGTTGTCTCTTCATAACAGCAGAAACTCTAGGACAATTTGTTTTTATACATTTTTCAGAATTTAATGTTTTATTTTTGAGCATATATTCTTGTTAATATCACTTAGTAGAAGAACCTATAATGAAAGATTTTTCATCTACGCTATTATTTACCATAACAAATCGAGAAGCCACCATATTAGCAACATAGTCACATTTTTATTTACTTCTTTAACATCAGTTATTAGAATATTAAATGCATCTCCAAATAGAGAAAATTCTGAAGAAGCATATAAAAGCATATAAAAATAATTATGCTGATCACATCATGCTCAAATATATTCAATTGTCGGCTAGAACATGTTAGTAAAATTCATTTATTTTAACATCAAACCATCAAAGCTTGTTCAAAACAAAACAAGATCCCGAAAATCCATTAATCTTAAGAGGAACCAGGAAATGAAGGCAATAATGAAAATAATAATAATAATAAAACAGAAAAGGGATTCTGCAGTGCTACTCAACGTTTCCCATCAATAAGTAATTTGCTTTATGTAAAATTTCAGCTGTAACTATAGCAACAATAACATCAAGTAGAGTCTCAAGATTTAAGGCTGCTTCCAAATGTCTTTTTTGAAAAATGAATATAGACAATGAAGCAGGTTAGAGATTTACCTATAGATTTTAATGCTTTTGAAATAATGGTCAAAAATACATTCACATGCATTCATATTTGTATTTGAAAAATAATGCAAATAGAATTTAGCTTTAATTTTTATTAAAGGACCAATTGAACTTGTTTGGAAACTAACATACTTTCTTTCAATAGAAACTGAACCAGAGACTAGAGTCTCATCTTAAAATGAGGAAATTGCGATTAAAATACCATTTTGTACCCTTCACAACTTTTGGATCAACAATGAAAATGTTAACCAGTAATAAGCAATAAGTTAACAGTTTTGGTGGCTTGTTTTCTTAATATTTGAATGTTATTTATGCAATAATACATATTATTATATATAATATACTATAATACAATGATTTATTTATAAATCATATTTAAATAAATTTAATTTCTCTCTCTCTGTTTCTCTTTGTGTTTGTGCTTGTGTGATGCACTATGTGCACTAGTGAGTGCAGTTGTCCAAGGAGGCCAGAAGAGGTCAAGTGGTCATTGGATCCCCAGAGCTGGAGTTACTACCAGGCATTGTGAGCTACTTGATGTGGTTGCTGGGACCTGAACTCCAGTTCTTAAGCACTGAGCCATCTCTTCAGCCCCAGAAATTACCTTTCACTTATTAACTGATCCAAAAATTTTGGAACAATGTTATCTGAGATTTGTAATTTTTATCACTAACTCATATGGTCTTAGCTGTATAATATTTTATGTATCTTAAGACTCTGGATTCTAAAACATAATTTGACATCACCAAATCTCTCGTTAATTTTACATATGAATAAATTGTTTTTGTTATTTGTAAAAAAGAAAAGGACAGAATTGAAAGTTGAGAAACACTTTTTTCTAGATTATACAATCTAGATTAAATGTTAGAAATATTAGAACTGCTAGAATTAAAATGTTAGAATATTTGCTAATGGGGTTACCATTTAAAAGTATGCAAAATGAACTAGGTATGCTGATGCAAGTTACCTTAGCACTCAAGAGCTGATGGCAAAAGAACCAGAATTCAAGGCCTGTTAATGCTACATAATGAATTCAAGATGAACATGGGCTACATAAGACACTGTTTCAAAAATAGATATATGCAAAGTGATTTACTTGTGAGGCTTTCATTCCTACTCTGTCTCTCTTAAAAATAAACAGGAAATATGTTAGAAGTCCATATTTTTAAATTAGAAGATATGGTTTCCTTCATATTTCTGGAATTGTCATGAGTGCTAAAAATGAATAACTCAAGTAAAAAAATACAAAATGGTACAAAGTGTTCTTTCTCATTTGCTCATATTCACAAAATAAATCATATAAACATGTAATGCAAAATAGGCATGTGTATATAAAACTGGATAATGAGAAATAGATGCTTTACTAAGATATGTAAGCAAGGCTAAATAAATGTGAAGGATAGGGATCAAGAGTAAAACCTAATAGATTGGGAAGAACCAGGGCTCTAAGGCCCAGGTTTAAGCTGATCAGTGCCATGCCCACCAATCACCATTGTCATGGATGCACACTTCTGCAGTGCTGCATGCCCCTGTGTGCTCAAGTAAGGTTGCTCTGCTTCTTTCTTTAGAGGTGTAAACTGCATGTTTCCACACATGCACATTTTACCTACAATGGTTCTATGAGTAGCAACATACTGACTAAAATCACACACATATTAATTATATAATACATAAATCATGTCATTTATATGTGTATATATATGTATATGTATACATACATATATATATATATATGTTATAATCAGAGATTTAAAACATACTGAAAATACAATTCCATACTTTTTTGTTGATAATTTTGCTGTTCATTTTCTTGACCTAAACCAAAATCCCTCTCTATTTTCTTTCTTTTTATAATGTATATACATTATCCAAAACTAAAAAAATAATTTGAGTGGTAAAATAGTCATATATGTAGCACATAATTTCATGCCCCAATTAATTAAAATATCTGTAAATTATTACACTGAAACAATTGTGACTGAACTCACTGATGGTGTCTATGGGTTTATGTTTTTTTAACACCATCATCATGACATATACCTTCTCACACATACTCACAAAGACACACACACACACACACACACACACACACACACACACACACACACACACTAGTAGTAGTTATTTTTCTTTCCTGTGACAAAATACCTACCAAGAAGTAAACTTAATGTCTTGCCAACGCTGAATACAGGGGAAGGTGCTTGGCCTTATGGCAGCTTGATAAACCATGCTTTCCTGCCTGTTGCTTTCTGAGCAAATATCCAGGTGGGGTGGATTGAGGATGAAGATTGGATAGGGAGGTGAGACTAGAGGAGGGAAAGTAAGCTTTAGTTCGGATGTAAAATAAATAAATAAAAATAATAAAAAAAGAAGTACACTTAAGAGAATAAGGATTTGTTTGCTTAGAGTGTGAGGGTGCTATTCATCAGATTGTAGAAGCTATGGTCCTTGGAGCTTGAGGGAGTATATCATCAGAGTATGGGAACCATGGCCCTAGGAGCTTGAGGAGGCAGATGCTCACATTGTGTTCATAGTCTGGAAGAAGTGTGATGGATGTTTGTGCTTAGCTAGCTCTCTCCTTTTTAGGAAGTCTAAACTAATCCATGGAATGGGGCTGTCCATGTGGGGGGGGTCTACCCATATTAATTACCTCATCTCTAAAATGCCTTACAGACATGCCCAGAGAAGTGTCAGCAATGTGATCTTAGATTTTATCAATGTGACAACTTATATAAACTCTTAAACACCGTATTTAGTGGGCAGGGGCTGCTATGACAAAATGCCATATCCTGGTAAGCTAGTGTACCCTAGAAATAAGTACTCTCAATCCTGAAACCTGGGACACCAGGACTCCAGAGTGTAATACTTCCTATTCCTTCTGTGTTCAATCTGTGATGGACTGCAGGTGAAGACTCAAGCAAAGTCCCCAAGCCTCTTTCATAAAAGGACCAGTCTCATTTACAAAGCTCTGCCCCAGTGACCTAATCATTTTCATGTAGTGCATATATAAGTGTGTGCCCACTTGTGTGTATGCATGCACACGTACATGTTTGTGCACATGTGTAGAGGTCAGAGGTTGATATCAGATATTTTCTTCAATTGTTGTAACTGCTGCAGAAATGGTTTCAATAGAAGTATTTGGTGTCCTGAGGTCACAGGGAGATGGGGTCAAACAGGTTGAAGTCTCCCCACCTTAATTGATGAGTCAAGTCAAAGGTAGATTTAAATCACAAAGCTAAAGCTGCATGTTTATACGTGCCATTTTGAAAAATCTGATAGACTGTATGTTAAAAGATCATCACCGCTGTCTGAGCGTGTGCATATGTACATTGTGGTGGGCTGGAAATCAGAAATAAAACAGAATTCTTATTTTTAAAACAAAGCTGGTTGTGTGTAACTTCCTCCTTTGGCCACTTACATTAAAGAGGACAAGTTTCCCCTGAAGGGACGGCATTTCTTTGCAGAGTTGCAAGCTTGTGTAAATGACTAGAGAAGGCACAGAAAAACTTAATGATGGAATTAACACTGCTAAAACAACAGCAAAAATCTGTTCCATTTGCAAGAAATATGGTGAATTTAAAAATAGAGGAGGAACTGATTCAAGAGCGAAAAGACTGGGAGGACTATGTTGGATTAACGGACCCTGAGGATATGCTTCATCTCATTAAATTCTCACCCCATCTTAGGAGTTCCTATAATTACATTCATTATACTAATGTAGAAGCTGACACATGGAAACTAAAAACTACATCCTTTAAACTATCCTGTGGAAGAAACCGCCTGCAGATGTATGCCCACATCTCTAGAGTCACATTTTAAAGGAAACAGAAGATACTTAAATCAGAATTAGTGATGAAATTCCTACAATAATTCCTTTGAACAAAGATAACAGAGAACAGACTATTAATATTTTCCCAGAAGAAACCAGTAGAATGTAGTATGCAGAATTTTTAATAAATTTGAATGGAAGGCCCATAGTTTTGCTGTATTTGAGTGAAGGAAAATGATAATTTCATAGATGTGAAGAGAAAACATTGCTTGCCACGAGGCTAAGTAAGATCTTAAAAACTTTGGCAGATATATTATTTTTTCTTCGTTCTACTCTTTTCTGTAGACAAGGGCCCATTATGTAGCCTAGCTGGCACAGAATTCATGATGTAGATAAGGATGATCTCAAATTCAAATATTCACCTGCATCTACCTCCAAAGTGTCGCTGAGACTAAAGGCCTGTGCCACTACACCTAGCCCTGATGTAATTTTTTAAACATTTGAGCTGAGTACTTTGTTAATAATTCCTTCTTCACCTTAAACTGTTTCTGTCCTCCTATAATGCATATTTTCTCTCAGTAAACTGTAAAACTAACTACTGTTTTAGCCTTGATTAAATTTATAGAATGGATTATGATGTATATACATTGCTCCATCCTTATTTTTGATAACTGACATTCTCATTTTGTGTTTGGCAGTACCCAAACAGATATTAAGGAATATCTGAATTCTAGTTTCATGACCCAATCTCCCCCCACTCCATTCTCTCTCTTTCTCCCTCACTCCAGTGTGTGTGTGTGTGTGTGTGTGTGTGTGTGTGTGTGTGTGTGTAAAAGTTTGCGTGATGCGGATGCCAAGAATAAATTTCAGATATTGTTAGTGCCATTCTTATGATACTGTTCCTGTTGGGTTTGGAGCCAGGATTTCTCATTGGACTGGAATTCACTTAGTAGGCTAGTCTGGCTAGCCAATGAGCCCCTGGGGTCCACTTATTTCTTCCTCACTCAGGCTTGAATTGTAGCCATGTGCCACCATATTGGACCTTTTATATAGGATCTGGAGATTGAACTCGTGTCCTAGTGCTTACACCTCAGGTACTTTACCAACTGAACCATTTCCCAGGACCCAGAGAGTGCAAACTTTTGTAAATGACTAGAACAGCAACAGAAAAACACAATGAACACTCGATCTGTAACACAAATTCATTTATAGGTATCATCTTTTACTCTAAAGTACTAAAGGGTTAGAAATTATTAGTAGATACTATATGGTGATGCTCAAAAATCTGTCCTAGCTTGCTTTTCTAATTTTTAAAATGGCAAAGTCAGAATAAGCTGTAAAGAGGAAATAAAAATATTTTCTACATTTTGCACATATCAAGGCATACCTAGATATTACTGACAAAATTTTACTCTCAAAAAAGCTATTGAAATACCACACTGAATAACTCATTCAATTAACTTATTATCCCAATACATTTTCAGCAACACTGCATGGGACTGTGTTACAGACATTAAAATTAAAGTTTCTTGGTAAACGTCCCCATAGTCTAGCAGGAAAAAATGAAAATAATGCCTATAATAACTGTGAAAGACACTGAGAAAGTATAATAGAGTTGTAACCCAAGCAAGGAAGGGATTCATTCCACAGAGAAACAACTGAGGTGGCACAGTGAGACAAAGGTGACAAAACTAGGCAGAGAGGTCAGTGGACAATGGAGTGAATCCTAATTAGGGAGAAAGTGGGGGTGGAAGAGGAGTGATGCCTGAAACAGACCCTCAGGAATGGGAGTTCGATCTCAATCAATGCTTCTATGTGAGGAGGACACACACCCTAATTTACATTAATTCGTATGGAATGAATATTCATTTTATAACTTGACATGCTTAAACAGTGAGAGAAAGACATACAGGAAATGTTTCAAGACTTGGGGATTAAAAAAAAAATGTTCTGAATAGCCCTCAATAGCCCAGGAAGTGACCTCAAAATTTAATGGGGTTTTGTAGATTGAAGGCTTCTGCATAGGAAAACAAACTGTTAGTGGAACAAAGAGAAAGTCTATACACTTGGAGAAAAATTTTTGCCAGACATACTTCAGATACTGGGCTATTATCCAGAATAGGTATAGGATTCCAAAAATTAAACAGAAACACACATAATCCTGCCCATCAATAAACAGACCGATAAATTCAAAACATAGTTCTCAAAAGGAGAAATAACCTACAAAAGTCAACATGTATTTTTATAAGGGTCAAAATATTTAGCAACCTGGGACATGCTAACCAAAACTAGTCCAAAAATCTATTTTATCTGTCAGCATGGCTGTCATTGAAATGACAATTAATGCTGGTGAATATGTGAAGAAAGAGGAATCTTCATCCACTGCTGATGGTAATGGAAACTGATGCAACCACTTAAAAATCAGTGTGGAAGTTTCTCACAAAACTCAAACTAGGTGTACCCGCCCTGTAACACAGCTTTCCCACTCCTGGACACACTCTCAAAAGACTCTGCATCCACCACAGAGACACCAGTTTACTGTTGCTCTCTTCATAATAACAAGGGAGCAGAATCAGCTTGGATATCTATCAACATATGAATAGATAATGAAAATGTGGTATATCTAGATAGTGATATTTTATTAAGTTCTAAGAATGAAATTATAAAATTTATAGGAAAGTGCTGGAACAAGAAAATGGTATGTGGTGAGGTAACACAGGCTCAGATATGCAGACAGTGCACGGTATTTTACATGTGAGTTTTAGCTTCTAGTTTTAACTTTTTTGTTTTCCTTTTTTATATTTTAAAAATATTTTCATTCTTGGAATATTGCATAAAAAGTATTGTAATCATATTACTCTTCTTCCCCGAAATTCTCTTAAATTCACCCATACCTAACACTGAGGAGTGGATGGAGGGTGGGATGGAGGGAGGTGGAAGAGAGGGAGAAGGGGAGGAAGGGGGAACTCGGGCTGGTTGTAGTAGCATCTTGTTCCTCCAGTGGACTCGGGGTGGGGGGCATAACTTAGAGTGAGGCTTTAGTGTGAAGATTGAAGTGACCCCTTATAAGGAAGAGGAGGTCTGTGGGTTGTGGTCAAGAGCGCCCTGAAGGGCAGAGGCTGTGTCTCCAGGAACAGAAGACCTGGACAGTTATTTTGTGAATGTTCCCCAAATAAATACCTGTTAATTTGTATCTGGGTACTCTTGGACTTCCTTTAACCTGCCTTCAGCTAGTATGTGAAATGAAAAAATAAATTAAATAAGAAAAAAAAAAAAAAGAAAACTGGCTCTTCCTCTTTTTGTATCTATCAATTGCTAATAACTCCTAGTTAAAGAGAGGGTTTGGTGCCCACTTCACCCCATCATGGTATGATTCTTATCAAGCTTGAATTTGCATAGGTCTTGTTCATGTTATCTATCTCAAGTGCTATAAGTTCATATGAATAGCTGACTCATTTTGCGCAGAAAACACTATTTGATTGTGGCCTCACAATCTTTCTGCTCTTTCTTCTACAATGAGATGAGTGTGTGGGGTGTATTCTAATTATAATTATTCCTTCTCCCCAACTTCTCCCAGATTCAACCCATTTAATGCCAACCAAGCATAGTTTCCTATGTTTTCATATCTCTGCACTTCTATTTGTTGTAATTCAGTGATAACTACTATCTACTACAAAAAGAAACTTCTCCAATGACGGTTGAGAGGTAAGAACTTAGGTGACAGTTTAATTCTATGTTCATTTATTATAATAATAGTATGTTCTACCGTAGAGCCCATGTGTTAGCTAGTCACAGGTTCTTGGCCCCAGTAATGGTACCAGGTACTGGGTCTAACTTGTGATGTAGGCCTTGAATCCAACCAAAAGTTATTGGTTACTCCCATAACATTTATGTTCCTATTGCTCCAGTGGGCAGATAATGCCAGGCTGGTTGTTGCAGCTCACAGAGTTCACAACTGGGTTACACTGATGATTTCATCCTTCTCTGGTTGAATGCACAGCTTCTTCTAGCACTGTGAAAGTTAACCAGTAATAGTAATACTTCCTGGTCAATATTGATTGATATCTCCATGCTCTATGAGTCAAATATGTGGCATCTTCAAGCATTAGAGAATTACTGAATTACTGTAAAGCTTGTAATGATTGGTGTGATCTCACTGGACAACTCCAAGAGTTCCTCATTTCTGAACCTTAACAGTATTTGTTAGCTTGCAGTATTGAGTAGGGACACTGTAGCTACATTACAGGGTAAGTCCACTTAAAATCTTTCCATATATGTATACACGTATATTTTATGAAGCTTCTACAGCAGTAGATTTTTGTATGTGTGCATTTATGATGTGGGAGTGTGTGGAGATAGAAACTAAAATGATATACACAAGTGAGTCACTTCCTGAACATAACACCAGTAGCACAGACACTGTGTTCAACAATAAACAAATGGGGCCTCCTGAAACTGAGAAGCTTCTGTAAGGCAAAGGACACAGTCAACAGGACAAAACAGTAGCCCACACAATGGGAAAAAATCTTCATCAACCCCAATCTAACAAAGGGCTGATCTCTAAAATATACAAAGATCTCAAGAAGCTAGTCACCAAAACACCAAATAATCCAATTAAAAATGGGGTACAGTACTAAATGGGGAATTCTCAATAGAGGAATCTAAAATGGTCAAAAGACACTTAAGAAAGTGCTCAACATACTTAGCCATCAGGGAAATGCAAATAAAAACAACTCTGAGATAATGTCTTACTCATGTCAGAACGGCTAAAATAAAAAACACCAATGATATTTATGCTGGAGAGGATGAGGAGAAAGGGGAATACTCCGACACTACTGGTGGGAGTGCAACTTGTACAGCCATTTTGGAGATCAGTATGGCGGTTCCTCAGGAAAATGGGAATTAGTTTACCACAGGACCCGGCAATCCCCCCCTTAGGCGTATAACCAAATGATCTCATCAATACAACAAAGACATCTGTTCAACTATGTTCATAGAAGCATTATTTGTAATAGCAAGAACCTGGAAGCAACCTACATACCCCTCAACTGAAGAACGCATAAAGAAACTGTGGTATACTTACATGAAGGAATGCTACTCAGCAGGGAAAACAAAACAATGGGATCTTGAAATTAGCAGGCAAATGGACAGAACTTGAAGAAACCATCCTGAGTGAGACAAACACGTCACAAAAAGAGGAACAGGGTATTTACTCACTCATATATGGATTTTAGACATAGAGCAAAAGATCACCAGCCTATAATTCACACCACCAGAGAAACTAGGATACAAGGAGACCTTAGGAGAAGCATACATGGTCCCCTGGTGAAGGGGAAAGGCACAAGATTTCCTGAGCAAATTGGGAACAGGCTTGGGGAGGGGAGGGGGAGAAGAAGTTAGGAGAAAGAGAAGGAGAGAAGAGGGGTGGAGAGGAGAGCATGAAGGAGCAGGAAAATTGAGTCTTGAGTAAGGGGAAGAATCGACAAGAACAAGAAAAGAGATACCACGAGAGAGGGAGCCGTTATAGGTTTAAAGAGAAATCTCACAATAGGGAAATGTCCAAAGATCTACAAGGATTACCCCAATTAACAATCTAAGCAAAATTGAGAGGCTATCTTAAATGCCCTTCCTGGTAATAAAATTGATGACTACCTTACATGACAACCTAGAACCCTCATCCAGTAGCTGATAGAAGCAGAAGCAGACAGCCACTGCTGAACACTGAGCCATACTCCTGGAATCCAGTTGCAGAAAGGGAGGAGTGATGAGCAAAGGGGTCAAAACCAACCTAGAGAAACCCACAGAAACAGCTGTCCTGAACAATGGGCAGCTCATTGACCCCAGACTAATAGCTGGGAAACCTGCATTAGACAGACTCAGACTTCCTGAACATAGGTCTCAGTTAGGAGGCCTGAGAAGTGTATGGTAACTCTGACAATGAAACCAGGCAGGATGTAACCCTAGTGCAGGAATGGACTTCAGGAGCCCATTCCCCATGGAGGGATACTCCCTTAGTATAGAGACACAGAGGGAGGGCCTAGGCCCAATCCCAAATGATTTGACAGACTTTAACAGACAGGAGAATGAATTGGAGATGGGATGGGGCAGTCTGTGGTGGGGGGGGGAAGGGAGGGTAGAAGGGAGAGGGAACTGAGATCAATATGTAAAACAAGAAAAAATCCAATTAAAAATGAACTAAAATGAGCCACATAAAGAGGAAATCAGGCTTTGAAGAAGGGATTTCCTTAGATGATATGTTGTTTATGATCTAATAAAGTTTGCCTGGAGATCAGAATGCAAAGGTAGACACAGCCATACAGGCTGTGCAGTGGTGTGGTGGGATACACCTTTAATCCCAGGACTTAGGAGACAGAGGCAGATGGATCTCTGTGAGGTCAAGGCCACCCTGAGCTACATGAGATCAAATTAGTCTAAAAGAGAAACAGAGCTCACAACTTTAATCTCGGCACTAAAGAGAATATAAGGTGCTCAGTGCAGTCTGATTTGATGAGGAGTGTGCATTCTGGAGATGCAATCTGGGGTTCAGTGAATCACCCCTTTCTGTCTGAGCACTGGAAGAGAAAAGAGCTCTCTTGTGGTTTGGCTGCTTTGCTTCTCTGATGTTCAGCTTGAATCCCAATATCTGCCTCTGGGTTTATATTATTTGTGTTACAAACAGGCTTGTGAGGACATTAGAATACATGTAGTGTGAAAATGGGAAGAAAAATACTGAAGGTAGGGTGGTCCAAGCAGGGATCAGGGAGGTGGGAGACGGGAGGAGAGGAATTTTCTGAGATGCAAATCAATCAAAATTAGGCATGCATGAAAATACATAAGGAAATCTATTACTTTCTATATTAGCTAAAAAATTAAAATGTTAGGTAGGCCCTTGCTTTCTTTTATGTCCTTCAATATTATTTTTATCTATAACATCAAATTAAAATATTTTGACATTTAAAATTAGTCATTTTTGAAAAGATAAATATATAAATTTGATATTTATCTTTAAGTACATGAAATTTATTACAGTGAACTGGCAATTTAACACTGAGATATATATGTATACATAAGTTTTCCAATACACAGTTGGCAATGAATTCAGACCCTTAATAATTTGGTCATTTTTAATGTAGTTATGTGCCATTGACACCATCTATGGAATTCAGAATCTTAACTGACTTTGTTGTTACAACGTTAGTGCTCACAGTGTATTTTTATGTTCTCAGACTGATATTTGTGGTGATATATATGACATGCCAAACAAAATATTTTAATGAGGTAATAAAATTAAAATATAGCTATATTTAATAGCTAGTCCATCTTCATTTTAATTTTCTCACCTGTAATATTATTAAAATAATATTAATATCCATTCTTATTAGCTTAAAAATTGAATAGAAAAGTGAATTAAAAGTTACTTGTTCATTTGTAAAGATACTTATAAATTTAAAGCATTTTGAAAGTATTTTTACTGTTATTTTCCAAAGCAGGGTCATAAGTGGAAATATAATTTTTTAATTTATTCACATCAAATACAAGGAATTGTCTGATATATATAATAAATAACAGTCATAATACAATTTATGTTCATTTTGACAAATTCTAATTAGAGTTTTTTGAAAGGATAATAAATGTCCATATTAAAGATTTTATTTTTATGAACGTGTACATTTTACCTATACATATATCTACATATCACATGCGTGTTGCCACAGAGGCCAGGAGAGGTCACTAGACTCCTTGTTACTGGAGTTATAGACAGCTGTCAGTCACCACATGGGTTCTGGATATCAAACCAGCTATGCTATAAACAACTGAGGCATCACTTCAACCCCTAGTTATTTTTTATGATAACGAAAGTATGCGTTTATAAAACAAAATTTCAGCAACCATCTCCATACAGCCATATACAGGTACTAACTATTCATAGTCAAGATTGCCTTCACATGGATAAGAAATCCATAGTGTCAAAGCCACTGTACAGCATCACACACCTCCAACTATGATTTGTATAACATTGAGGTGGGTAGTTTCCTCTTGGAGAAGGTAGTATGGCAAAGCCCAGATATTTGACTTTAAATACAGCATCAGTCCCATCAAGGTTAAGCAACAATGCCAGACCATGAAATCCAAAACATGGCTTTATCTCAGAGACACCTTGCTTCTGTGGGAGGACCCAGTACCAAGCAGACCCAAAGCCTGCTTACAAACTTCTGTTTCTAAAGCTCCAGCCCTAGAATGAGCTATATACCTGATAACTTGGGTTTCAGCTGATATCACTATTGTTCTTGGAATGGTCTGGGGCACAGCTCATACCCAAGACTGTACAGATCTTTGCACACAGCCTCCCCAGCAGGAAGACAGACAAGGGGAGGGACCACAGCTAGTTAAGAAAGATAACAAATTTCGAATATGGCTAATTCCTTCCATAGCCTTCTGACTTGAGACAAAAGCCTTGAAACATAGGCTTTATTGTCTTTTCTCTCCCTCCAGCAAGGCAACTTTCTGATGGACTGAACAAGTGAAAGGCTAGGTCAGGACATCTTACATAACAATTGAAAGCCAACCAATCATCCTATCTTCCTTCAGCCTGATAAACATCAAATTCAGGGGAAAAAAAAAAAGGTCTTCAAAGGCTTCACAAACCCCAGCCCTTGAGAAGAGATTGCATTTTTTTTTTTTTTTTGTTTTCTTACCCTCTCACTCCCCACCCCCTCCCCCCCCACAGCTTTACAGAGGCTTGTTTTCGGTGTGTCTGTGTTTCTATTGCATACCTGTGTTTCCTCACCCCTAACAAATGCCAGTGCCTCTTTAAACTGTTGCTGCTGCTGCTGTGGTATTTGATATTTCTCTGTTGCTACCTGCTATACTGAAGACTTTCCCTGACTTTTAACTCTTTAATTGGCAATGCAAACAAACTGATCAAGATTTGCAGACAATATAAGTAGGACAGGGTAGATGCTAAACTAAGTAGCAATTTCATTGCTGGATTGGTAAGACCTAGTACATAAAAGGTCTTAACAGACCACAGCTTTGATACTGGACTTTTATTCTGGATAGCATCAGCTGTGGCTATTGTAGTTGTTTAGGACATGAGTTCACTTTGGCTGTAGGCAGGCCTGAGCAGTATGGGCCTGTGTCCAGTGCATTTTTTAGGTTTATGAGCTTAGACTCTTACACACACAGTATTGCAGTATCATCAGGAGCTTCAAGAAAACATTAAAATCAGAATGAATACCCTAATAGACAACAGAGATGGAAGCAGTAAATATTAGAATTTCCTGAGTTGCAACGTACGTCTAACAAATTTATATAAACAGCAAATGGCATCACTGCCAGTGCATAAGGATTGGGAGCAGCGATTAATCAGCTCAAACTTGGGATATTTGAAAATTCACTCTAATAGAAGATAAAAGAGAAGATGAAAATAATAAAAGGTGATGATAACTTTGGGGAGCACGGATACAGTGATATCCAGGTCATTTGATTTGAGCAGAATTGTGGGTACTGAAAAAGAAGAAAGTATAGTCAACATGAGAATGACAGAAAACATGCAAGAACAAGAGTACACATATCTCTGCGGAAGTGAGGTTAAAATAACCAGTCAGATGAAGCTAGGTCTATTCCAAGCTTCTAAAAGTACAAGATAAAATTTCTCCAGATAGTAAAGGGAGAGGGAACATGCATATGAGTGCCCACACTGGTTTGCCAAAATGCTTTTCACTGAAGCCTTGCCAGACAGAGAGAATGAAAATGTCAAAGGCACTAAAGGAAAGCAATACCAAACATATTTCCAACAAAGTATACTATACTTAGGAAGTTTTTTCTTTAAATATATGAAGCAGCTTGGTGTAGTGGTATATGCCTATAAATCCCAGCTACTTGGTAGACCAAAGCATGAGAATTTCTAAAGACAGCACGAGAAACATTATCTATATTGTCTATCTACCTATCTATCCACCTGTCTATTCTCTCTCTCACACACACACACACTCTCTCTCATGTATCCATCTGTGTATTACTTATCATATATCATCTTTGTTTCTCTCTGCCTCTGTCTGTCTTTCTATATATCTCTCTATCTATGCTAGACAGTGTTATCTAGCATAGACAATGTCGTAGGTACAATCCCTAGTCCTGGGAATAAAAGGAGAAATAAATAAATTCACAGACAATGCTGAGAGAACGTATCTCAATCAAATCCTTTGTACAAGAAATGTCAGGGTATTCTTCAAACTGAAAAAAAGAGCCAGGAGAAACTAATGAGTACATGGGAACACATAATGAAAACACTCAGCAGAGTGAATCCACTCAGGATGTTCTAAATCTTAGGTCCTCCTTTTCTTGTTGTTCCTTTCTGGCCATGCTGCAATGGTTTTGCTCACCATCAGGACTGGGCATATTTTACCATCTACTGCAAACACTGAGCCCAACTCTTGGTGAGTTAGAAATTCCAACTGCGAGGCAAAAAGTTTTAGAAAACTTATTATGGTGTGGGTTAGGGAAAGTTATTGATTATCTGAAGTATTTGTTTGATGAAGGTATTCCCACCCAGAATACTGATATGAGAATTATTACTAGAATCATATCTGGTGATGTGGAAAATCTTTTTTCATTATGAAAAGATTTGAGGAAGACTTGGAAGAGCTCATGAAACAAAAAGTGAGACAAAAGCTGAGAATTCTGTATGTAAGCAGAACTTAATGAGGGACTCTGATGAGGGCTGAAAGCAGAATGCAGAGAGAAATGTGTACAAAAAAAGCTATGCTAATGAGCTTCAGATGGAAATGTGTGTTCTCTTGGGAATTAGAGTAGAGGCCACGGTTCTCAAAAACACAGGAAGAATTTTCTCCATGTCCCAGTGATGCATGGTGGGAGGACGAAGTTAAAAGTGAAGGATTCCTTTACCTATCAAGAAAGATTTAAGAAATCATAGGATGCAGACACCAGCATAGGCACTACTGGTTACAGTCATACAAATAAAAGTACATGGGAATCAGAGCAAAGAGCATCAAGGTAAGAATACTGAAAAACTGTTCAGTTCCTCCAGAAAAAGAGTATGTTTAAAAATGAACACTTAAATAGTTAATAATATCAGTAAAAATAAGGCAAATTATATGTAGCAATACAATGGAAAAGAAGTTAGGGTGGCTTCTCAGGAATCAGCCAGATTCTACCCATTGCATGCATGAAGATAAAAAAAGTGTAAACTTGTTTCAAATCTTTGAGATTAAAGTCCTGCTGTAAGCTGCTCATCTACCATTAATAAAGTAAGAAGGTGCAAAGAGACCACAAGTATAAGTCATACTAGTGGTCAGCCTAACATTGTGCATGTAATGTTGTATAGACAACAGAATGCAAGAAGTGTTGAGACTTCAACTGAAATTTCATCATTGAGCATAGGAGACCACCCTACACGGTGCAGGATCATCATCCCTGAAAGCAGTGCTTGAGAAGTCAAGGACTGGAGTACTGAGAATGAAGCCAAAGCTGCAATACACATCCACAAAACTTAGAGAAGCCATTAATCAGCAAGGTACACCTGGGAAAGGTCAGTGACCACAGCTTGTAAACCCAGCATGAATGAGGCTAAAGGAAGAGAGTTGAAGAGCCTTTGGGATCTATCTCACTATGGTGTGTTTCAAATGTTAGAAACAAAAGTATAAGATTAAAGCTTTCCTTCACCAGGCTGAGGCATTATTTTGGTATGATTATTCTTTATTTTTTGATTGGTAATGTGCTCTCTGGATCTGGACATGTTTTACAAGTTTATTTTGGATGTATGCAAATTTTAAAAATACTTTTAAATGGGCCTGGTATGGACTTTGTGTCATGATTACTTAACTACTATTTAATATTTTCTTAGCATAAATTTCATAGATCTGAATATTTTAATGAAATAAATCTAAGCACAAATATATATGAATATTTCCATATATTTATATTATATAATTATACATGGTAAGACACATGTCATCATGCTGGGCAATGTGAATGCAATGTTGGGAACTCATTGATGTCAAGCACATTATCCAACGCTAATTTTGTAAAAAAATTTCCTTTTCAAATACATTAAATCTATATGTTCTTTTGGTTTCTGTATAGCAGTTAAGATAATTTAATTGTATCAATTCTAAATCCACATTGGCTATGCTATTAGTCCAGACTAAATTTGTGTCCTTGCAAATATGAAAATATTTTGGTAGCTACTAGAAAATCACATAGAATCTGACTCCTTAACATTTGGTTGTTATTTAGTTTCATTTTCCATTCTCTTGGGACTTAGATACATGAGAAGTGAGTTTTATGTATTTATTATTTATATCTTATTGTATTGTTTTTTTTGTGAATTTCATATATGTTCATACTGTATTTACAAAACTTCCACTCCTACTTTGCCTCCTCTTCCTTTTCCCCTCTCTTCCTCTCAGGTTTATGATTTTCTGTGACCATTACTGTACATAAACACACACACACACACACACACACACACACACACACCCCATGCTGAACCTATTTAATGATTTTCATAAGCACATAGATTAATGGTTGACCATATTGGATTGGATAACCCCATTCAGAGGCCTTGTTCCTTGAGAAACTGATTTTTTATCTCTCAGTACCTTGTAGCAATAGGTACTTCTTCAACTAAGCGTGGAGTCTCTTGAAATTCTCCCTATCACTGTTGGCACATCAACTATTTTGGTCATCATACAGGTCTGGTTTAGGCAACCACACTGCTGTGATTTTATGGGTGCACTATCCTTGTCATGTCTATTAGACATTATCTTGCAGGAGGTATCCTGGTTCTCTGGCCTTAGGCATATGGGCTGTGTTGTTGGTGTACCATGGTTAGTCCATGATCATTTATTCACCACAGTTTGACCAATTGTGAAACTGTATTATTAACTAGTGTGTGTTTGAAAAAGAAGATTCTTTGATGAAGGGTGAGACCTATACTTATCTGTCAGTATAAAGGTAAGTATTCAGAATACAGTTAAAGAGTGTGTTGACTTAAGAAAGAGGCAATAGTAGGTTCTCCTCTAAGGACTATTTTGTTACTGGGCACAATAGCTGTCTAGGTTTACAATAGTAGGCATGAAATACCTCCTATTGAATGGGCTTTAAATACAACTAAGGTGTCTGCTATCACCCAAGAAATGTAAGTGCCACTAATGAACCCTTGGGTTTATCTTTCCCTCTTGGTATTATTGTGTTTTGCAGGCGTAACAGATGGGTAGGACTATCAATTACTTCTGTTCCTTGGCAGCTTACATTTCACCTTCTGCTACTATGCCAGCAGGTCCTAAGAAAGAAGGCTCCCTCCAAGTGAGTGCCAGCTTGATTCCCACAAGACTGGTGCCCAAGATATATGGTATCTTCAGCAATAGAATTTGGGGAATTAGCCAATTATTTCATAATAGCCATAGTCAATTTGTATAGTTATTTGCCAAATTACATATACAAAATTCAGTGAGGAAATTAACCTCAATGTTGATACTATATTAGGACATTTCCAAGGATTCCTTTTTCGGTGTGAAAAATTTGCTTCTGTTTATGCAGATTACTTAGTCTCAAGATATTGCTTCTCAAACATTAAGATCTGAAGAAACATATTTGTTTAAATCATTTAATTCTGACTTAATATTAGAAATTATTCTAGAACTATTATGAAAAAGAGTATAATTTTCTTATGTTAGTGTCAAAACTGTCCATTCCTCTCAATTAATGTCAAATGTTGACTATGCTTTTTAAAAATGTTTGTAAGGCAGAAAATGTACTCATAAAGGAACAGGCTAAGTATAGCTCAGTTGTCAAGTGTTTCATTAACATATATAAAGATCTGGATTTAAGTCTAAATCCATATTAGATTTTTAAAAGAATAAACATGAGCTCAGAACTTTGGTCAAGAACTGAGGAACAGAGATCAAGATATAACTCTAAAGATGCTGTCACTGCTGTCCACAGCCTTGAGGACACTTACATACTGGCCTCCATCCTACAACCTTAAAATTGCTTGCTCTGTTATTCATTCTTCACTGCTTGATAGTAAAGCTTGTGCTCACTCAGACAAATATAACTGGAGTTTTCTTTGTATTGGGGATAATATGACACACTGGGTCCTCATCTGTGCCTGCTTCTTGGTGGCTTCTAAGGCTGTTCAAGGAACTTAATTGCTGGAAAATTTCAAGATTATCTTTACTTTTGTAACATGCAATAACTTACAAAGAATCTTGAAATGCTTTAAAAAATGTAGGATTCAAAGAATCCTATTATCCCCCTTTCATTCTCCCTATAATTGATGAAACTGCTTCAACTAATATAGTAGGAGATTATAAATAAATTCTGAGAGATAGCATGCATGGGTGTCAAATAACTATACTTCATAAAATACTTTAAATAAAAAGATGATAGTGTACAACTAAAGTTCAAATCAGACAAAAAATAACATTGATAGTGTGAAGGTAGGATACACAGATAGTATCACTCATGTTCATTATGTTCTGTTTCATTTAAGAGAGCCAGATTTCTTAGATGACCCCTCCAGGAAGGCATCACCCTACATATGGGGTGGGGCGTGGAATCGGAGGGTGGTCGGGGTGCATGGGAGGGTAGATGAGAGGGAGGGAGGGAGGAAGAGGGAATTGGGATCGATATCTAAAATAAGAAAAGTACATAAAAAAGAAAAAAGTCTTATTCATTGGGGGGGGCAGATCTTTCAAAGGAGTAAACATTCTTCAGGCAAAGTGCCATGGTGTTTATTTTGGATAAGTTTTAAGGAAACCTGACCCCAGGATGCTTCAGAGTTGTACTGACATAATCACCTGGAGGGCAGTTAACACCACACATCTAATTATGGGAAGCCATATGTTATAATATTTAGACAAACAGGGATGGGCTCAGGTCCTGATATCATCAGAACACTGATTAGTGGAGTAGGGGCATATGCTGAATAGAGAATACTCAGTCTCACTCTACTTGCTGCTCTAGTGTCTCAAGCAGATCCATAAGGAATTTAAAGTAAATACTTTCTTGATTAAAATCATCATTGTATGTGGCAATGCACTAAGACAAATCCAAAACTTCACATATACAAAGTACCAAATATATTTAGACCAAACAGAGCAAGTATAAAAAACAAAACAAAACAAAAACAAAACAAAAACAAATAAAACAAAACAATTACAACAACAACAACAACAAAAACAAACTTCCTTGAAAAAAGGATATATAAGGGAAAGTTGACATTTTTAGATTATTAAAATTAGCTTGTAGTATGAGCTAATTAAAAATCACTTTTCATTACTGCTGCTATGTATTCTAAGGTCAATTATTTAAGGTTTTTTGCTTGGATATTTTTCTCATTTTTTTAATCTTTGAAATATTTTTCCTTCCTTCCTTCCTCCCCCATCTCTCTTTCTTTCCTTCTTCCTTCTTTAATATGTGAGTTTTTACATCATATTCTTGTGAATTTAAAATTAAAGGTCTAATCAAGATCTAACCCTGAAATTGTTCATAAGCAGAAATGCTCAAGATTCTATGTAAATCGAAACAGATGAATTATATATTAATATTATAGAAATGGAATTTGACTACATGGATGAAAGTTCAATTTCATATAAGTATAAAATAGGTCAAGTTGATGAAGCATTACTTGTTTTTAAATTTAAAATAATTCAGAGAAAAATAATTTAAAAAATAACTAATACACCAAAAAATTACAATATAATTTTTGATTATCAAGAAAATTAATTAGACTTAGCTATGAGTCTAATTACATTAAATGAAAAATTTACATTTGAATTGAGAGAAATGAAAACTTGCAAGGGCATAACAGTACTTCAATGACACACCAATAATTTTTTAAAGCTCATTTATATATACACACACACACAGACACACACATGCACATTCACTTACAAGTAAACATCCAAAAATAAATGGATTTATAAGATAAATAGATAGAAATATAGATAGCTAGAAAGATAAATATAATCTGATTATTCACCTTAGGCATACAACATATTAAATGACAATCATGCCTAGCTCAGTTTAAAGCATCAGTTTCCATACATGGGAATCAAAGACTAGCAATATTTTACTTGGAGCTTAATAATAATATTTCTGAGATAAATAAAACATAACTTAAAGACCCATTTTTAGAAAATGCTAGTTATTTGAGTTTTGGAGTAATAGAGAATTATATCAGTTCTATAACTGAAATAATGTCATTTATTCAGTCTTTGTTAGCCTACAGAAAGAAAATGTTAAAAAAAAAATGGCAATGACCACTATGCTTGCCTAGTCCCCAGAAATAGCTTGTAAGACTCTGCTACTAATGATATCTCATGCTTTGTTGTAATAACAATGTAATCAAGCAGGAATTAAGCTAAAAGCTTTCTCTGTTCTGGTAAGATTCCATAATTCTGAAAAGCACCACACAGGCTGCTGGAAGAAAGAAAACATGAATAATTTTCCTGAGCTATGGAACCTGTGTGCTACATGAATGAACTACAAAACAGAGAGTATCCAGTGGTACAATAGTGGTATGGGTGTTATGGGAGTAACCCATGTTCATATTGTGTTTGACATCTAGTAAATAGGGAAGAACTCATGCCTCCTACTATAAATGGGGTCAAAAACCCATAGCAAAGGAGTGAATAGATCATGGGGAGCAGGAGGACTACAATTGTTGTTTTGCTAAATCAACATGGGCCTTTAAACTACCTTTTAACTATTTATGGCTGTCAGTAACTCACTTTTGCCTTCAGCCTTTGTTAGAGAAGCCTTGTTTTGAAGCCATAATTTTCCAAAGACAGAGATTAAGTGACTCTTTACTATTCAGCCATAAACATGACATCTTTCTTATCCACCCCAACAAAAGACTCAGTAAACACTGCAGATGAAGGGATGGAATGAATATAAGAGCTGGAGGATGGGGAAAGTTGCCATCCTGATATGACATGGCAGTTGCATCCATACATTCTCAGCAGTTGTTATCTGCATAAGATTTGTACAAGATTAGGCCCTTCAAAAGTATTATGTATATGGGAAGAGGTTTGAGTTGCTCCCACAGAGTTTTTGGCAGTTGATAATTACATGGAAGTGGGAAACATTTTCTTCACTGGTACAGCCAGTTGTGAATTGTCCATTGTCTGTTAACTAGCTTGTCAGAAATGTTTATGTATGCAACCACAGTAAAACTTTCTGGGTCCCACCAAAAGACAAGAATAGGTGGAGAAGTGGATAGGAAGAAGCACACAACAGAAAAGGGACATGAGGAGGCATTAAGGTCACAAGAGCAATATACACTATGTCAATGTATAAACTTGCCACATATTTAAGAATGAACACAACAATAAGTCAGATATCTATAAAATAAGTGTGTGTGTGTGTGTGTGTGTGTGTGTGTGTGTGTGTGTGTGTGTGGAGAGAGAGAGAGAGAGGCAGACAGAGAAAACAGTGAATAATCTAACATAGTAATTTACTCTTCTTATTTTATGTCATGGGCTAAAATATGAATGCTTGAACAAGTGATCATTGAGCTTATAGAATACAGCCCTTCTTAATCTAGCAATAAATTTTTACCAGTGAGCAAAGCCTAAACGGAACAATATTTGACAGTGTTAAATCATGCAACCAAATATGTTTAAATAATTTGTATATATAAAATTTGACTGGAAATCTTTTTTCATTTGCTTGTTTTTTTTTTTTTTTTTTTTTTTTTTTTCAAGACAGAATTTCTCTGTGTTGCTTTGGAGCCTCTGCTGGCACTCACAGTGTAGGCCAGGCTGGCCTTGAACTCATGGAGATCACTTGCCTCTGCCTCCCAAGTGCTGAAATTAAAGGTGTGCACCACCATCACCTGCCTCTACTTGAAATCTTAATAACATATGGCATTTTAGAGAAAATAAATTGTAATACAATTACGGAGATATATGTTTTAAAGGAATAAATTCAAATATGTTCAAATGAATAACCAGCATAAAGATTTTACACATTTCAAGAATTAAATGTGTAATTTCAAGAATTAAACATGTAAAATATTAAACTACTTTTTACCAATGCACTCATTCACAGATGTAGTTTTTTCTGTTATATAATTTAACACATAGGCTATATTGGGCTCTAGTTTCAATTTTCTTCTTGAGTTTTTAGGAGTTTGAATGTTACTTTTAGTTAATAACAAAGTTACATAAGGTTACTTAAAAAGTATAAATAGTTTATATTTTAAAGCTAGTAAGGAATAATTATTGGGAATTGAAAAATGGAAGATGAGAGAAACAATCAGATGTTAATCTTCATTTGATAAATTTTATGTATGTTTTAATAGATCTGAGATGATTCAATAATTATTTACTCCTTCCTCTATCAATCATCTATGCAGGGCAGTTAATTGTTCATTTTGAAATAATATAATTTTTGTACTGCTTCTATTTAACCTCATAATATGAACATGACTGAATTTACTAACTTTGCTAAATGAAAAAAAATTAATATTTCATGATAGAAACATTATTCAGGCTTCTTTAATTGTGAAATATCTTTAATTTTCAGTAGTAGAGTTCTTAATATATTTCTATAGCTAGATCACAAATGCACTTAAAATTCTAAGCAAGCTGAGTCATAGAGTTTTTTTTCTCTAGAACACTTACTTCCCAGGAGCTGAATTCATATAATTCACACATAGATTCTTATTTCAAAAGTTCTGTGATCACCATTAGCTGTTCCCAGGGGAAAGTGGATAGTAATAGTTTTCCTCTTCTCAGAACAGGACAAAAATCCATCAAAAGCAGCAGTAAAAAAGGAGCCATGTGTGTCAAAGGATCCCCAGAGAGGGAACTAGCAGGCAAAGGTGATGTGAAGAAGCAAATAGGAAAAATGGGGGGAGGGGAAGCCCAGAAGGAGGAGAAAGGAGGAATAAAAATACTAAGACTGAAATAGTCACTGTGAATCATATTATTTTATGTTGACCTAACATTTTCTATAGTGTGTACATACATTTTTAAATGAAGTTATGAAACTATGCCACTTGTGATGATGATAACTTCATTTATTTATATTCTAAACTTTATTGGTTATAAATCTACTTAAAATATTTGCACTGTGTTTTGATCTTAGGCAATGGAGAGACAACTTATTATGAGAATAATAGAGCACACTGTGTTATTATCAAACTGTCAGCTGCCCTTCCCTCAGGGAAGTGCTCTTACTTCCAACACCTTCTTAAACCAATTTCATAGAGCAATCATTGCAGGCTTCCTACATGTTCTAATAGACATTTTAACTTGCTTTATGGATCATCTTGCATAATTTTGAAAATTGCTTTATATATAAAACCAATAACAACAACGACAACAAATCCTATTACCAGTTCAAGGGAAACAAATCACCATATTTTTGGGTACTCAAGAATCTTCTTTTCCTCACATCAGAGAACATTTTGAGGAAGATCTTGATCTTAATAAGGTCCTTACACAGTTACATTTACATAATCAACAGGATAATTTTCAGTGAAAAAGAAGTACCTTTCAGTTCATTATCTTCCTGAGTCACTAACACCACTAAACTTGTAGTTCTGTCCTCTCCTGTATCCTGACCTCTCTAGCCTTTGTTTTATAAGGGGCTACAAAGACATGGATTCCATATCATCTGCCCCACTCTGGACATGGAAGCATTTGCCTCTAGGTACATGACTGTCTCGAGAAAGAAGATAAATGGTTGCTCTCTGTGTGCTTTCTGCTCTCCATAATTAATGTCAAGTTAACTGTTATTATTTGATGAGCTAAAAGTCAAATGTTAAAAGTGTAAAGTACATTGTTTTGTAATAATAGATCATTCTATCTGTCCAGTATTTTGAAATTATTATAGGGGACTGATGCTTCTGATTGCACTATAAATCAAAAACACTGATGTTTCAGTTTTGTACATTCAGATAGAATGTTGTTATTCATATCACTTCCAGTTTTATTAATTCAATAACTATAGCACAGAATTGCTTCAAATATAATTATGTATCATCTGGCTTGATATCTAGCATGTTTGGGAAATATGTAAATGATTAAATACAACTAAGGCTAATCAGAACTGGCAATCAGGATGTGTGCTTAATATCAGCTCTATAATGAAGAGCCATACAAAAAAAGTCATAGCACATTATAATTGACATTAGCACTAAAGTGAAATTCACTCCAAATAAAAATAAAAAATAGCTTATCTCTCCAGTAAATTAAGAATCTAACATAGTCAATATTATTTAATATCTCAATATTTAAAAAATGAAAGAGGGACTGAGGACATAACTTGGTCAGATATGTGCTTGCTGTGCAATCATGATGAATCAGTTTAGATCTCAAGTACGCAATGAAAAAATGAAGGTGTGATCATATCTGCACCCATTAGCACAGTTGGAGACAGGTAGACATAACCAGTCAAGCCAGTCAATAAGGATTATGTCCAGTAAGAGGCCCTATCTCATAAAACGAGGGACACATCTCATGTTGACCTCTGTCCACCACATGTAACATGTACAGATACATACATCAGTATTGCTACAAAGACAGTTTACTATTTATTCTCTTACTTATTGAAACAAAGTGTTACTCAGTAGACCAGGGTAGCATCAGATGCATGGCAACCTCCCTGCCTCAGTCCCTTGGATGCTCTAATTCACTTGTACCACCATACCAGCTCATAACATAAACATAAACTTTTGGTGAGTTTCAATTTTTTGCAGTACTGAAAATCGAAGCGTGGACCTGGTTGTAGGAAATAATGAGCTGTTTGATTTATAGGATGTTTTACTGGGGTGTGGCTATACATTCTAAGTTAACCTGTATGATTTTACAACCTGAGGCAGGTCAGAGAAAAACTAGGAAGATCAAGTTTGTAAGCAAGCCCTGAAAACTTTTATATGTAGGAGGTTTATTCAGACCAATTACTTAAGCCAGTAACCCCCCTTTAAAAGAAAAAAAATAGTGATAATATTAACTAGAAATATTGACATGATATTTAAAAATATTATTGTATTATAATAAGTGCTAGGCCTATTCTCAGGGGAAACTATGACTCCAGTTCAGAAAGCAAAGGTTTTATGAGATTTTTTTTTAAAATCAGATTAACTGTTTAATATAAGTCACAAGATGATACAGGGAATTTGCTCATCAGAAAAAAAATATATCAAAATCCCAAGATAAGAAGAACTCAAGTCAGTTTTAAATGCTAACATCCACAAAAGGAAAAAATACACTGGGCAATAAATATATTTGGGAAATCTAGCTATCAGGAAAACACAAAGTCAAAAGAATCTTCCCTTTAGTAAGAAGAAAAGATATATACCCACCTCAATAAGGAGTTAATACAAATGAATTGATTATCAAACAACAAATTTTAAGATGAGTTTTCTGGCCTGGCAGGCCCCGACACCACTTCAGTCCCAAAATGAACATTATGAAATGTTGGCCAATGACTAGTGTTTCTTATTGGCTGGCTCTGTCTTAAATATTACTCATTTCTATCAATTTAAGTATTTCTATGTGGTCTTGACTTACAGAATGCCAGACTTACTCATTTGCCTGCTATATCTCTGTAGAGAAGAGAGAACAATTTCCTATTTTTTCCCTGCTTATATCATGATTCTGCTCAGCTATATGACTTCCTGGAATCACATGACAACTCCTCTCTACCTACACTTCCCAGAATCCTCCTTGTCTCCTAGTCCTACCATCAACTGATAGGAAATGTCCTTCTGTGTATATGTTTATCTTATTGGTTGATAAATAAAGACCTGCTGACCATTAGGAAAACAAGATAAGAGGGACAAGGAGACAAGGAGGATACTGCGAGATGTAGTAAAGAGGAAAGAAGTAGGACATAAGAGAAGAGATCTGGACACTTTTTCTGGCAAGGTAAGATCACATGGAAACACTAAGATTGATAGAAATGGATTAATATTTAAGATAGGGTTAGCTGATAAGAAATTCTAGTAAAGGGCCAAAAGCTTTATTCATTTCATTAACAAAAAATATTTACATAATGATATTTCCCATCAATAAAAAAATAAACAAATAATGTGATTTAAAGGCATTATTTCAGAGAAACCTTAATAGGTATATGAGGAAAATACAAAGGTATATGAAAATTGGAAATATATAAAATTCCCAATATATAATATTCTCAATCACTAGGGAAATAGTACTCAAAGAATGACTTATCATCCCAGCCTAGTAAATACAGCCATTATAAAAGACATTTACATTGGTGAGGAGGTGGGGAAAGGGATATTTTACAGTGATGGAAGAAAAGTAAATTGGTATAGTCTTTATAGAAAACTGTATGGAACATTCTTAAAACAAAACAAACTGGAACTGCTATATAATTCAGAAAATCCATTGTTGTGTACATGTGTATAAGAATTTTAATTAGCATGTAAAAGAGGTTACTTCAGTCTCATGTCCACTGCACAACTACTTATTCACAAGAGTCAAGCAACATGACAACTGAAGTGTTCATCAACTGATAATGGCTAAAGAAACTATGATATATTTGCACCATGGAATGCTATTCAATTTCTGAACAACATCCCAACCTTTACAGTAACATGAATGAATGGGGACATTATTGTAAGTGAAACAATGAAAGGACAGAAAAATAAATAGCAGATTATCTCCCTCATGTATGGAATTTAAAAATTTTGAATTGATACTTTGAGAAAAGAACAGGTATAAGAAAGGGTTTTTAACATTTTACCACAAAACATAAATGTTTTAGGACAGAGAATCTTATTTTACATTAAAAATCATAAACGTATTGAACTGTCCATGGTGACAATAAATATGTAAAAATTTTGTTTCATTTTTAAAAATGTTTTAAAATTCTCACATTTAATGTATCACAGTTAACAACACCAAGTGATTAATACATTTGCTCATGGAAAAATCCTATTTTGACAGAAAGTAAAAATTTAACAGGAGAGGAGTCCTAGTCCCTACTTCAAATGACTTGACAGATTTACATGATCCCACGTGGATGGCATAGCCCTACATGTGGAATGGGGGAGAGGGGATGGGGGGGAGGGTTGTCAGAGTGCATGTGAGGGGCCAGAGAGGATAAGAGGGAGGGAGAGAGAACTGGGATCTACATGTAAAATAAATAATAAATGTAAAAAATTATTGTGAAATATTACATCAAATAACAATTTAATATTAAGTGTGAATGACTGAAGAAAAAGATGATATGATTTGAAAGAGAACAGGCTGTGTAGATGGGAGAATTTGCTTCAAGGAAAAGGAAGAGTGAAATTATGCATTGCATTAGTGTCTTGAAAATCAATTATTATAAGAAATGAGACCACAAGAATGGGCAAATAGTGAAGATCAAGACAGATGTGAGAGGAGTTGGGGAAATGGGGCTGGATTTGAGAAAAATACATTGTGTGACATTTTTAAAGAATATTTTTAAATTGAAAAAATGAAGAATTAGATTTAAAGTCCCCTCCATGAGATGGAACCCATTACTGATATTATTGATGAGGCTAAGAATAAGGGGGAAACCTACTTCCATTATTTTGCTAAATGAACAATGTAATAAAATGATTCCTATTGACACACTTATGTAACCATAGTTCAGTGAATCACTCAATCATCAGGAAAGCTTCTTCTTGTAGTAGATGATAATCAACACAGAGATACATAACTGGACAACACAGTGAGAATCTGAATACTCATCTCGGAATGGCATGAATTTATCCCACCCAAACCTTCTAGGCCCAGTGACCTATGTGAAAGAGGGGCCAGAAAGATTAAGAGCTAAAGGTGGTAGATGATTTTAAGGAAACTGCACTTATAAAAACAAAACAAAACAAAACAAAAAAAAAAAAACCAAAAATAACAGGATATGTGCACATATGAACTCAGAGGTTTTGTAGCAGTATACACAATATACACAAGACCCTCCCAGGCTGAAGCAAGACAGTATCACTCCAAGGCAAGCAACCCTTAGCTAGAAACTATTTTCAAATGTTAGCTGTTGTGAGACATAAAATCAGATCTTTGAGATAGAGTAACTCTGGGTATGTCAACAACATAAAGGCAGGCATTATTTTCAGGGGTAGTTGGCCAACCTTAATTAGACTCCATGTTTTTCAATGGCTTTGTGTGTGTGTGGTTTTCTGAGTCAGGGTTTCTCTGTGTAGCTTTGGAGCATGTCCTGAAACTTGCTCTCTAGACCATGCTGGGTTTGAACTCAAAAAATCTGCCTGTCTCTGCCACCCAAGTGCTGGGGTTAAAGATGTGTGCCACCAATGGCCAGATAGTGTTTGCTTTTTAAGAAAGAGAAAAATATATGAAGTTGCTGGGTAGAAAGAGGGGATGGTCTGAGATGAGCTGGGAAAGTGGAAAAAAATTTGATCAAAATATACGGTATGAAATTCTCAAAGAATAAAATAACATGTGCCATCTTCCTGTTCCAAGCTGAGCAAGTTTTAAATGGCTGCCCAGGTTAGAATTTTCTTATTCTTTATTCTATGACAAGCCAAAAGTTGCATCTCATGAATGTAAAGGAGATTGTTTGAAAAGCATCCACCACTTTCACTTTGTGTTGTTCCTGCTGGGAGCACAAGTCCAATTCTTTCTAGCATGACAGTGCATATTCTGATGACATTTAATCAGATCCTCTAACTCACAAAGTCCAATAATAATTACAGTCTTTCAAGAATCTATCAATGATTTCAACTAACCACTGTTCTACGTATACTAATACATATAGCACAATATACCTTGCTTAGATAACAAAGTCATAAGCCAGGTGGCCATTGTTAAATGTACTGAGAAAATGATAGGATAGAAGGTGGCTTTTATAGTCCACTTGAAGCCAGGCCCCTGTCAGTAACAGCTTATCAGGCTTTCTGTGGCCTAGCAATCTACTAAATTTTGATCACACAACTGTGTTTATTCTGTCAATAAATAATATGTTTATATTTCTACATCTTTTTTCCAAAGTATTTTTCCTTCTCCTTCATCCATACCAACATAAAATCATCAGAGAGATGAATACCAAGTCCAGTTACTTGGTTTCTTTTCCTTGCTTAAACAGCAATTTCCTGACAACTTAGATCATCTATACTGGGTCAGGAAATAACTTTGAAAGGACACAGGATATATGAAGCTACTTGGCTATGATAAAGAACCCTTGTAGCTAGGCAGCATTAGAGGAGTCTTTGGAAGAAATTTCAGATTTACTGGCAGGGCAGATATAGTAAAAATGGCAGAGCCCTGAGGAAATTATGGACCATGGATATAGAGACCCCAAACCCTTCCCTTTCTAAAACTATACTCTGTTCAGGTTGAAAACGTGACACAATAGGGCCATTGTAACATGAAGAATAAAAGACCCAGAGATAGAGATTGGGGTTCAAGATTCAAGATGAAAGCAAAGGAGCTAATCCCCAGCTTTCACCTTCACAACAGCTCAGATAGAGGGTATCCTCAAACTGATCCTGGATTCACTTCTCCTCACATTCACTAACACTGATGTGTTTTCTTCAACATGGGTGGAGACTTCAATGTCTTCCTATACTCAATGTGGCTGGAGAATGAATGCCAGCTCTGAGACCCTGTTCCTGTCACAAATAACTCTCATGAATACTGAGATTAAAGGCTTGTAATCCAAACTGCTGAGATCATCTTTGTATGAGCTGTTTTATTTTAGAATTGGATCGACTTCATGCAGCTCAGTGTGGCCTTGAACTAACAAATAGCCTTCTATGTCTTAAGCCTGAATCTTTGTATATATAAAAGGTGTGTTCCTGGCTTCTATGGCTTGTGGCTAACTTTGCTTTTTCAATCCTTAGGTGAGCCTTAATAAATCATAAATAACATATCTCCACAGGCAATGTATTGGAGCATTTAGGAGAGCAGGTTCCTATGCTAAGTTCATCCTTGACCGCAATACACTTGAGGATATCCATAGATATAGCAACATATGTGCAACAAGTACTTTTATGGTAACAAAAGAAGGAAAAGGAGATGTCAGACCCATTCAGGGATAAGGGATAACCAATGAAAACAATAGTTTACTCAAGATGATGACTCATCATTCCATCTGCAGAGATGGAGCCATAAAGGTGAATCTATGCTTTGTAACATGTGGTCTTAGGATGGTCATCAGCATGACTTGGGGACTCTCTTTTCTTCTCACAGTTTGAATCCAAAACTATGGGATGACCTTGTAGATGTTTACCTAGCACAATAATTTAAAATATGATTACACCATTTTCTCCTTTTTCTCCCTGTCCTATCTTTCTCCCATGTTTGTTGCAACTCCTGATTGGAAGACCCTCACTTCTTACACACACACACACAGACACACACACACACACACACACACACACACACACACACACACACACACACACACACAAAAGCACTACTCTTTCAGTGTTGCCTGCATAAATTTTTCTAGAGCTGATTACTTGATATTGCTTGATATTGGATAACAAATCAGGGGGCTCGCCACTGGCAAGGACAAATTCTCCCTTTCTTAGTAATTGCTAATTGTCAGTAGCTCTTCATTTAGGAATAGGGTCCCACAAGACTTCACCCATATATACTTGGATAGGTAGACATGATGACAGAAAGATGTAAAGATAAGACCTCAGACCTGATGGAGCTAGCAAAGTTTGTAGAAAGACATGGTCTTAGAAACATAAAGACAAGGGATTTAAGATTTAAGATTATAGATTCAACAACAACAACAAAAATAGTCTAGCTTCAGTAAAGCCAAGTAGCCTGAAATAAGCTAGCATGCTTGTGAGCCAATTTTCTGCCCTATCAAACAGTGACATAAAAGTAGGGATGGATTTGTAGAGTTGTTTTGAACATGAAAGGGGAAAATGCTCAGAATAAGCTTACCATTTATTACTTAGTCAATGTAATTCTTACAATAGTGGTACAAAGTAGGCAAAAGTTTTATTTAGAGTCACCTGTGATAAAATGTTTGTTACATGTTTATAACATACACATGGATAAAGCAAAATCAGAATAATTAATTTAACAAGACACTTTACAAAGTTCCCACAAAATAACTAGAATATAAATGCACACATGTAGGTACTGCCTAATACAGTACAATAAGAAATTTGTGTAGTTAGAACACCAGTATGGGCAGTGCTGAAAAACTATCCCAGGAGCCATCTAGAGAATGCAGAATTAGGTAAATAAATATTAAATGTAAAAGACTTGGAAAAATAAACTTTATTAGGGAGATTATTGGTAGTGTCTTTGTTTAAATAGTCCTGACTCACCACAGGAAATTATCTAAAGGTTCTATGATGTGTTTTAGTGAGGACTTCCTATTACTCAAGGGAATACACAGAAGAGAAATTGACTTATTTTTATTTGTATTTGTATTTTGTTTTATGGCATATTTTGTTACAGGTGAGAGCAAGAGATACTTCAGACTTCTTATTTTCACTGGTCTTATTCTTAGTTCTTTTAATTCAAATTAACTAAGACATATTTATTGACCATGTCCTTGGTTAAGGCTGAAAAATGCCAATTGAAATAACAAAAGAAAAAGATAAATGTAATGATGAATTCCAATATATTATCTAGAAATTAATTAAATATTTCACATAACGAGGGAAGAGATGATGAAAAATTGACAGTAAATTTACTGGGCAGTAACACTATTGCAGATATATTAATGGGGAATTAGAGAAAGTATGTACATTTTTCCCACCAGCAACTTTCTTGAGTAAGTCTCTTTCCCCAAAGAAATTATTTGTTGAATATATAACCTGAGCAAGAAGCCTCATGGACTGAGCTTCCTCTTGTTTCATTAAAAAAATTTTAGACAATATATTGATGGGGATGCCTTTCTGTATATATGTTTCTCATATTGGTTTATGAATAAAACACTGGTTGGCCAGTAGCCAGGCAGGAAGTAAAGGTGGGGCTAATTTTGAGAGGAGGAAGGCAGAACAGAGTCACCAGAGAGGGACAACATATAACTATTGGGAAAATAGAGTGCCAGACATTTTCTGTTAAGATAAGACCATGTAAAAATACAAAAATTAGCAGTTATGGGTAGTAGTTAAGAGAGATCTAGCTAATAAGAAGCCTGTGTCATCAACCAGTTTCTAATTAATATACTTCTCTGTGTGTTTATTTGAGGCTAAATGGCT
This sequence comes from Phodopus roborovskii, assembly GCF_943737965.1. Lineage (NCBI taxonomy): Eukaryota > Metazoa > Chordata > Mammalia > Rodentia > Cricetidae > Phodopus > Phodopus roborovskii. The sequence goes on along the minus strand of NW_026126744.1, from coordinate 741,010 downwards.
ATGGGATCAGGCTGTAAAGAAACTCTGGCTACAATATATTTTGATTATATTTTTCCTCTTCAGCTTCTTCCAGATCCTCCTACACCTTCCTCCCTATATAACCCTTCTCACACATACATACACATTACACACACACACACACACACACACACACACACACACACACACCATGTGAACATCATAAAAAAGGGAAAAATAAAAACTAAAAGTATGCTTAATGATACTCTATTAGAGAAAACCAATGATCCATTCCCGGCAGGTATCAATCATATCACCTGTGTAGGGCATACACATATTGTCACAAATAATAAAAACTCAGAGACTGATATTGGGGTTCAATCTGAAGATCAGAAAATCAAAGTAGCCAACCAATAGCTCTTACCTCTACTAAGGCCGAAAGGGAGATCCTTTCTTCCTGTTACTGGAAATTGAATCTTATATGAGACCTTTTGCTTCTTCCTTAAATATTTCTCTAGTGCTGGGATCCATGGTGTGAGCTGTGTTTTTCTTTTAGACTGATTCACCTATAGCCCAGGGACTCACAGAGATCAATCTGCCTCTGTCTCCCCAGTCCAGAGATTAATGGTATGTACCAGCACTTCCTGACCTCAATGGATATCTAGTGTGGCTAGTGTTGCATTCTCATCCCCAGGCAAACTTTATTAAATCATAAACAACATATCACCACACATATGTGTGACAGTTCTGTTCTGTCTGGAAGATGCTGTTTTCTGCAGTCATCCACCACTTATTTTTCTGCCTCCTCTTCTGAATCTTATGTGAGGGTGTTGATAAAGACATCCCATTGAAAAATGAGTGCTTTGTCTCTCACTCTTTGCACAATATCCAGTTGTGGGTCTCTGCATTAATTATAATCTAGTTCTAGTATAAGCTTTTCTGATAAGAACGGAAAAATGCACTGATCCATGGGTGTAGCAATATGTCATTAGGGATCATTTTATTGCTGTGTGTCTTTTATCAGAACAGTAGTGGTAGTTTTTTCCCTATGGACAATGACCTATCTAGCCTCAGTATATCGGCAACTTTATCAGTGTCAGGTATAGGTTCTATATTGTGGAGTTGGCCTAAAGTCCAGTCAAAAAGTATTTGTTTACTCAATAACATTTATGCTGCTATTGTACAGGATAGCTTTCAGGCAGGTTATTGTGGTAGGTCACAGGGTTTGCAGCTGGTTGATATTGATGGCAATTTTCCCTTCTTATAGTATGCAGATCACCTTCCAGGACTACTAATTCTAGTTAGTAGAAGTGAAGCTTCTAGCTTGACAGCAGCTCAATTCTCCATGTTCTATAATATAGTAAGTGCTGTGTTCATTAATAGGGCCTTGCCATCAGGTTGTAGAAAGCAACCAACAGTTTTGGCAATATCCTATGATGTTTGGGGTTCTATGGGACCCATTCAGATACTAAATCAACAAAATTCAACCCGTTCTTGTCACTGGCAATTTTACTTGGTGGTTAAGGTATTGTATTTGTTAATATATGGTTACGATATTTAAATTAAGGCATTTCTCTCATAATAGGGTTTCATGTGGTTTCTCAAAGCCTTTAATGTTCATAGTTCCTCCACATGGTCCCTCCTTTATTTACCACATCACCATCCTCTCCCTATTTAATCCACCTGTTCCAGTTCCCCTTTTATCCCATTATAACACTATTTCTATTTCTTCTTCCTTCAAAGAGCTCCTAACCCTGATCCTTTAATTCTGTGGTTTTTCTGGTTGAAACACACATATTAGAGGCTTAAAAGTCAATATCCTCACATAAGAAAAAACATGCACTATTAAGCTTTTGGGGCCTGAGTTACCTCACTAAAGATGGTTATTTCTAGATCCATAAATTTACCTACAATTTTCACTTTTCTTAACAAATAAGCAATATTCTATTGTGTACATGTAAAACACTGTCATTTTCCACTCATCCGTTGATGAACGGGCCATTTCCAATTTGACGATTATAAACAGAATGGATAAGCACATATCTCTGCTGTAAAAAAATTGATCCTTCTTCTCTTTAGAAAAAACAAAGTTCCAATTTGGAGGAAATAACTACGAATTAAACAGTATCATAGAGACCAGTTTTGATATTGAAGTAGGCCCTCTGCTCTTATAGTCTACTGGCTCAGACATTTGACACATTACGTTACACTCCATGATTCAATTGTACTATGGATGTAAGACAGTAAAGCAAGTGTAACTAGGGAGATTGAGTCAGGGTAGGAATAGAAAACAAAAAAGAGAGAGGGAGGGAGAGAGAGAGAGAGAGAGAGAGAGAGAGAGAGAGAGAGAGAGAGAGAGAGAGAACATAAGAGAGGAAGCCATTATTGGTTTGAAGAGAAAACTGATTCCAACTAACAATTTGAGCAACCGTGGAAAGGCTACCATAAATGCCCTTCCCTGATAGTGAGATCAACAACCAATTTATCCACCATCATGGAGCTCTGATCTAGTACCTGTTGGAAACAGAAGCAAACACCCATAACTAAACACTGAGTCGAACTAGAATCCAGATGCAGAAAGGACAAGACCAGGTTGTAGAAACACATAGAGACAGCTGACCTGAACAAGGAGGAGCTAATGCCCCCCCCAGACTGATAGCTGGAAATTCAGCATGGGTCTGACTCAGACTGCCTGAATATGGGTCTCAGCTAGAAGAACTGAGCAGTCTAAGGGACCTCAGACAGTGGAACCAGGATGTATTCCTGGTGCACAAAAGGACCTTGTGGACACATCCCCCATGGAGGGATACTCCCTTAACCTAGAGCCAGGAGAGATGTCCTAGTCCCTACTTCAAATGACTTGACAGATCTGACAGATTTACATGACCCCACCTGGATAGCATAGCCCTACATGTGGAATGGGGATGGGGGGATGGGAGGGGAGGGTGGTAAGGGTACATATGAGGAGGCAGAGAGGGTAAGAAGGTGGACTGGAGGGAGGAGAACTGGGATTGACATGTAAAATTAAAAAAAAATTAAATAAAACAAAAAAGTGAGAAAAAACAAAAAATAAACCAAAAAAAAAATGAGTTTTCAAAATAATGCCAGTACTTTACGGTTGGTGGTGAGTATACAAAAAAAAAAAAAAAAAAAAAAAAAAAAGGTTTTTATTGTTGGCTTGATTATCAATATTATTGGCAACTAGCAGTCTGCCAGGAAATTCTATCAAAAAAACAAATTTAATCTGGAATTCAGCAGAATATAGAAGAGTTCAGCATGCACATAAAAAGGATAACTGGAATAAAATCTTAGAGAATATTAGCATCAAATTTGAGCAAAAGTAGAAGTACTAGAGATTGAATATTTAGCCTGATAGATAGAGATAATGAATGTAACTGAGTTTTTTCATTGAACAGTCAACAAGGAGACAGCTACAAGTACTCCTGATGGAACAGGAAGTCCCCAGAGATAATGATTTTATTCAAGGTCAGGATGATCATTAAAAGGATAGTGAGAATGGCATGACAAATAGCGACACTGGATTGGAACAGGAACAGCAGTGGTTAATAGTAAAATTATATAATCATCATCAACAGTAACATTAAAACAGCTTTGCTGCATATCTGAAAAGAGTGCCACACTTTTTGAATATTTGGACACCATGATGTCAGAAAGGCAACCTATAAGACAACTGCAAGTGTCACAGTTAAATGCAAGGAAGTGATAATCAAACACATTTAGAACAGTTTAATAATTTTAGCAAACAAAACATATCAGTAGAAGCCTTGATAATGACACGAGTGAAGGGAATTACTGTAAAGATTGTGTAACAGTTGTGCTCTATCTTTTTATTTTTTAATTCTACTTCTCTCTCTCTCTCTCTGTGTTGTGTGTGTGTGTGTGTGTGTGTGTGTGTGTAGTGAAGGCATCTGTGTTCACATGGACAGAGACATGTGGTGGTCAAGGACAAACTCCTGTGTTGGTTCCTGCCCTCCCTGGTAGGATGTAGGGTCTCTTTTTTTTGTCTGCTAATGTGCAGGCCAGGCTGGATTGATTGTCAGCTTCTCCTATTTTTGTGCCTCCACCTCACACTCACTTTAGGAATGTTGAGGTTACAATTATGCAGTATTGTTTTAAGTGGGTTCTGGTTAGTTGAACTCAGGTCTTCAATGCTTGAGGATCAAGTATTTTCCTATATAACCACCTCGTGAATAATGGACACAGTGGGTTAAACACAGGCTTTGTCCTAATAGAGATGTAAAGCTTCAAACCTCTGAATATAAAGAAGAAACTTCTCTCACTAAGTAATAAGATGAGGTAATACAATAACGCACCTTTAATGATTTTATATTTTAATAATGATTGCCATGCTGAAGTCATTTTCAGCACCTTAATGGTCTTGAAATTGTTTATTTACCTACATCTATCATCTTAACCCTTATTTTGTTACATGCATTGTTTCCTATTAGTTTGTATTCAGTGTAAATTGCATGCACTCAAAGGGGCTAGAGACAGAATTGAAAAGGTTAAAGGAAGGCTGATGCACTTTTGTTCACAGGAGACAATGAAGTAATTGGATTTCATACATACATTTGCTTCTGTCATTCTGCTTTGTCTGACAGTTTTATTCTCTCTCTTTGATGAAGTTCTTCATTATTAAATGTTTTTAATGTTTTCAGATTAAATACATTGCATCTTTCTCCTCTTCACTTTCCTCCCATCCTTATTAGTTTTCAAATCCATGGCTCTTTTTTTTTTTTCATTAATTGTTGCTGCATACACACACACACACACACACACACACACACACACACACACACACACACTCCTAAACATAGAAATACATCCTGCTCTGTCTCTACAATGTTACCTGTAGGTTGTTGATATGTAGGCTTGCCTAACCACTCAAAATCTAGCTATGCCGTTGCTCAGACTCCATTTTTTACCTATTTCAATCTATCCTCAATACCACAGAGAATAACTTTTCTGAGATTTTATTTCTCTATGCCAGTCTATACTTTACTAAACAGAACATGACAGTGGTTTCATAGTTTCTTAAGGATGACTCCTACACTTGTTCATGAGGCTGGCATTTAAGGCTGTCCGTAAAAGACCATATTATTTCTGCCCCCTCAACAGATTCCTTTCCCAATAACAATTATTTAAACAGAAACCTGCCTTTAAAACCAAGACCAGCAACAAATTTTAGTTTGATTACTTATTGACACACAATTTCTAAACCAGCTGTAGAAAGTTAGTATAAGGTAGTCACCTAAAACCAGAATCAACAAGAAATAAAATCAAAATTCTTCTGTATTATTTATGCACAAATCCATATACATGACCTATATTCTCCACACTCAAGTAAAACACATTATTAATCTTTTGTTCATAGACATTGATCTCTGTTCCATTTTCTAATTTTCATGGATATTACCCCATTTTCCTTAACGTATGTGTTTTATTTTATTTTGCCATTTCCAGTATTTGGCATCAGTACAGAATCTGTTTCAGCCCATCTGTTGTTGGGCCTCTGACAGTGGGTGTCCAACCTTTTGCTATGTCCTTTTCTACATGAGGAACTCAGTGAGCCAGTGGGAAGAACATCACCTGCCTCCTTATGTTTGCTTTGCTATCCAGGCTGTGCACTGTCATGAAAACAAGCTAGTTCTTAACTGCTGCCAAATTTCTGCTTTCTTCAGGAAACAGATGTTAAGAATGTGTGACATTTCAAAATGATAAAGTCAAGAATGATTGTGTTCAGACAAGACTTATTTTTTTTTTTAATCTTTGGCTTTTGATTAGGCAAAAAGCATATGTTCTTTAGAAGAGAAAACTAGTGATACATTTTTTTTCTAAAAATCTTTTTTTTTATAGAAAAAGAACTTTAAAGAGAAAAAATTTAATTCATGGAATATTATATTTCACTACTGATCCTACTGAGAGATAATGACTACATCATTTACCTGCTTCAAAGTGGAATATGTATGGGAAAATGTTATTTTTTGTTGTCATAGTGTTTATAATAAAAAATTCTAATGACAGCGTGTACAGATTATTACCTATTCAATAATATGTATAAGGAAACAGTATCTTGTTTTTATAATTCATTTAAATTTTTGTTGCCAAATATGTGTTTATTTAATACAGATGCTTCCTTTCCCGAGCAATACAAAATGTTATGTTTCATTACTATTATAGAGAAATGAAAGAGAAAAAAATCTTAGTACAAGTAAGTAAAGATGTTAATAAAATATAATTGAAACAATAGCAGCATAGTGTATTGGGTCATAGAAATAGTATAAAGAGTTGGTGCAGTTAAAACACATTGTGAGAGATGTTTGTTCAAAACATGTTTTCTACTTTAATTGCTGTTATAGTGAAAAGTACAACTCAAACAATGGAGACTAGCCATATCTACTTTCATAAATTGTATCTTTTCTGGGGAATCTGCCAGAGAAGTTTTAGGACAGCACATTTTCTCTGTCAGCAGTACACAGACAAAATTAACTGCAGTGTCTGTCTGATGTGTTTTGGAAGAGGCCTTCTTATGTACCTGTCTCAGTAAAAGAGGCAGCTTACCTCAGAGGCTTCAGTCTTGAATCATCAGTCTTGCACCATGATTTTCTTTTCGTTAATATATGGATAAACCATAGAAATTTGTGAATTTGCAATATTGTCCCCCCACACCTGACAACCTTGTGCATACATTCTGCCTACTCCCTATGATTCTTACATTGTATTTTAGATTTGTTTTTTTTCAAGACATCTTGTCTATATTGGGGAATCTTACAAAAACATTGTTTGATCCGTTAGGTGTCAATTTCATAGTTGAACTTCTGCAGGCAAACTTACACTGATGGGGAGAACCTATGTTTACCCTCTACTACTCATAAATGCAAACACAAATATTCCTAAATTTCTGCAAACTGAAAAATTATTTCAGCTAGCTTTGAAAGAATAAGGTAATATTTCATAGGTGATCTCTCCAAACATGCTGGTCTCTTTTTAGCTTGATATTTATTCATTCAGAGACTTTTAAAAACCTAGCTCATAGATTTTTCTTGCCTTCCAAAAGAGATTATAAATTTTGTATTATTAATATTTTTGTTAGCACATAAAAAAGTCAGAAAAACCATGGCTTTTACTATGAGATTTTTATATGCACAGATAATGTACTTTGATCACATTCAACCCCCTCTCCCATCTCACCACCCTCCACCTCTCACTGGTCCATCAATTCCCAATCAATCTTACTACTACTGCTTTCATGTCTTCAATATAATTAGATACAGCTCCCACATATTGGAGAAAACCTTAAATATTTGTCCTTTTAGTCTAGCTTATTAAACATAACACAATAATGTCAATTGTGTCCATTTTCTTGTATATGTTATAGTTGTTTATCCTTTACAGTTGAATCAAATTCCCTCGAGGATAAGTGCATGCTCTTCATCCATTCATCTCTTGATAGACTTATTAAATGATTACAGCTTGTAGCTATTGTAAATAATGTATCAAAAAGCATAGATATCCAAATATCTCTGTGGTTTGTTGACATAGTCTTTTGTATATACATCCATGTGTGATATATCGGATTGACATATAATATAAAAAATACATAAATAATTAAAAAAATTAGTTCTATTTTCAGTGCTTTGTAAAGAATTGACATCCATAGTGGCTGTGCCCATTTACATCCCCACCTACAGTGTGCATAGGTAGCTCATTTCCTTCCTACTTTACAGAACCGTGTAGTTGTTTTCATACTATATATTCTGTATGGACATCATAGCCATTTTAATTTGTATTTTCCTGATAGGAATGGATGTTGATGATATCTTCAAGCATTTATTGATCATAACATTTTATTTATTTTTATTTTTGATAATGTATTATCATGTGGTAGCATAGTTTCAAACAATAGGCTCTTAAAATCATTTCTATCCACTGCCCTCTGATTCAAAGGATAACATAGGAGAATTTCTGTTCAATGTTGTATTTAGAGGCATTCTTGTCTCAAAAACTCATGTGAAAGATTCTGAGCCTTAGGTTGCCAGTCCCTCCCTTTTCATTAGAAGCTCCTGGATTCCATTCTGGGGGACTTCTACCATCGTTCAGAAGCCTCCACCCTAGGCTATGTCTGTCTTGGATCAATGTTCATATGTTGTTTGTGTTTTCCCATCACACTTTTTTTGTTTCTATGAAAACCTTTATGGACCCTTCTCTTTTATAGGGATAATCTGCCCCCTCATATGCTCGTGAGAATATAGAATATTAAATATTAATAATAATAATTATTGTTGTTGTTATTATTATTAATCACAATAGGTGATAGAGATGAATCTTTTGCCCCTCATATGGAAGTCTCAGTGTAATGTTAGCATTCTGTTAAAGGTTGCTAAATCTTTTTTTTTTTTCAAAAGAATCCTTATCTTTTTTTATATTATTTATTTATTTTTTCTTATTTTGCATATTGATCCCAGTTCCCTCTCTCTCCTTCTCTCTCTCCTTCTCTCCCTCCCTTTCTCCCTGCCCTCCTCTTGCCCATGCCCCATGATCACCATCTTATCCCATCCCCCTCCAACTCCACAAGGAGGGTGGTGTCTTCCCAGAGGGGTCAACAAAATCTGTCAAGACATTTGGAGTAGGGACTAGGTCCTCCCTCATGGCTCTAGGTTAAGGGAGTATACTTTCATGGGGAATGTGCTCCTAAAGTTCTGTGCACCTGGTATACATCCTGGTTCCACTGTCAGAGGTCCCTTAGACTCCCCAGGCCTTTTAACTCAGACCCATGTTCAGGGTGTCTCAGTGGGTCCAATGCTGGATTCTCAGCTATCACTCTGGGGTCCCATTAGGTCCTCATTGTTCAGGTGAGGTGACTCTATGTGTTTCTGGAGCCTGGTCTTGTCCTCCCTCTCTGCATAAGGATTCCAGTTCAGCACAGTGGCTAAATCTTTCTTGTATTTATTGGCCATCTGCACAAATTTGGTTTTTTATAAGTTTCTCCCTAAATAATTTCCCAATGTATTAATTGGATGACTTGTTCGGTGGTATTCATTTATTTTCAGTTCTTACATATTCTGCATATTAATCCTGTACTGTATTAATAGCTGGCCGAAATTTTTCTTCCTCACTCTGTAGGCTGCCTCTGCTGTTACTTTTATTTATTTTACTTGCAGAAGCCTTTTAATTTAATGCAGGCCCATTTGTCAGTTCTTGTTTTACTTCATGGGATTTGGAGTACAATTTTTTAAAAGGAGGTAGAGTGATGGCTCCTCCTTTAAGAGAACATTCTGCCCTGGAGGAGGACACAGATTCAGTTCACAGCACTGGCTTAGGATGGTTTATAAACAAGTTCCAAGAACATCCAATGCCTCTGGCCTACTGATCTCTGAGGAAACAGAACTCAGGTAGACATCCCTAACTACAGACACACATACACATAGACAAAATTAAAATTTTAAAACAAGTCTTAACAAAAGAAGTTCTTTGTTGCTGGAACTTAAAGTGCCCCCCCCCATTTTCTCCCATAGTTTCAAATTATTTTAGTTGCATTTTACTTTATTCATTTTATTTTATCTGGTACATGGTGAGAGATGAGTTGAGTTTCAGAATACTAGAAAGGAATTTTGTGATACTTTACGAGCATGTCTTCTAAGTGCCATACAAAAATTGAGATATAAAAACAATGATCAATAAATAATTAGTTGCTATTAATTTGAAACCATGGTCTGTTTCTTTTGTTTTGCAGGTACTATGTGTCTGAGACATTATGTAGTCTTTTTTCATGAGAAATGCGTACAGCAACACCATCACCAACAAAAGATTTTTGAATGTTTTACTATAGAGTTCTTCACAGAATAGGAACTTATAATCCAGTGACTATAATATTTATGCAATGATCATTATTTTTATATTTCCAAAATCTTAGCTGTCTAGCATTTTTTTTAGTCACATATGTTACCTTTGAATTCTATCATAGTGCCCTAAGAAAATGATCTGAGAGGTTGTCTTTCTTATTACTCTCCTATATAATTGATTTCAAAATTTTTTCATCTATGGACTTATTAGAACATAGACAAAAATAAAAAATAAAGGCTTTCATGCTGTGACATTTTCTGAGGCAGGCTATATTTTCTTTAGATTGGCATCTCTGGAGCCACACATTAGACATTTTACACCAGGAAACATCCTCAGGAAGTTCAATTGTCCAAAAGTAAGTGCACCTTATTATAGATACTGTAGAGGACATTTGCACACACATGTCTAATTTTCTCCTCCAATACCCATTAGAGGATGATCTTACAACTATTTGGAATAAAGTAAGCACATAGATACTCAATAATTAAGTTGCCCCTAATGGTATAGAGAACAGATGGTATACTTAATATTATGACTATCTTGTACTATTGTATGCCTTATAGATGAAGCTTATCTTTGCCTAGGTTCTTGTCTGCTATACACAAATATTTATACTCCTATTCAACTTTTAACAACATCTAAAGAAAGTATAATATATTTCCATTAATGTATAAGGATAATTCCTTTCCATTCTGAATTTCTATTTCAAATGTCTCTGTCATTTATTAAAGTATAAAGCTAAAACTTTCAGTATTATATTGTTAGAATAATCTGTGTGATATAATATTAGGCATGGACTATTTAGGGCTAATATCTGACCTATTCCAGAAATACTCAACTCTCCCTAAATATTATAAGGAAAGATTATAGGAGGCTTTGAAATTTAATGTTACAATTACTTCAACAGTTGACATAATCTCTACTTTTGCTTACCCTTCAAGAGATGACTTTAAGAATCCATTTATAGATAAAATAAATCTGCCAAAAAATTGTAAATTGTTTGATATGAATCAATATCGATTATCATATTGCAGAAAATGATTCCTGGTTTTGCATCTATTTTTAAATTCATTTCAATTTTCTGTTTATTTATAAAAATATTGTATTGTATTTAAACAGTAACAGCATCTATTGATTTTGTCATTAGTTAAAATGTTTAATCCATGGAAGTTTTGTATCTGCACATGGATATTTGTATCTTATATGTTCAGAAGCATTTTTCTGTTGCATTGTCTTTTAGTTTCTACTTGTTAATCTTAGAACTCTAACTATACATGTATATGTGTACACATACACACACACACACACACACACACACACATATATATATATATACATATACATATATTATATTTGTTGCTACAGACCCCAGATTTAAGCAGTGATTGTCCAAGGAATATTGAAGGGTCTACCCATCAGAGATGCTTATCTCATGGAGATATAGACCTCATTTAGCAAGGCCATGAGGAATATTGTCACCAGAGATGCACCTTATCTGAAAGACGATAAGGAAGACTGCCCTCTGAATGTGTCAGCTGTCCCCATCACAGACTTCTTGTATGAAGAGCGCTTTCCCTCACATTACAGCTTGGGAATTCTTCTCACAGCACTACAGTGTATTAATTATTTACTGTGCACATTTCCCCTTATATTGGTATATTGGATTACTCCCCCCAAGCAATGTGTGATTCTGGCAAGAAAGTAATCACAGTCTCTGAACCAGGTGTTTGTATAAACTTAGAAGTTTGCCTCACTACAGTTAACTTCATTGAGAGATAGTTGGTCAGTGTTAGTATCCAAGCAAAGAGACCTTAATATATTCACAGATGCTCAAGGACAAGAATTGGGGCATGATTAAAGTAGTTGAGCCTTAGCTCTCAGAGAGATAGTGAACAAGAGTGTGCAGGATTCACTCTGCCAGCCAATAGGGAAGGGCTCTTCCAAGCTAACCCCACATTAGCCTTTAGCTTATTTACCTAGTCACATTTAAGAACATAGCTAAGCATACATATTATTCTCCTAGATTTCCTAGATGACTTAATCCCCCCTTTTCCTTTAGAAGCTCTTGGAGGCTTAACCACTCTCACCTTGAGCCATGAAGACTGAGAGTGTCTGCTTTGTGAAAAACTTTTATCTGTTTCTTTGACCCTGAAAAACTCCAGTCCTGCACCTAGCTAGAGCTGGAGAATTGCTGATTATAAATGTAATTTATAATCTTTTGCAGCACAACAGAACAATAAGAGAACAAGAGAGACTAGACTAGAGAAGAAGCATGGAGAAGTTAGAAGCAGGACAGGATCACTAGAGTAGAAAGAGAACATGAAACAGCATGGCTCTCAGATGGTGTGTGAAGTTACTATAGAAATCTTTTACCTCCTCCCTCACTCCTGAGAAGCATTTCACATTTGGAACCCTGTAGAAGCAGATCTCTTAACCATTACAATCTGGCAGTTACCTTTCCCACCTTGATACTACATTTCATATTTGTAGTGATTCATAGCCAGTAAGAATTTGTTACACAGCAAACCCAGGGATTATGAGTGATATAATGAAGACATATTACCAAATATCCTAAACTTCATTACACTTGTCTTTGGAAATAATATATTGGCTGATTGTACAAAAGACAATATCTTAGGTGATATGAGAGTTTTTTATTTTCAGTTTAATTTATTATAAAGAGAGAAAACTAAGTAACAACTATCAAGAAGGAAGATGGCCTTGGAGCCAGAATGTATTTTCTATTGGAGCCAGAAATGCTTTGATCATACACACTTTGCCAAATTACTGATATGTGCTGTGTTCTCATTTTGCGCTGCTTCAGAAATGTACCCTCTTAACACCATTAAGTGTTTGATTTGATTAATTTTTACTTTCATGATCCATGTAATAGTTTTATTTCTTTTTGTATCTGGAAGATTCATATAAAGTGAACATAAAAATGTGTGGTCTTAGGCTGACCATCAAGCTAAATACCAAACGAAAGGCAACATGGGATGTGGGAGGAGTATTAAACATGCCACTTGTTCCCTGAATTGGTAGAATACACAGGTTGATTTTCCTTATTTTCTTTAGCTGAAATCTATTAAAACCAAATAAGGAAATTCTTAACAAGAAGAAAACATCTGTCACTGACATATTCACCAGTTTTACTTTTTAAGAGTAGAGTTGATGTGCTGGCTTTAGACCTTGGCAAGTTGATAGAGATTATCTCTCAGCCTTCTCTTTACTTGCCCCCACTTTATTCTGCTTTGTGATCATAAAGACTATAATTGGTTTTAAGTATTTGAGCCCCTAGAAGTGAAAAGCTCTCTAACTTTTTTTTATAAAAACTGAATTACCAAGAACCCTGAATTTATATTTTCTAAGAATGACAATTGCTAGTAACATTATGTATAACGATACAGTGTTCTCTGCACCACAACATTCACATTTATTAGTATGTGTCCTTAAAATACCCATAGTATTTATCTTTATGTCAAAGTAGAATTTTATCAGTGTTTAATTTGCTTTACTATGTGTTAATCATTTAAGGTTGCAAACCATGAAAATAAAATGGTTTCTGAAACCGAAACACAAAAATTTTATTTATTTGTGGATTACCATGGAACATTTCAATATATCTATGTAATTTTTAATGTGAAAATAAGAGTCTTTCTCCTGAAACATCTACAGTACAATTCTTGAACCTAAGACTTGGGGATAATTGTGGAAGAGCAAAACGACTGTAAATGTTGGAGGAACAGGAAGTGTGATGTGAAACTGATTCCTAGAAATACCATAAGCCTGACCAACATTAGGTACACATTACCAAATCAGAGGCTTCCCTAATCATATTTATATCTAGTTATGGGTAAGCATTTCCACTTTCAATTTTTAATAATTAATTACTGCACTAATAAATTTCAAAGCCTTTATCATTCCATAATTATCTATTTTCTTTCCCCTTGCCTCATTCCCAAGCAAGTACTTAACTATTTTATATCTTTGCAGGTTTAAAAATATGAGGAATCTTGTGTGACTTGGAATCATAACATGACCTTCTATTGTGGTTTTGCTCATGTAACACAATTTTAAAGTTAATTCAAGTTTTCTCACATACCAGGAAGTTTATTTTTATATCTGAATAATGGTCTGTCAAAGGAATATATCACCGACTCCATTTTAGCTAACATTGATTTTGTTGCTACAAGTATTTGTTTACAAGTATTGTGAACATATTCTTCAATTTCTCTTGGTTATAGATAACTAGCTCTGAGGTAATTCTCTGCCTAACCATTAGAGGCATTGTCAGGCTCTTCAATACCATTTTCACTTACAAGAGCAGTACTTTGGAGAAGAGCTTAATTTATCTTGACTTTTAGAGACCTTGTTATTCTCTGAAATTTTGGCCATCAAGTTCTAATGTATTCACATTCTGGGTTTTGCTTACCCATAGGGCGTATGCTGCATTCTGACATTGAATATATGAAGTCTGCTAATGTGCATTTTTCTTTAGAGGAATGATTGTATCCTTGTTCATTTTTTTTTCTCTTACTGACTTTTGAAAGTTATGTTTTTGCATGGACACAAATGTCTCAGACATAGCTATTGCCAGTATTTCCTCCTATGCTGTGAGTTGTCTCTTTCTGTCATTTGATTCACTTGAATTTTTATTTTTCACGAAATTTTACATTCAATTTGTTCCTTGTTTAGTTGGCGTCATAACTACAAGCTCATTTCAAAATTCTACTTGTATTTTATATTCTTCTCATATTCAAGGCTTTTGCCCATTTTGAGTACAATTCTAAGATGTAAAATTCTAATTTCTCTGTTTGCATGTACATACACACAGATTTTGATACATGTTTTCAAAAATTAAATCCCTATTAAATTGTCTGTACACACTTATTAACATTCAGTTAACTAAGGATGCCTGAGTTTAATACAGTATTCTATAATTAGATATCTTTATACAGCCTACATGTTATCATATTATCTTGAGTATGGTCGCTTTGTATTAAGCTTTAAACTTACATATGACAGTCTTCTAATTTTGTTCTTTTCCCACTTTACATATTCTTTGTCATTTGTAATTTCATAGGAATTTAGGTATCAACTCATGCCTTTTTTATCAGAGTTAGGAAGCATTCTTGTAGGTGTTGTGCTAATTCTGCAGAAGAATTTTGGAAATGCTTCCACTTTAACAACACAAGATTTTTCCCATTAATGGGTAGTTAATATGTACTGTTGGCCACATCTTTAAATCTTCAATGTCTTCCAACAATGTTTTGCAGTTCCATAAATCAATTTTTTTTATTAAGGGTTTGTTGTTTTTCATTGTTGTTTTAAGCTGGCCTGGAACATACTATGCTGGAGAAGATGACCTTTAAATCCTGATTGTCCTGCTTTTGCTAAAAGAGTGATAGGATTATAGGCATGGGTCATCTAACCCAGTTATAAAGGTCTAGGAAAGCACTCTACCAATTGACCTACATCTCAGTCCCTAGCGTTTTCATTTTTAATGCACCCATAAATAGGATTATTTAGTATCTTTTTTTAAAACATTCACTCTAAGTGCAGACAAATATAATAGATTTTTTTTTATATTGGTCATCACTCCACACCCCTACTGAACTTATTACTTTTAGTAGTTTTTAGTGTGTTTCTTAGGACTTTCTTTATAAATCATGTCACCTGACACAACAGGTAACAAGTTTTTATTTTTTTTCAAATTTATAATTGTTATTGGAAACTGGGCAATTTAGGTAGGTATACTTTATATTGTCCATCTAAAACATTATAACTGACATATCTAGTAACTGAAAATCTCATTTTACTGAAGTTATTCATTTGCTTTCCCAAAGTAGGATACACCTAATACTGTCTGGATAGACAGAGAATCTCCCTGGAATGACAAAGATTTGGATCTTTTTATATTCCTAAAGACTTCACCAGCTGTTTAATTTAACTGTTAGCAGCTGATTCTTCTCCTGATTTCTAGAATGCCTTGGAAATAGCATAAGCTACTTACAGTTTAATCTAGCCTAATTGGGGCATCTTCCTTGAGATAATTTCCCACTTCAGCCTATGATGTATTTTGACTCTCTGAGAGCTCCTCCCAGCTGTCCTTTTCTTCTCTCCAGCAGACCAGCTGACCTACAGTTTAGTTCATGATGATTCTCTCTATCATCCCTAAATTGCCTCTCATAATAACTTGCTCTTTTAAAAATGGGCCCCTAGGCTAGAATTTCTGCTTCAGCTGTTGATGCCATTTTCTTGCAGGCAAGGATTTTCAAGTTTACACTCCAAGGCCATCATTTTCCCTCAGGCAGAAACTCTGAGCCACAGCCTGGTTCTAAACCAAGGGACAATGCAAAGTGATGTTGGCAGTACATGCCTTCTTCCTAGCTGCTGAGTTCTGGGTGAATGTTGTCAGCAGCAGTCTCAGGTCTCTTTGCCTAATCTCTTTCTTTTGGATTCCCTTATGATTCAGGGCATTGAACTAAAACAGTTTTGACTCTCAAACTCTATCTTGCTTGTAACTGAATTTCTTGTTCTCCTTCTGACTTCCCATGAGTTATTTATAATTCACTATAATCACCACAGGTACCAGGAATGATAGATCTGTTACAGAAATATTTTCAGAAGAATGTCTGAAACTAATCAGAGCAGCTTTCATATCTCTAGGAAGTCCTAGATTCTCCTGTATGTTCAACCAGATCACAGTTTAACCAAAATTATCTGCTCTGCTAACTATACAAACCACTGTGATATTCAATCTTTATTTTCAACTTATTGGACTGAGAAGTATAAGATTAGTAAAACACAGATCTGCATGTCTGTGAGAGTGATTTCAGAGACTGTTAAATAATGAGAGCTAGAACATATTGAAGAGTTCAAACCAGTGATAGACTGAAAATATGAATAAACTTTTGGAAGGTGGTGAAGCTACAAAATATGGAGTCTTGCTAAAGAAAGTGAGTCTCTTGGGTCATATTCTTAGAGGATATTCCCTATCAACAGCTCCCAATATTGCTGTTTTGATAGATGGAATCAAGCCCATGGAAACATGAGAAAAAAAGTCTTTCCTCTATTATCTATCTCTTTATAGTATTTAGTCTTGGCTATAATCATATAATCAATATCCTTTCATGGCTATGGCTATGTAGTCATCTTTCACTATTGCCTGGCTTCCATTTTCCTAATACCCCAAAGATTCTATAACTCCTAGAAGATGAATTTTGGGTTTCTGAAGTGTGTTTCTTATTTTATTATTTTCCTTTTCTAGTGTGGCCACATTGAGTAACACTTTTCTAGACCTTCACTTCTGTTTACTCCTTGGATGGACAAATTGAGATATGTGATCAAGGCTGGTCTAATGGGATTCCCTGTGTTCTAAAACTCTGATTATAGGATAATATTCTTGGTAAGGCATGTCGAAAATAAATGCTGTGTCACATGAATGAGCCTAGACAGCCAGCTGCCCCTATCAGAAATGAAGACACCCAGTTTAAACTCAGTAAGAAGAAGATAGAGAGTGGCTAATAAATGACATAATAGGGATCCTACATTTTCTAGAAGGAGAACCCTCTGAATTCAAAAGGAAATGTTTTGGGCTGTCTACTATAGAATGGTATTTCAATTTCATGTATTAGCAAGGGAAGTCAGAAGGTCTTAATTCAAATGTTGCTGACTCTTTCAAGTCTTAAAAGATTTAGCAGAGTGAGAAAAAATGATTCTCCATCTTATGGATATCCCTGGGTCTTTTCCAAAGACTTTAAAGTGTTTGTTTTTCAAAGAGTAGTGTAATTTTTCTTTTCATCAGCCTCACAAACTAACAGTTCCCTAGAGCTCCTTAGATTGCTATGCCAGAAGCTGAACCCTAGGAGCTTTCTGCGGTTGGATTGCACTTTTCCCCCTTTGACCACTTGGATTTTGTTTTAACAAGAATTTATATAAAATGTATTCACATGTGCATATCCACACAGGGCACAAACATAAACACATAAATAAAAATAATAAAAATAACTATTAAAATAATTTCCAGAATTATAAGCATTGGCTTTACAAGGAAGAAAGTAAGTATAATATGGAAGTTATGGCCATATTTGCCATCAGGAAAAACATAAGAGAGTCAAGAATATATAGCAAGTATTTAATGGTATGTTGGGTTAAGGTTGATAGAATGGGTGTTTCATAGTGTTGGAGATGATCACTAAAACAAGAAAAAAACCAACCTTTGAGCTAGGTAATATCTGTCAATAAAGTACTCACCCTGGAAACATAGGCCTTACTTTACCCTGCCAAACCCATAGAAAAAGTTGGGAATGTTAAACAGTCCATTTATGATGGGTGTGAATGGGCATAGACATGCAGATTCCTGGAGCTCATTGACCAACCAATGGCTCCCTTGATGAATTACTGGTTCAGGGAATTACTGCCTTCAAAGATAAAGGTAGAAAGTCTGGTGAGATAGCTCAGTGGATGAGAGTACTGACTGCTCCTCCAAAGAACCTTACTTTGGTTCCCAGTTCTCAAATCAGGCACACAACTTCCACTGGTTCACACACTTCTAGCCTCCACAGGCTTGGGAAAACCTGTATTACACACTCAAAGAGAGAAACACACAAACATAAATAATGTTAAAAATACATTTAAAAAAATAAAGGTGTATATCTGTCAAGTCATTTGGTGTAGGGACTAGGCCCTTTTTTCCTGCCTTAGGTTAAGGGAGTAGATAACCTCTCCTGGAAGGCATCACCCTACATGTGGTGTGGGGCAGGGGTAGGATGGGCAGAAGGTTGGGGGATATTGGAGAGTGAGAGAGAGGTAGGTAGGGAGGGAGAGGGATTTGGGATTGATATGTAAAATAAGAAAAATAAAAAATAATAATAAGTAAAAAATGCAAAACAAAATAAAACAAACATATTTAAAAAGCAAACAAAAAGTGTAAAGTGTCCCCAGAAGACAAACCATGTGCCTCCACACACATATGTACATATATGCTTACATGAACATACTATACACTATACAGAGAATAAATTATCAAATAAATACATAAATCACTATCTACTCATAGTTGTGAGTGCTTGGAAAACTGTGAATTGAGTCAAAGTTTAGGTAACACAAGATGGATGATGACATAAGACCTTTCAATAAATTTCTATTCATTTTTAGTTTCTTTTTATAACATCAACAAATTCTATGTTTTTAACTGCTAACACCAGCTTTGAGGTCTTAGCTATAGTTTACTGACACTCAGTCAGAGAAATACCATGTTCTTCAACATAAGTAAATTAATGGCCAACTTGGTATTTATTGGTTTTTTAAATTACTAATATTAAAATATTATTCTCTTAGAGGTAGTCATTAAATTTTCTTCTGAAAAATAAGCTCTACTGAGACTACAGTATCTATTAATGGGGCCAATATTTAATTGTGTGTTATATTTTTCTCTTTTTATATATTTGATAAATTTATTCAGATGTAATTTTCATAAAGCTTTACTAATCACAGTCAGTTGAAAAGTACTTTTATCTGCTTACTATTCTCACTTCTTCAACTTATTTATATCACTTGAAAATTTTAATGAAAAATCATAAGATCATTTTAAGGTCTACTGTTTTAACAATTGTGAAGTATGTAACACACTGTTGACTATAGTCACTCTGATGTACAAGGTCACTACAGCTTATTACTAATGCCTAACTGAAGTTTTAACCCTGTGAACAATGTCTATATTCTCCAGTGTAGTGAGATACTTATTTTCTCTCCTTCTGTGGCACTGACCACTCCCATTGAGGGGTGGAGCCATGGGCAGAAGTGACCTGTGGAAGGAGGTCTGAGGAAGAGCAGGGGAATGCTCTCTTGCTGGCAGGACTTGGACAGGAGAGCATCCGGTGGAACTTGCTGGCTGGTTCATCTGTCTAGGTTGTAAGTTATTTCTCCCTGAATAAACATCTATTCAGCCTATTTGTTTATCCTGATCCTTATTTAACCACAATACTCCACTTCCTACCACCACACACAGCATCTGGCAATCACCATTCTACTATCTACTAAAAGCCCTGTAATAGATATAACTATTTGCTCAAACATATTTTAAAACATTACATCGTACCTTGTAGCCATACATGATTATCAGTTCAGAATAGTAATATTTGTCAGTTCTTCACTGAGATTAAAATGTGTACTTATAAAATAACCTTGCAAACTTCTGTGATAGATCTTGGAATTCTAATTCTTTTCAATACCCTATGGTTTGTTAAAGTCTTTATGTTAAAATTTATATTTTATCAAATGTACACTTTAATAATTAAGACCACTACAACAAAATAAAGCTGTAACTTTTGACAATTATTTTATTTTATGTCCATGATTACATTTTTACAAAGACATACAATTATTATTGAAGACATACTCTTTTCCTTTTCTTTTTCTTTTTTTGATTTTTCAAGACAGGGATTTCTGTATTGCTTTGGAGTTTGGAGTCTATACTGGAACTTGCTCTGTAGACTAACCAGGCTGGTCTCCAACTCACAGAGCTCTGTCTGCCACTGCTTCCCAGCGTCTGGGATTAAAGGAGTGTAGTACCAACACCTAGCTAGACATACTCTTATCACCAGATACTACTAAATTTAGTAAGAATCTGTTCCTGAGTAATGGTAACATTGGCCTGTTAGGGAGTCAAGACATTTGCTTTTTAAGCACAGTCAGGAAAGAGTTCAAAGGAGGATGGGAATCTACCAGAACTCCATTAGACTCAAGTGCTTATTCAGGGGCACACGAGAATGGTTGCTTTTCAATAATATTGAGCAAAGTATTCATTGTCATCTTCAAAGCAGTTTCTCATTTGACATGTTATTTTAGTTACAAAACCAAGTATTAAGTACTATACTTTCAAGTTTCTTCACATTCTCGTATAATGAAAAACAGCATGTGGCTCACATTTACTACATTTGTAAATATACATTAAATATTTCTATAAAATGGTAACCTAAAATTGATTATGCCTTAAATAATTTAATTGAGTATTCAAAGTAATTTTACACATCCTCAAAAATGAGAAAAGTAGGTGCTGGACATTAAGTTTATAGTACTTGCTTCTTTCCCACAGGACCAGATTTTAATTCCCAATACCTAAGCTAGCAGCTTAAAATTGCCTGTTAACTCTAGCTCTGGGGGACCCAAAATCCTTCTCTTGTTCCAGTGTGCCCTCATATATACATGCACAGGCAAGCACATAGCCATAAACAAAAAAGAAAGCAAAAATAAATATTTAAATGAGAGAAACATATATTACTGCTTGCTGGTAAGTTCTTTGATGTGTATAATCACAATCTCCAGAGATGCAAATGCTACATAAAGATTTGGAGTAGAGAAAGCACAGGAAAAATGGGGAACAGCTACCTCCTCTGCCATGCTCTGCCCACATGGGTTCTTTTATAATTTTAATTAATTTTATTTTAGTACGAACAGTATGGCTGAAATTGACATTATTTCAAATTAAATTTACTTTTCAGATGTAAAATAATGCTGGATATTTGGTTATATTGCCTCTTGAAATCAAAGAAGGCATGAAATTCCCTAAATGTGCACATTCATACAACAAGGACACCTGTTCAACTATGTTGATAGCAGCATTATTGTAATAGCCAAAACCTGGAAGCAACCTATATGCTCCTCAACTGAAGAGTGGATGGAGAAAATGTGGTACATTTACACAATGGAGTACTACTCAGGGGAAAAAACACAATGGCATCCTGAAATTTGCAGGGAAATAGGTGGAACTAGAAGAAACCATCCTGTGTGAGGTCACAAAAAAGACAAACATGGTATGTCCTCACACAGATATGGATTTTAGAAATAGAGCAAAGGATTACCAGCCTACAATTCACACTGCCAGAAAAGCTAGGAAACAAGGAGGACCCTAAGAGAGACATACATGGTCCCCTGGTGAAGGGGAAAGGGACAAGATCTCCTGAGAAAATTGGGAGCATGGAGGGAGGAGAGAGGGAGTTAGAAGAAAGAAAAAAGAGGATGGGAGAAGTGGGCACGAGGGAGCAGGAAGATTGAGATAAGGAACAAGAAAAGAGATACCATAATAGAGGGAGTCATTATAGGCTACCTTTAATGCCCTTCCACCACAATTATGAGATTGATCACTACCTTATATGCCATCCTAGAGCCTCCATCTAATAGCTGATGGAAGCAGAAGCATACACTCACAGCTGAACACTGTGCCAAACTCCTGGAATCCAGTTACAGAGAGGGAGGAGTGATGAGCAAAGTGGTCAAATCTATGCTGGATAAACCCACAGAATCAGCTGATCTGAACAAGGTGGTAGCTCATGGACCCAATCTGATAGCGGGGAAACTAGCATAGGACCAAACCAGCCCCCCTGAATGTGGGTGTTAGTTAAGAGGACTGGGAAGTCTATGGGGCCTTTAGTAATGGCTCAGTATTCATCCCTAGTATATGAAAGGACTTTGGTAGCCCATGCCAAATAGAGAGATATTTTCTCAGCCTAGACACATGATGGAGGGCCTAGACCCTGCCCCAAATGATATGCCAGACTTTGAAGACTTTGTTGTTTACATGTCAATCCTAGTTCTGAGACCCCCATCCTCCCCTATCACCCTCACCAAACACCAGACCATCTCCTTTCTTCTCCTCTGAGGTGAGGCCTTCCATGAAAACTTTGTTTCAAATTTAAGTAAAAAAGGAAAAATTTGCATTTACAAAGAACACAGCAACTCTTGCATAATTGTAAAAGTTGCAGGTTAAGGAGAAAGAAGTTTATCTTGCTCCAATTGTATTGCCCTCAAGTTTTGTTTCCACCTCACACACTAGAATTCCCACATTCAGAGTACTCCCCAAGATTAGGATGATGATTTATAGGTTCAACTCCTTCTTCTGATATACAGAATTCTGATAGAAGACATAAAGAAAAATTGAAGATGGAAAACACATTTTAGGTTAATAGTTTCCTTTACAGTTGTAGCACTGAAATCAGAATCTCCTGGGGTTTTGTTCTTTTTTTTCATATGAAAACCAAAATATGAATTTATGGCAGTGTATTATTATGTGAGATCTTATATCTACAAATCTTGATTATCCTCAAAGTGAATAAATAAAATAATTTGTGAGAATAATTTTGGTAACTATAAAATAGAAATTCAACAACTTCCCTACAGAAAATTATCATTAAAATAGTAACTGTTTTATGGCTGAACTTTAATGGGAATTAATAAAGGTTAAATTACAAATGTTTTATCATCAAAATTATTATAATGCCCGAATCGTCTTTCATTTTTCTTTATCCCACATGGACTTACTATGCCTGAAAAATATCTATTTTGTATTATATAGTGAAAAAATATACAAAACTGATATCTACAGAGTAGAGAAAAAGAAATGATGTAATTGATGATTTGGAACACACACACACACACACACACACACACACACACACAGATTGATATATATATATATATATATATATATATATATATATATATATATAACACATCTGTGAAAGGAACAAGAAGTTATAGAATGTATAGTGATCTTGTGAAAAACACAAACTTTCACAATACTACATGAATACTACATGAAATATAATTTTTTGGGTGATGTAGGTGTGTGGACATTCAGGCTAACTGAAATATACATTTTAGAAGAAATGAGTTTGCCATTTAACATGGCTACAGCTAAAAATTACAATGATAGATGTAAAATCAAACTTCCTAACCCATTTTAACTTCATCACATTTTTAAACACCATGTAACAAATACTGCCACATTCTTAAATGCCAAGATAAAAAGGTTCAGTGAATTAATTTGTGGACACACAATCCCATGACACTGCCTATTTGAGTTTCTAACTCTGTAGCTATACCATTTTCCTTATTAATATTTGTCTATGATTAACTGCCAAAATGAAAACATGTATCTTCTGAGGCAACCCCTGTTTCTTCTCTACCATACATATTTATAATATTGATTTCAATTTTGCAACTATATTAAAGAAATTACTAAGTTACTAGAATCTTCCTAGGGATTGTAAAAATTGTAATTCTTCAATATATTTGAAGAAGACAGATAAAAACATTTTATGAATACTAACTCATTTCTCTATGCTATTATATCATACTATTTTTCTGGACTTGACATGTAAGTTCATGGAATATAATAAACACCTATCTTAAAAATTACTATTTACATTTTTAATATTTTTACATAAGTGAGAATTTTGCCTGTATTGTGATGTGTGGTTGTGAAACACCATGTGGGGTTGGGAACCAAACACAAATTCTCTACAAGAGCAACAAGTATTTTTTTACCACTGAACCTTGTCTGGAGCCCCAAGAATAAAGTTGTTTGTTTGTTTTTATGTTTTTGTATCAATACAGGCCACAAAATTCCTTTTCTGAATGAGTAACATTTTGATGTTTATGGACCAATGCATGCATGATTCTAATTTAAGGGTGTGGTTGTAAGGATAACAATTTCATGCCTACACTACCTTTGGTGTTTTTTATAATCTGTCCTTTACCTAGTTTATAAATACTAGCCATTAAACTGGCAGTTGCATTTTATTCAGAAAAAAAGAAGAAAAATCAATATGAGACAGCAAACTTATCTAAGTACCATTATAAAGACAAAAATAGTTATTTATTTTTAAATGTTCCAGGAAGATTTAATTGTTTTTTATTTTTTATTTCTTGAGAGGTACTACATTACACTAGGACCTCAAAGTAAAAATATATAAACCGTGAATCACAATATATAGGAAAGGATTACAGAATATTTATTTTACATAAATCATGTTAATTTTGCCTGATAAAGTGGTGCTTCTTTAATTATTTGTTCAACAAAGTGGCTATGAGGAATTGCTTCCTATTTATCCACAGTGAATATATCCATCTATCCACAGCAAGGATATTTGCTAACATGATTAAACATGCCTAACTGAGTTTCAAGCAGTGTTATATCTTCCCACTGTAAAGCAAATGCATTCACAGGAAATGAGAGTAAAAACAAGCTCTTTTATCTTACACTATGTATGAAGATTCATTGATTTTGAAGATGATAAGGACAGTTTATATAGTATCATATTCAATTTTACTTGTATATTAACTTCAAAGTTCATTTTCTTAGAACTAATACTAATGATAATGGAAAGAAAATTGTCATAAAAGCTAATATATATATATATATATATATATATATATAACAAACTAATATGGTCTTATATGTCTTTAGGACAGGTGCTAGTAGGCTAGTAGTTTCTATTTTTCTAGGGTTTCTCATGGATAACATTAAGTGATAAACACACTAGATGATAACTTCTAACTCACCATTTCATTTGAATAAATATTTCACTGACTCCAGGTATGAACATTAGAAAAACAATTCAAATTATTCAACATCATATATAGATATCCTTCAAATTCATGATATAAGTCCATTACATTTATAATGAAAATGTATAACTTCAAGTAATACTATAACATATATACATCTCATACATAAAAATCTATATCTTATACATATAGCATGTATATAAATGATGTATATAAGTCAGTGTCAACTTCTATTTTCTGATATCTAGGTTTTCTAAACTTTCACAGGACTTATCATCTAACTGCACATATATACCTCACAATATTTTTCTATGTATCTGACTTGTGCTTCTATATTTCCTTAGAATTTAGATTACTTAAATTACTACATAACTGGGTTGTTAACAGCTCTTATGTAGATGCTCAGAGCTCTGAGAGCAGTGCACTGAGATTGATCTGCAATACTGAAGTCACTGGCTTGCCTTGTTAACTCACAGTGCAGAGAAACCCTTAAAGATGTGATCAGCTTAGATGACTGTATTAGTCAGGTTTCTCTAGCGGAGCAGGACTGATGGAATGAACTATATTAAAAGCAAGTTTACATTGGCCTTTACAATGTTTTCTGGGTAGTTCAAAAATGGGTATGTTACAGAGAAGAAGCTGTAAATCTAGTAGCTGTTAATTCCATTAAGCTGGCTTCCTTAGGTGTCCTCATCTTTCTATGAAGGCTTGAATGATTCCTGGAGAGCCAGAGAGCTTCTGCCCACATCAGAAAGTTAACGAAGCCTGATTTTCATAGCAGTGAAGGAATGAAGCTGCAAGATGGTAAATGATCTTGCTAGTGAGAGTGAAGGCAAGCAGGCAAAAGCAAACCTTCCTTCCATGTTCTCTGTGTGTACGTTGTAACTGGCAGGGGCTGGTCACCTTTAGAGGTAGGCCTTCAAATTTTAAATAACCTTATTTAGAAACCATCTCATTTTGGGCATTGGTGGTGCATGCCTTTAATCCCTGCACTCAGGAGGCAGAGGCAGTGGATCTCTGTGAGTACAAAGCCAGCATGGTCTACAGAGCTAGTTCCAGGACAGTCAGGGCTGTTACACAGAGAAACCCTGTCTTGAAATACCAAAGAGAGAGATAGAGAAGAAAATCCCTCATAGGATTTTCCAGCAGCTTCACTTTTATGGTATATACCAGATATGGTATATTTGACAACTAAGATTCACTGTCTTGATGCCCTAGAGGAGGACTAACTTAAGACTCAGAAGAAATCCCTGTTGAATCAGCTTGTGACTATCGATTATTTTTCCTACCATTACAAAAACAATCATGTCCCAAGTTAACTGTGGTCATTGCTTGCACACAATGTCAGCCCCCCAAATCTTTGGAGAAATTAAGCAAATACAAAACTGTCCCTTTAAGTTTCACCTCAACTTCTCAAGTGTTAGCATTAGAGGTATGCACCACCACACCTAATATGCATGTTAAATAAATGTTCTGGAAATTTACTTGGTATTCATTAAAGGGAAAAAAGAATTCCCCAATGAAAACAAGCAAGAGGCTTCCAAGCAGAGTATTCTTTGGGTATTGAATGAACTCAATGAACTCATACTTTCTTTTTTCTTTTTTGTTTTACTACACAATTATGCTAGTATTTTATTAATCCAAAAGCACTTTACAAGAAAATATAGGCTTCCAATAGGAATGTTATATTTGGACTTGATACCAAGCTCACATATTTGAGTGTGCAAGGAAAAACAAGCTTTCAAGTTAAACAACAATTTGTAACCAAAACTTAAATCCCAAGGATTCTCACAAACATATTACAAATGACAGCATGAAAAAGAAATCTTGCACAGTAACTCAAAGGTTCAGCTGAACAATGTGCCCTTATACTGATAGGACACTGGTAACTTAAAGTCTTCCATTTCCAAATAAAGAATGTTGCAGCTATAACAATCAGTAAGGAACTTCTGAAAGCCTTCAGGGAGCAGTTCCCATCCTTTACCTGTTAGCTGGTGTTCACTAACAGCTTTTAAAGACTGCCTATCATTTTACCCACAGCTCCACACCATATCCCAGCTACTAGACAAACTAGAGCTTTATTCCATTTCCGCCAGTGATTCCTGCATCATTAGCACATCACACTTTAACTGGGCAGGATCTAGGTTTATTTCAGTCTATGAAAAACTAAAGTTCAAAGCAAATTTGAACAGCTAAAACATTTTAAAAAAGCACCAAGATTATGAAGTCTCAAACAAAACTTGAATTTCCTGTACATACTTCTGTCAAATGAAGTTATTTCCTGTACACCACTTCTTTAGCAAGCTGGTCTTCTACTACCTTTCATTTGACCTCGATCGGCTACGAGACCTAGAGAAGGACTGAGAAGGCTTGTGGTTTCTCTCCTGAAATGGGCAGTTCTGACAACTTCCAGACAGGTGATTTTTATTCTCACCATAGTCTGAGAAGCAAGACCTCACATCTTTCTGATCCTTCAAAGTATGACTGAGAGAACCATTTTGTGTCCATTTAGCTGGTTATTTAACTTGCGATTTGTAGTGATACCTTATTTATACACTAACAAATAAAGCTTATCTGAAGATTAGAGGGTGGAGGGTAGATACTAGTTAACCATAGAAGTCTAGAGATTTGTACAGGTAGACAGAAAGTGATATGGATGGGCAGAGAAGAGGGATAAGGCAGGGGGAGATAGGAGCTCACTCTTCTTTCAGATATGCAGTTAGCAAGGTAAGGCGTGGCTGTGGCTTTATCCTTCCTTTCTCTGATCTTTCAGCATTTTCCCCTATATCTGACTCTGGGCTTTTATTAGTAAGACCTGTTAGAAGTTGTGCTACATTTGGTGCCCAATTTTAAGGCATTAATTCATAAAAAAGCCACTTGCCTGTGTAACTACACATGGGCCTCCCACCAGAGTCAATGCCTTGCTGGCTAGCTTGTTCTCTTTTTCCCTAAACCTCTAAGTGAGTTTGGGTTTTGTTTTGTTGTTGTTGCAGCCTCTCTGAAAACACTCCAGAGGAACCTGAAGTCCAAATGCCATAGGATTACCCACCTAGGCCGGCTGGTTCTGGCTTCAGGCAGCTCTTGCCACATTGCCACATGTGTCCCTTCTGAATTTTGCAGACAACCAACTAACTCCCCCACCCCATGTTGTGGGCTTTTTCTACAGCCATTCTCAGTGGACTCTCACTCTCAGCTCACAGCTACTCACTAGTAGCTGCCGCTGTTCTCAGCCAGGCTGTTCAACACCTGTGTTTTTTGGTTAGACTTGCTATAGAGCCTTAAGATCCACCATCTTCCTCAGCAGATTTGGTGATGCAATTGGGAATTTTTAAAAAGATAATTATAATTTTAAAAAGTTGGTTAATATGAGTGATAAGATACAAGTTTTAGAAAAACTTAAAAATAAATAAATAAAAAGAAAAACTTAAAACGAACCATTGAGATATTCATATCCAGACAGAGGAAATTAACAAAGAACTAGATTGCATTATAGGTTAAAGTGAAACAGCCTAAGTTTTTCAAGCAACCGACTCTAATTTATCCAGTTACCTTATAGGAACAATTGCTAAATGATAGATATCCCCAAGGCTGTGCAAGAGTTAAATGTATTTCTGTGGAAATGTTAAATTTAAGGAGATTCAAGGATGCGATGGTCTAAAAGGCATGCATTCAAATTTTGTGAAGCAGATGTTAAACTTGTGGTCAACTTGTAATAGATTTATCCCTAGAGACTAAAGAGTCTTGGTTAAAGTGGTTTTGGAGTCTGGTACTAAATTACAATGGAAGACCTGGTGGAAAGATGAGGCTAAGACAATTGAGCAATGAAAAAGGGCTAGTGGTATGGAAATCTTCCAAGACCAACTTCTTGGAGAGTGAGATTATGCTGATGTATAAAGGCAATCTCTATATGATGACCATGCCCTGAGGTTATGCCACAAAGCAGCTTTGAATGTTTGGGACAGGATTGGAGAAGGATGAAAGAAAATTGGGTCATTTACTAAAGGTATACAGGGTAAAAAGGAAGCCTTCATGATTTTTCTTAGAAAGACTGACTTCAGTAGTAAACAAAATGATACCAAATTCAGAAGGTAGAAGAATAACAATTGAATATATGGCTTTTAAAAATGCTAATGCACAATGAAAAATGGTAGCTAGGCCATTAAGGTCAAGATCAGCACCCTTGGAGTAATGGATACGAGATACAATCAATATTGAATCTCATGACCATGATGATATATGGATAGGAAAGGTGATTTCCAGAGGTTTGGAGGAAAATTGAAATATCAACAGTTTCAATAGTGGCAAACAAGGTCACTTAAAAGGAGATTGTAGGCAGGACATTTCTAGAAACAATGTTTTTCAAACATAATTCAAACAGAATACCTATTCTTTCTAGATTATGGAGAAGGTGTGTCAAAGGAAGGTATTGGACAAATGAATGTAGATCAACAAGGGACAGTCAGGGTAATATTTTCCTTGAGGGGCCATTTCAGGCCCCTTGTGCCAAATTAAATTTAGTTATTTCCTTTAACCATGGAATAATTCCTTCTCAGAGCAATTAAAGAACCTAACAGCTATTATAAGAAACCATACTTCTCTGAACGATAGAAAAGCTATAGATGAGAGAACAGAAAATGCAGAAGAAATATTAAAGCAAATATTTTAGCAAACTTCTCTAAATGAACAAAGTCCAAAATTGAAAATACAAATAAATGATATCATTGAAGGTCTTGAAGACACATGTGTGAAAGTCACAATAATTGCGCCAGAATATTAGCATCCAAATTGGCATTTTCAGGAGGTAAATGTTCAGCCTTTGGGGAATGGAACTTTATCTCAGGTAAAATAGAGTATGAAATGGGAATATATAGGGCCAGAAGAACAGAGCAGAACATAAAAGCCATATGTGGCTAACAAAGAAAATGAATTTATGGGGAAGTAATTTGTTATAGCAATGGAATACTCAGATTAACATTTCCCCAATCTCATAAACAAACCATAAATTAACACGTATTTCTGAGAAAATTATTAGAAAGTAGTCACCAGCCATTCAGGTTGTACAAGAACAGAGCACAACAACTACCACTCTTTCAAAGACACCAACAGCCATATCTTTAAAATGGTTGCAGACAAACCTGTATGGGTTAAGCAGTGAACTTGAACAACAGAGAAACCACAGGCCTTAGAACAGCTGGCAGAGGAGCAGGTAAAGCATATTGAAGAATCAACCAGACTCGGAATTCTTCTGTCTTTGTTATTTAACAGAAGTCTAAAATGGAGAATGGGAACAGATCTACGAGCTGTTAATAAGATGATTCAGCCAACGGGTTCTCTCTCCCTCTGGAATTCCTTTGCCTCTTTTAGTTATTGATTTAAGAGACTGTTTCTTGCCTATACATTTACAAGATAAAGACAGAGAAAAATTTCCCTTTACAGTGACCACTTATAATAATTTTCAGACTGCTTAGACATATCAATTGAATATTCTCTGACAGGGAATATTAAACAGTCCCAACCCATGAAAATATTGTGTAATCCAGCCATTGGAAATAATGCATAGGCAAATTTCTCAGTCTATACTTTACCATTGTATGGATGATATTTTACTTGCTGGCTCAAATGTAGACACTTTAGGAAGAATGCGTGAAGAAGTAAAGAACATTTTTTGATAGGAGATGCCATTATGTATATATGTTTCTCATACTGGTTAATGAATAAAGCACTGTTGGCCAATAGGAAAGGAAGATAGGAGGGACTAGGAGACAAGGAGGAAATAGGAAGTAAAAAGGAGGAGCCAATATGGAGAGACTGGAGAGACGAGACGCTGGCCCCTTTCCCTGGTAAGAAGACCACGTGGAAATACACAGAAATGGCTTAATACTTAAGACAGAACTAGCCGATAAGAAACTAGTACCTAGCCAACAGAATTATATCAAATACAGAGTCTTGGTGTGTTACTTAGGGCTGGCGCAGCGGCGGGACAAGACCAGGCGGCTGGCAGAAAAAAACCATACACCTTACACATTTTGCCTTGTTGAGGATTACTCCTGAAAAATACAAAGGAGATTCTATTAATTATTTGGGGGCATAAAAGTGGTCTAGAGCAAATTAGACACTAAAGGGGGTAAATTAAGAGAGATTGATTGGTGAGTCTTGATGACTTTCTAAGATTTCTAGGAGACATTTCCTATCTAAGGCCCACTATTAGATTGGAAAAAAGTGAACTGAATAATTTCTTCAAAACCTTACATGGTGACAAGGACTTAAAAAGTCTTAGAGAATTATCAGCTGAGGCCAAGAGAGAATTAGCATTGGTGAAAAAGAAATCAAAGGATGCACATATGGATTGTTGGGATTCAAAGCTTGATTGCATTTTGATTATTTTACCTACAGGAATACTAACGTAGAAGGATAATATTATATTAGGCTGGATATTTTTACCATGTAAACAAAAGAAAAAAGTAACAATTTATGTGGAAAAGGTCTGAATTGATTCTATAATGAAAACTGAGACTTCATCAATTAGCGGGAATAAACCCAGCAGAAATTGCTGTGCCTTTTACTACCGATGAAATTAACTAGTTATGGGCAGTAAGTTAACCTTGGCAAAGAGCTTTCAGTAATATTTGGGAGAGATTAACAAAAATATCCCAAAAGCAAGAGAATTCTATTTATGAAGAGAACTAACTGAATCCTTCCTCACATTGTACAGGGAACACAGATATCTGGAGCCCGTACACTCTGTTCTGATGCAAATGAATCAGGAAAGGCAGGTAACAAGTTGGAAAATTTAATTAAAATGGCTCAAAACCCTTATGATTCTGTTCAAAAGTGAGAATCATGTGCTATTCTCATGGTATTAATGAATTTTACAGAACCTCTCAACAAAGTTACTGATTTGCAACATGCAGAAAGAATTGTTTTACATATTGAAACTGCTGAATTTATGCCAGATGATACAGAATTGCCTGTGTTATCTATTCAGTTACAAGAAATAATCGTAAATAGGAATCATCCCCATATATATGTACATATGATCTCAAACAGGCCTGTCATGCCTCTAACACAATGTAATGATGAAAGGTAATGATGAAATTGGCCAACGATTGATAGGAAATGTAGGCCTCAGAGTTTCATAAAATTTCATTTAAAAAAATCATGTCATTAGAAAAGGTTTGCAAAGAGATTCTTCTGTTTGGTTTGTCTGTTTTCAAGACCATTTCTCTGTGTAACAGCCCTGGCTGTTTCCATTATTTGGCAGCAAGCCAAGGAAATCATAAGGAAACATCCTATTTGTTCTTTATAGAGTCAAAGTCCATTACTTGCAGGAATGAAATCTGGCAGACACATGTGTTTCACTTTGTAGAATCTGGAAAATTAAAATATTTACACCAGTCCATTGGTACCTGTTTAGGATTACAATGTGCAACTGCTTTGCATTCTGAGAAGGCTTATTATATAATCACATATTTGTTAACAGTTATGATCCTCATGTATATACCTGTACAAATTAAGACTGACAATGCTCCAGCATATGTCTTGAAGAAAATGGAATAGTTTTTCTTTGCATATTACAATATAAAGCATATTACAGGTATACCACATAATCCTATGGGTCAAGTGGTTATATAAATATTAAATCAAACTCTAAGGGATATGTTAAATAAACAGAAAGGGGCAATAAGGACCCCCAGAATTAGATTGCATGATACTTTATTAACTTTGAATTTTCTGAATGCTAATGAAAAGGAACAACAGCTGTCTAGGAAAATTAGGTGATAGAAAAAAACTACAGAATTAAATCAGCCTTTATAATTTAAAGATGTTCTGACCTAAGGATGGAAACCAGGACATGTGTTACATTGGGAAAATGGTTTCACTTTTGGTTCCATAAGATAAGAAAAGTTACAGATACCATAAAAATTTATAAGACTATATTTAAACAAGAGATACCCCTCTTCTAGGTAATAGTTAATCAAACAGCATATCAGTTCAATCTAAAATAACTTTAAAACTAACAAATGCATTTCATTTGATCAGATATAACTTGCCATAAGGGAACCTCTCCAAGATTAGGGTTGGTGAATGGTTTTGTTTTTCTTTTCTGAAGAATGAAGGCATCTAGCTAAGAGATCTGAAGACCACTAGACAAATGAGAAATCAGAAGAAAAAAGAACAAATTGTCTAAAAAAAAAAAGGTGTCCCAAGAGAAAAAGTAAATGGGCCTATTACTTTATCAACTCTCCAAAAGCATACAACTTCATAACTCTTCCCAAATATTTGTTTATAATTTTCTCTACAGACATATAATTCAAATGGCCTTTTTGTAGTCTCATTCAAATTAAAAAATAAATATGTCATTAGGAATTGTATTGTTGCTCTCTCCTTCTCTAAACCCAATCATATTTGTTAGAGTAAAATCTAAAACATCTGTCTCATGTCAGAAGAGCCACCTGACATGGGACAGAAAAAAAAAAAAAGAACAAAAGTTAAGGAACTATATCATTGACACTATTCTCCTATTCCCTGGTTCTATTTGAGTCATTGAAACTTTTTTTAAGGTGTAAATATTATCTCAAATTTTTAAAATTAATATATGTACATATATGTTTTAAAGCCTTTTTATGATATTATTGGCCATATAGAGTACTATTTAACTGAAGGAAAAGTCTTCACTTAACTTTCCATACATGATTTTGGATTTGAGTCTCCATCAGATAACTAGGAACTGAGTTTTTGTACTCTGGGTGTACATAAGAAATATTAATTCTCTTTGAGATCTGCTGCATGTGACATTTAAAATGTGTTAAGTTTTCTGCACTGAACCATGACCATGCCTAATAGTGACCTCTAAATGTTCCAAAAAGATGATTCCACCATGACTATGGTAACACCTATAAGCTGAAAGAAAAAAAAAAAGCCCTAAAGATTGTAATTGGACTACAAACTGCTCATTAAAAAAGAACATTTGTTATTAAAACATCTTAAAAGCCATATTATGTAGCTAACTGAAGTGTTTGAAGATAACCTGTCTATCTAAAATGTATATTTATAACAATGAGACACGTTTGCTCCTGGCAGCACCAATCTACTTCAGAAAGACGATGGGCAACATGGAAACTCTACATGGCAAAGGTAAGTCACTGGGCATGAAAGTGCTTTTGCTTCAACTGCTGACAATATATTGTTCAAATAGGAAAAGCAAGACACAAAAGGAGTGGCAACTTTGCCAAGACAAGGTAGGATAGCCCTTCAGAAATTCCTGCTTCACAGAAGTGTGTCAGATATGCTTGATCTATACGCTGAAGATGAATACCCCAACATTGCAGAGGAAATCTGAGTCACTGTCCAGGCAGCCAGCTGTATCTGTCATTTCTCACATTTTTTGGAAGTCACTTGCTTGCACTTCCTACACAGGTAATATTATTTCCTTCTTGGGTCTCTGATAGAGTTGAAGACTATAGTTACAATTTTCCTTGTTACAAAGTTTACTAAATAAATGTAAAGTGTATAAGGTCTAGAGACATAAAAAGGTAGTTTTACTAAAGCAAGTTAGAATAGAAAGTGAATTAATACAACCTCTTAGAGCCATCAAGATAAGATGGATATGGAGCATTTTCTCTGATTTGAAAATTGTTAATGGAATAGACATTGTTGATGTATGTATTGTATATATTTTGTATAGTTATTGTGCATATTGTATATAGTTTTCCTTATATTAGTTATAACCTTTTTATTTTATGCATAAAGGGGGAATTCAGTGATATCTTGTTTATACTCTAACAAATAAAGCTTGCCTGAAGATCAGAAGGCAGAGCTCGCCCCTAGGTAACTATAGAAATCTGGAGGTCTGTACAGGTTGACAGGATGTGATATGGCTGAGTGGAAAGAGAAAATGAGAAGGCGGGAGGAGAAAGGAACTCACTTTATTTTCTACTGGGAAGGTAAAGAGGTAAGTTATGGCTGTGACTTGCTCCATCATATCTCTGATCTTTCAGCATTTTCCACTATATCTGACTCCAAGTTTTATTTTAAAGATCTATTAGAATTCATGTTATAATGGTTTATTTATATTCTATGGCAATGTCTTTTTTGTTTTACCTTACACTTTACACAACTGGGAAAGTGTCCTGCAGATTCAAACTATTAGAACAGTTGGCTGAGTCATGGCTGAGTGTTGTCCCAAATTACAATAATGCACCCATCTGTATTTTGACTGAGCTAACTTAGCCACCTGCTGCTAATGACTTACAAAGACCCTCTAGTTTGATTTCTCCTATAGTCATTGAATTCACCTCTTACAAACAGCATGAATACAGGAAAGTCACAGCCACTCTAATATTCTTTATTATATATCACACAGGGAGGGTATGAATGATGGACATTTCAAGTGTGAAAAATAAATCCCCCAATCTAACAGAATATGAAATAAAGGCACTATATACTCTAACAGTATAATAGAAGATCATTACAGGTTCATTACATAAGATCAATTGAGATATTCTCAATTATAAAAAAAGATACAAAAATATAACCCCAAATCTTTTTTACTTTTCCTCCAAAGCTACTATTTCTTTAAAAATAATCCTTCCCTCCAAGGTCTATATCCATGCTCTTCCCCACAGCTGTTAGCCTAGTTTGTGTTCTCCTTATGCAGCTGCAGAGGAACCTAATCATTAGTAGTAAATGATGGCTGAAGCATGGGCATTTGGATACGAAACTCAAGACTGAGGAATATTATATAACTTGATAGTACTCCACTCTGTCCTCACTCATAAAATTGCAGTCAAGATAACAGGATATAAGCAGTGCCCCATTTTTTAGTGTATTCTTAAACTATGTACAATATTGTCTGGAATAAATAGTTCAACAGTGTAAGTTATTATTAATACCATATATATACATATATACATATGTGTGTGTATATATATATATATATATATATATATAGAGGGAGAGAGAGAGAGAGAGAGAGAGAGAGGGAGAGAGAAACACATATCCATTTCTTAACTTCAGATACCATACTTTACTCTCAGCCATTCACATTCCTGATCAGTTGTATACTGGTATATCCTAAATTTCCCTATAGTGATTAAACAAGTCAAGTACTCCACTAAATATTAGCAGGTTAATATCTCACAAAATAAAAAAAGATGGAAGTTGTATGCCACATTCAATAATGAATTATTCTAAGTATATAAGGACATTAAAATACTCAAAATTGAATTCATTCCACCACATTAATATAAAAATATAACATCTATAGAAATAGGTAAGGATGTATTCCTGAAAATCTCAAGAGCCAAGTATTTAAAAAAGAATTTCTGGAAAGTAGGAACATAGGTACACAATCACAGTCTGATAAAGAAAATGCTAATAGGTCAGCTGAACATTGATTTGTGTAACAATGAAATTTTAAATTCTGCATGTCCCTAAATCGATTCATCTTTATTTTTCTGTTTTGGGGAACTCCGTTTTCGTCCATATCTAATGGCTATTTCAGAGCTGTGAATATGGCTTCACTGTGTGCATCTAACTATCTTTACCTTTCCTGGTGGACTTTGCTTCATGTAGGTAAATGGCAACCAAAACCTAACATTCAATTAGATCTGTAATCCATTTCTTTTTCTTAGTTAATTGCCTCTTCTGTCATTTACAATTCAACCTTCTAAATTGAAGTGTCTGAGTTTAGTTTTCATTCTAGACTTTTCACACACTGTAGCTTCAGTAGTTTTTAAATGTATTATTCCCATTATAATATATAAATTGAATTCACAAGACCCTCTAGAAGAGCTTCTTTACCAGTAGGATGCATAAAGCCTTTAGTAACCTAGCCTTCCTACTTCTTCAGGTTATTTACGGACATAACAAAAACACCTATGTATTGCTCTGCCATTCGAAATTTTCAACAGAATCTCTGCTCTATCAAACATTCCTTCTTGTGCCCTGGGTTTCATATACTTTCTTATGTAGATATTCTTTTTGCTTTGAGCAGTGGCTCAAGCATAGACAATTTATTTCCCTTCCTAGCATGCCTTTCCCATGCTTTTTGCAGACTGGCATGACATAGAAATCTCCTTTAAACATCTACTTGCAAATGAAAGGGAAGTAACTTGACATCAAGGACAGCAAATAGTTCAAGGGAAAATATTCTTTCTTTAATCCACAGTACAAATAGATGAAACAGTTGTTAATAATAACTAAAGACAAGGAAGAAGGAAGGAAAATATAGGGCTGGTGGATACTTCAAATGAGCCAGAGGAAGAATGGAGGGGGGAGGAGGAAAATCGGGGACTGTTTTGGAAGAACTGTTTAAATAAACACAAATTACAGTATTTATGGGTTCCAAAGAGAACAAAGAATTGATCCATGTCTCAAAGTTTTTAAAAATCCACAGCAATCTGCGAGTTAATTCCAGAGTTATTTACTCATTTTGAGTTTTCAATAACTCTTCATTTCAATGTATGTAATTATTCCTCAAGCTGCAATAATGCTGTGATATTTTATTTCATTGAATATTTTTATAAATTTTTAAATTAAAATTGAAACAAGCTTGTTTTACATGTCAATCCCAGTTTTTGCACCCTCCTGTCTTCATCTGTCCCACCTCCTCCCCCACTAAACCCCAGCCCATTCCCATTCTACTCCAGGGAGGGCAAGGACTTCCATAGGGGATCTTCCAAGACTGTCATATCATTTGGGGCAGGGCCTGGGCCCTCCCCCATGTGTCTAGACTGAGGCAGTATCCCTTCACGTGGAATGGGCTCCCAAAGACCTTCCGTATACTAGGTACAAATACTGATCTATTACAAGAGGCCCCATAGACTGCCTAGTCCTCCTAACTGAAACCCAGATTCAGAGGATCTGGGTAGGTCCTATGCTGGTTTCCCAGCTGTCAGACTGGAGTCCATGACTCCCCCTTGTTCAGGTCAGCAGTTTATGTGGGTTTTCCCAGTCTGGTTTGGCCCCTTTGCTCTTCATTCCTTCCACTCTGCAACTGGATTCCAGAGTTTGGATCAGTGTTTAGCTGTGAGTGTCTGCTTCTGTTTCCATCAGTTACTGGATGAAGGCTCTAAAATAGCATATAAGTTAGTCATCAATATCATTATTGGCGAAGGGCATTAAAGGTAGCATCTTCACAATTGCTTAGATTGTTAGAGTGTAGATCTCTGTACATTCCTCTAGTGACAGATTTCTCTTTATACCTATATTGGCTCCCTTTATTATGGTATCTCTTTTCTTGTTCTCCTCTATTCTTTCCCTGACTTAATCTTCCTGGTCCCTCATGCCCAGCTCTCCCCATCATCATTGCAAATATCATATTTTGTATCCCTCAAAGAAAATGAAAAGCCAAGGTATACAAATATTAAAATATAGATATTTTAGAAATATTCACATTAAAACATCCAATGTCAAATCTATGAGATATAGGTAGGTTGTTGTCTCAGCCAGGTCTTCTGTTGCTGTGATAAAACACCATTACCATGAACATCTTGGGAGGAAAAAGATCATTTTAGCTTTGTTCATATCATAATCCATTGTCAAAGGAAGTGAAGGCAGGAACTTGAACAGAACAGGAACCTGGAGGCAGGAGCTGATGAAAACTCACTGTGCTGGAGGTGTGCTGCTCACTGGCTTGCTATCTGTCTCTTGCTCAGTAGACTTTATATATAATCCAAGACCACTGGCCAAGGAGAGGCACCAACCACAATGGGCTTGTCCCTCCAACATCATGAATGAAAATACATCATAGGCTTGCCTAATGGACACTCTATCAGGAAATTCTCTCATATTGTTAGACATAAAACTCATCAGTACAATAAATTCAACACATGCTTTCCTCTCCTCCCCTTCTCTTTCTCCTAGCTCCCTCTCCAATCACTGCCTCCCCCACTCCCCATATTCTCAGGAGATCTTGTCCCTTTCCCCTTCTGTGAAGGACCTAATATGAATCTCTTAGAATCCTGCTTGGAAAATTGAGTCAGGGGAGGAATAGACAAGAGGAGAGAGAGAGAGAGAGAGAGAGAGAGAGAGAGAGAGAGAGAGAGAGAGAGAGAGAGAGACAGAGAGAGAGACAGAGAGAGAGAGAGAGAGAGAGAGTGAATAAAAGAAGGAGCCATTATAGGTTTGAAGAGAAATGTCCTAGAGAAATGAACCTAGAGAAATGTCCAGAAACCCACAAGACTGACCCCAACTAACAATTTGAGCAACAGTTGAAAAGCTACCATAAATGCCCTTCCTTGATAATGAGACTGATGACTAACTTATCCATTATCATAGAGCCCTCATATAGTAACTGATGGAGAAGCAGACACCCACAACTAAACACTGAGTCGAACTGGAATCCAGGTGCAGAGAGGGAGGACATGACCAGGCTACAGAAACACACAGAGACAGATGACCTGAACAAGGAGGAGCTAATGGACCCCCAAGCTGATAGCTGGGAATCCAGCATGGGATGGATTCAGATCCCCTGAACATGTGTCTCAGTTAGAAGGCTTGGGCAGTCTAAGGGACCATGGATAGTGGAACCAGGATGTATTCCTGGTGCAAATAATGACTTTGGGAGCACATTCCCCATGGAGGGATACTCCCTTAACCTAGAGACAGGAGATAAGGCCTAGCCCCTACTCCAAATGACTTGACAGATTTAGATGACCCTCATGGAAGGCATCACCTTCCATGAGGTGTTGGGGAGGGTGGGAGAGGAGAGTTGTTGGGGTGCATGGGAAGATGGGAGAGAGGGAAAGATGTAGGGAGGGAGGGAGGGAGGAAAGAGAGGGTACTGGGATCGATATGTAAAATAAAAATAAAAAATTTTAAAAAAGCAAAAAAGAAAATTTAACAGCAAGTTAATTTCTTATTACTCCTTACAAATAGAAAAGCTGTCCTCCTTGAACTGGGCCATTAATGGATATCATCTGGAGGACAATGGAGTGACGTTAATGGAGATATTTTTAACTGCCATAACTTCTTTAATTTTTATTATGAGATGTTATGTTATTTAATGGTTCTATAAAATATTTTCAAGCAATTACAAAACAATTTGGATTGATTACTAAGATAAGAGCATAATGTTTCCTTGAATAATAATTAATCATTTAGAGTTCTTTAATAAAAAAAAATGAAGACTAAAAAATCAAATCCAAGAACTCCTCTCACATAATGCACAGGAGTAATCCCTTTAATGAGGGACTTGTTCAAATCTGAGAGCTACTGAAACATGCATAGGAGAAAGTACATTGATGTAGGAATTCTTAACTAACCTTCATTGTCACTTAACTTGATTTATAATGTCCCAGAAGACATGCTTCTGGGTGTGTCTGTGAGGGACTTTTCAGTCTTCTGTCTTCAGATCCATGTTGAATGTAGGTCCAACCACCCATCCCATTATCTATGGTTTCAGTGGAAATATAGAAGGAAAAAGGAGATAGGTAGTGCTTCACAGCCTATCTCTCTCTCTCTCTCTCTCTCTCTCTCTCTCTCTCTCTCTCTCTCTCTCTCTCTCTCTCTCTCTCCCTCCCTCCCTCCCTCTGATTCCTAACTGTAGACATGATATGACTAGCTGTGCCAAGCGCCTCCTACCATGTCTTCCCTATGATGACTGCCTATCCTAAACTGTGAGACACAATAAGGCCTTCCTTTCCCTTAAGGTATTTTGTCAGGTAGTTTGCCAAAGAAAAGAAAGAAAAATTAACTAACATATAATACATCTTAATATTGAAAACTAACCAAGATCTTAGAAAATATTGTCTTTCTATATAAGAATTAACATAATAGTTCTGCCAAATACACTTGTCCTTTCATGGTAGGTTTTCCGATGTTGCAGAATTGTCTCAATATCTATTTAAATAATAATTTAGAAGGAAAAAGAAATGCCAGACTTTAAATTGCTAGAAACTTAAACAATATAAAATTAGGACTGGCATGATGGTACAGCAGGAAAAGGTGATTACTGCTAAGCCTGATGACCTGTGTTAGAAGGAGAGAAC
The DNA here is from genome assembly GCF_943737965.1 of Phodopus roborovskii. NCBI lineage: Eukaryota > Metazoa > Chordata > Mammalia > Rodentia > Cricetidae > Phodopus > Phodopus roborovskii. The sequence goes on along the minus strand of NW_026126744.1, from coordinate 699,845 downwards.
CAACTGCCTGAAGCTGCCCTCTGATCCCCCAGTCATGAATCATTAAATAATGGGAAACCCCAACACACACAAATAAAATAATAAAATTAAAAATACCAACACAAAATGACAAAAGATTTCATTCTAATTTAGGACTCCAGGAATCAGTGCAAGAGATGAGCCAGATACACAGGGCTCAGGTAGCTGAACATACATCTCTCCAGTGGCCAGGATGGGACATTGAGGCTTAAATTTGCACAATGCCTAATCAGCATAAAACCAAAGGTTGATTGGTTCACAAATGAGAACAATTTTAATAATTGAAAAGGCAAGTATACACTAGGATAGAAGCAGTGCCAATGACAAGCACATTATTATAGAGAATTTAATTATGTTCAATCAGTTAAGCAAGTTCAGAGATAAATATATTCTCAAGTGCAATTTTGATTAAAAATATTAGCTCTTTCTCTACATTCATGTTTCAGAAATTGATTGTCTTGCATGTAGGTTTATTAAAAAACACTATTTACTCTAATGTTGTGATCATTCTAAAATTAATTCACACCCTAAAGGACTGTAGTCACTGAAGATTAAGTCGGACATCAACCTACCCACTGGCACTGAGGGTGTGGAAAAGAAAGTGATGAGAAATGATATTTAGAATGAGATTCCTAATGACCTGTGACATGCTGTCAAAATTACTATCAATTTTACTTGAACAGGGCTACCACAGGCTTCATAAAAAGCAGATTTTTTAAAAAGTGATGACCTTACAACGGAGACTTACAAAGAATGTATTCTGGCCTTAAAATACCAGCATAATGTTATTTTGCAACCAATCTCCCGACACTGCTTCCCATTGTGCATTTTGGTGGGCATTCTGTGATTCTTTTACACATAACGTACTAAGAATATATTTTAAAAGATGTGCATTTCCAGAACTCAAAATTTCAATTATTTACCAAGGATGAAGGGTCAAATAAACAGTCAGTGGACATTCACAGTAGTAAATTTGTGAAGTTCTAGTAAAGAAGAAAAGTACTGGTGCGTATATTGGAAAAACCTATAAGGATTGTTACTGCTCTATTTCCATTTCAGTTTTGACAATAAAGAAATTTACTAGGTACAAACAGGAATATAGTGTAAGAAACCATTTTCTACAAATTAAAATTCAGGCCAGATGCTCAAATTCTTGTATATATTAGAAATATAGGGATAAAAATAATAGCTCCTGAAGTGGGAAGGTCCATATCGTAATTCATATGCAGAGAATTTCAAACCAGTGTTCACTTAGTTTTATACTCCTAATTATTTTAGTTTCCAACCTATGGGACACTTACATCAGACTCATTTAGTTTATCAATTACAAATATAGATTTGGGAGCCTCCTAACACAGACTGAAACTCAGAATGATCTTTGAATAATAGGAAATGTTTTAAATAATGTTCTATTATGAAGGCACCTTGCTCTTGTGTTTCATTTGCTGAAATCTAACTTCAAAGGAAACAGCAGCTTGTGCCATTTTTCAGCTATTGAAAATGGAAAGTAAAGCATTGGACCATTATAATAGTACAGTGAATCAGCAATTTCTCAAAAAGTATTAGACTACTTGAGGATAAAATCTGTAAACAAATCTAATGTTTTTCTCTAACACACACTCAGGTAACAGTAGAGCATTAATCTATGAGCCAAATGAGAGCTCTGTAACTTACTGTGTAATTTAATGTCATATATTAATAGTGATCAACTTAACATGAATGCAGGTATCAATATAAATGCTAATATTGACCAAATATTTATTAGGTCATTATGTACTAAGAATGTTACATGGATCAATTTGTTTATTCCTGATCATAACTACCCCTGTCAAATTAACTAAGAAGTGGGTGGTAGGAGTATTATAGCACACCAAAATTCACACCATCAGCAAGTGATGTACCAACTTGAACCTGGTCATTCTGATGCACAGTTTATCATCTTAATAACCACACATTATTTTCTCCACAGAAGTTACTGCACAATGAAAATAATGAAGTCAGCAAAAAAAAGTCTTACCAAAAAAAGAACAATCCCAGCACAAATTTGCGTATAATTATTATTCTCTCCAAAAAAAAAAAAAAAAAAAAAAAACAGCTCTCCTTCCAGCTAATTTTAATAGGAAACAAAAACCACAGTGGATGAAAAGCTAATAAAATGTGTACAAACTTTCTTATTAAAGGGACAATCAAATTTTATAATGAATGAGAAAATGTCTCTTAATCCATATACTACACTGCTTGATATATGATATGTGTACATATATAGATATTATCTATCTACACAGTTTAAAGATAAAACTCAATGAAAATAGTATAGAAAAATTGAGTTGTATCAATACAGTGTCTGTAACATGAACACCTGTGTTTGGATCTTCTGTACCCACTGGAAAGTAAGGCATAGAGCATACATCTGTAGCCTCAGAACTGTAAGCTAGACATAAGGAAAACTTTAAAGCTCAGTGACCAATCAGGTAGCTAATAAGTGGGCTCTGATTTTAGTGAATGGTCCTCTTTAAATAAATAAAGTGAACAGCAATAGACACAACAGTGTCTACCTCCAAATGCACACACACACACACACATATACATACTTACATACATATATGAATATACAAACATACACAATTCACTATAAACATACATACACAAACAAGAAAGAAAGGAAGGCACAAATGAATGAAGGAAAAAAGGGAGAGAACAACTAATAAAGGAAAAGTTAATTAATGTATATTCATCACTATAAAATCCCAAGCTTTAAAATATCAACTTACATAAATCATAATGATAGAAATCATGGGAAAAATCTCACGCTCATACTGATAACAGTGTCTATCAGTTCATTATTTTTAGTGACATGAAAAAAGGGAGGCATAAAGGACAGTAATGTCAAGAATACATGTAGTCTAACTATATGCACTACAGACAGAGGATCTGGAATGATAGATCTGGGGGGTAAATAGAAAATAAACTTCATGGTCATGAAGGGAGTTTCAAGTCCCCCAAGAATAGTACAATTATGTAAATTTAAAAGAGAGGTCAGGAACAAGAGGAGGAAGGAGGTCACAATCCAGGTTTCTCAACTGAATGGGAAACAGAAGAGGTAGAACAATGAGATCATAAAATAATCTAATACAGATAAAGGAAATTTAAAATCTTCCCAATGTGTGCCATATCCAGGTCTGTATGTAATGAAGATATACAAGATCAGGGGGAATTATTATCTTGAGTTTTGAACACTCTAGAAAATAAAAGTAGTGCAATTTTTACCCTTGATTCTAGAGAGGGGAACCATTCATTTTCTGTGCATTAAATCAGATCCATGAGGAAAAAACTTTAGTAATAAATCCCCTCACAATTTTTTGAAGTACTAGCTAGCAGATAACAAATAACAAGTTAAAATCCCAAGCCCAATCTTGATTGTCTGAGAGCCTTCATTAGTACACAGTCCTCATGAACCTCTCCTGCATTTCCTACATGCTTCCAAGCTCAATAGGAACACGGCTCCTACTTGGCTCTGGCTCAATGCTGAGGCTGCTGTTTTGTGACTGCTATTAAGCTACATATAATCATAATCACCACTTGCTCTGCCAGCAGCAGTGCCACCCAGTCTTGATGCTCATGACCGATTGCTCTCTGCTGCAGCTCCTAAATTCAAGCTTGGAAGCTGCTCCAGCTTGATCGGTACTCCTTTAAGTCCAGTGCCGTCTTCATTCTCCACTACAGTGTTCTCTCTGTTCTCATGTCACTCATCTGTCCCCTAAGCTTTTGGCAGTACATCTTTGAGATGAGAAATGACCAAAGGATCGCATCTTTCCATAACACTTAAGCAATAACTGGCCCTAGGTGTGTGATCGTGAGGGGATTTAAGGTTGAGGGATGGATGGCTATGGACAGACCCAAACCACTCCACTACTCTTATAACAATTTAGTCAAGGGGTATATCATCTTAAATTTAGTTCTACATGTTTTTTTGTGAACAATGACAAACACTCAGGAATGTCTTGATTTTAACTATTGCTATCAAACAGAAAATGCTGATAAAGAACATTAGGTTCAGTGTGTCTAAACATCAATTGTCCAAAGATTCATTTTTCCAAAACTGTTTTCTATTCCCAAAGAAAGTTGGAAGAATTATTAGCACATTTGTTCCTGTTATTATGTGGGAAATAAAAAAAATAAACCTTACCAAAAATCAATGCCCTAAAGGAACAACAACAACAAAAATCTTTATCTTAATTCATGGAAATCAGATGTCCAGGAACCACCCTACTGAGTTCTCTGCATAAGTTTAAGAAGCTTGGCATCCGTGTGTTAGCTGACTGCATTGCCCTTTATGATCGAAGTTCTTCTATGTTCAGTGTGGATGTTAGTTACTTATCTACTCAAGTTAACCTGACAAGGAATATTCAGCACTCAATCTTGGCTGGTTACATTTATTTTCTTGAACAATTAGTTGAGTTTTCTCTTTTGCAGTTCATTTTTGAACTGTAGTATTTCACATGAGGCCTCAAATAGGTAGTCATAAGCCATTGTATTTAAAGCCAAGTATACTTGAAAGTTTGCTCAGGATTCCAGTGTTATCAGGTAGGTTATCTCTTGTACTTAGGATTCATTCTGAATGTGTAAGAAATTATTTAACTCAATCCTATTCTTGACTAAACATGGTATCTTGAATCTAAGATTTGGACTTAAAATTTGAGAGTGAAAATAATATATATAAATGTCTGGCCCTTTATTCTTTTATAACTTTTCTAGGTTGGCCCACTGAGTTATAATGACAGAGAATGGCTAAGAAGCCTGTTATAACCATCATATTTCAGAGAATCAAATTAAAAAAAATTCTTCTTTGTTTTACTGGTACTTCTTTTTTTTTTTTTACTTTATATGGCAATCCCAGTTCCTTCTCCCTCCCTCCCTGCCTCCTTCCCTCTCTCCTACCCTCCCATGGCCTCGATCACCATCCCACCTCATCTATCCCCACTCCAATGTAGGGTGATGACTTCCAGGAGGGGTCATCTAAATCTATCAAGTAATTTGGGGTAGGGTCTGGGTTCTCCCTCCTGCCTCTAGGTTAAGGAGAGTAACTCTCCATGGGGTATGTGCTCCGAAAGTCCTTTTTTACACCAGGGGTACATCCTGGTTCCACTATAAAAGGTCCCTTAGACTGTACAGACCTATTAACTAAGACCCATGTTCAGGGGGTCTGAGTCACTCTAATGCTGGTTTCCCAGCTATCAGTTTGGGGGTCCATTAGCTCCTCCTTGTTCAGGTCATCTGTCTCTGTGGGTTTCTGTATCCTCGTCTTGTACTCCCTCTCTGCATCTGGATTCCAGTTCGACTCAGTGTTTAGTTGTGGGTGTCTGCTTCTGTTTCCATCAGCTACTAGATGAAGGCTCTATGATGGTGGATAAGTTAGTCATCAATCTCATTATCAGGGAAGAACATTTATGGTAGCCTTTTGACTGTTGCTCAAATTGTTAGTTGGGGTCAGTCTTGTAGGTTTCTGGACATTTCTCTAGAGTAAGTTTTCTCTTCAAACATATAATACCTCCCTCTTTTATTCTCTCTCTCTCTCTCTCTCTCTCATCTATTCCTCCCCTGACTCAATCCCATGTGCTTTCCTCTCCTCCCCTTCTCTTTTTCCATTGCCTTATTTACATCATTAGAATCAGAATTACAGCTGGTGATGAAGTGCCAGTTGGCATAGATGAATGGTCACCAAGAAGTGTATCTCAGGTCATGTCAAACATGAACATTTGTTCAAGAGATTCATATAACAACTTTGGATTATCGTCTCAACAAGACTGTCAGAAGAAATAACTATATCTGTGGTTGTATCCAGTACCAAAGTTCTCACACAGCTGGATGCATTGCATGATTCCAGAAAGTCTGTCTCTGAAAAACTCAATACTTGCTTTTATTAATTCACTAAGTTATAGCTAAAGCACAAATATTCCTAAATATAGTAATGTCTTGCTAGACAAAAGTCTATCTAGTCCATAATAATGGCTCAAGGGATGATCAACTGTACTTTCAACAAAATTCCATGAAGAAGTACATGAATATCAGGATTTATTTACATGTCTCTTATTTCATTTCATGACAGGATATCTAAGCTGTATATAAATAATATCTGAGAATATTTGTAACTATGAATTGAAAGCAAAACATCTTGGTCAGTGTTAAACAGACTCCACCTGTCCAAATCATTAACACACTGTTGAAGACCTTCTATGTGTGAGGTACACACTATATTTAACAGCACCCTTTTTCATTAGCACTTATGTTAAATTCTGTTTCCATTACCCTGAGTTTCAGCTTTTATAATTACCATTTTTTCTCTTGTTTCAAGCTCAAATTTACATTTTCTTGGTAGTATACATTACTTTTATTCACCATAATGCTTGCTTGATGATGCCTGTCACACATTTCCTGTCCTGCTCTTTTGCTGAGGACTATTTCTAAAAGCATATTTTATATCTCTTTAAAATAATGGGGGCTTTCAAACACAAAACTAGATTTTCTGCCTAAAGTTACAATTATTTCAAGAATTCAATATATATATACAATGGTGGAATTAATATTTCCAATTCTTAATAGAAGCTAATGTTTGTATCATGTTAGAATAACATTTACCAGTGTTTGTCTTAACTGCATTCTTTGCATTTTGTAATTTGAATCTGTAACAGCTCAATTGAACTCTTACTGTTATTACTCTTCAGAGGGAAAATAAAGAAAATATAAGAGTAATTTTTCCAAATGTACAGTCAGATATCTGATTCTAAAGCAACTTTACCATCAACAATGGGAATGCTTTTTTTTCTTTTCTTTTTTCTTTCTTTGAGGTGGATTCTCTCTTTGTGGTCCTAGCTGCCCTGGAACTCAATGAGAAGAACAGGCTGGCCTCAAACTTAGATATAACACAAGTAATATATTCAAGATTTTTTCTTTAATATATATTTTGTAGTTTACAAGGAACTAAAAGGCAGAGATAAGGACAATTTATGATAATGTAAGAAGAACTACCAAATGATTTTAAAACAGGAAATATTTTTGCTTTATTCAGTTCACCTTCAGTGAATCAAAATCATAATTTTCACTATAGGAAATAAAACTGAGTTAAAAGTAATGTTAAGTAATGGTCTCTAGTGACTCTGTAAAACCATATGCCCCTTCAAATCTCATCATGCCTTTCTAAAAATGGAAGTATCTTAGCCCATTTAGGGACACACATTCTGTGAGTCCTTATAACCAGTTCATACTGGAATATGTAACCATAATTAATGTCTTGCAATTTATCCCTCCTTTGTGCAGCTGATTCAGTTCCAAGGGTATATGATTGAGAAATTTACTTCTGAAAGTTTCATGCAAAAATGATTGAATGTTGATCAACATTATCTCCCTCTGGCAAAAAAAAAAAAAAAAAAAGCAACAAAACAAAACAAAAACACCTAGAAATGTAACATCTTTCAAATTTTCTGTTAGGCAGACGAATGGAAATTATCTGCTGATAGGACCTTCTGTGGGTAGAGAGTTAGAGATCAGTCCTCAATTCTGTCTATTATGCATATAGGAAGCTATACATATAGAATAATAAATGGTATTAATTCAACACATTTGATTTCAAGATTCTCTAGTGTACTGCTCTTATTATTTGGATATAATATCCTAATTTTAAAAAATGTGAAAGTATACCATTTTTCAAATCTTTTAAATATTTATATTCTAGTGGGTACATGGAAGAATTTAGACATTTTTAATGTTCTTTTTTCTGCTTGCTTTATTTATTTATTATTTTTTCTTATTATACATATCCAGTTTTCTCTTCAAACCTATAATGGCTCCCTCTATTATGGTATCTTTTTTTTTTTTTTTTTTTTTTTTTTTTTTGCTCTTATCTATTCATCCTCCGACTCAAGCTTCCTGATTCCAAATGTTCTCTCCTCCCCTCCCCTAACTCCTTCTCCACTCTTTGTCCCCCCAACCACACCCAGTATGCTTGGGAGATCTTATCCCTTTCCCCTTCTGTGATGGACCTTGTATGAATCTCTTAGTTTCCTCTTTGTATCCTAGTTTCTCTGGCGGTGTGTATTATATGCTGGTGATCCTTTGTTCTATGCCTAAAATCCATATATGAGTAAGAACATACTATGTTCCTCTTTTTGTGACAGGGTTACCTCACTCAGGATGGTTTTTCAAGTTCCATCCATTTGCCTTCGAATTTCAAGATTCCACTGTTTTTCTGTTTTTTTTTTTTTTTTTTGTTTTTTTTGTTTTGTTTTGTTTTGTTTTGTCTTGTTTGTTTGTTTTGTTTTTCCCCTGCTGAGAAGTATTCCACAGTGTAAATGTGCCATATCTTCTTTATCCATTCTTCAGTTGAGGAGCATTTAGGTTGATTCCAGGTTTTTGCTATTGCAAATGATGCTGCTATGAACATAGTAGAACAGATGTTCTTGTTGCATAGGTGTGGATCATTTGGGTTTATGCCTAAGAGTGGGATTGCTGGGTCCTTTGGTATAGGGAACAGCCATACTGATCTTCCAAACAGCTGTACAAGTTTGTACTCCCACCAGCAGTGGAGGACTCTCCCCGTTTCTCCACATCCTCTCTATCAATATCTCAGAGATGTTTTGATTTGCATTTCCCTGATAGTTAAGGATGCTGAGCACTTTCTTAAGTGTCTTTCAGCCATTTTGGATTCCTCTACTAAGAATTATCTATTCAGTTCTGTACCCTACTTTTTAATTGGGTTATTTGGTATTTTGGTGACTAGTTTCTTGAGTTTTTTGTTTATTTTGGAGAACACCCCTCTGTCAGATGTGGGGTTGGTGAAGATCTTTTCCCAGTCTGTGGGCTGGCATTTGGTCTTATCAACTATGTCCTTTGCCTTACAGAAACTTCTCAGTTTCAGGAGGTCCCCTTTATTAATTATCAATCTTGGTGTCTGTGCTGCTGGTGTTATGTTCAGGAAGCTGTCTCCTGTACCAATTCCTTCAAGGGTACCTCCCACTTTCTCTTCCAAGAGGTTCACTTAGGCTGGATATATGTTGAGGTCTTTGATCCATTTGAACTTCTGTTTTGTGCATGGGAATAGACATAGGTCTATCTGCAGTCTTCTACACATCATCATCCAGTTGTGCCAGCACCATTTGTTGAAGGTGCTTTCCTCCTTCCATTGTATAATTTTAGCTGTTTTTTTTTTTCTTTCAAAAATCAGGTGTTCGTAGGTGTGTGGGTTAATATCAGGATTTTCAATTTGATTTCATTGGTCTACCTGTCTATTTTTGTGCCTATACTAAGCTGTTTTCAGGACTATAGCTCTATTGTAGAGCTTGAAGTCAAGGACGTTGAGGCCTCCTGAAGTTCCTTTATTGTACAGGGTTGTTTTGCCTATTCTGGATCTTTTGTTTTTCCATATAAAGTTGAGGATTATATTTTCAATCATTGAAAAATTTTGCTGGGATTTTGATGGGGATTGAATTTTGCAAGATTGCCTATTTTATTTCATACACAAACCTTTTTACAGAAGCTAATAAACCTATTGTAACAAGAAATGGGCTCTTTCTGTCATGGTGAAGAGCCTCGCCATGCTTCAGAACTACTGTCAACTGTCTAGGGTACTGTTTCTTTACTGAGACCAAGCTGTTTTCCAGGCCAGAAAATTGAAAAAAGATCTGGAAAGTGGGAAGGGCTGGTTCTTCCACCGTAAAGATGAGATTGATGAGATTCAGTCTCAAAGAGGCCACTATGATTTCAGAATTCTCTATAGCTTTATATGAGAGCAATCTTCTCATTTCATTCTGAACTGTGTCTTGCTTATTATTGTTTTAATTTTCAAAGTAATTTCAACATGTGAAAAAAAAATGTTTAATATGTTGAGACTGGAACCATGTTTGCCAGACTTATGACAAATATAAAATTGACAATAACTGATAACAGCAACTACACATAAAGCTGTTTGAGAAATAGATGTTTTCTTATAAATAAAGCCTATTGGGCCTAGACAAGGAGCCAGCCAAACTAAAATAACTTGAGAAACTCTTTCCTGTGTTTTCTCATGTGAACAGATTCCTCTTATCCTGCAAACTAAGCACAGCTGAGTGAATATTTTTCTATGTATAGATTATCATTTTCCATAGAAAGTCAACAATGGAATAATCTTAAAGGAAGGTTTGCCTGAAGGAGATGATAACAAATCTTAAAATACAAATAAGAAAAGAATGCATGTTACAAATAAATCTAGCAATGTAAACAATCCCTTAAAAAACGTAATGGGAAAGAACTGGCTCATCTCAGTAACAACTGATGGAGGGCAGGACAGAAGAGGCAGGCAGGGCAATGGGGTCAGGCTGTACCTGAAAGCAGTCTTCTTTGCTAAGCCATTTCCAGAAAAGAAGAAAGAAGATGACCTGCCCTATGCTACAGTCTCTTAAGGCTGCCAAATAATGGCTATGAAGAGAAATTAGTCATTAATTTCCCAAACATAACCACATAAATGGAAAGTGAACCTATTATTGTCATCCTATCATTATCAAACATATATTATTAAAACATCAAAATAATATTGAGCTAAGAGATGTTAGATACAAAAAGCACTCAAGGCTTACTTTTAAGGAGTTATTTTCAAATAGAGTTTTAGCTTGATACTATTAAGCCACCGCTTACTTATTCCCAAAATAGCCTATGTCAACCTCAACTGCCCTACTTATTGTGCAGAAAATTTGAAGACATACTCAGAAAAAAAATCACATTGAATGGCAAGTAAGAGTGTGTTTTTTCTTAAAATTTATAGAATATAAATCAGGTCAAATAATTGAATCAAAATATACTTCTTGTAATGTTCTTATTAATGTCATTGCAACTGTGTTGTAGAACTTGAAATTGTTAGCATCATAAAACAAGTAAATGAGCTTATAAACACAGCCAACTTAAAAACCAGTGAAAACTATTCAAATATTATTATGTAGATATATGATGCCTAAATAAAGCAGTTTACATCAGAATTCTTTAAATTCAGATCAAATGCAGCAAAATTTATGACAAATGTGAATTGACTTATATAACAATCCAAATGATTTTTCATTAGTATTTGACAGAATGTTGGTGATGGGGTGCTGTACCATGAGGAATAATGTTAAAATACCATGATACATTAAAAGTTGATTTTTATTTTCAATGTTGTAACAGCATAAGAATATCAACTAATGCTATGAAATTGCAATTGCAAGCTATTTGCATATTCTAAATTAGAATCAGTATGAAAACTATAGTATGATATCAACAAATAAGTCAAATTAGTTTATTATTTCTGAATCAGGTCATCCAAAATAAAAATAGGAGTGGTGATGAGTAAGAGCTCAGATTTTCCCATCCTGCTATTTAAAGGGTGGATTTAGCTCTGGTAGAGCCACAGATGAAGGTGAGGGGACATTTTTAAAACTCCCCTTTAAGCACTTCCTTCCAATTTCAGGTTTAAACTTTTCTTTAAATGTGGACTCATTTAGGTATAAAACAAGTGGCTGTTTCAAAAACTTACAATTAGACTCTGACTGTGAAGTCTGCTTTATACATATTTCTGTTTGTGTTGCCACTGTTTCTCAACAGGTGTATATCACTCTAGTTAGATTGCACATGGGCTAAATCAAATGTGATGATAAGAGGACATTGTTTATGCTTAACAGATCAAGCAGTAATTATGTTTACCTGAATTACAGTAAGATAGATGGCTCAAAACTATCAATCAAAGAAAGCTAACTTTAAAGTCTAATTTATTAGGTAATTTTAATGTTCTCTCTGGCTTCTTACTCAATTTTTCATTTACTTTATATATATCCCAATTAATTTTATCATTAGTAAAGATGGACTAAATGCTAGCTCACTTATTTTGAATAAATATTTTCTTGGGCATATTAGAACTATATCTTAATTTAAAATATTGAATTATTTCCATTATATTGATTTCCACTCTCATTTATTTAAAAAAAGTAATGTTCCAAAAGGGAAGAACACTGATCAACTTCCAATTTAAAAAGTTGCAATATTTTATTACTGACCTTAATTAAAACCACATATATATGTAACCACACATACACCTCACACACACAAACAAGTTCATACTCACACATGAATACATAACCTGCATTACACTTCCAGGACTAATAAAAAGTCAATATTCTCAAATTATTCTATTGGACAATATAGATAGTAAAATAAGTAGGAGAAAATTAACCTATATAGAAAACCAGCACTATGTTCACCAAGGTGAATCCAGTAATTGAATGATGACAGTTGACCTGGTGACTACAAAGGATATTCTTCTCATTTCACCATTATGCCTTATCATACCCAGACCACACTCAAAAATGGGAAAATAAGAAGTTTAAATCTGAAGACATTATATTCAATATGTAAACCACTTATAAAAACTACATTATATACATTATACATTATAATACAGTTTTTACAACATTGCTTAAATAAGGTATTATTTTACTTGTGGCAGTGTGTCTCACATAACTACTGAAAGTTCAAAACTCCAAAGAGTTGAGCATACATTAATAATTTAACCAGCCAGTGATTAAATATTAAATATTTTGACTGTAAATAAATAAAATAAACATTTTATAAAAAGGTTGTCTAGTTATTAATTATATATGCTTAACCATTAAACAGGATTTAAAAACCATAGCATATATTCAAATATGAAAAGGGAAAAAGAATTGAAAAAAGATGGTAATTACTTTAGTGCAGTAATTTCTAAAGATTTTCTCCAAAAAATTTTCTCCTATTTCTGATATTGTTATTTTAATATATGTGTATACATAGTTATTACAAAACATTATGAACAATGAAACAATTCAAGTCAGCAGGGTAATTATCACTTGAAATATCTGGAGGGAAAGCTATACCACTCTCAATTAAAATAATTTTATTAACTCAAAAGACTTTCATTTGTTTTTATATTTGTCATATAGAAAACATTAATGAAAGTTATTTTGCTTTATGTCAAAGGAAAAGTTAAATGGGTAGATTTAAGTGAAAAATATATAGTCATATGAAGACTTTATGTTTTTAAAATTAGCTTGTAGATTTAAGGAATTTGACACATATTTGGAACCAGAGTAGGAAAGAAGCTAATAAGAAACCCAGGCCATATAGGTATGAAAATGTGGAAGATAAAAAGAACTCTCTGAGATCTCGGGGCTTTGAGCTACAGAGTATTTAAAACTACATTATTTCAAAACTGTTAGGAATGATCAAGTTAACCAAAGAACAGACTATCTATCTAAAAACAATGTCTAAAAGGTTGCGTATGATAATATGCTCTCATAAATCACTGTGGAAGAAAACTGTCATTTATAAATTGAGATAATCAACTCTGCAAAACATTTTAGAATTCCATCTTTCATTCTATAAGCAAACAAAACTCCACATAATTAATATGATCAATACTGAAAAAAATGCTAAAAGTAAAAATAAACATTTCTACTAGATTATATTAAAATAACTTTGATATGTAACACTGCAATACATAAGTTATTATAACTAAAAAAACTATATAACTACTATAATGTTTAAACACCTTATTGATATGAAATGCAGCTCCATATTTTAAAACTAAAATATGTCTCTGGTTTTAATAAATACTAAAGAGATCAGAGAAAAACAGCAATATCTATGGATGGGAACTGTTAGCTTCTTGTGCATTTTAGGATTATTATTTACTTTTGGATGTGAGCCTAGCCTTTAATGGCTGAGCCATCTCTCCAGCCCATAGTACTTATATTTACATCAAATACAAAAGTAGATATTATCCAGATGGAGTCTAGATTATTGCATAATATATACAAAAATAAATCTAGCCAAAATTTCCCAAATCTTTGCTAACTTTTACTCTTGTCCCATTACCTCCCATGTTGATAAAGACACATCTCATATACTCATGAATAAATATAATCACTTTTGTATTAGCTAGACTCATCATTATAATCAGATGGAAGGTAAGTATACCTGTTTACTATTGGTAATAGTTTTTTAAAATGGTGTAAACAATGTGTACTAGATCTACAAGCAAAAGTAGAAATTTGCTTATCTATTTTTCAGAAGTTTTTGAGCAATAATAGTGATAACCTTATTCCCCCAAATGGTCAGCCCCTAAACTATACACATAATATTATTCATTATAGAGATGGAGAAGGTTGCATTAAAGTATTTAAGTATATGTGTGTATATGTGTGTACATAACACACAATAATAACTACAAAAACTAAAGAAAACATGAATTGGAAAGAGTAGGGGGAAAAGGCACATGGGAATATTTGAAGGGGGATAGATATAACTACCATTTTAGTATCTAACAAATAAACAAAATAACCCTAAGTATTAAACAGATCTTAAATTTCTGTCAGTAATAATAAACGTCTTCCACATTAATTTCTTTTTAACCAATAAGAAGCTTTGGAATAAACTACTTGTCAACAATATGAATGGGATAAATATAATTCTCCACCTCTCTGATGACAAGTTGTGAAGAGGAGAGGAAAAGATAAGAACCATCTCTGTGGGAAAGGGGGCATCCCAGGTGATGAGAAAAATATGCATCAGACAATGCGGGAAAATCTAGGCAGTGATCTCTTTCTGATGATCACCTTTGGGAAATTCAGAGTCCAAGACATCCCATAGGAACCATTTTCCATGTGAACAATTCTCCAGAACTTTTTTTATTGTGTGGGCTGATAATAAGTTGCATTTTTAAAGATTTGTCCATGTATATGAATAAATTTGGTGGTCTAATTTGGAAGTAGTGTTTCTGATAGCTAAACAGATAAAGGCTGGAGTCAAGATGTAGGATATGAGAGAAGTAAGATGTCCGGATCTTCTTTCCGGTAAGGTAAGACCACATGGAAACAATTAAATTTATAAAAAAAAATGAGTTAATATTTAAGACAGAGCTAGCCAACAAGAAGCTCTAGTAACTGCCCAACAGTTTCATAATTAAAACACTGTATCTGCTTATTATTTGGGTGTATTTTAGACATAGAGTCAAGGATTACCAGCCTACAGTCCACACTGCCAGAATGGACAGACATACATGCTCCCCTGGAGAAGGGGAAAGGAACAAGATCTCCCAAGCAAATTGGGAGTATGGGGTGGTAATGGAGTTACAGAGAAGAGGTGGACAGAGGTGGGCGTGATGGAGCAGGAAGATAGAGTCAGGGAAAGAATTGAGGAGAGCACAAAAAGTGATACCATAATAGAGAGAGCCATGATAGGTTGTAAGAGAAATTTGGCAGTAGGGAAATGTCCAGAGATCTACAAGGATGACTCCAACTGAGAATCTAAGCAATAGTAGAGAGGCTACCTTAAATGCCCTTCCATGATAATGAGATTGATGACTACCTTATATGCCATCCTAGAGCCTTCATCTAGTCACTGATCAAAGCAGAAGCAGACACCAACAGCTAAACACTAAGCCAAACTCTTGGAATCCAGTTACAGAGACGGAGGAGTGATGAGCAAACGGGTCAAGACCAGGCTGGAGAAACCCACAGAAATTGTGAAATTGCTGACCTGAACAAGGGGGAGCTCAAGTACTCCAGTCTCATAGCTGAAAAACCAACATAGGACTGATCTAGATTCCCTGAATGTGTTGTTACGTGGGAGGACTGGCCAGTCTATGGGGCCTCTGGTAGTAGAACAGTATTTATTCCTAATACATGAATGAAATTTGGTAACCCATTCCACATAAAGGGATACTCTTTCAGCTTAGACACATGGGGGAGGGCCTGGGTACTGCTCCAAATGATATGATAGACTTTGAAGATTCCCCATGGAGGGCCTTACCCTCCCTGAAGAGCAGAAAGGGGGTAGGATTGGGGTTGTTGGGGGGAAACAGAGGAGGGAGAGGGAACTGGGATCAATACGTAAAATACACACACACACACACACAAGATTACAAGTAGGAAAAAAAAAGACACAAAAACATGGGTGGGTTGGGAAGGTAGATGGATCTGGTAAGAGTTTGTGGAAACAAAGTGAGTATAATCAAAACACACTGTACAAAACTCTCAAAGAACTAAGAAAAATAAATTCAAAATGAACTAATAAATAATAAAGCAACATAGAAAAAAGAAGTAGAAGAAACAGAGTAATAAAAAATACATGTGAAGATGGAAAACACACAAAGCCTGGATATTGTATGCTATTGTGTTGTCTTTGAATTGCTAAGAAAGGAACAACAATTGATAAAATACATTTGATTATCAATGCTGCTAAATAAATTTAATTTACATATTTTAAAAATATTTTGATTTCCAAATTTAAGCCTAAGGACAGAATACAGGAGAAAAGAATTTCTATTTTTGTTTTACAGAAAATGAAAAGCTGTGGATTCCTTCCAGACTAACATGGTTTGATCAAGTAAGAACCCCTGAAACAGTGTCCAAGGTGATCCAACATTCTAAACAGCTGGGAAAATGCAGCCTTGCAGACCACTACAGTCAGGATTCCTGCATCTTCTTAGGATCCCCAAGATAGTGTTCCCTAACAGCAGAAAGCAGTTTGGAAAAATCAATGTCAAAATTCCCAAATATTATCTATAAATGTTTGCTTTCATTTAAATGGGGTTGGTTATAAATGGTTAATGATCACAACCAATCTTTTTTTAAAGGTAAAAAGGGGATTGTGGTATAGAAATGAATACTTTGTTTTGGAATGGATTTTCATTTATTGATAAAAATTTAAGGTCAATTTGTGATATCTATATTTCTCCTCTTGTTTAAGTATTGCGCTTATATAGCTCATTTAAAAATTAAGTACAGATTATAGACAGTTACCTATAATAGTCAAAACTTATAATTAGATTGGATAGGTTTTCTAGATATATAGAGATATATTTCAAATGAATAGGCATTCTTCAAACTTTTCAAAGACCTACAGAATATGGCATTTAAAATGGCTTAGCATTTTTCTTAACAGTGAGGCACAACTGCTTCTGGCAATCCCACTTGCGTCAGAAAGGAAGATGGACATCGAAGAAACTCATTATGGAGTTTACTCCTAATATGGTAAGACTAGCCATTTGGGCAAGAAACTGCTTTTGACTAGACTGTTTTACTTTATGCTGTATAATATAATACAGGACTCACAGAAAAGTGACTGTTGATACAAGATGAACAGTGCTATGGGGTTCCTGCTTCATAGAAAAATCTGCCAGACAGTCTACAGGATACAGAGAAAAGTGACTGACAAACTGCCAATACAGGTGGACAGTTTAAAGTTTCCTGCTTTGCTGAGGAGTCTGCCAGACATATTATGGCCTATAAACTAAAAATGGAACGTTACAGAAGACTGACTAGGGCAATTGTCTCTGTCAATTCTAGAGTTTATATATCATCCTTCTGTAGTCTTTGATGCAGATGAAGACAGATAGTTATGGTTATAGTTTTCCTTAGTTAGGATTAAAGATAAGATACATAAAAGACTTTAGACTCACAAAGATAAGATAGATGATGGAATATTTTTCTTTAAATCTTGCTAAATGTTAATGAACTAAATATTGTTAACTATAGTTATAATTTAATAAATGTTTTGTTATATATTTGAGTATGTTAAAGTTAAAACCCTTCTTTTTATTTTAGTCAAAAAAGAGATGATGGGAGATGTCATTCTGTAAATATGTTTCTCTAATTGGTTAATGAATAAAGCCCTGTTGGCAAATAGGAAAGGAAGGTGGGTGGGACTAGGAGTCAAGGAGGATTCTGGAAGACATAGTAGAGAGGAGTCAAGATGTAGGACATGAGAGAAATAAGATGTATGGACCCTCTCTCCAGTAAGATAAGACCATGTGGAAACACTTAGATTCATAAAAATGGGTTAATATTTAAGACAGAGCTACCCAATAAGAAGCTCTAGTACCAACCAATGGTTTCATAATAAAAAAAAAATGATAAAGCCTTTGTGTATGACCAGAATTATAGCTGGAGGGTCTAAAATAAGGGAAAACCCATGAGTGAACTGAAGATGTGGAGCCAGATGCAGACTCTGGACTGCATCTGAACCTCTAGAACTGAAGAAACAATCACCAATACACTCTTCAAAATTCCTGTTTCTGATGCAAACCTTAAATGTGCTAGTATACACAGAACTCACTGAGATGATAAAATTACACATTAACTATTGTTAAGTGTAAAAGGGGAGATGTAGATTTTAGATAGATGATTGATGATAGATAGATAGATAGAGAGATAGATAGATAGATAGATAGATAGATAGATAGATAGATAGATGATAGAGACACAGACAAACAGATAGCTAGGCAGGGAAGCTGGGAGGTCAATGGTTAGCAGACAGACAGACTGATAGTATTCTAGAAAAAAGAGACCTCAGACAGTAGAGCCAGGATGTATCCCTGGTGCACAAAAGGACTTTGCAAACATATCCCCCATGGAGGGATAACTGCCTTATTCTAGAGATAGGAGAGAAGCCTTAGTCCCTACTTCACAGTACCTGTCAGATCTACATGACCCCAACTGGATGGCATTCCCCTACATATGGTATTTTGGTGGGGGGTTGGAGGGGAGGATGTTTAGAGTGCATGGGAGAGGGTAGAGAGGGCAAAAGGGAGGGAAGGAGGGAGGGAGGGCTGGAGGGGAGGGAGGGAGGGAGGGAGAGGGAACTGGGATCGACATGTAAAATAATAAATTAAAAAAAAAAAAAAAACAAAACAAAAAAAAAAAAAACACTTTGACTCCAAAATTTAAGTTGAAGAACAAGTTACTAGGGAAAAGTATTTCTATTTTTGTTTCCACAGAAAATGAAAAGATGTGGATTCCTTCCAGACTAATGTGGTTTGATCACACCAGACCGCCTGAAACAGAGTACAAGCTGATCCTACATTCCAAACAGCTGGACAAAACAGCCCTACAGACTACAGCTAGGATATCTGAATCTTCTTCGAATCCCCCATGACAGCGCCCCTTACCAGCAGGAAGTAGTTTGGAAAGAACGACGCCCAAATTCCCAAATATTGTGTATAAATGTTTGTTTTCATTTAATTGGACTTTGTTATATAAAATTAAATAAAAAAAGAAAAAAAGAGTAAAAATAAAAATAAATTCAACTACAACTTTTCCAGATTAAGCAATGATGGCCAAAGAAGCAAAGTACTGCACCAGTATTATATAACTGTTAAAAAGATAGTGGGTTTCAAAACTAGCCAGTTTTTCATTCAGCCCTCACTTTTACCCCATTCCTCCTGTGACACATGCTTCTATTTCTGTCTTTGCAGTGATTCTATACTCAAACTTCATAGAGCAAGGAGAAATAATTGATTCTCTTGCCCTTTGACTTTGTCTCTCATCCTCTCTCTTTCAGTCCCGAATTCATTAATGTGGGTATTGGCAGGCTACTATGTCTGCTAAGTTAATTTTAGTAGACTTTCTCCCAGCCTGTCCTTCTCTCTGGGTCCTGCATTATTTCTAACCACAGCACTTCAAAGAACAGTCCATTCTGCTGTCTTACAAATATGCTTCAAGTTTTCAGTTGAGGAAGTTTTTCTTTTTCTTTTTTTTTTTTTTATTTTTAAATTTTCCTCTTCAGTGATGCAGCCTCACTCAGAGACAGTATAATGCTGCCTTTCTTTCACAAAGCTCCTTCTTATCTCATTGCCTTCTTTCAGCAATGCTCCATGATGCTGACAAGATAATCATCAAAAAGTCAAGAGTGATCACATAAGTCCCTCTGAAAAAAAACCCTTCAATACTCATTCTAATTCCTTTAGGATAAAAACCCAAAAATCTGTATTATGGTTTTTAAACCTCTTCTATTGCAGTGGGAGACCAAGTGTGTGAGAGGACATGAGTCAGATACCACTTTGGAGAATTTCTCCAAAATTCTACACCAAATGGAAAGTTGCAGGGTAGGCTGGGGTGGGGGATGGAGAACAGCTCATATTTTAATGGAAGGCTATTATTCTAGTGTTCTGAATTGTTTATGTTCCTTTCTGATCTTCTTAACATGACTTTTGATCCCTCTCTACAGTCCATGGCAATAGTTCCCATATTTCTAAAACTCCTAATAATCTAGACTACAGCTGGTCATACAAAATTTATAGCTGTGAACATCTACATACATGACTAAATGGTCTTATCTCCCTACAGAACTTGGTTATGTAATCAAGTTTTCAGAATGATCCCTTTGGTTGAGACCTTAAAATATACATAATGCAGACAATAGCATCCTCCTATATACTGCTGTACTATATGTGATGATTAATTATAGAAATTCCTTTATCCACATCTCAATTCAACTGCACTTGAAAGAAAGTTTTAATACATGTGCTGGTTAGTTTATGTCTTGTTTGTTTTCTTTTGTCAAATTAACACCAGCTATAATCATATTGGAAGGAGAAATATCAAATGAAAAATGTCCTCTATCAGATTAAGCTGTAGTCAAGTCTACAGGGGAATTTTCTTAATTAATGATTGGCACAGAAGAGCTCAGCCCACTGTTTGTAAAGACACTCCTGGGCAAGATGTCTTGGGTAGCAGTAGGAAGCAGGGTGAACTAGCCACTATACAGCATTCCTCCATGCTCTCTGCTTCTGCTCCTGACATATATTCATGACAGAGTAGTGGCTTTAAGAAGAGGCAAATCATTTTGTTCCCAAGTTGCTTTGGCTATTCTATTTATCACAGCAATGTGAAACAAGTCAAAACAGTGTAAGCTATTATAAAATCTGGAAGAAGCCAGTAAATGGTCAGGACAGGAGTCTCAGCATTAATGTCTTGGGACACTGAACAATCCTGAGACCTCCTGGAACCACATCATGTTTAGAACTTTTCCCAAAGTCCTGGGCCTTATGAACCACCAATCATATGTCTGGCAAAAACAGAGCCAAGAAACTTCACTAGAAATCGAGACTTATTTTAATTCACAAATATCCAGTAGTATGGATAAAAAAAAAATTGGATAAATACAAATCTAGATAAAATTTGTAACTAATATTCCCAAATTACTCCAAAATGTAATAAATTAACACTAAAAAGGCAGAATTAAATCTTGACAGGATTTACTTGACAAAATAATGTGGTTTGTTAGTTGAAATGTGCTGAAGACAATTTCAAGAACCCTAAAACTCTTGAAAATTAAACGACAAATGAAAAGAGATATACATGTCTTTCAAGACTGCTCTTTCAGATAATCAATAGGCAAGGCAAGAATGCTTTCAAAAACCATTCAACCAACAAATAAGGTTTGCACATTCATTTAAATTATGATAATTTTAAATGTCCAGCCATGAACTACTGTGTGAACTGGAAAAGGAAGCTATAACTTGAACATATGAACACTTTATCTTATTAAGATGTAGGCTGTTGAATGCCAGGTGAAAGCACATAGAGATAGAGAATGAAGCTGCTTGCTGCTAGCAGAACTCACATGATAGATAACAAGCCTTCCTGCTTACTGTCTATTGAAGGACAGAGCAGGGAGCTGGTTAACTGACTTTGCTCTTCTTTATTCTGCTTTGTTTTTAGTCTGTATATAAGCAAGTTCTAAATTAAACTTGGGGTGGTCCGTCATGTTATTAGGCATTGACTGGGCAGTGCTCCCGAATCTATCCTGTGGTTCTGTCTCTGCTTCTTTTATCTGCCATTTCTTAGTGTTCATGCTCCTACTCTTTCTGACTTATTGGAGCAGGCTACACAATTAATATTGTGTTAAATTGAAAATACTGTATCCCACTATATAAAATCCTATTCCTTCTACAGATAAGGCTTAGGAAGTTAGACTTTAGTTTTTAATTTATAAATAAATAGAGTTCTTTTTTGTAATACTTTACTAAATAATTTTGCCTTCATTAATTTGATTAACAGTGAAAGGCTAATGCAGAAAATCTATATTTCCCTAAAAAATAAATTTTATAAGCTACAAAAACTTGTCCCTCTTCTAACCACCAAGACAAGTTCAAATCTGTGTATATACATGAGTTCACTATATGACAACATGTTGGAAGAGGGTAAAAAAATGTTAATCTTTTTCATCCTGATCCATTCCTCACAGTCTTAAAATAACTCTAAAATGTGTACAACCACTACGGACTGGGAGGGCCTGGGAGAAGAGATAGGGGAAACCATAATCAGGAAATCTTAGATGATAAAAAACAATTTTCAATAAAAGGGAAAAAGGACAAGAGAAAGGAACTTGCTACTCAATATTTGATTGTTAAATAACACTCCTTTCAAAGTATATGAGAACTGATAAGGTAAGGAAAATAGAATCAAACTTTTTTTTAGCCAACTGAAGAAAATAGGCTTTTTCCCAGTTCCTTGCCATTTCTGTAAGAGCTTATAAGAAATGGATCCCTGATTCTGGGAATCATATGATAATAGTGTATTCTTAAAAGTCAGAACTGAAGTGTTGTGAGATCAGCATCCCCTAATCTGCTTCCAATCTGCATGAGTTGAGGCAACTTCTTGAGAAGAACTTTCATCATTTCCTCTTGCTGGTTTCATCACATACTTATATAGACAGCTACACACTTTCCTGAAATAAATGTTCAAATAATTTTGTATTTTGAAAACCAAGTCCAGGTTACTTTAATCATGGCATTCATATTCTTTCATCTATACAAATAAGCTAATCAATTGCACTTCCCAAACTGTTCAAAACATTGCCATGGCAATTTTCTGTTTTACCATAGATAAATAAATGTGCTTCAGTGAAGAAAATAAACCTCAAACAATCCACTTACTTGCAGAATTTTCCTCTTGCTATTTTCTAAAACACGCTGGAATTATTATTTGACCAAGAATATGAAAGTTTTGCTACCAAACTAATTTTCTTACCCACTGATTAATTACAAATATTCCTGTTGCGTACCTGAATTTAATGAATGTTGGGTGTTGACTATTTGGAGGCATAACAAAGCTTGGGTATTAAAAGGTTTGGCGCAAGAAAGAGATGCAGTATTTAAACATGCTGAGTTAGATGTAAGAAATCCAAGGTGATTGTGACCTGTTTAACATATTTTGTGAGTCTTCTCACTAATTTGCCCTCCTCTTCACACACTGAATGAAAAAATTTCATTTTGGTCCTGAAAGCCTTTCAGTCTAAAATGATTCTATACTTGAAACCCCTTGAACTCAGAACAGTCTAACAGGGTCCCTGATTAAAAACAGCACAGAACAGAAAAACACTTGAGAATAAAGACTCATGAGGCTCAGCAAACACAATAGGAATAAGGGCAACCATGAAAGAGAGTTAAGAAAGCTTCAATCATGGGATTTTCCTCATGTACCACCTTGTTTGTAATAAACACAAAACATTCACCACAAATCTGGCAGAGCCACCATTTTGGGCTACAGTTCTAGATGCTCTGTTGGGAAATCAGTTACTGAAGTCCAGAGCCTCCCACAATATCTAATTCCCCACCTGTGGCTCACTGTGTTAATCATTATCCTTCCTGAAGAATTATCAGCCATAAATTATACCCCCTATATTATACCCCCTCTCCCCACAAAGCCCAGGGACCATTATGAAGGTCGTGGGAGATATAAGAGCCATAGGTAGTAGATGGCTATAAGAAAATGGTTCTTTCTAATCACATCAGGTAAGATTGTTCATTGAATCCATAGCTGTTTAGACACCATGAAAAAGACATGTACACACTCAAGCTGGGTAAAATTCTCAGCTTGCCAAGGGGGGAAATAAGAATGATGTCCTTCCAGTAAATGAGGAGCTATTGGGGACTGAAAGATGTTGAAAGAGGGAGACTATGTTCCAATTAAAGTTTACACATGTAAAAAAAAATGGAATTGATAGGATAAACAAGAACAGTCTCTTCCTCCAAACAGTACACAAAGTTGGGTGATATGGAAGTAGAGTAGCTCTGGGAGGAGTTGGGGAAGGGAAGGTTGCTGATGGCCATGCCAGAGGAGCAGTGAATGGCCATTGAAGTGCCAAATGTCAACCCACCAGGAGGAATATCTCTGAAGGGCCAATTTTGTTTAGACAAGGCCATGGGACTGCAGACCCCAGAATGTCTTTTCATTCTACTGCAGCTCTCTTTTTCTGGTATCTAGCATCGTGTTAGTGATGTAGAGAGATATCCACTGCCTGTAATATAGTCTGCTTATCTCTTGGAAACAACCCATTCTACTGGGTAATTTTATCTCTGGATTATCAAGAAGATGAACCCTCCCTAAGCTGTACTGTCTAAATTAATAATAATAATAACAGCAACAATAATGATAATGATACCCTATATTTAATTTTGATGCCAGGCCCTGTGAGTTTCACCTAAGGAGCTGCACAGATTGTAGCTCAAGTTAAGGATTAACAATTAAGTTCCAGTAACACAGCTGGTTTGAATTCTTTTAACCTTAACATTGAGGGATGTGTTTATAAGTTTTTGAGTGCATAACAGCTGAAACAAAGCTTTGAAAATAACAAAGTTAGACTAGGATGTTTTTGTTAGATAGCTTTGAGGTGAAAAAACTTGAGAAGACAATGTGAAGTTTTAGAAAGGCACATAGACAAATGCAGAACTCGTTAAGGCCAGGGAAAAAGAACCAAGAAGCTCAAATATTTTTGGCTGACATACTTTTCCTGCTAGGATTTATTGATGATCAAAGATGATGACTAATATCTTATACCCATGTCTGTCCTCAATCTCCTGATTATAAAAAAAATTATTAATGAGTGGATATGTACACTAACGATTTAAAATATAGCTGATTCTTTTTCATGCATAAAGTTTAGGTTTTCATTCCTTTAAGATTACTTACAAGATTACCTGTAAAGATAAGTAATAAAAGAATTGATCCTTTCTTTGTTACTGCAAAATGCAGTCTGTCAGTAAAAGATCAGGCAAGAATTCTTTGCTTGTCCACACAGTTAATCTGTAACAAGTTGCTTGGGTATGAATGCATGTAGGTTCTTGGGATAACTTGTTTTTCACCTGTAGTACATAAAATGTTTAATCATTTAGGGGACATTAAAAACATTCTGTCTTTTACTGTTTGTTTTGTATCCACTGTAAAGATTAACTTGCAAAACAGAATGTTACCACATTGTAATTTCTACAGTGCCTGAAAAATTTTGTTGGGATTTATAAGCTGTAGAAAAAAATTATGCAGTGGAAAAAAAAACAGAAGAAGAACACAAAACAAGAGAGATGAGGAATAAAGAAGGAAGCCATTAGGGGAGATTGTGTGTCTTTCCTGATCTACCTCAGAGAGAAAATTCTAGCTTTTGTCAAATCCCTGGATTCCTCCCAAAGTCCTGTGCTCCTGGAGGCTGGACCTCTAGTAGTAGAGGGTGAATATTATCAAAATATACAGGACAAGAGTTCAGCTCAGTGTTTAGCTGTGGGTGTATGCACCTGTTTCCATCAACTACTAGATGAGGGCTCTATGTTGGCATATAAGTTAGTTATCAATCTCATTACCAGGGAAGGGCATTTCCACTGTTGCTCAGATTTTTAGTTGATCTGAACTCCTGGAATCCAGTTGCAGAAAGGGAGGAGTGATAAGAAAAGGGGTCAAGACCAGGCTACAGAAACCACAGAGACAGCTTTCCTGAATAAGGGGGAACTAATGGATCCTCAGACTGATAGCTGGGAAACCAGCATTGGATGGACTCAGACCCCCTGAATGTGGGTCTCAGTAGAAGAAGGCCTGGGCAGTCTAAGGGACCTCTGACAGTGAAACCAGGATGTATCCCTGGTGCAGGAAAGGACTTTCGAAGCAAAATCCCCATGGAGGGATACTCCCTTAGCCTAGAGGCAGGAGGAAGGGCCTAGTCCCCACTCCAAATGACTTGAAAGATTTTGATGATCCCTCCTGGAAGGCATCAACCTCCCTTTGGAGTGGGGGAAGGGGTAGGGGAACATGGGAGGGAGAGAACTGGGACCATTATATAAAATAAGAAAAAATTATATATATATATAATGGCTCCATGTCCAAGTGAAAGACCTATATGACAAGAACTTTAAGTCTTTAAAAAACAAGAAAGAATTAATGAAGTTATCAGAAAAATGGAAAGATCTCCCAATTCTTGGATAGGTAAAATAAACAGAAAAAAACGGTAATTTAACCAAAAGTAACCTACAGATTCAATGAAATCCCCATCAAAATTCCAGAATAGTTCTTCACAGACCTGGAAAGAGCAATACTCAACTTTATATGGAAAAACAAAAACCCCAGGATAGCTGAAACAACACATATAATAAAAGAATTTAAAGAGGCATCACCATTCCTGACTTCAAACTCTACTATATAGCTATACTAATGAAAACAACTTGGTATTGGTACAAAAACAGGCAGATAGACCAATGGAATGAAACTGAAGACCTTGATATTACTCCACATACCTATGGACTCCTGATTGTTGAAAAAGAAGATAAAATTATACAATGGAAAAAAACTTCAACAAATGGAGTTGACATTACTGAATACTGACATGTAGAAAACTGCAGATAGATTCATATCTATATTCAAGCACAAAATTTAAATCCAAATGGATCAAAGACCTCAATATAAATCCAGCCACACTGAACATTTTAGAAGAGAAAGTGGGAGGTACCCTTGAATGCACTGGCACAAGAGACCACTTCCTGAAGACAACACCAGAAGCAATGACAGAGATTGTCAATTGACAAGAGGGACATCCTGAAACTGAGAAGCTTCTGTAAGGCAAAGGTCATAGTAAATAAGACAAAATGGCAGCCTACAGAATTGGAAAAGATGTTCACCAACCCCACACCTGACAGAGGATTGATCTCCAAAATATACAGAACTCAAAAAACTAGACATCAAAATACCAAATAATCCATACTTGGCTTTCTAAGAAACAAATTTACATTGGTCATAATTCTTATACACTGTTAAATTTCTCCCTTATTTCCTCCTGTTCTCTCCCACTATCTCCAGCTTAGGCCTAGCCCACCCCTATCCACTCCTTCTCAGTCTCCACTTGGATGGGTAAGGCCATCCATGGGAGTCAATAAAGCATGGCATACCAAGTTGAGGCAGTACTAAGCTCCTACCCACTGCATTAAGGATGAACAAGGCAACCCACTATAGGGAATGAGTTGCAAAGAGTCAGCTCATGCATCAGGGACAGATCCTAGTCCCACTGCTAGGAGACACACAAAAGACAAAGCTATACAATTGTGATACTCTAATTTTTATGACATGATTTGGAACATACGTCCCATCTTCCAGTTTTGGAAAATTCATCATAAAATTGTTTTCAATTCCCTCCGTATGTTTGGCAGGAATTTCCAACAAAACTCTCATTCTTCACTAAAGTACTTCAGCTGACATTTCTGCTGTTTCAGCAAAAGAGTGGGACTGGAAGCATGACCCTGAATTATTATCCCAGTTATTGGACTCAGACCATGCAAATTACTTAGTATCCTAACAGTTTTTCCATCCTTCAAGTGAGAGAAATAATACTGTGGATATCTGGGAATCCAGCATGGGACTGACTCAGACCCCCTGAACATGTGTCTCAGCTAGAAGGTCTGAGAAGTCTAAGGGTCCTCATAGAATGGACCCAGGATGTATTCCTGGGGCACAAAATGTATTTGCAGGCACATCACCCATGGAGGGATACTCCCTTAACCTAGAGACAGGAGAGAAGTCCTAGTCCCTACTCCAAATAACTTGACAGATTTAGATGACACATCCTGGAGGGCATCACCCTACATGTGGAGTGGGGTGTGGTGGGATAGGATGGTGGTCATGGGCATGACATCAAGGAAGATAACTTTTAAGATATATTCAAAACAGAAGCTGAGCTGTTATTATTTACAATAGAATCACAATTGTCTGTAGAAGACCTGCACAAATTCAAGCTAATCAACATTACTGTATGATTGAAGAATACTTTCAAGAGGCCCCATCTCAAGCTGATAAACTATTGGGAATTGATGGTTGTGGAAGGAGAGAGGATAAGATTTCTTCAAGGGGTACAGCTCTTAGAAGGTCCTCTATGCTCTACTTGATCACTCTACATCTATACAACAAGGCTATGAAAATTGTATTCAGAGGGACATACATATAAAGAAGTTGGGAGGAGCATGGCATAAGGGGATAAAAAAAATTTGAGGTGTGGATATGATCAAAATAAATATTTGTATAAATTTGCAAAGAATAAATTTTGAAATTGTAAAATATACAAATAATATGTTTATATGTGTAACTTAAATAATACCTATCCAATCTGTTTACATTTTACTGAGACCAAAAAAATTCTTTCATTAATCAATATTCACATATTTATCTTTGAAGTGAAAGTAAATAAAACAGTTCTGACATGAGTATGATTTAATAAAAACAGTAAAATAATAAAACCCTCAATTTGAAATTTTTAGAGATAAAGTGTTGACATGTTTTGTTGACATGTCTGGAAAAAAAATGAACATAATATCACATCAGACAAGAATTCAGCCGTTCATCATTTCTCATGGCGATGTTATTGTTTGTAATCACTTGACAGTTTTCTAAGACTTTTCTAAGCATTCCATTATAAAATTTCTCCCATTAAACTCTTCCCAAATTCCTATAGATAGCTTGCTCTTTCCATATGTAAAGAATGTATTCATATTAATGACACAATCATAGTGAAAAGATCATCATCAAATAAAGGCAGAAACAGTGTTGACATCATGAGTAAAGGCCCATCTCTTTTTACCACATTATAAAGTAATCTAAAATAAGTTTTCAAGCTAAGAGTAAATGTCTCCAACTTGGCAATTTAACATCAAAAATTTCTTTGCTAAGCAGCCCAACTCATCTCAAAAGTGTCTCTTCAGTTAGGGAAAGAATAATTTTAATCTTGTCTGAAAAAAAAAAAAAAACAAGACATGGATCTTGATACCATATGCCTTCTAGACATGGTAGCTTTGGCTAACAAAGTTAGCTGTGATTTTGCTTTGTCAAGTGCCAGTTCCACATATGGACTCACTGGACAGTTCCACAAGGTTAAGTAATGTGTACAAAAAATGGTCACAAAGCTACCAGGCTGCTTTTGAAGCTCAGGCAGTCAGGTACTACAGGTGTCACTGCAATGCTTCTGCAACCTTGTGCTTATAAAATCACCATGCCCATATTATCTTCCTTGAAACAATTTTCATTATATAACCCCCGTCTTAGCAGAAGGCTAATTCTCTATACACTCCAAGTTAAAATAAGAATTTATTTGCAGAAAGTTTCTGATATAAAATGTGCATATCTTTTCTTTTTGTCTTTTGAAATACAAGGGAAAGGTTAGGTTGAAAAGTAGATAAAATATTTGTATGTAACCAAGTCTGAGGATAATCAATATTATGTTTTTATTACTTGGTTACAATATTTATAATGACTATACAGGGTTAATTCTTTCTTTTAAGAAGTGTATATTAGCGTCTACTGTGTGAAAATATTCTGGAATAGACAGTATCTAATAATCATGGATTAATAAATTTGTAAATGAATCATCATTTAAAAATAATATTAAGTGCTAAAGATAAAAGTAAAGAGATCAAGGTAAGATTACATTATAGAAATCCTGATGTAGATCTTAGTATTAAATATGGTATTTAGGGTAGACTACATTAACATATCATTTAACCAAATAATTTTAAAACACATTTTCCCACTTTTACACATGTAAAAATCTGTATCTCCCAAAACCATATATTTTGCCACCAAGCCTGATGACCTGAGCCTGATTTCCAGGACCGACATGTTGGAAGGAAAAGACCAAATTGTGCAAGTTATCCCCTGACCTCATACATGTCACATCATGCCCCCACACATTAACAAACAAACATAAATAAAGTGTAAGATAATGCTGGGGGATTTCATTTATCAAACAAATGTGCATTGTTCACATATCACATACACAGATTTTGATAGTGCCAAAGAAACTAACCCATGTATCCTTGTGAATTCACAAAAGAGACAGAGATAGATAGATAGATAGATAGATAGATAGATAGATAGATAGACAGACAGACAGATAGATAGATAGACAGACAGAGAGTGAGCAAGAGAGAGCAAGAGCACTATTGTCAACTTATAGGAACTGGATATGTTATGAAGAAGCAAGAAACAAGGAACAAGAGAAGAAGCAGACATAAATTTGAACATGAACATGTGAACAGGATCCAAGAAAGCATTAGGAACATGTACAAAAACAGAGTATTAAAAGTATATACTTCCATAAAGCATTAAGTATAGTCCTCCATGAAGAAATAAGATGAAACAAAGACACTCTGACATGATAATCAAATTTATTATTTGGAGGATGAAACCCAAAGGTCCGAGTTTCTCAAGTAAAATATTGAATGTTAACTACTATAGACAAGATAAATAGTAAGAATAGGGTGTTATAAGGTAGGAGAAGGAGGAGACAGCAGAATGAGATCATCTTTAGCAGGAAGAGTTGTCAGGAGGTGAAAGATACTGCTTTAGCAGTGTGAAGGTGAGGTAAAGTCATAGTGCTTTTCAGGAGGCACAGGAAAGAAGAGGAACCCAACCTAGTACACAGGGTATATGAAGTGTCAGAGCAACATATCTAAGGAAGAGTTCCCTGAATTGTTCAATTTATGAAGCTGGAAGCTAAGCAAGAAATTTTATGAATATGAAAATGTTTTCAATATTTAATATTTAATAAAGCTATTTCTCCAGCCAATATTGCTGTCCCTACATCAAATGAGTATATAGATGATTCTGTGCTAGAAAATACACACTGAAGTCAAGATTGGTTTTATTTTAACTAATTCAAAAAATTTTGGGGGGTCCTTATGTGTCAGGGTAAACTACAACAAACAAACAGGATCACATTGCCTTCCTGATGATTCTCACAGTGATTTATTAGCTATTATGCAAGAGGCCAATAACCAGAAGGACTAGATTTGAATCAAGTTCAAAATTCTGAGTTTTGACCATCATTCCATATTATCTCAGAAGTTACACATAAGAATTTAAACTACTCAGTACAACAGCAAAGGTTGATAAGGGAATATCGTGGTGTATAGAAGATAACCTGTGAGATGAATAAGATACAATCTGAAGCTGGGGTTCTTTTTCCCCTTCAGTCAGAGTATATATATATAAACACTGCACTTTGAAAAATGTTACTGATCTAATCGAGAAGTTCTCCTTCATATATTTTGTTCCTGTTTCAAATCATGCATGGTTTTACTGAACATGGAGTGATAACTAAAGAAAATCTGTTTTCTCATAATGGCAAATATATCAGAAGCATATCTTTGCCTCAGCATCTACAAATGAGTGTCTTCCTAAATGAATTCTGCCAAGTAAAATTTTAAAATGTGATATACTTGGTTAAAAATATATCCTTGTTGCAAGACTTGAGATAACAGTAGGTTACATATATGTATATAACTCATGTGCCAAAATGGATTAAACTGAAAACATTTTCAAATTTCATTAATCTTGTAGCATTTTTCTCACATCTCATGAGATTAGATATCAATAAAATACATTTTTCTGTAAAGATAAAAGTGGTGGTAAATTATTCTCCAAGAATACTATCTGGTTATACTTAGAGTATTATTAAACATGTATGTTGTATTTAATTATCACAAGGACAATGGTTTTGGGTGGCTTTGTGCTTGGTGAGTGAAATTTTGAAATAGAGAATTTTGTTTTAAAGTCTCATAACATGATCATGTGCTTGTTTTTCATGGCTCAGTTGACACTGCCCCCTTCATTGTTGTACTCCATCATAGGGGACTCAAAGGTTACATAATATTTACATCATCAAATTTGCATAAATGTATTGTTAGAAATGTCATTTTCTTATACTCATGTGTTATTTTATGTAGACGAAGTAAACAATAAATATGTGTCAGGTAATCCACATTAGAAGATCAATATCACACAGACAGAGAAAATAGCCAAAATTATTAACAGATATTCGTGCAGTTTAGCTGGTGTGAATGCAAACTGTTTACAGAGTTCTACCTCAGCATTTTCTTGGAGTGTGATTCAGCCAGAGCACACCTATTTTTAACAAGCACTAAAGAAAAAATGGTATTGCTCTGGGGTGATGGAGGAAGTGTGGTTTGATGTGTTGAAAACATCATTGTAGTGAGATAGTCCTTCTGTAGCACTGACCACGCCCATTGGGGGTGGAGCCATGGGTGGAAGTGACCTGTGGAAGGAGGTCGGAGGGGGCCAGGAAAGGCGCTCTCTTTCTGGCATGACTGGGACAGGAGAGGATCGGGTTGAATTTCCTGGTGTTCATCTGTCTAGGTTGTAAGTTATTTCTCCCTGAATAAACATCTATTCGGCCTATTTGTTTATCCTGATCCTTATTTACCGCAATATCTGGTGTCAGAAGCGGGATTTACCTGGGTTTTGCCCCCAGGCGGCAGAAGCTGCCCCCTCCCCCACCTTCCCCAATGGGCAGGGTTTAACCAGGTGGACTCACCACAGCTTTGGGACATTTGCCTCTTCCTTACTGCAAAGGAGATCTTTGCCGCTAAAGCAGACCTGAGAAGGCACTTACCGCTTAACATTTTTTGCCCATTTCCGCACAGGACTTTGCATTTGCTCAGAGCCGCTCGGCGGCACCCGCCCAGCGGCACCCGCCCAGCTTGCACGCGTTTCCTCTTGTGTTACAAGTAACTCCAAAAGTCCCCTTTTAACAAAATTCTGCTTGTCATAGTTTGTTAAGAACTTTTTACAGGAACCGGGATCAGATGAGCCTCGGCGGCTAGGCTCTATTTGGTGACACACCTCCAGGCGTAGCTACCACAAGCTGAGATATACAACTAAAAGCATCAAAGTTCCAGGATAGCAGAATTACACCTAAGGTAATTGTAACATCCTTTGCAATTTAAGCTGATATAAAATCTGAGATAAATTGTTCCATAACTATGGCAGATAATTTTACTATGCAGAACTTTAGGAATTATTTTACTTCATATGTAGAAGGGATTTTAGCAGAAGAAACTTATGACTGGACCAATATATACTTTTATTTTGTAATAGCAATGGGTTTCATCATTAACATGATATTCTTAAAGAAATGGTTTGAGATTACAGCAAACAATAAGGAACTTGTACAAACCATAGGAGACTTAGTAACAAAGATTCGAAACATTGAAAATAATAGAATTCAAAGCATAGAGACAAGGACTCAAAACATTGAAAATGATAGAATTCAAAGCATAGAGACAAGGATTCAAAACATTGAAAATGATAGAATTCAAAACATAGAGACAAAGATTCGAAACGTTGAAAATGATAGAATTCAAAGCATAGAAAATATAGAAAGAAAGGTTCAGAATATTGAAGATGGCATTGGTGAGCTGAAAGGTATAATTTGTTTCATGTCAGATACCTCAATAACCAGAACAGAAACAATGCAATGCATTAACAAACTAGCCGAAACAGCCCACTCCTGGTCGGAGGAAGCTACTAATAAGTTTAAAAAACTGGAACATCAGATAGAAAGACTAGATGACAGAATCTCTTCCATGTCTGAGGATAATGGCAAGCTAGCAGATAGAACATTGTTTCTGGAAGGCAGTTTACAAGCCATTCAGATAATATCTAAGGATGATAAGATTAAAAACATGGAATCATTTGTAGTTGGAGAAAGTAAGAAACTGACTGATGCAATGAAGTCTCTAGAAAGTTATTTGATTCAAGAAGTTCAGACACTCAAAGAAACAATGGTGAATAGATTTCAGGCTTTAGAAGACCTTCAGTCTGATACATCAGAAGAAGAACTACAGGTAACAGGGCATGAAAAAGATTTAAAATTTTCCACACCATTTAGGGTCAGGGGAGCTTTCCATGTATCTATTCATGAAAAGCCAGCAACAAAGAAACATCCAAAAGGTGTCGTTGCATATCAGTGGGAACCAATACGTATGAAAGATTTAAAAGGTATAAAGGAAGCAGTAGTCTCTTATGGCATGCACTCAACTTATGTGAAGCAATTAGTAGAATCATGGGCATGGAATAACAAGGTAACCCCTAAGGATTGGGATCAATTAATATCAGCTGTCCTTGAAAGCTCCTCTCAATTAGAATGGAG
Organism: Phodopus roborovskii; assembly: GCF_943737965.1. Lineage (NCBI taxonomy): Eukaryota > Metazoa > Chordata > Mammalia > Rodentia > Cricetidae > Phodopus > Phodopus roborovskii. The sequence continues at coordinate 665,759 of NW_026126744.1, read as the reverse complement.
GGCTTTATGGAGAGAGGAAGCAAAAGCTCTTGAACTTCAGGGCTTAAAGAAGGTTTATAAAGCTCCCCAAGATAAAATTCTTGGTGAGGGTCTCTATGCTGACCCAGAAACCCAAGCTGCCTATGATGAACACATCTTGTCTCTATGCAGTACAGCAGCTTTGAATGCTTGGGATAAAGTTCATGAATTAGGAGAGAGGATAGAACCCTATACCAAGATAAAGCAAGGACCTAGAGAATGTTTTAGTATCTTTCTAGAAAGATTATCTAGGGCAGTACAATTAGAGATAGCAGACATAGATGCTAGGCGAATACTCATAGAATCATTAGCTTATGCGAATGCGAATCCTCAATGCAAACAGGTACTTTGGCCTTTAAAAATGCAATCAGCACCCTTGGATGAATGGGTCCTATATACAGGCAACATTGAGTATAATGACAATAAGACTGAAGCATGGATAGGAGAAGCCATATCTAAAGGTCAGAGAAGATATCAAGATAACAGAGTTCCTTACTATGGTGACTTAGAAGCTTGGGTAGGAGAAGCCATCCCCAAAGGTTTGAAGAGATATCAACATGTCAGATGTTATAACTGTGGTAAGATAGGACATCTAAAAAGAAATTGTAGGCAAAGCTTCCCTAGAAATAACACCCCCAGGAATGAATCAAACAGAAGGCCTCAGCCTCCTGGGTTATGTAGAAGGTGTGGCAAAGGCAGACACTGGACAAATGAGTGTAGATCGACCAGAGACAAGCAAGGAAACCCTTTACCATCGGGAAACTCCTTGGGGGGCCTCTCGAAGGCCCCCACATCACAGGTGGTTCGAACATGTGGGAAGACAATCTCCCACAGGACAATAAGAAAATTCTGTGCCTATTATAAAAACTCATACTGCTCTGGATGACAAACTAGTGACGGAAGTTGAATCAAACATGAGAGAAGGAAATGAAAAACGTATATTTTGGCAAACTGCTATAAATAGTCATAGGCCTAGATTGATAGTTAAGATGAATAATAGACTGTTTGAGGGTCTCCTGGACACAGGAGCTGATGTAACTATCATATCTAATAAATCTTGGCCTCAAAGATGGCCCCTGCATGAGGTAAATGTTCAATTCTTAGGGATTGGAACGCTGTCTCAGGTAAAACAAAGCACGAGATGGATTGAATGTATAGGACCAGAAGGACAGAGAGGGAGGTTGAGACCATATGTGGCAGATGTAGTGATAAATTTATGGGGTCGTGATCTATTACAGCAATGGAATACACAGATTAACATTCCTCCTGTATTAGATAGGAACCATAGACGACCTCATGATTGTGAAAAGAATACTGTTAAGTACTATACAAGACAGAGACCAAATATCCAGGCAGTACAAAAACAAAATACAAATGCTGACCCAACAGAGGAACCAAAAGCCCTACCTTTAAAATGGCTAACAGAGGAACCTGTCTGGGTAGGACAATAGCCTATGACCTCTGAGAAGTTAGAAGCTTTAGAAAGCCTGGTTCAGGAACAGCTAAATGCTGGACATATTGAGGAATCAACCAGCCCTTGGAATTCTCCTGTATTTGTGATCAAAAAGAAATCTGGTAAATGGAGAATGCTTACAGACCTGAGAGCCATCAATAAAGTTATCCAGCCAATGGGCTCTCTACAGCCTGCAATGCCCTTGCCTTCTTTGATACCCAAAGAATGGCCTATTATAGTTATTGATTTAAAGGATTGCTTCTTCACTATACCTTTACAAGAACAAGACAAAGAGAAATTTGCCTTCACAGTACCTAATTATAATAATTCTCAACCGGTGAAGAGATATCAATGGAAGGTATTGCCACAGGGAATGCTAAATAGCCCCACCCTGTGCCAATATTTTGTACAAAAACCGTTAGAAATAATTCGTAAACAGTTTCCACAATCCATAATCTATCATTACATGGATGATATATTGTTAGCTGACTCTAAAGGAGAAATATTAGAAAAAATGTTTGAGAAAGTAAAGGAAGTTTTACCTCGCTGGGGATTACAAATTGCACCTGAAAAATTACAAAAAGGAGAGTCTATCAACTACTTAGGATATAAAATAGGTCTACAGAAAATTAGACCACAAAAAGTACAGATCAGAAGAGATCGCTACCAGACTCTTAATGATCTTCAAAAATTACTAGGAGAGATTTCTCAACTGCAAACCATAATTGGAGTAGAAGGGCATGATTTGAAAAACTTGAAAATGGCCCTAAAAGGAGATAAGGCCTTGAATAGTCCACGAATACTATCAGCTGAAGCTGAGAAGGAATTAGAATGGGTAGAAAAGAGGATACTAGAAGCACATGTGGACCGTGTGGATCCAAACCTAGACTGTATTCTGGTTATATTACCATCTAGAGAATATCCTTCAGGGATTTTGATGCAAAGAGAAGATATCATATTAGAATGGATATTCCTACCACATAAACAGAATAAAAACTAAAAACATATACAGAAAAGATCTCTGACTTGATTATAAAAGATAAATTAATACTTCGTCAGCTAATAGGAAGGGACCCAGCAGAAATTATAGTACCTTTAACTAGTGAGGAAATTTCTTCCTTATGGAAAGATAACGAATATTGGCAGAGAGCTTGCAGTAACTTTTTGGGAACAATTAGCAACAACTATCCCAAAACTGAGAGAATCAAATTCATAAAGAAAACGATTTGGATTCTTCCACGCATTGTAAGAAAAACACCTATTTCTAGAGTTCATACATTCTACACTGATGCAAACAAATCAGGTAAGGCAGGATATAAATCAGGAAAAATTAGCAAAGTGTTTCAAAGCCCTTACAATTCTGTACAAAAGGCAGAATTGTATGCCATCCTCATGGTACTTATGGATTTTAAAGAACCCCTCAATATAGTTACTGACTCTCAATATGCAGAGTCGTTTTACACATTGAAACTGCAGAATTTATTCCTGACAATACAAAATTAACTTCATTGTTTATACAGTTACAAGATACTATCAGAAAGAGGACTCATCCTATATATATAACACACATCAGATCCCATACGGGTCTGCCAGGTCCTCTAGCACAAGGCAATGATGAAATTGATCGTTTATTGATAGGAAGTGTGCTAGAAGCCTCAGAGTTTCATAAGAAACACCACGTGAACAGCAAAGGTTTAAAAAAGGATTTTTCTATCACTTGGGAAAAGCCAAGGAAATAGTAAGGAAATGTCCTACTTGCTCATTCTATAACCAAACTCCTTTACCACCAGGCAGTAACCCTAAAGGTATAAATAGGAATGAAATATGGCAAATGGATGTGTTTCATTTTGCAGAATTTGGAAAATTAAAATATGTACATCACACTATAGATACATTTTCAGGGTTTCAATGGGCTACTGCTCTGAGCTCTGAAAAGGCTGATTCTGTTATAACGCACCTTTTAGAGGTAATGGCCATTATGTGCATACCTGCACAAATAAAAAACTGGCAATGCTCCAGCATATGTCTCCAGCAAATTGAAAGAGTTTTTTGAGTATTACAAGATAAAGCACATAACTGGCATACCACACAATCCTACAGGACAAGCAGTGTTTGAGAGATCCAATCGTACTTTAAAAGAAATGCTCCATAAACATGCAGGAGGAACCAAAACACCCAAACACAGATTACATAATGCTTTATTAACATTAAATTTCTTACTGCTGATGAAAAAGGAAAAACAGCTGCAGAAAGACACTGGACAATAGAAAAAACTTCTGAACTAAATCAGCCAGTGTATTTCAAGGATGTACTGACCTCAGAATGGAAAGCAGGATATGTGTTACGTTGGGGTAGGGGTTTTGCATTTGTATCTACAGGAGAAGAAAAACTATGGATACCATCTAAGTTAATCAAGATCCGAGTTGAACAAGAGAAACATCTTAATGAAGAGAAATGACAAGTCATCCAACAAACTAGGTCCTATGAGGTATGTGGAGGCCTCTCAAAGGTAGGGGAAGTGTTTTGTTCTTGTTTTTACAGGAAAACAGAGAAAACTTATCATCAAACAGCCAAAAGACACTGAACATGTAGGTGCCTACAGAAGAGAAGACAGCTCTTCAGAAACAATCACTTAAGGAAGCAGAATCTGATATATGGTTAAAAAAAAATATTTAATTGTAGTAAACTATTTCTATATAGAAATCTATTTCTCTTTACTATCTAGTATTCCTGAAGTCCCAAATTTTGTAAACCAATGCTGGCTTTGGAGTTGGATTTGGCTTTCCTTCTCTAAATTCAAGCTTGTTGTTAAGATTAAATTCATGGTTTCTGCCTTAAATCAAGAAGCCAATTGGTGTAAGGCAGAAGAAAACAAAATCTGGGGACTCATATCTTATATGCAATTTTCTCTCTGAAATCCTAATTTTCTCACATACTTTTAATGCTTATTGTTGTCTTTCCCTAATGCATACCTTAAAACTTGAAAATTTTACTTTAATATTGATGTGTAACTTTTCCACAAGGAATAATAACGATTCCTAACAGCAGTCTTTGAACTCTCCGGAAAGAAGATGGGGCCCCACATCATCATTTCCACTTGACTCAACCTGATGCATCGGAACTACAAACATCACCCTAAAACCGGTTTGAGACTGTTTTGCTGGAGACAACTCATGACTAGCTAGCTGTAATGGTGCACCTTTTTATTACACCCTGGCCAGTTTCAAATAGAACTACAGTCAAGAATTTTCTGCCACACAGTGACTAACTACATATGTCACAGCCAGTTCTGTTGAGAAATTTGGTTGCTAAAAATTTTCTTCCTACAGGATCCATTGGAGCAATCATCGTCCCATTTCAGCAGGAAGTAATCTTAATATGACTACGCCCCCTTTCCCTACCCTTGGAATTTTGGGATAATAGTCATCGTCTTTGGGTTGGTTTTAGTTATTTGGGATTGGGTGATGCTTACACTCGGGTTTATCTTTTAGACAGGAATAGGGAATGGTTGGTAAAGGTATGGTTTAGATGGGATATCGGTAGATTAGCCTATTTTCTTGAGAATTTGAGTAAGAATGAGATAGTATTTTACAGCTTACATTGTTGGTATTCTTATGTGGTAAGCTATGTAAAATTAAGTTTATATTTTGTTATATTGTGTTAAATATTTCCACTTACAATGTTTTATGCACATTATTTTTTACCATATTCTATGTATGTATACTTTTCTTGTATTCAAGTCATTTTGTATATTGATACAATTTGGGATATTTATCTTGCTGCCCTTTATAGTCCTACTTCTTGTCTTGACACTTATACTCTACCTCTATTTTAGGGATTTACATGTAGGTATATGTAAATAGTTATATTGTTTAAGTATTTGTTCCTACTTTACTCAGGAAAGTTTTAATCAGTCTTTTTAGCTAAGTTCCCGAGTATTACAGATTATCTTCACTCACATTTCCTGTACCTATGAGATTAGTCAGATATAGATGCTTAATCTTCAATCACTTCATAGACATGCAGAACATGGCATTTAAATGTTTTAATATTAGTACCCCTTTGACATGAGACACTGTTGCACCTGACAGCACCGTGCACTTTCCCGAAAATATGTTGGACACTGTTGTTGCTCCTGCTGGAGTTCAATCTCGCCTCAGCTAATGGCCTGTTGGGCATAGAATTGCCCGCACCTTGACCACTGATTTGGACATGCAGTCCTATGTGCTTGCAGGAGACAAATATAGAAGACTGCTTGACCTTGCCAAGTCAGGGTAAGACAGCCATTCTATTTCCCTGCTGTTGTTGTGGTCTGTCAAGTTCTCTTGGCCTTAGCCAAATCTGGGTGTACCAACGTCGCTGTGAGACCTAGGGTGACTGTTCAGGTGGCTTGCTGTTTCTGTCCTTGCTGCACCTTTTGGAAGTTGTCCATCCACATTTCCTGTCTACTCTAGTATTGTTAATTTCCTTCTCAGGTCTTGATGAGGTTGAAGATTAAACTATCACAACTATTATCCTCTCTTCCTAGTTAGATATATTAGGTACTAGACTTACGTTTTCCAGCTTAGGACAACTCTATTGTAAACTCCATTATGCCCTCACCCTAGGACTAGATATGTAGGTCATTTTGTTCTCGATTTTCCTTTCCTTAGAGCACACTTGTTATTTACTGTTTTGTATATAGTTTTGTATTAAGCCTAAATCTTTTCTTTAGACTAAAAGGGGAATTGTAGTGAGATAGTCCTTCTGTAGCACTGACCACGCCCATTGGGGGTGGAGCATGGGCGGAAGTGACCTGTGGAAGGAGGTCGGAGGGGGCCAGGAAAGGCGCTCTCTTTCTGGCGTGACTCGGACAGGAGAGGATCGGGTTGAATTTCCTGGTGTTCATCTGTCTAGGTTGTAAGTTATTTCTCCCTGAATAAACATCTATTCGGCCTATTTGTTTATCCTGATCCTTATTTACCGCAATACATCATTCCCCACATAAACTTGTGATAGAAAACTGGAAATAGGTGAAAAATGTAAGTTATTAAAAATAGTTGAAAAATACTCAAATTATAATACATACACATATATTCAGACATACACACACACACTTCAGAATTTAAATAAATTCCAGAATTTAAAAAGAAGAACTGTGTGTTTTACCATATTCTGGTTTGTTTATCATTTATTATTATTATTATTACTTTGTAACTATTATATTAGACACCTGTTAGTAATCTAAAGAGATAAAGGGTGTGGATTTGGGTGGGTAGGAAAGTAAGGAGGGGCTGGAGGAGCTGTGGGAGTTAAATCTGTATTTAGAATATATTGTATGGAAAGATCTATTTTCAATTTTTAAAAGGATAATATTTATATTCATCTTGGCCTATGACTTCCATCAACTACTAAGATATTAATATAAGTAGTAATTTTTAAAAAGGATGCAATGCCTTAAAGGAAAATCCTTTCTTTCTGTGACTCCATAGATTGGTTAAAATGGCATATCTTCTCACAGTTTATTACCCCAAAAGATAATTTCTCATAACATTTAAGAATACAAAGGTTTTGATTTGTCACACATTTCTCTAGGCAGAGCTCTGAGGCTGTAATTATTCTCATAGGCAATCAATTGAAGAAGCCTTGCTTCTTCTTGCTTGCTTTGCTGCCCCTATAGGTACAATGAACTTCTCAAAGTTTACAGAGTAGATGTGACTCAGTATTCTATACATTAATACAGAGCACTAGATAGGCACTTCCCTACAGTAATGTGCCTAGGTCACTATGGGTTATTTTCAGTACTTAGATTCCTCACTCCTTCCTAAGATAAGTTTTCATTGTCTAAACATAAAATATTAATAAATACACACACACACACACATATATATATATATATATATATATATGTATTCCTCTACATATGGACATGAATATGAGCTTTACAATATTAAAATACATTAAGACAAAGTATTATATTTCAAATACCTATGTGGAAATCCAGCATTTCTTGAACTATAATAATATAAATCTACAGTCAGTAGTAAAAACTGTAATCACACACATTGCATCATAAACACTACAAGCTGTCATATATATATATAGAACAAAAGTATTTTTATCATTAGATTACACACTTTTGCAATTTAGTAAATAATTTCAGCAATGTCCACAAATGTTGGTCCATAGTAGAAGGTTACTAAATTGATTTCCAAAGCATATAAATATGAGAAATGTACAGGTTATATAATGAACCAAGAGAATGTATGTTAAATCTTACAGCATATATTTTCTGCTCTTGTGGTGCTTGCTTGAATATAATACTGTGAGCTACACAAATTTTGATAATTTTGTTTACAGTTTTCATAGTGTAAAGATTATTAATAAAGATAAAATAAATGTAGAAAAGGATATTTGTAGTACTGAATCAACTACTATCGACCAGCTACCAGTATATCATGTATTTTCAATAAGCCAAATGTTTTACCATTACCATTGGAAGTTGAATGATTTTGTTAAGAGTCAATCCCAATTCCTACTATGCACCAAATATGATGATTAGTATTATGTGTGTAAAAATTAATAAGGCATAGTCATTGACCCCATGTGCTGAAGGGAAGAAATATATGTGTTCAATTGATAATTGGTATGTACTGCCAGAAATATTTTAGTTGTTAAGATGTAGATGAAACACACAAAAATGTAAGTCACTGATTCTACCTAGGAATGTCAGAAAGGGCTCCATAGAGAAAGTAGAAATCAATTAGAAATTGATTTGTTTGTGAAGAACATGATAAAAGGAACTGCTGTAATTTTTCTTTTAAAACAAATCCTTCTATGAGTAAAGGAATTGAACAGTTTCATACATAAAGAAGATATACAAATGACTAATATATCTGTAGAAATATTTCCAACATTATTAATTATTGGGAAATGGCAAATTGAAACTATAACAAATTATGACTTTCGAAACATTGGTAGTGGTTGCTATAAAAACTAAGTCAATATAATAAAGTCAAACCCAAGAATAAGAGTTTTTATGAAACCCACTCTCAGCTCTCAGCAACAGGACTGGTGTCAAACCAAAACAATTTACTTTCATTTTATCTGTCTTCTACTAAAACTCTATATTTTACTTCATTTGAATAGGAATTTGTGATATTAGACAGAAGTTCATAATAATGTCCTATATACTTTGTAGTGTACACAAGCATTGAAAGACCCTGGTTCCTCATTACCCTGGCAATATCTCAGGGTTATTTTTGCAGTAGACAGCCATAAATATAGAAACCTATCTCTATGGAAAAAAAGGGAAAGATAGCATGCTACTTAACAATAACATGAATTCCACAAATAATGGTGTTCCTGACATTGACTAAAACCTACTATATTCATACTATCATTGTAGCTCCACACTGTACTACTCTCTATAGAGTTGGCAGGCAGAGCATCAAATACGCTTCTCATGCCCTGTTGTACCACAGATCATAGGTTTCCTATTCTCTGACTGAGAACCAAGATAGGTTACCAGCTGCAAGATAATACAAAGTCACACTCCAGCCCAGGAAATACCCTATTATTAAACTTTTGGCCAAGATTTATGTGATACGTAATATATTTAAACACCAAAAGTGGTCTTATAAAAAATAAATGGCTCTCTCTTTTCCTGCCCCTTCATGACTTCATGACCACTTCTGTAATGATTACTGTTACTTATACACACACACACACACACACACACACACACACATATATATATATATATAAGTATTTTATACTTATAAATGACTATTGGAACTTGTAGGTAACAGTTTATAGAGAAAAAGGTCATGCATATACACATACATATATACATATATGTATATAACTACTGAGGCCAATATTTTAATTGTTTAAATAAAAGATAAAGTAAGAGTCTGTAATGAGCATGAAATATGAAATAAGATAAATATAAACAAGATAAAATATTAATTCAATATCTGATGAAAAGTTAATGAGGCATTTTAATTGCTCATACTACCCTTTGTATTGGCTAGTTTTATGACAGTTGGCCACGGTTAGAGTTTGGAAAAGAAAACTTAGATTGATAAAAATGTACCCACGAGAATATCCTTTGGGCAAACCTTTAGGGCAGTTACTTGATTGATGATAGATGTGTGAGGGCCCAGATCACTGTGGATGGGGCCATCCCTGTACTAGTTAGTGGTCCTGGGTTCTTTATGAAAGCAGGTTGAATAAGTTATGGAAGCAGTCAAGTAAGCAGCACCCATTCATTGCCTCTGCATCAGCTCCTGCCATCAGGGTCCTTCCCTGTTTGAGTTCCTGTCATAAGTCCCTTTAGTGGTAAACAGCAATATGGAAGTGTAAGCCAAATAAACCCTTTTCTCTCCAACATGCTTTTCATCATGGTGTTTTATTATAGCAATAAAACCCTGACTAAGACACACAATGATACAGGCTTCTATGCTTCTGAGCCCACAAAACATACAAAACCATGTCACAAAGCCCTGTTGTTCAGTGGAAAACAATGTTTCCAAGATCCCCATACTTAGGAAGTTGTAGGAGTTAAAATACTAGTAATTACCAACTGATGTGTAAGCAAGAGAGTGTAGAGCAAGTGATATTTGTTCTCTACTTCCACTGATTATTTAAACTAGTATAGTAAAGACAATATTGACTTAGCGGCTAAAGAAAATCTTTGTTGCTTGATAACTGTATGTCTCTAGTTCTCATCTTAATTCCCAACATAAGGCTTGAATTATCACATGATGTTATAGGTAGAAAAGTATGTAGCACAATGTCTTTTGTATTCAAACACCTGCTCCGTGAAAGTAATGAAGATAAGAGGAATGGTTGATACCAGTTTCACTTCAAACACAGTCTACACATCTTCATTGGACCACAGTTACACTCATCCTACATCTGAAGCATAAAATAAAAAAAAATTCTAGGAAGAAAAGAAATACTAGCCAAGACAACTGTATAACAATTTTAGACTTCTAGATGAATAGCTACCGTTTCAAATGATAATCAAAATTCTGAAAGTGTATGGGAAAAAGAACTCACTGTGAGCCTCATTTCTGCATTCTCTTTTATAATAATTCATTGTTTTATTTGTGTGTAGTTGAAATGACTAAAAAGAAAGATGTTTTAACAAACTGTCAAATAACAATTTATTCTGGATTAAATTAAAGGAGATGTAAGTGGTGGATCTGCTATCAGATTTCATATCTTCCAAGAAATTTAATATTCTGTATTCCTTATTCTTAATTTACTACAAGCAAGATTTCCTTGAGGCACATTCAAAATATATATACTTATGTGTAAAAATTCTGCTTTTTTAGAATAAAATGATACTAAATGCTTAATAAAAGGATAATGCATATAATGAAATATAAATCCACAGAATTGACTCATATTGTTAATTTAGACAACACTAAATGTGTTTTATGACAGAGAAAGGGTTACATGTTCCCTGAGATATGTAGCTACCATGCAGATTAGAATATTAAATGCACTGGAAATGACGATTAGTAGAAAAACTTTATTTCTTAAAAATTGAGCAAAAGTCCTCAATTTTAATTCTGTATTTGAATATGTTAATATTCAAATCTCATTCAAAAAAAATCAAGTTTACCCTGAACTTGAATAACTTTAACATCTCTAACCACTTTATAAACATTGTTGCTATGAAAGTACCACAAGGGATCCCTGTATAACAAAGGTCAGAAATGTCCACCCAGACTATAATGTTCTACCATGCGATTCATCTGAGACTGATTATTAGTAGAGCCCTTTATTAAAAACTGCTCTGTAATCATTTAGCTTTTAATATTTTTTGTGCACGCTATCACCCATAGACATACTTACACTTTTTATTGCTTCATATACTTTTATTCCAATTTTAAGTAATGGTCATTAAAGTAAATGGAAGATATTATGCATTGCTAAACCAACATGGTTCATCTCCACTAGGCCAGCTTAAGCGATGGAGAATGCAGAAGCCACCTCAGCTAAAGAAAAAGAACGGAAAGGATTATAGTCTCACCACTGGGTCTTAATCAGCTCATAAGGCTCATTTGTTGCCTAGTGACAAATAAATGCTAGCTTTTTCTGTACCATTTAGGCCATGCAAAATCATCTTGCTAAGAAAGCAAAATTACAACTCTAGAACTTCATTCAGCATGAAGAAATATATTTCATGTTGTCTTATTTTCATGTAAAAAGTTACTTCAGGAAAAAAGTGACAAAACATCAAAAATAAATACCCACAAAAAGGGTAATTTTGGCATCATTTGCATGTGAACTAAATGAGAATTATTAGAATTCAGTAGGGAAAGCCATTGCCAATGTAGGCTGGGTTTTTTTTTGTTTTGTTTTGTTTTTTTTTTTTGTTTTTTTTTTTTTTTTTCGTGTTCCTTCAGATTCGTTAACTGCAGCTCTTTTAGAAAAGTGTACTGCAACTTTTAAAACTTAGTCCAAGACAAGTTACACCTTGGTAAATAAAAATTAAGCATAAAAGAACTGTGCTTTGCCAAGGGCATTACTCACTGTAGCATCATTTCTACAAACTGGTCAGCACACACACACAGTTAAACAGCAAAGCTCAGGATAGATACTATATTTATTGTGGGATAATGTGCAAGCGGTGTTGTTCTTTAGTTACAGTTATAAGAATAAAAGCTGGAGAAGGGTTGGGGGTGAGTGTTCCAGGGTGAGGATCCCAAGTGAGCAGGGTCCCAAGGTAAGGGACTACGTGGGAGCATATTAGGTTCCATAGTAGATGAAGATGACCAAGGCAGCGAGGTGGAGGGAATAACGCACCAGACAGATCGAGCTTGAAAGAGGAGTTTATTTAGAAAGGGGAGTGAGGGAGGAGGAAAGAGACATAGAGGCACTGGGAACAAAAGAGGAGAGAGGTGGAAAAAGAAGAAGTAAGAGAAGAAGAGGGGGATAGCTAGTGGCCAACCCAAAGCAGGAGAGAGACAGAGTGTGCAAAAGAGCAAAAGAGAACAAAAGAGAGCGTAAGTGGGCAGAAGTCTGACTTTTTTGTGATTTTTTTTAAGGGATGGTTCATTGCTTTTGGTAGGTAGGAAAGGGATGGAATAAAGGAATTTAAGAAATACTTAAGGGGTGGGATTGGTAAATCATGGTGGCTTAAGAACACTCACAAATGCAGGCTGTAGGTTTGGTTACATTGAGTCAGCAGAAAAACACGATAGAAAAACACTTGAGGAGGTATCTAGAGTATGGTACTTCTGTCAGTGCACATTAAAAAGAAGTCTGACTTTTTAAAGGGGTCCTTTACACCTGCCTGCAGACTAGTACTCATGGAACCCTGGGCTGACCAGAATACTGTCTGGGTGCATTATGCCAGGCTACGGGGGAAGGCCAGCGTAATGCCAGAATTACAAGAGGATTAGGAAACAACTTTAGAGATAGCTGTGTTTAGTTAAGGAGTGGGCAGATGGCATGTGCCTGTAGCTCCCAACACAAAACTACAGTGGATCTCTTTTCATCACCAGAGGAACAAAAGTAAAAGGAGGTGTGACAGGAAGGCAGTGCAGCACCACAAGGAAAGCATCTGCCTCAGTCACCAGGGAAGGAGAACCAGACTGGGAGCAGAGTTACATGCCAGAAAATAAATGGAAAACACTGACTCTATCTTAAAGAACATCGTTTCTTTGTACTTTTGGAATAAGTAGAAGTATTTTGAGAAGATTCTTCCTGAACTAATAGTACAGTAACACTGAATTATTTTGTTGTAGCTTATAACACACATACAGTGATTATATATATATATATATATATGTATGTATATATGTGTGTGTGTTTGTGTGTTGTTGTAGTAACACAAACAATTAAAAAGCATAAAGACTAAATTAAAATTAGAAGTACATGCTTTCCCAATTAGAAAAACAACAAACAAACAAAAACCCCAATAAACAAAAAATAAAAATGAAGGAAAAATATTCAGTATGAATAGTGGGCTTACACTGTCAATGAAGCCTAAATGGTTAGAATTATTTGGTCACATATAAACCTATCTATTAGAATATAAACACATATGTATATAAGGTTAGATATGTGCTGGGTGTATATATGTAAATGCATACACACACGCATACACATTGTATCACCATCCTTTTCAGCTAACCTATCTGCCATTCCTCTGAAGTTTTGGAGAAAATAATACTATGAACTATTTAAACATAAAATAAATCAATTAACTTTCATTCCCTTCTGTCATATTAGACTAGTCAATAGACTTTGCCAACAGCAGTTGGCCTGCCAAATGAAGGAGGTCTTTAGCATGGTCATGGTCAAGAACACTAGTCACTTTTTCCATGTTAAATCTTCTACTCCCCTGAAGTATAGTCTTCTAAACTCAAGAAAATTACTGCAGAGCACAAAGTGAAAAGTGACAAACATTTTATGCCCTGCTGATACATATTTAAAATGGGCCCTTACTGAAACTATCTAAAAACTTTCAACAGACTACACCTTTAAAGTTATTTAAAATTAAAGTTCCACACATGCTGGTTAATTCTATGATGTATTCATGTAGTTTCCTTTCTAAACTATTTATTTCATGGCATGATTAACCAACATATAGAATACCAGAGGTTCCCCAGGAAGATTTATTGGCTCTGCACTCGAGGGATTCTCATTTTATTATTCCAAACTCTAACAGAGTTTTAATAATCATGATGAGTCAAGTGTGGTAAATGTACATTAGTACATAAACAAATAATATTTGGATATATATACATATATATATACATATATATGTACATACATATACACATGCACACATATGTATACATATATATATATATATCACTGTATGTGTGTTATAAACTATAATTCTTCCCTTGAACTATATATGTTTGCATTAAGAAAATATAAAAACTACAGATTTGTTTTCAGTAGTGTTGTTTACTTCATTCCTACTTCAATAAATGCATTGTGTTGGCAACATAAGGCTCCTCATTAAAGGGTACAATTTTTTAACAGCTTAAATAATGTGCAGCTGTACTGGGAAAACATAAAAAAGTATAGTCAGGATGAATACACACACACACACACACACACACACACCAAAATGCTTTTCTAAACGTGTGAAGAAATTAAATATTGTTTTGTGTTTTACACAAAATGTTCTTCTAAAACTGTGAAGAAATTAAATTTTGTTTTGTGTTTTATACTTATACTGGAGTTTGTTCGCAGTCAAAAAGAACAGTTAACACTTACAAAGGGCTGAGAAAACAATATGTATCTTCCCTTAAAGATGATTGTTAGTTAGCAAGGCTCATCACAGCTGAGAAAACAAACCTACTGAATCCTGTAATAAAGGTGCCTTTACATGGTAATAGCAAAGTCATAGCAACCTCCTGTGTTCTCAAGTGAACAACTAAAACTTTCTGTGCTTGTTCTTTAAAAAAATTAATCTTTCTAGGTGCATCCATTTACCTGAGGCATAGAAAGGGTTGGGGGGGGGTACCTGGACATGGGAGGGGCCAAGGAAGGAAAGAAAAAGGGGAAGGTAAAATAATTCTATTTTAATTAAAATTTACTTTTTTAAAAAAATATTGATGCTAAAATAGTAAGATAAGGATTTTCTGATATGTTTTGTCCAAATCTCTTCAGCTCTGCCTGATTGACTCACAAGATCAGACACGGTGAACTGAAAGAGTACTCAAGGGGTTCTGATTTGTATAAAAGTGAGGGACACATCTATGATCTTGCACTAAATATGAGTCCAAATGTATCAAATAACATAAATCCAGATACACTGAACCTGATAGAAGATAAAGTGGGAAATAATATCAAACACATTGGCACAAGAGACAACTTCCTGAACAGACAGAAAGATCATTACTTAATAAATGGGAGCTCTTGAAACTGAAAACCATCTATAAGACAAAGGACACTATCAATGGGGCAAATCGGTAGCATACTGACTGGGAAAAATCTTCACTAACTCCATGTGTGACAGAGGGCTTATTTCTAAAATATATAAAGAATTCAAGAATCTACTCATCAAAATACCAAATAATCCAATTAAAAATGAGGTACAGATCTAAACAGAGAATTCCCAAAGATTAATCTCAAATGTCCAAGAAACAAAGAAATGTTCAACATTCTTAGCCATCAGGGAAAAGAAAATCAAAATGACTCTGAGATTCCATTTTATACCAGTCAGAATGGCTAAGATCAAAAACAGATAATGCTGGAGGGGCTGAGGAGCAAAGAAAACACTCCTCCATTGCTTATGTAATCTTGCACAGCCACTTAGGAAGTCAATGAGGCAGTTTCTCAAAAACTTGGAATCGATCTACCACAAGACCCAATTATACACCCAATACACTTGCTCAACTATGTTCAGAGCAGCTTTATAATAACCATTACCTGAAAACAACATAGATGTCCCTCAACTGAGGAATGGATAATGAAAATGTTGAACATTTATACAGTGGAATATTACTCAGATATTAAAAATAATGAAATTTGCGGCAAATGGATGGAACTAAAAGAATATCATCCTGAGTGAGATAACACAGTGCCAGAAAGAAAAAAACATTGTATGTTGATGGAAGATGTCATTCTGTAAATATGTTTCTCATACTGGTTAATGAATAAAGCACTGTTGGCCAATAGGAAAGGAAGATAGGTAGAACTAGGAGACGAGGAGGAAAGAGGCGGTAGTAAGGAGGAGTCAAGATGGAAGACAGAGAGAGCAGAACACCAGTGGCCTCTCTCTCTGGTAAGATAAGAAAAACATGGAAATACATAGATTAACAGAAATGGGTAAATACTTAAGACAGAGCTAGCCAATAAGAAACTAGTAACTGGACAACAGCATTATATCTAATACAGAGTCTCCGTGCATTGTTTGGGGCTGGTGCAGCGGTGGGACAAGACCAGCAGTGGGCAGAAAAACCTACTCCTTACAGTATATACTCACTCATTAGTAGATATTAGCTGTAAAATAAAGGGTAACTATGCTACAATCCACACACTCAGAGAGCCTAGTTAACAAGAAGGGCTGAATGGGGGTAAGTCCAGATCTCCCCAGGAAGGGGAAATAGACTCCATGAGTAGACTACAGGAAGGTGGGGATTGATACAGATGAGCAATCAGGCATCAGGTTGGGAGTGGATGGAGGGAGAGAGTATGGTAAGAGACAACTGGAAAAGGGGGCTTTTCAGGGTCAGATAAAAACCTGATACACAGGAATCTCCCAAGAATCTACAAGATGACCCCAGCTAAGATTCCTAGAAATAAGGAATACATAGACTGAACTGGCCATCTCCTGTAACAAGGAAGGATTCAAGTGGAGGGATTGGGAGACCAACTCAGACACATAACCTTTGACCTTGGGTCTGTCTTGCCAATGGGATGTACTATGGTAAAGGTGGCCTAGAGATTGAGAAAGTGGTCAACCAATGTAGATTAAAACCCATTCCAGGAGAGTAAGCCTACCCCGATACTGAGTAAAGCAGCAGGGCATACAGGCTTGATGGCCCAGAGACCTAGGATAGAAGAAAACACAACTGGAGGGGAAAATATGTCAATGTAATAATGCCTAATGATATTCAGCTATACTCATAAATAGGTGCCTAGCCCAATTGTCATTGGAGAGGCTTCATCCAGCAACTGATGGAAACATGCAGACCCACAGCCAGAGCTCAGAGAAGCCTACAGAAGATAGGAAGGAAGGATTGCAGAAGCCAGAGGGATCAAGGGCATTACAAGAAAACACACATAATCAACTAAGCTTGGCTCATAGGAGCTCATAGAGAAGGAACCAATAATCAGTGAGCCTGCATGGGACTGGTCTAGATGCTCTGTATGTTACAGTTGTGTAGCTTGGTCTTCTTGTGGGACTCAAATAGTGGGAGTAGGGACTGTCTCTGACTCAGTCTTCTTCCTACCAGATGCCTCTTCCAGCCTTAATAAGAAAGGGAATGGCTAGTCCCACTGTAAGTTGATGTATAATGGCTTGTTGATATCCATTGGAGGCCTGCCCTTTTCTGAAGAGAAAGGAGTAGAAGGAGGAGTAAATGGGGCTGGGTAGGGTAGGTTGATGGGAGGACTGAGAGGAAAGGATGAAGGGGAAACTGGCCAGGATGTAAGATAATGTAATAAATAAGGAAAAATAAAAATAAAAAAGTGATGGCAGTTGTTTTAATTTTAGAAATATTTATTAATGCATAGTTTTTATTCATCTAATATAGTAGTGATCATTTAATTTTGAGTGTCCTATATCCAAAGATTCTAATAGCCTTAGCATAATATAAATACTTATCCATTCATTCTTTTATAGCTATATTATCAGGTAGAAAGTCACAAGCTGCATTTTGGTTATTTCCATTATGGAAACAGCATTCTTGACATCATTCATTAGAGTGTCTTCTCATTAGTCACAGGAACACATTTGTCTCCCACAGCTCCCAGAAATGTACTCCATTATATAAACAGACAACATCACCAACAGACATGGAGAAAATCATGTGAACCACTAATCTCACCAGGCAATGACTTTAACTTACACAAATTTTTTAACAATTTTGTTCATGTTACATATGAATCTATTAAACCAAAGTTCTATTTGAAAATGTATTAAGGACAAAGCACAGTAGCTCATGCCCAAATTCTCAGGACCTCAGAGGTTGAAGCAAGGATCATGAGTTCCATGCCATTCCATTCTAGGCTATACAGCACAATCCTGAATCCAAAGTAAGGTAAACAAATTTAAAAAATAAACTATATTATAGACAGAAGATGGATTATAGGAAGTGAGAACTATGAATTATAACTTTTATGTAGACTTCCTATATGAAAACTAAATTGATAAAAGACTAGAGTCACTATTACTTTAATTTTTCTAGTACAGTCCATCTCTTACTTTTAGTGTAATAACCCATAAAAACACAAAGAACAAGAACTCTTAATAATGTGTGGATGAAATAATTTTAATCTCTTCTGAGCTATAAATATTCATTTTTTTCAGTAGAAACCTTTTTTGTTGCCTGAAAATTGGGGTTCCAAATATTCAGAATACACTCAGGTGTTACTTACCTCAGTCAAATGGGGTGTTGGATTAAATCCACAGAGATTGCACACTTCACTCTTGCACTCTGTGCAGGTGTTGAAGTTGGGAGGATCCTGAGAGCCTACGTTTAGTTCAGTTTTGCAAAGAGGACAGGTCAGCTTGGATTTGGCCATTTTATCCGGCTTGTGGGTGAGCAGTGCCTTTTCAGACTCAGCAGGCAGAGGCTTGCTGACCTTACCGGTTGGGGGCTTCTTGTCTTTCTCTATCATCTTCACTACTGGAACTTGCTCAGGTTTGGACTCTGAGCTTTCAGCTGCTGGGGCTTTTGTTTCCTTTTTCACAGGCATAGCCTTGGTTGGTGCTGGTGGGAGCTGACTGCTGGACTTGGGTAGTCCCTGAGCAGCAGGAGTCTGTGATGGGGTAGAGGCTGGCTTCGTTGGGGCTGCTGGCCCAGTCTGTGGATGAGTTCCGGGCTGGCCTGCTGTGGAAATTAAGTTTGATGCTTGGCTAAAGATAGATGCTCCAAACCCAAACAGTTTCCCAGTCACAGTTTCTTGAGGAGTTGTGGGTTGTGATTTGGGGGCGTCGGTGATACTACCTAGATTCAAACTGAAACGCCTTGATTGCTCCTGAGGCTTTAAAGACTGCTGAGATGGGGGTACGACTTGGCCAGTGGTAGGTCGTGGACCAGAAGGTGTTGGTGACCCTTTTGGCACTGGCTTGGCATCTGGTTTAGGACTCATCTTGGTTTGTATTTTCTTGGGCTCTTCCTTCTTGGGAGTTGGATAAACGTGCTTTGGATCCTTGCTCTCAGAAATGGGTCCAGGATGTGACATAATTTTTGAGTCTGATGCAGGCCTAGGCATGGCTTTAGACTCAAACGGGGTGGTTTTTTCACCTGTTGGTGGGAAACTTTGGGAGGGCTTGGCAGATTCTGTTTTTAAAGGAAGAGCTGCCTGTACTTGTGCCTGTGGTTGCGCTTGAGAGCTCAGAACATCAGGCTGTTTTGTCGCTGTTACGGAGGACTGGACATCTGCTTGCGGATCTGCCATCTTGGGCTGCTTTGGTTTAACATCTGGAACAGGGTCCTTGGCTTCTTCTGGTAGGAGCGCTGAAGGCTCCCTGGGAAGGGCTGGCTCAGGTGTGGACTCTGCCACCGAAGGCTTTGGGGCTGTAGCTGGGGCAGGTCCATGAAGAGTGGGCTGCTTCACCAGTGGGGCTGGCTTTTTTGACTCAGGGGCTCTGGGGCTGTCCTGCTTGTGTGGAGGTTCATTCTTTGGAGATGCTGGCTGGGATGGAGGTACAGGTGGTTTGCTGGCTGCTCCTGCAGGAGGTACAGAGGCAGTCTTCAGACTGGGCTGTGGTGAGGATGGGATTGGAGCCAGTTCACCTCCTAGAGCTCTTTGCATCTGACAGTTTAAACAGAGCCATTCTTTGATCTGGAAATAACATATAACCATCATCACTAAGATAGTACTATAAAAACACACAAAAAAATTTAAAAGTATGCCTGCCACCATTTTAAATTCATTATTCCAAGAATCAAATACAGTCTTTATTTCAATGAAACATACAAACTTTCACTTTATGGGAGACAATAAACCTCAGAGTTTAAAGCATGATCTATTTTAGGGAAAATAAACAGGAAAATAACATGATTTTATTCTGCCTCCAATGCTAATTTTGTTATTCTTCATGATTTGCTCAGACAGGGTGGTTCTGGAAATAGAAAGTAATACATAATAAAAAAAACATGAATTTGAACTTATTAGATTCCATTAATATGTGATGATATGCATTTTTCTGCTGTTGGCTCACCACCAGGTTTTAGTTATACAACCCAGAGTAGGCTGATCAAATTATGAAACATTACTTATTGCTTTAGTTAGAGGAATATCACTTCTACTTCAAGTCAACATATTCACACATGGAGAAATAAAAATTAACCAAGCTAAGTTAGAAAGAGAATTCTAGGGACAACTCTCTAATTATCATAAATAGCATGATTTCACAAATAAAATATTTATTTCTTGTAAACTTACTTCATCAAGGTAAGTGTTTCAGAGAGTACATATGTATATAAACTACAGAAGGGAGTAGGGAGAGCAAGAGTGTACATAGGTGAAAGAGCTACATATATGTACACACACCCACAATTATGCCCATATTTCATATGTCATTGATTATGAACAAGGGTGGAGTTAAATGTAACAAATTACAAGGTAATCTAAGTGGGTGACTTTAACATTTTGTATGATTCCAAAATATTTATCACATTTGTGTTCAAATAAAATTGTTTCAACCCATGCCTCAATATAAAAAGATTTTGCAATCTCATTAACAGCAAGCATATGACTGGAGAATTCTACAATGTCATATTTCCACTTTAAATATTAAATTAAAAATAGAAATATTCATGGTAAGTTTGTTTTCAAAGTAACTGTCAGGCACCTGTGTATTCCTTATATTTTTATCTTTAACTTTCATTTTTTTTTTTTAATATTGTCTCAGGTATGCCTAACCTGCCTCAAACTCACTGCCCTACTAGGGAGCCCCTTGCACTTCTGCTTTGCTTGTCTCTATGTAGTAGTGCCAGGATCAGGTGCAGGAGTGCAAACCCAGGGTCTCACATATGCTAGGCAAGCTCTCTGCAAACATCTACATCTGCACCTGCAATTACACTTTGCAGCTTTCCCACCTGTTTGAAGCAGTTCAAAAAGTAAATAATTTTTGTACAAACAATGCTTGAAATCATAGAGTAGGCAAATAATTGCTGCTTCTGTAAATGCTTTGGTGAAATTCATCTGAGGTATAAAGGGATTTTTACTCCATAACATCCCCTTCTTGATGAAGAGCTCTGTTTAGAAGCAGGTTCCCACTACCCAAATGGCCAATTATAACTGTCTTACTAGTTTCTTTCTCTCATGCATTTTTCCAAATCCTGACATAATTAACTTAAACTCTCATGAGCAAACAAAACAAGAACATATAATTAAATCCCTAACTCTATATGTATAGTATATCTTATTTTTCTACTTTCCTACAAAATTTCTCTTAAGTTTGTGGTGTGTATCTGAGTTAATAAATGTAAATTACAAATTTCTAGAGCTAATTCTTATGACTACCACTTCCTTTATTTCTGAACAGTTGTTATAGCCAATGTAGATGTAATATGTAATCACTATCCATTACTTTGCTCAACTATTTATTGAGCACTATGCATACTACAAATGCCTCTGCAGTAAAAATCCAAAGTTGCACATCTACTGGCAACCACAAAAAAGTGAAAAGTCAAAAAATGCATGTTAAAGCATAATGTAACATTAAGAGTTTTAGCTATTCAAAAGAAGTTTCTGAAAAATGTATGTTGATTCCTTCTTTCTTGCTAGTTTCTATCTCAGGTTTGTACCTGTAAAATATTTTGAGGAGATGAACTTATGAGTAAAACTGCAAATTCTTCATGCCCATATTTAGTCCTTAAGTGCATGTTTGGCCACTTTAATATTAATATAATACCACAATATATACAAGGTCTAGTGTACATAAATTCATGAAATGCCTTTTATATGGCTAAATTAAGTGATTTGTTGTAGTTTATAAATGTAAATACTTTTATGTCTACTTAGACACAGAAAGGAGGCAAGGAAAAGGAGATAAGATACATGTGTAGCCATACATCATAGAGAATGGTCTTCTCTTCGCACAACATTTCCTTAAGCATACTTTGCTGTCTTCTCTTTTTTCCATTTTATGCTACTTTTGCTTTCATAAACAATGCATGAGACATCTCATCCTTATATATTCTGCTTCTCTATAAGAATAAGAGATCAGATCATTGCCTGTGATATGACAATACAAATAGCTTTTTACCCTCTGAGGATGTTTTAGAAAGAGCTGCCTTTTAGTTCATTTCTACTGGCCATATCTGATGAATATCTAAATGAGTCTTATGTCACTACTTAACAATCTTCACACATGCACACATACACATTCACACAGACACATACACACATACACTCCCACACACAAATGCACACACATATACACACTAGCTTGTGCCTTAATACACTGAAAAAATGGTAAAGCTCACAAGCAGCCTTAGCATTCACATAACTAACCAAGAAAATTGTGAGACAACTGATACTGATGCAAGTTATGTTTCCCATGAGGTAAATGAATGCAAGGCCCTATCACCCAAGTTATAAAATTTTGTTGTCTTATTTTTATTATAGTTACTATAAATTATTCTCTGAATAGGTCTGCATTTGGGTGTAAAAGACAATTCCCATTTATTCTTTCATTTTCCAAAGTCATTCTCTCTCACTCTGGTCCTCACATCTCAAATTATACTTCCACAAGAGTAATATTTCAAATGAGCAAGAGAAGCAGTTAAATCCAGTTTTTACTATCAAAATCTGCAGTTGATGTTCTTATATTGTTATTTATATAGTTAAACTATGACATGATCTTTGTTCAAACTCCCCATAGAATTTCAGCAACAAGTATAAGGGACTGTTTTATGTTTCTCTGAACTCAAAAGTGTATTTGACCTTCTTAGCCTCATGAACACAAAACTGTTTAGCTCATACAAATTTTAGTATGTAAAAGTGTTTAATTTTGCTTACTGCAGCATCTCTTTTTTATGCTGTGGATCACCACTGTTAACACAGTTAGCACAAAGGCTTTCATACTTATTTTATGGTTCCACACATTTCTCACTAGAACCCTTATCCATTCTGAACCTAGACAGTCATTCCCATATGTATTGAAACTGGAAAGTATATAATTCCATAGGCACAAATATTTCTTGTATCTGAAATAGTAATTTCCCTATTTCCTTTTCAAGGTTAATACCTTGTATCTAATGCTGTGTGAACAGAGGTACCTGATATACCAACACCATCAACCTGAACACTTGCTGCCAGTTACACTGGTGGCCATGTCTCTTTAACAGGTGCCCCTTCATTCCTTATTTCTGTATCTTCATTTTATGACAGCCATGAGTGGGGGCCTTGGAAAATGTTAGCTCCTAATAGATACCTAAGGCTAAGAATATTAGCCCAGTGCCTGGAGTAGGTGGTCAGTGAAATTTCATAAACTTCCAAACATTACAGGTTATTTACAGTGCTATTAGTCATTCTCAGAACTTGAACATAAGAACATATTACTGAAGATGAATAAGAATATGGAGCTACCATGTTGGTACTGATCTAGAAACCTCATCCCTTTGTGCTATGCACACGACTGAATACAAAAGTAATCGTCAATCTTGTCAATCTTACCTAGGTGTGATCCCTGTGACCTACTATAGCAACTGGCCTGGAAAGATATAGCCATGGTGCAATAGTACCATGGACATCATGGGAGTAACCAGCACTCTGTGAGTGGATTTATATTCCTCTCCACAAGATACAACCTGACATCATTATCAGGGCCATGATCCTGGGGGCAGACAGGTCATAGACCTTAGGGAATACCTACTGCTACCACACTGTGAAACAAACATAGTATTAAACAGATGTCTATTAACTTAAAGTTATATCCACAGATCCATACATATATCCACCTTTATCTGAGAAGCTTCTATTTGCAACATATGGGGATTAACCTGGAGACCCATCACTGGCCAAAGTACAGAAAAAAGAAACTGTGCAATGCCTATTCATAAATGGAACATCTACCTCACAAACTCTTCCCCAAGGCTCAGAGGTCACTGCAGAAGCAGTACTGAAAGATGACAAGAGCTATAAGCCCATGGATGGCAATAAAAAAGTATCTTCTGGGCACCATAGGCCACTTCTTCATATGAACTCATTGTGGTTGTGACAGTTATACATAAGGCCTGTTGAAATTTAAGGCAGGCTAAATCTCAATATGGAGAGGGTACATAGTCATAAAACATCACTACTAGCTCTTGGCTATTGACATTTAATAGCTCCTGGAAAAGGGGGAGCCAGTTTTTTTTTAAGTGTATCCCCTTGTAAATCAAGCACATTCCAGTGAATGACCACATATTAAAGAATATATGGATATCAAAAATCAGACATTATAAATAAATACAATGTACTGACACCAGATATTACGGTAAATATCTGACACCAGATATTGCGGTAAATAAGGATCAGGATAAACAAATAGGCCGAATAGATGTTTATTCAGGGAGAAATAACTTACAACCTAGACAGATGAACACCAGGAAATTCAACCCGATCCTCTCCTGTCTGAGTCACGCCAGAAAGAGCGAGCCTTTCCTGGCCCCCTCCGACCTCCTTCCACAGGTCACTTCCGCCCATGGCTCCACCCCCAATGGGCGTGGTCAGTGCCACAGAAGGAGACAAAGTGAATATCCCACTACAAGTTTTGTGTGTCAATTTGATACAAGCTAGAGTTAACAAAGGAGCCTCAGTTGAGATAATTCCTCGATAAGTTCATCTGTAAGGCATTTTCTCATGTAATGATCAATGGGGGAGGGCCCAGATCTTAGTGGGTGGTACTGTCCCTGGGCAGCTGGTCCTGGGTTCTAGAAGAAGGCAGGCTGAGCCAGCCATGGGACGCAAGCCAGTAAGAGTGCTCCTCTATGCCTATGTATTAATCAGCTCCTGCCTCTGGAATTCTGCCTTTTGAGTTTGCTCTGACTTTCTTCAGTGATGAACAGCAATACTGAAGTGTAAGCCAAACAAACCCTTTCCTCCCCAATTTGCTTTTTTTCATGTTGTTTCAATACAGCAACAGAAACCCTCACTAAGACAAACAACAACCAAAAATTGGTAAGTAGGAAAGGGGAGTAGACCTGAGAAAATTTGGGGATAACGAAATGAAAAATATGCATGGAATAAAATTCCCAAAGAACTGATTCTTTTAAAGGAACATATTAAGTCCTATAACTTCTTCCTGCATTCACAGAGATGTCATAACCATTTTTCCAAGCTCCCCTATCACAAGAAGTAATCATCTACATCCATTTGATAAAATGAAGAGCAAAACAAAATAATGAATAGTGGTACTACAGCTAGCTTTCAACAGTCATGCCCTTGAAGTACTCTTGTTTTCAATATGTTAATATTAAAGAGAAAGCATATAACATGATTAAATAAAGTCCAAGCTGAACTGTCCTAAAAGTCTAGATTATATAACACAAATAACAAAAATAGTCATCTTTTACATTCCTGACAGGCTAACTTATAGAAAATCCATAAATGAAATTCAAGATATGGAAACATTTATTTAATGAACTAATCTAATTCAATTAGCCCTCTGGAATGGAAGGTTGAAAGAAAAGCATAACAGTGTTCATTCATTTGGTCTCCTGACTTAATATGCTATGTAAATGTGGGCAAAGTAGAGGTCAGAAAGTGTAGCTGATCCACACTCATTCTCCTAGCAAACCACCATGATGAATACAGACTCCACATTTCCTTTCTCCCAAGCACTTGTTGTTGGCTCTGGGAAATATAGAGCTGCAGACACACTAGCTAAGGCATTAGCAGATAATCTTGTCTTATTTAGATTATTCAAGAAGTTGAATGTGACTATAACATATAGAATTTTAATTAATGGATTCTACTTTTAAAATTGTAGCCAAACTACTATTTGCCAGAAAAGTTACATTATGATTTTAATTTCAAGCCCATGAAAATAAAGATACTCAACCCGACAAAGTAGTTGATAATATCAAGAGTAGATTTCTAAAGACATAGAAGAAACTTTCATTTCTATTTAGAGGCATTACTTTTTAATAATTTTTTTTCAGAATACAAACTCATTAATTTTTGATAATTTCAAACATGTTGCTTCTCTTCAATATTGAATGAAAACCTCTCAAAATAAGAATGGCTAAAAAAAATACTTTCACTAAAAGAAAACTAAAATCCACCTAAAATTTTTAATGACTCCTTGCTCAACTTAGATAGCTGATGTACTTGAAACAATGGAACATGAAAAGAACAATGACGTTTCCGTATCAGATGCTGGCTTGGTTTTCTTCAACCATGCTTTCATCCTGACTTTGCACAATAAAATCTGTTGGGAGTTTAGTTTTGATTCATAACAACTAATCTTTCTGGAAATCATAATTTCTAAATGGACTATTGCTTCATCAAGTTGGTGCTCTCATCCTCTCCGACCTGAGCTTGTGACTCTGTCCTCTGCGAGCTCCTGTGCCTTTATTGAAACACATTCAGTCTTGTTTCTACAACTGGTATTAACTGTCTCTGTTTAACACTTACTTTTCCAACAACAAAAGTCTGCAATGTCTTAATCACCACTTTGAAAATTTAGATAAGATATATAACACCTTTATGTATTTTCCAGTTATTTCTTTCTTTCCGATTTTTAACTTTAAAAGGACTGGCCACTTACCATATTTATTTATACCTCTGTGTTGCGTAACACATAAGTCTGGGGTATTTTAATTCTAAACTATTACAAACTATTTCTCCTATTTCATTAATTTATTTTAAAATACTTATTGAAAACCTTACATAATTTTGAACCATAGGAGAAATATAATAAAACCAGACAAGTCTAAAATGCAACATAACAAATAAGAATATAAGCTCCTCCAGCTTCACAGCAAATTATGCTTCCTGCTACTCAGAGATTGCCCAGAGCACATGACATATGCCTCCCACAGAGACAGTCACCCAGCAGCAGTTTGGCTGCTGGTGGCTCACTATAGTTATAATCCTTAGCTAGGCACGTCAATTCATATTTTATTTTGATTAAAAGGAAGACATGGCATTCTTCAGAACTGTTATAATAATCTCCACAACTTGGTGAAAATCTTCATTTAGCATGTAAAGTAGTTGGATATTGCTTCTCTTAAATTGTGGTTTGCAGTTTCCTGCTGAACAATTAAGCCACTATAACCATAGTTTATGATAAATGTGCTAAATGTGCACTTTAGTATCAATAAACCAAAACAACTTTCACCAGTTGCTAAAAATACTATTCTTAATCATTGCAGTTTCAAATGATAGAAGCGTGTCTTAATGTTTGTCATAGTTGCCTAAAGCAATGAAATATGATACTCACTAAAGACCCTTTTACAATATCTAGCCATAGGGTTGTCAGAACTTGGTTCAAGAATGGAATCAAGTGAGGAAATTATGAGTGTTTTTGAGAAAACTCAAAGAAAACAAGACAAAAATCGGTCTCCTAGAAAACAAGACCTTGGGCTCTTCAAAACATGGAATTGTTCTTGGACTACACTTTCACAGATGCTGTAGACAGGACTGAATTCACTTCTCAATATTCACTATTGCTTACTGTTTTTATTCAATTAAGTGTTTAAAGTATCCTTTATATGCCTCTATGGAAAAACATCTTTTTACTACATGCAGCTTGTCCTTGTAATTATATATAGCTTGAATGTATGAGAACTTTACTCAGGGAGCCTTCCTTAACAATCAGAGTATAAATTGTTAGATGCTCAAAATAAAGGTGGCTATTGCATAAGACTTAGGCCTCCTCATTTTTAGGTTCCATTCTCCCAGGTTCTAGACCTCATGTTTGGTAAACACAGGGCTGTGAAAGAAAGTCTGTGTTTATAACAGCTGCACAACAAGAGGATATCTAATCAGTAATTGAACTTAAATTATAGCTAAAACTTGAAAGCAGCTTCTCATGCGTCTACTCTTAAGCAGAGCAACAAATACAAGCCTCTGGGTTCTCAGTTCTGCAGCTTATGGCTGCAGTGGCTCCAATTACACAGTATTTATGTAATTATTCCACTAGTTTAATATGTTGTTTTATATTTATTTAATTTTTTATTTATTTATTTTTTAAAAAACTTAAAAAGAAAAATCAAGCCATGCTAGTGAGGTAGACCAAAAGTCTCATGGGCTGAAAACATAAAAACAAGTATGAACTTAACATCTGCTAAGAGCTATAGACCATTAAACTCAACCAGAAGCTAAGGGAAATTAAAGCTGTCACCTTGTATGCATTGGCTTGGGAAGGAAAAACACAGTTTATACAAAGGCAAAACTGCTAGAAATACATCAAACCTCCTATAAAAATTCATAGTTCCTTAGGAAATATTTGACTCATAGATTTTAATGCAAACCTCTTATATCTGTAAGTGATCCAAAGGCTGCACAGCTGTATATGAATACATTTCACAGACACATGTCAGGGACATGGGTTTTTAATCATGCTCCATTAACCTTTCATTATCCTGCCTTTGTTTCAAACAAATTTAATCTAAGTTTTCACTATCATTCATTTTCTTCTGTCAGTACAACAAAACAAGAGGAAACACAGAGGGAAGATTAATTTTTTCAGCCAATCCAAACAGAGAATCCATTTATATTGTTACCAAACATATGAAGAAACTTGTCAACTAAATTATTTGTTTCCCATGGATTGGATGCATTGCTAAGGTTTATTTTAAGTAAAGAACTAAAATTATAACTGGTGAATTAATGACATACATACCATATTTCTAAAAAACAAATTGTAATTAATAGTTAAAGATATTTATTTATTAGAAAAAACCCCAATAGATACTAAGTTGCTCTATATTTATAGAGTCTATGCCATTCCCTGTCCATCTGTCTCTGTCTCTCTATCTCTCTACATATATATTCTACTTTACAAACAAAATTGAATCTTAAATTACTAAATTACTGTCTGTCCTTCTAGAATGCTGTCCTTGACCAGAAACAGTTATCACTTTCCCAATATCTTCTGCCAAATGCTGACTAAATGGGCAATAAAGCAGGAGCTCTCAACTTTTCTAGAGAGCAAAACTGGTCAAGAAAAGGCTTCCAGCAAGAGTGGTACCAAGAAACCAAGTTTCCTTCTTCAAGACTCATTTATTTATTTATAATAAATTTATTTTTCACTTTACATACCAACCAAAGTTCACCCTCCATCCCCTTCTTCCTAACCCACATACCCCCTTTTCTATCTACCATGCACTCCTTCCTTGGGGAGTTAACAAAGTTTGCCATACCAAGTTAAGGCACAACCAAGCTCCCCACCCCCCATATCAAGGCTGAGTAAGGTATCCCACCATGGGGAATGGGCTCCAAAAAGCCAGTTCATGACCCTGGGATAGGTCCTGGTGCCATTATCTGGGATCCAAGAGATAAGTACATAACTGTCACCCACTTTCAGAGGGTCTAGTTCAGTCCCATGCAGGTTCCCCAGCTATCAGTCCATACATTTTCTGAAAATTAATGGGTAATGGAGTCAATTTCTTTGAACTTTTAAGAATATAAAAAATTAAATTTACTTATACATATTCTTTCTGTAACTTAAAATTTAGAGAATGCCCTGGCAAATCTAATATCCAGTTGAGGGCAATATGATCTTGTATAGATAGATGTTGACTTTGGGGGGAAATTTGGGTTAGGGCAGGACCTATGGCTAGCAAATTGTAGGCCTCTCCAAAACTTAAATTCTTGCCCTCAATTTTTTTTAAAACCTACACATGAAACTAGCAATAATGGCAGTAACTCCTTGCTGTATCTGTGAATATTAGAACAGTTATTAGCAATTTTAAACAATTCCAGTTTTGTAGCCTACTGTGACTTTTGATTGTATCTACTATCTCAATGAAAGAATGAAATCAACCATTCAGAAAACAGAAGCTGGACCAAACTGAACAACTATCAAATAGTTAAAGATTTCAATGTTCAAACCTAGAATCCCATATAATTCAACTTTCAGAATCTTCTTATTACTAATTCATAAGTAGCAAATGTTACATATTACAAAATGCTTTAGAATTTGAATTCTGGTGTAATTAACTTACTAGTTAATTTTTAAAATATGAATACCTCATTAAGAGATTACCAAATGTCAAAATTTATATAAATTGATAAATAAACAGCTTGAAATGTACAATGTTCAAATTTATATTTCCCACCTCTGTGACTTCTCTTAAAAAGGCAATAAATATTATTGTAAAGTTGTTTGTTAGACAACTCTAAATATTCTAGTGAAGTTATACTTCCATCAACAAGACCTCAGATCATCTGATATCTTATCCATGTATTTTATGTTGTTATTTATGAAAAATTATAAACTTTTTAAAGATTGTTTTGTACATTTGTCTTCTGTGAAATATTCTTGAAATATTTGTAAGGAACAGGTTGCCATATCAAGGGCAATTAAGACCTGACATTATTTAAAATGTTACAAATGCATGCTTTCTCAAAGGACATCAACAGGCAGGTGTTAACTGTCACTCACTAAGTCGAGCTTATTGAATGATTAAATAAGTGACCTCATTATCTTCAGTTATCTGCTTTCACAGATCAGCATCTGCTACTCCTGAAGTATATGTATTATAATAGTAGATGTGAGAAAACATAGCAAGTAGAGAAGAAAGAGTAAAATCTAACTCTTAAGAAAGACATCTGTAATGTTTAGTAATTTAGAAGCCAAAAATAACAAAAAGATAATGGCTTAAGATCTAGAGACTAAGCTTGTAAATACAGCATGAAGCAGTACACAAACAGTGGTGTCAAGGACAAAAAGAAACAGAGAGACACCTTCCACACTGAACCACATCAAAGACTAGGATTCAATATAATATGTGTTAATGGATTTTTGAATAATTATGTCTTCTGGTAAGGTAACATCATTAAAACACTACTTTAAATGGTCAACTCATTTTGTTATAATCAAGATATTCTATTTTCAATAGTAAAAGAAGTGCTGTAGGAATTTCTAGATTATTGCAATAGAAAAAAATGCCTTTTGTCTTCTAAAAATCTTATGCTTAAAATTATGAGATGTTATTTATCTTTTATTATTGTTTGTGAGCTTATCCTTTAATGGCTAAGCCACTAGTGTAAGACGTTATTTATCTTAAGACTTCATATGAACCAATTAAAGGACACATAGCCTTGATGGAAAATAATGAATAATAATACTGACAAAACAGCAACATAAATACGTTATTTCAAATTCTCATATCATTCAGAACCACAAATTCTTCTACTTTTTATCAATTACATTGCTGTTATGTTTGACATCTGTTATTTGTCCCAAAGGTCCACATAGGAACCACTGAGAAGTGATGAAAACTCTTCTAATCACTTTAGTGCCATTGAAGGAGACAGCAGAACTCCTCCCGTTGACTTCTACTCTCCCATTATTAGATGAGTAGTTTCCTTCCTTCACCTGTTTCTGCCATGATTTGCTATCTCCGACATGTTCAACAGCAATAGGCCATTGATCACAGGCTAAAACTACAAAACTGTCAGTCAAAATAGAACCCCTGTCTTTGAAACTACCCAGGTAGTTATCACAACCAGCATAAATGCCAGGGCTAGAGACTTTTCAAGAGGCATTTAAACAATATCATATATATTTTTAGCTAATAATTTTGATCAAGTAGACTCTTCATATTACTCCAGTATAGACTTTAGTTTGAGCATGAAACTATATATATATATATATGATGTTTCATTAAAAGTAAAAGCTTCCTTTATGGGCATTGAGGCTGGCACTCTGAAATCAACAAAGCTAACTCTTGCTTTTACATTTCATGGTGATGATTAATATAACTTCTTGTGTTTAATTTTATGTTTGAGGTATACATTTCCAGTGTTATATATTTTTATACTTGCTATATAGACTAAATTTTATCAGGAGACAACTTGGTGTCCCTTATTTTTAGGAATAAAAATAACATTCTACAGTGGGAACTTCATGAATGAGTTGATCTCATTACTGGATTCATTTCTACTTTTCTTTAACATTCAACTACACTCACTACTTAGAACTTCAGTTAAAATTACTTCTTACCATTTTTTTAAATACTGATTTATTTTATTTATGGTGGCACATGCAGCCCTCCATGACTTCTGAATGGGGGTCAGAAGACAACTTTTAGGGGTGGGTTTTCTCCTTCATAATGTGGGTTCTAGGGACAGAATTCCAGTTTTCATGTTTGGTGGCAAGTACCTTTAGCCACTGAACTATCTCAATTTTTACATTAA
Organism: Phodopus roborovskii; assembly: GCF_943737965.1. NCBI lineage: Eukaryota > Metazoa > Chordata > Mammalia > Rodentia > Cricetidae > Phodopus > Phodopus roborovskii. The sequence continues at coordinate 633,292 of NW_026126744.1, read as the reverse complement.
ACTTTTATAATCCAAATCATTCAGTAGCTCTAAAACACTAACCTCCAAGTGAAAGAAGCATAGCACTCACCCCCATTCCTGTCCTGTATGTAATACAATCCTCCTGTATTTCATCTTCTTTATAACACTTCTACCATCTGTTTCACCACATGTTTTAGTTATTTGTAATGCTGACTAGAATACCAACCTATAAGATAAAGACTATGGCCTATTTTGTTCATGTTTAAAGGTCCAGAATCTAGAACATCCTTGAGACTTAATGTAGGCCAAGCGAGTAGTCAAAGAACATTTTTCTTTTTCTTTCTTTCTTTCTTTCTTTCTTTCTTTCTTTCTTTCTTGCTTGTTTTCTTTCTTTCTTCCTTTCTTTTCTTTCTTTCTTTCTTCTTTTTTTCTTTTCTTTTTTTGATTCTACAATCTGGGGCAATTAATAAAAGTTTTGTTTTTCAGGCCATTAACCAAGTCTATTTTTCATCTTCAATCAACTCATTGAAATATGAATGAGTAATCATTAATGAAGTATCCTTTTAAATCTTTCTCAGAAGGCACATAAATGATGTTATTTATGTCACCTGAATGAAGTTACTACCTATTTGTATTTTCTGAATTGAAGAAACCTCTGAGATGCCTTTGCAGTTTGCACTTAGCTCTTTCAAAGTCCATTTCTTTAAACTTACATTACTATCAACTTACATTACTAGTCCTTTTTCACATTAAAGATGGAACCCTAGGGGAGGCTGTCAACACTTGTAAGCTCAGTCTTTTCTGGAGGAGTGGAGGGAGTTGGGGGGATGGAGGAGATTATGCAGCATATTTGCATAGAATTAGAGGTGTCAAAAAAATGTTCTGTGCAAAAAACATCAAACAATTGAAAATGAAAATAATCCTTCCTCTTTAGTAAAAATTATTTTAGCTATTCTACCATGCAAGAAATGTTATTCTATTTTTCCTTCACCAGAGGTGCCAGCCAGTATCTTCTCTTCCTGATTGCCATACACACACAAGTTTCCAAACTCATCACATACACACATATGATGCATACACACATAAGTTTCTCATAATTAGAAGTAGTGACAGGACGATGACTACTGGGTGACTAGTGAAACCATTTTCCTCAACTAAATATATTAACCATGTTTTGTTTCATCTTTTAATTAAGGCTTATGTACAAATTGATGTGTGAAAGTCTATTTTGTCCTGAAAGACAGCCATGCTTTCATTTAATCAAATGTCTAGTTTTGTCCTAAAGCCATGTATAATTACTGAAAATAAAATAAATTCAATGTCATCACTAACATTTAGTTCATTATCAATGTTCTAAAATGAAAAGAAAATTAAACACCATTTTCTCATATTGTATAATTTCAGGAGAATTGAGAGAATGATCCAAGATTAAGGACAAGCCTTTAAATATGTGAACACATATGTCTTGCCTCAGGCTGTTCAGTGATAGTAATAAAGTAAATGCACAAAAACAACAGCAAAAAATTCCTTCGTCAATATTTAGAAAGTAAATGTTCAGTTTATGTCAGGAATCAGACTCAAAGAGAAAGCCTGTGTTGTAGTGATCAATTCCATTAATGGACCAGCAGCAAGAGCTACAAATATGACTTCCTCTCCATACCAGAACTCTAGGCTGGGAGCCAGGGACTTCTTAGGATATATTTGGAAAGGCTCCCATCTCCATATCCTCCAGAGAGGGCAGGTAATTTAAAGGCCTTTCACTTCACACAGTGAAATAAACTGAATTACAAGAGTGTCAGGAACTTCTACAGTGAACATATGGATATCAGAGGGAGACATTCAGGAGCCAGTTACCTCCTTCCACTAGGGAACCAACACAGAGCATCAGGGCTGTACAGCAAATACATTTAGTGTCTTCACATTCTGAACCATCTCACCACTCCCATATTTACTCTTAATATCCTAAACACATACTGTGTTGTTTTATGTCCTGGTCTTGCTCAACCCCTAACCTGTTGCATGTTCTCTGTTGAACTGGCATTTATACTGATATATTCCAAGGAAAAGACATTTTTTTTCCATGAAGCTTTCCTCAGTTTTATCCACTAGGAAAGAGTGCTTCCTACTCAGAAGTTCATTATATTTGCCTTTAATTTTCATAGCTTTATCATCTGAGTCCATATCATATTTACAGGTGCATACATGGAGTATAAATTCAGCATTCATGCTTTGGTCTAATCTCTATCCCATCACAATGTGTCAAAATGCCTCCTATATAATAGACATTTAAATAATATCTATGTCAGTTCCATCAGGTTCAGACCGGTTTGGTCTGGATCAAATCAGTTCAGACCGGTTTAGACCGGATCAAACTGGGTCTATCTGGTTCAGACCAGTTTAGACAGGTTCGATCCAATTCATACCAGGTTGATCCTGTTTAGACCTGTTTGATCTGGTTCAGACCAGTTCTAGCCGGTTCAAACTAGTTCAGACCAGTTTAGACAGGTTCACACCAGTTCGATCCAGTTCAGAGCGGTTCTATCTGGTTCAGACCGGTTTAGACTGGATCAAACTGGGTCTATCCGGATTAGACCGGTTCGATCTGGTTCAGACTGGTTCAACCAGTTCAGACCAGTTTAGACTGGTTCGATCCAGTTCAGACTAGTACAGACCCATTTTATCCGGCTCTACCCGGTTCAGACTGGTTCGATATGGTTTAGACAGCCTCTATCCCATTCAGACTGGTTTGGACCAGATCAAACTGGATCTATCCAGCTGGGTCTATCCAGTTCAGCACAGTATAGACCTGTGTGATCCAGTTCAGACCAGTTGGATCTGGTTCATTTTGGTTCAGACCGGTTTAAACTGGTTTAATCTGGTTCAGACTAGTTTGATCAGTTTGAGATTGATTCAGACCGGTTTAATCCGGTTCTATCCGGTTCAGACCAGTTTTACCCTATTCAAGCTAGTTCAATCAGGTACAGACCGGTATAATCACTATAGATTTACTTTCTGTTTAATTTAAGTTTTACTACATCATGTTCAGATGGATACACTGAAATATTTCAAATTTTTTGACACAATGGTTCATTTTACAAATCAACAAATTAAGCCAGAGAAATAAATGATATACTGAGGCTCATATACAAATCAGTAAAGCACTGAAATACCAAATGTATTTCCCAGATGCCTGCATTTCCTTAAGCACACTATTTTCTTTACTAATTACATATGTTATTCCACATGTCAGCATCCACATGTTAAAATACCAAAATCTCTTTAAAAATAATAACCTCCTTTTTTGTGCTAATTTATTAATGTACAATAGTCTTAACTCCTTTTTAGGGTGTAGGTAGAATAGACATAGATAAAAATCAATGCAATTACAGCTAGAGAATATTTAAATATTAGTCTAAAGGTCTTTAGTCTAGAAGTCAATTTCTTATATAGAGCAGCCTGGGAAGAATAGTTTCACCCACAGCAAGTGGACACCAGTGTCACAGTGAGTCATGCCATGCCTAGTACTGTTGGGGACCATCACCATCCTCACAACCTCAGGTCTCTCAGGCAGAAAATTACTGCCTCTTAAAGAAATGAACAGAATGTTCAGCAGAACATTCCAAGGTACAGGCTTGTGGTCTCACAGCCATTCAAAGAATAGCTCAGGGTTCTCTCTCCTGCTGCAGTTTAACAGCCAACTAAAGAGTAGATAGCCAGCTCAGGGCTATCTCTCCTGCTGTAATTTACAGCCAATTACAGGTTAGCTAAACAATTCAGGGTATTCCTTCTTCTGACCTTCTCACTCTTCCTATGTGCCAGTGCCCATGCCCTGGCTACGCTCAAACCCTGCTCACATCCTGCCCACGGCCCTATATAAGCCTCCCCTGAGAAAACAAAATTTATCAGCTTGAAAAAAAAAATGCTTTGACTTCAAAATTTAAGTGTAAGTACAAGTTACTGGGGAAAAGGATTTCTAATTTTGTTTCCACAGAAAATGAAAAGCTGAGGACTCTTTCTAGACTAATGTGGTTTGATCAAGCAAGACTGCCTGAAACAGAGTCTCAGCTGATCAAATATTCAAAACAGTTGGGACAAGCCAGCCTTGCAGACTACAGCCAGGATTTCTTCATCTTCTTAGGATCCCCATGACAGCGCCCCCTACCAGCAGGAAGGAGTTTGGAAAGAACAATGCCCAAATTCCCAATTATTGTTTATAAATGTTTGTTGTCATTTAAATGGGCTTGGTTATAAATGGTTAATAATGATCACAATCAATTCCTTTAAAGGTAAAAAGAGGATTATGGTATAGAGATGAATACTTTGTTTTAAAATGGATTTTCATGTATTGATACAATTTAAGGTCAATTTTGTGATGTATATATTTCTCCTCTTGTTTAGGTGTTATGTTTATATAGCTCATTTAAAAATGTAATATATAATTTAATATAGATTATAGATAATTACCTATGATAATCAAAACTTAGAGTTAAGTTAGTTAGGTTTTCAAGATACACAGAGATGATTTTGAGATGGATAGGTATTCTTCAAACCTTTCAAAGACCTACATAATATGGCATTTAAAATGGTTGAGGGATTTTCTTAACAGTGAGGCACAACTGGCACATGCATCAGAAAGGAAGATGGACCTTGAAGAAACACATTATGGAATTTGCTTTCAGTATGGCAATACTAGCCATTTGGGAAAGATACTGCTCTTGTCTGGACTGTTTGACTTTATGCTGTATAAACTGGACATGCAGGACCCACAGGACAGTGACTGCTGATACAAGATTGACATTGCTATAGTGTTCCTGCTTCATAGAAGAATCTGCCAGACAATCTGAAGGACACAGAGAAAAGCAACTGACAAACTGCCAATACAGATGGACAGTTTAAAGTTTCCTGCTTTGCTGAGGAGTCTGCCAGACACACTATAGCCTATGGGCTGAAGATGGAACATTACAGAAGAACTTTAGGTGACTGACCAGGAATCAAGTTGTCTCTGTCATTTCTAGAGTTTATATATTGTCCTTCTGTGGTCTTTGAAGGAGTTGAAGACAGTTATGGTTATAGTTTTCTTTAGTTAGGATTAAAGATAAGTTACATATAGGACTTCATACTCACAAAGATAGAATAGATGATGAAATATTTTCTTTAAATCTTGCTAAATGTTAATGAACTAAATATTGTTAACTATGGTTCTTATTTGATAACTGTTTTGTTATACATTTTGCTATAGTAAGGTTAAAACCCTTCTTTTTATTTTAGACATAAAAAGAGAAGATGATGGGAGATGTCATTCTGTAATTATGTTTCTCTTACTGGTTAATGAATAAAGCACTGTTGTCCAATAGGAGAGCAAGATAGGGAGGAGTAGGAGATTAGGAGGAGAGAGGAAATAAGAGGGAGGATAGAGAGAAGAATGCCAGCCCCTCTCCCCGGTAAGATAAGACCACATGGAAATACTCAGATTAATAGAAATGGGTTAATAATTAAGACAGAGCTAGCAGATAAGAAACAAGTAACTGACCTACAGCTTTATATCTAATACAGAGTCTCAGTGTATTATTGGGGGCTGGTGTGGTGGTGGGACAAGGCTGGCAGGAAAAAACAACTCATAACATATTCCCTGGGGAGTAGATGGGGGATGAAATGGGGGGAATCTGTGGTGGGTATGGGAGGATGGGAGGTAGAGGGAACTGAGATCAATATGTTAAATAAGAAAAAAATTAAATAAAAGTTATAAAAATGTAAAAAAGGGTTAAATATTACATAATAAAACACTACAAATAGAAAAAAAATATAATATCTATCTTCCAAATACTGGGCATATAAACAAGAAATGAAATGTATATTTCCAAATGTATTTTTTTGCTTTGTGACTTGCCACTGAAGTATAATAAATGCAATTATCAAATGAATAATCCATCATCTTTCAAACCATTTTCTTGTATCATTATCAAAGCAGTATAGTATGGGTCAAATTACAACTTTATTAAGTTTTTTGTTTTTGATTTTTCTCTTTTTTTCTGAGACAAGGTTTCTCTGTAGCTTTGGAGCCTGTCCTGGAACAGGCAGGTCTCTAATTCACAGAGCTCTGGCTGCCTCCTTAAAAAGCTACAAACACACACACACACACACACACACACACACACACACACACACACACACCTAATTGCAATATGATTCTGTCTATCATTTATAAGATCATATAATGCTGTGTTCTTATTAATTGTATTTTTTAAGTAAAAAATGGTTCATTTAAGTGGGTATAGAACCCAATAACGCCTTTTATTACAAAACTAAAATACTTCAAAAATCAAATAACACTTGACAAATTTTAAAACATCGTGTTTCTCATACATTATAATTTAATGACTATCAATCCCCATTTTTATTATTAACACAATTTCATTTATAAATAGAGTTTGCAACCCTATGTCTTAAAAATATTTATATCATATACTCCTTCATTTCCTGTTGTGTTATTGCCCCAGTATTCTCAGACACAATGCATAGACAGCCCACTAACCACTGTCTTCCAAAAGACGGAACACACTTTTTATATGGTATGAGGGATCAGGTGTCCTGAAATTAAAAAAGACCACAAAACTTTGCCTCTGCCCTTAAGATCCAATCTTTCACATTAGCTTTATATTATCATTCTTTTCACATTATTTCTTCTTTCTCCAGAGGACACCTTAGATTTCATTTATTTTTCTGTTCAAAAAATTACAATCAGGGAATAAAAGTACTCAAATAAAATCCTATGTAGACTTGTGAAAGAATTCAGTACCTGTCTGATCTCTCCACATAACATGTTGCTTTGTGGTTTATTAACACCTTATATTCCTAGACTGAACCATGTGAATTCAACATTTTCTATATTAAAAACAGATATTGAAAGTTCTATATTCACATCCAAGACACACATTTATTGTGATGTTGACTAGATAAAAATGATTCATATTCCCTATTATGTATTATCCCCCCCAACTAATGCTTATAGAAGTATGCCAGCATGAAGAATGCAAATAGAACCATACTTATCACTCTCCACAAAACTCAACTCCAGTGCATCAAAGACCTGAACATAAAACCAGAAACACTGACCTTGATAGAAGAGAAAGTGGGAAATAGCCTCTAACTCATTAACACCAGAAAAGTCTTTCTTAACACAATACCATTAGCATAGACACTAAGCTCAACATTTAATAAATGGGACCTCATAAAACTGAAAAGCTTCTGTTTGGCAAAGAACACTGTCATTCAGACAATTAAAAGGAAAGGCAGCCTATTAAAAGGAAAAAAAAAGTTTTTCTCAAATATAATTAAATAGAGGCTTACTAGCTAAAATAAATAAAGAATTCAAAAAACTATATTAAGAAAACAAAGAACAAAACAAAACAAAAAAAACTTTGTACAGATGTAAATAAAGGACTCTCAGAAGAGGAACTCAAATGACTAAGAAATACTTAAAATGTTTACTATTCTTCCATCAAGAAAATACAAATCAAAACTACTTCCATATTTAATTTTTAGTATGTCAAAATGGCTAAGAAGAGCAATTCAAATGACAGCTCATGCTTGAGTGGATGTGGAGTAAGGGAAACCTAAAACCATTGCAGGTGGGACTACAAACTTGTATGGAAGTCAGTATGGAGTTTCTCAGGAAGATGGGAATCCATCAATCTCAAGATCCAGCTATACCACTCTTGGGCATATACCCAAAGGACACTCCATCCTGCCACAGACGCTTGCTCAACCATGTTAATTGCTGTTATACTTATAAAAACCAGAAATTGGAAACAACCTAGATGTTCCTCAAAAGATGAATGGATAAAGAAAATATGATACATTTAAACAATAGAGAATTGCTCAGCCATAAAAAAAAATGACATCATGAAAGTTGCAGGTAAATGGATAAATTTAGAAAAAACTCATCCTGAGTGAGAAAACCCAGATCCAGAAAAAACAAAAACAAAAACAAAAACAAAAAAAAACATATTTTTAATTTTTTTAATTCAGAGAATTTTCTAATGTTTCCACTACACTGTGATAGTGCCTTCCCTCTACAGTATACCTAACATCAACCTATTAAAATACTACTTTATTCCAGGCCTTTATCTGCTAAGCTAATACTTAATGACTACCTGAGAATTGTTCTATCAACACTAATTGGAGACAATTAGTAGTCATCACTTTTGGTCCCTTTTGATTTGATGTTTAAGCAGGTTACCTAGATAACTAACAAGGGCCAAAGAGATGGCTCAGAGGTTAAGAGCACTGACTGCTCTTCCTGAAGTCCTAAGTTCAATTTCCAGCACCCACAACATGGTTCACAACCATCTATAATGAGATCTGGTGCCCTAGGTAACTGACATCAACACATCTTCTGAGTGCACACATATCAATGATGAGTCGACTTTAATAACTTCATTTTGTGGATTAACCCCTGTTGTTACCAGTGATTCTCAGCTAATGGGGTATATCATCATCCAATATAGAAGAATCAACAACTGGGAAGGGGCATGTGCAAATTGAAAACTACTCCTTTTAATAGTAAAGATATTTGTAATTTAAAAATATCTATCCAGTTTCTTAAATGCAAATATGATCACAGTTAATAGCATCAAAATGTGAGCTGGGTAGGGCTAAGCATTCTTGTAACTCAGAAGTTTGGAAGATTGTAGAAGGAAGACCACAAGTTAGAAGCAACCTGAGCTGCATAAAGAATTCTAAGTCAACTTGCATGGCATGGCAAATCTTGTCTCAAAAAACAAAACAAAACAAAACAAAAACAAATCATAACAATAATAACAAAATCTGGTAAGTGGGCAGGAGCATCAGTTTTAAAATTAAAGCAATATCAGTTTGTGCTAAATAATAAATAATGTAGGGCTTCAGTTCCTTTCCTTCAATTCATATTTGTTTTAGATGTCACATTTTCACAAATTGTGGCAATATCCTAGGACTTTCATTCAAGGGAATATTACCTAACATAAGTTAACAATTGACAGGGAAAAAGCGAGGGAGGAAAAAGAGAGAGGAGAGAGAGAGACAAAGACAGAGAGAGACAGAGAGACAGAGAGAAAGAGAAAGAGGAGAGAGAGAGATGAAGAGAGGGAGAAATAAGCACTCCCTTCCTAAGTAACAAAACAGGCACCATGTGTAGGCAGTGCCTATGCTTATGGAGCTTGTACTAATAAATGTACTCACCTCAGTTAAGTGAGGATTGGGGTTAAAACCACAGAGGCTACAGACGGTGGTCTGACACTCAGTGCATGTGTTAAAATTGGCCTTTTCTGGAATATGCAACAGAAGTTCAGTGGTGTTGCAAAGGGGACAGATGGTTTTAGAGAGATCATGTCCTGAAGTCTGAGCTGCCAATGGTGGTGGTGGCTGCAGAGGTCTCCCAGTTACCATTTGGCTTGGTTTCACAGGCTGTTGAGATGAGGGTTTTGCTGGAGCTGGCTGCTGAGCTGAGGGTTTTGCTGGAGTGGGCTGTTGGGGCTGGGGCTTTGCTGGAGTAGGCTGTTGAGCTGAAGGTTTGGCTGGAGCAGGCTGTTGAGAATGGGGTTTTGTTGGGGCGGGATGCTGAGGATGGGGCTTTGCTGGGGTAGGCTGCTGAGGCTGAGGCTTTGCTGGAATGGGCTGCTGAGGTGAAAGCCTCCCTAGGCCTTGTTGTTGAGCTGGTGTCTTTCCAGGTCCAGATTGCTGAGCTGGAGTCTTTGCTGACCCTGGTACCTTAGCCAGAGGCTGCTGGACAGGCTGTTGAGCTGGGGATTTTGTTGTCCCTGGCTGCTGGGCTGGGGACTTTAGTGGCCCCGGTGGAAGTTTTCCAAGACCAGGAGCCTGAGCTAGAGACTTTGGCCCAGGCTGCTGAGGCAAAGTCTTCTCGACTCCAGCCTGCTGTGCTGAGGGCTTGGATGTTACTGGAGGTTGGGCTGGAGGTTTCACTGTCCCTGCTGCTTGAGCTGGGGACTTTGTTGGCCCTGGCTGTTGGACTGAGGCCTTCGCAGGTCCAGGCTGTTGGGTTACAGATTTCCCAGGACTTGGTTGCTGAGCTGGTGTTTTGGCTGGGCTCTGCTGGGAAGGCTTTCCTGGGTCTGAAGATTTAGTCTGTGGCCTGGCTGCATCTCTTTGAATAGGTAGCTTTGCCTGGTCCATATGTGGGGGCTGGGAAGATGCCTGGGAAGGCTTTCCTGGGCTGGAGGGTTGTGGTTTTATTTTTTCTGTTTGTTGAGACGATGCTGACTTGAGAGAGCTGTCCTGCTGTATCACTTCCTTCACTGGCTCTTGTTTAGGAACTGACTTGGGTGACTGCTGCTGTAAGGGGGGTTTTGTGATTCCTTCTGATTTCCCTTGATCCTTCTGAGCAACTTTTTGTTTCCCTGTAGTTTCCCCCTGGGATGCCTCAGAGTCTGATATCAAATCAAAAGGGTTGAATTTATTTACCACAGAGGAGACAGCACTTAAAGGGTTAACATCTGAAAGAAAACCAGGCATCATACTAGACTTGTACTCTTCCTTAAAATCAGTTCTGGACTTTGATTCTTTCAAGCTAATAGTGGACGGACTCCTTCCAGGCAATTTCTGCTCGGGCCTAAACGTGTCTGTAGTTCTACTTTTACTGAGTCCAGGCTGAATGGGACGCCCAGGGTCCGGTGGCTTTCCTGGTTGCTTGGGAGGCTGACTACTCTCCAACTCTTGTTTCCTGGAAAATGAAAATAGTGGAAGTTATTTCAATTCAAATAAATACATAAAATTATTGTTTTCTTTTAGCCCAAATGTATGCAGACGCAATTTGTGTTGCAACCTATATTGATCATAGAGCATTGCTTCTGTTATTTTTCAATGGGTAGAAATTTTCAACAAGATAGTGTAGCAAAAGCAGCTTGATGATGATGAAAATTTTATGTGATCAAACAATATAAACTTACATAAATATACTTAGAATATAACATATAGATTTAAAAAGTAAAACTGCAGTAGTCAATGTAATGTCATATTGTAATACATATGTGACTATCTCTATTTCATTTTCAGTCAAAAATTGTGGTCAAGGAAAAACAAAGAGGTTTAAGAATTAAAAGTGCTAATTTTAAAATATAAGAGCTTGTTAGCTTTGTTTTTACTTAGTTTTGATAATTCATCTTTGTTACATACGGCTCATGGTGTGACATTTAGGTGAGTTTGTAGTAATGGCGCTAAATGACACCTTTTAGCATTCCAAGAAATCTAATGCTTTTCTCACTTTTGCTCTCTTCTACCTAGAATGGTAACACTCATCAAACACTATCCTCATTAAACTTTATAAAGATTATAGGTTAATTACTAAACTTGTACAAGACCAATATCACTTTATCTTTTCTAATAGTTAATTATTAATGTGAAGACTTCATGCAGCATCACAGCTAAGGCTTAGAGATATAGCTGGATAGCCAAACAGCATGAAACGAGCTAGAATCCCATTTTTGAAAAGTGCTATTACTTTCCTTGGTGGAAGAAAATATAGAACAGCTTCATACAATGTTAGTTACATTATCTTATCTACTGTCACTGACATTGGTAGAGAGGTATGGCAAGTAGTTTTACAAGAAAATTATTTCTTTTTAAAAATTCTGCAAATGTGATAAACTTTAAGTGATTTGAACTGAATAATTAAAATAGAACTTTCATTCATAGATACATTATATATATTAACCAACAGTCATAATAGGTATGTTAAATTTTGAATAAGCCATTTTCATCAACAACAAATGGGCAACTAATTGCATTCCACACTATAACTGTGGAGAAAACCAGAAAGTAGTTTTGTTTTATTTGTTATTTTTACATTTGGAAAATATGTATCTCTCTTTGAAAGACACAAGGAAAATGAAATAATGATTTGGAAGCACCCGAAATATAAGATGGTCACAATAGAGTTCTACATCATTTATTCAGTTGGTCAAAATTGGCTAGTTAGGGCCACAGCCTCATGTTTTTAACTTTGTGCTATTTAATAATTTTCTTCAGACCTTCCCTAGTGCTTACAGCATAACACAGGATCTAAGACAATGTTGAGAGAAATGAAAAAGTATTGCTTATAGCAAAGGCTCAGAAAGAAAATTATTTCCACTGGCATATATGCATAAAATGATGTAATAAAATGAGTAAATATGTTAGAGTGTAGTTCTCTGGTACAACATCTACCTGGCGCGTACAGGATCCTGGAATTAATGCCAGCACTGTATAATATTAATACTAGCTATGAGAGAAGACTTTAGGTAGATTCTCCTGGAATTGTTTACAAAGCTTTCATTTTAAAAGAGACCCAAAACTATTTCCCGAGTTACTTTCCAAAACTCTGTGACACATTTTAAAAAAATCATTGCTATATATTTACATTTGGACATAATGTAAGAATGACTTCTTGGGACAGCCTGTCTGTCCCCCTACACTATCCCCTTCAGAAGGCAGAAGAGCTGTTGTACATAACTGAAGTAGGTAATTTCTAAAGAGGTACATTGTATAGATTTTGACATTATTCTGGAAAAGTTACTGCATTCAATTAATATAATGCAAAACTCCCTTGAAAGGACACCATTATAGTTTGTGTTTATCTTAAAAGTAATTATTTGGGAATTTCACTAAACTATACCTTTGTATGTAGTTTTTGAAAGTTATCTTTTAACAAAGGTGGAAGAAATATATTCTTGGTTTTATTAAACTGTCATTTTCTGAAAATACTATTAAACTTATATTAATCTGTGTATTTTGATGCTGTTTCTTCAGTTAATCCAATGTATGTGTAATCACAAGTGGAAAAAAAAACCTTCACAAATACCAAATATTTGAGGTAACAGAAAACACCAAAATTTAAAATACGTCCCATGGGCCACACACTGTAACACATTACAATTGCATAAACATCATACAAATATTAAGGTGTGTTGTTAGAAAAGATTTATATAGCTACAAAGGCTGTCCCCAGATTCTAACTTGGTTTTAATTGCTATTATTATGTAATTCAGGAAAAAGAAAGGAAGGAAGGAAGGAAAGAAGGAAGAAAAACAGAGAAAAAACCATGAAGATAGCATCTTAACACCAAACAAAAAGGTAAAGTGGTCTGAGTAAATGTGATCTCCTGTGCTGCTTGCTATAACAACCATTCTGCTAAGACATGAACTAAAATGCAATCTGCTTGTACACTGACCTGTGAGCTGGAAGAGCACATTGCTATAATCAAACCTGGCAACTAGGAGAAAAGCATTAATGCTTGATGAATCAATGAATAAATGAATGGTTCACAATGTGAAAACTGATGAATGAAACTAACAGGTTTGTGCATCACTCTAGATTCAAGTTTCTTGAGTTCTTTTCACATCAAAGTCTTCTAAAGGTTTGCTAAGATTTTAAATGATCACTTCTCATATTCACTTTAGAATCTGGACTTGATCTATTGTTCAATATTAAAAGTAAAACAAACAGAAAGTGGAGCAGATGGCTGCTCAGTAGGGGAGGCTCAGAGGAACACTAAAGGAAACCATCAATTCACAGTTCTAATCTTCTCTCAGAAAAGTTGTGCAGTAAGCAATCTCATCACGTTCATGAATAAAATGAAGAGTAGGAATAAATTTGTCTTCCACTAGGTCTACAATGAATCAATATCAAAAAGAACTTTGTTTGTAACCTTACTCTGAGACAAGCTTAAGTTATTTGTGTTTAATTGCACATCCTTTTTTATTTTACTATTTCGATTTCCAGACTAGAACCTTTCTTTCATAAGTTAATAGAGAAACTGTTTCAGATAAAATGGTATTTCAGGCATATGCAAATATAAAAATATAGAAGCAGCTGGAATGATAAAATGTTTTTAAATGAAACACAACAGTCAATGACACTTAATTTGACAGTGCTGAGTCACATAAAATATTCCACATCAGAAATAAAAATCCAAAGAAATATCTATTCACATTTATACTAGAGAGGATATGGAATTTCAAAAGCCAAGAGTATAATTCAAAGTCATAAAACTAGGTAAGGAAGTTGGAGTGCTTCTGGGAGGACTCTCACTTATCCATATGTAAAGGAATATAAATTTGTATCATTAGTGTTTCTAACACAATAAATAATACAAAACACAGCTTGTTTGTGGCCATGATTGAGACTTTTCTATTGCTAGCATCGAGACCACCATGATTTATACTTTTCATATTCCTTAATATGAAAAATCCAGAAAAAATCATCCCTATAAACTTTTGAGTCATTCTCAGAATTACTTCCTGAGATAGGTAAGGCAGGTCTTATTATCTCCTTTACAGGCAAGGAATCTGAGACAAATATGTGTGCAGAAACACATATTAATTTGCTATGAATCACAAAAAGTCAATACAATAAGAACCTGAGTTGTAGGGCTGAAAATCCTTACTCCTAAAAGTAAAGTAAGATAAATTAATTCTGCCTTGTCTAATGGTCTAATGCACATCTCTTAGATTCTTAAAGCCTGAAGCAATTTAGACCTTTATATACCCATATATTTAATGAATATGATCCTGAAAGTCTAAATGACAAGGTCAAGTGAGCCTGTCAATATCATACATAGTTTTCAAAATTATTTTTTGTAGAAATACTGTAGGAAAATATGTGTTCCAAAAAAACAACAACAAAAAAAATATGTGTGCATGTCTTTTACAAACCTTTACCAATTGCAGTTGAGGGCAGAAACTGCTTATTAATAACAATCCCAATGTTTCCAGTTGCTAATAAGAAACTTCCAATGTATACTGCAATACACATACAACATAAAGTAACAGTTATTGTGGGCAGAGGTATTTCTTCAGCCATCTCCTATACCAAAGCATAGGTAGAAAGCCAAACACCAAAGATCTCAGCTGTATTTGCAACCATGCTAGACCTGTTGCATGTGTCCCTCTGAAAAAATTATATTTCTGGAGAAGAAAAACACTGCAGCTCATTATTATCCTAAAATGATTTGCTAAATGTACATTTTTTTTCAGTCAGGATTTTAGCAAACGGAGAACAACAGCTCCTCTTGTAAATAATTAAAGAAAAAGGCCAAATCTTTATAAGCTTTAAAACAATAAAAAATTAAATTTGGGGTTTAATTTCCATGTTACTATGTTTCCTTTCTAACAGTGATTTTTTTTCACCTGACAGATTCCTAAAATTTCAAAATTACATGAAAACATGATCACTACCCTTATGAAATTTAAAGTGCTTCTCTGATAGCTTTATTATAATATTTGGCAAAAGTGCACTTTGTATTTGCATTCTGGCAGCTAAGATGAAAGGCTTTTTAAGTTTATGAACTAGAGCATTCTACACCTATATATTCAGCTCTTTCATACTTTCAGCATCTCAAGTCAAAATTGTGTGATTCCTGACCGTTATTACCACTGATGTTTCAGGACCATGGATAGATATTTTTTCTGCTGAAGGGTATAAAGTTACAGGGTTTGTTTACAATAATAAAGGCGGAGAAAGCATGATTATACCCTCTTGGCACTCTAATTAGAAAATAACTAACTCATTAGAAAGGGGAAAATGGAAAGCTGGAGAGGAAATCTTAATATTACATATTAGCTTTTATAATTGCCTTGGAAATGGTCATTTGTTTATTTATTTATCCTTTTTTAGGAGTTTATTGAAACCTAATCATAAGGAAATGTAAATTCACATGTTCTATAAACTAAAATTCATTTTCACATAAAAAGAGCAATAGTTTAAAAACTAGCATACGCTAGTTCAGAAATACATGTACAGCACCTGCTCTGCTGTGACCAATCCATCTGTTTAATGTCACAAAATATCTTAGAGCCTCTCACTGAATATAAAAGCTATATTTATTCTATGCCTTTTACCTAGGCAGCTGCTGTTCTCTGGGGAAAGGTTGGGGAGAGAGAACCTCCAGGGGGCTAAGGGTATTGTTACAAGATTATTTACACATCATTCTTAGAGAAAAAAACCTGGGAACAGTAAGGAGATTTAAGCGTTCAGGTAAACACGCAACCCAGCTCTATTCATTTTCAACATGTCTGTGATGTATTAATGGAAGATTTCCAGATTAGTAAAACACTGGAGGGCGTCTCTCCACACCACCCTAGAGGGAAAAGGTTGCAAAGAGCCAAAAAATTAAAAAAAATAAAAAATAAAAAAAAAAATAAATCACAACCTAAAAATCACAATTCCAAGAATGCAATCCATGACCATCCCACCAAAAACTCTACATTGCATCATTTTTATTCCGCCCATCCAAAGCTTATGATTGCCTTATTGCCACCCCATTAGGGAGAGAGAATAAAATGAAGGGAGACGACATATATGTTCCACCGTGCGGGCACACACACACACATACGTGCACGGGAAGCGGTACATATATGCCTGGACATCTCCATCATGCTGTGCGTGCCTGTGCATGGAAGGCGACTCCGCAGCGGCCCCGGGGACGCTTCCCTTGGGCAGCCCCTGCGCCCTTGACATGACGGCAGCGATCTGTCTCCTCTCCTCCTCGCTCAGCTGGCTCAGGTCCGCCTCCACGCCGGCTGGGATCCCGGGGTGCAGGGCGCTCCCCGAGCCGCCAGCCCCGCCTGCGGCTGCCGCCAGTCCTTCGGGGAGCCCTTCCCCTTCCAAGCTCGCCTCGTTGCCCATGGCTCGGCGGGACACGTCCCGGTGCAGAAACCTGCGGCCGCCCGAGCCCCGCCAGCCGGGGTCCGCCCCGAAGCGTGCAGGTGCACAGCCCTGGGGGCTGCACTTCCTCTCGGCTGCCCCGGGGATCGGCGCCGGCTCAGTCCGGTCCGCAGGCGACGCCCGCGGCCAGCCGCTCCTCCATGTTGGACAGCGCCAGGCGAGCCTCTCACGCCCTGCCTCCCGGTTGCCGCCTCAGCGCCAGAGCAGCCCAGGAGCGGCAAGCTCCGATCGCCCAGCGCCGTCGGCCCCGCCCCGCGCCCCGCCCCCTCACCGTGCCTGCACTGCGCGTGCGCCGCGCCGAACAGGTGATGTCCGCCACGCCCACCCGCCCTGCGTCGAGTCTCGCGTCTAGCACCGACTTAAAGGCGCCGGGTGATGCCGCGGTAAAAGCTGGGGTGAACCGCGCACACTTCTTTCAGGCACGTCACAGGATGCCTCAACCTGAGCTTTCGAGAACTCAATTAACCGGCGGGGGAATTGGGAGGGGCGATGACTGCAGCTCCTGGGATTTGTAGTTTCCTGTTGTTTTTGCCCGCCTTACTCCCCTTCCCCTCCCTTGGGACTCCCGAGGGACTGGAAGGATTTTTAAAGCTCTCAGGAAAGGTTTAGGTAGCTAAAAATGAAGGGAAAGAATCATTCTGCTGTTGAGGTAAATTTCTCACTATGAGATAAAATGGCCCTTATATTCTAGAACTTTCCCAGAACCATTTGATTAAGACTTTTCAAATTTATAAATTAGTAGATAGGTAAGAATGTAAATGCTTATGACTTGCGCTGATTCCTCAGTGAACTACACCAACGTAAAGAATTATGGGAACTTTTTCATCAGGAAAGCATCAGATTGTTAAATATGTTGTTTCAATAATGGGAAACTTGGAGATCATGGTTTCAAACCCTTTCCACCCTCTTTATTGTTGTTTTATTTTACAAATGTAAAGAGAAGAAAAAAGGCCAGTCCTTAAATCTCATTAACCATCCAGCTACTTTAGCAACTGGGATGCCTACATTTTCAGTACCCCACCCACCACACACACACACACACACACACACACACTCACAGGCACGCACACACACGCACACTATCATTTTTTTTCTTAAATATTATTGTTAGCGTCCGAGAGAAGCCCCCAAGAAAAGATCAATAAGCAAGAGCACGTTTATTCCAACAAGTTGAGATGGCAAATATCCACCCCCAAAAGGGTCACAGCTCCTTTTAAGCTGATTTAGGGAAATTCCAGGTTGTAGGGATTAATCTGTGTCTGATTGGTGGTGGAGAAATTAGTCTATGGGCTGAGTGATGGTATGCCTAGTGGTTAGGGGCCTTCCAGCAGTAGGGAAAGCTTTGTTTACCTAGCAGAAGACTTCAAGGGGGGGGGGGAGTTTGCTGAAGGGGCTTTGGGAGCCTGCTGAGCCGGCAGAAAGGACCATGGGAGTCTGCTGATTGATTGCCCCTAAGTTATGGTTTTCCTAAGAGTTGCTTGCTTGCCTCTGACCATTCAAGGGAACCTAAATGATACAAAGGCCTGATCTTGGCTCAGGTCTGTTCCCCTTCCCCTCCCCCGGCCACTCCAGATCCTCTCAATTATTACAGTTATTGTTGGACCTGAAACTCTAAATTTACTATGTATTTTCTCATAAAGTGTATTTAATGGCTCAACTTTGAGCTTGAAGACATCAAAGTTAAGAATCAGAAGTGAATTGTCAAATGTGTTTGAACAGGCTCTCAGAAAATAGGCTTAAAAGTTTTGGCAAAAATCATCTCTGTGTAGTAGCTATGAGGCTTCTACTTCTTTTAAAACTAAAAATTGGTGCAGTTGTAACAAACTGTGGCTAAATTTACTATATTTGCAGACATCTACTCAATAGAGGAAATTGCATTATTAGTTGGGTCATTAGAAACTGATCAAATTTTGCTTCTCTGATTATATATTGGGGGTATGATTTCCAAAGTCAAAGCTTTTCTTTGAGATAAAGAGGATGTTCTGACAAACAAATTAAGCCTAGGCAATCAGATGTTTTGATAATTCCATCTAGAGCAAAATAGTATATGCTAATACTTTTCAAAGGGAGTTTACTTCAAAGAAGGACATAACTTAGACACAAATCTTTCAGGGACTGAAACTGTTCTACAGTGGACACTGGATGGAAATTGATGACATCCATAAGCAGTGGGGAAGGGGGAAATTCATATGATATGTTTTCTCAGGCTTTGTGGGAATAAAATACTATTTGATGTATGTACAACAACAAACTGCAAGCTTTAAACTGTAGCTTTAGAGTAATGATTTAGCTGAAAAAATACCCCACTAGTTTTTATATGCTCCTGCTGCAGGTAGAAAGGAACCCACCAAGTAGTAAGAAATGCATCAATGATGATTGTATTCTAAGAGAATGAGTAACTTGTAAGGTTGGAGTAATATATGGCCCATTTTTAAAAAGTGTACATTCTCTTTCTCCTTTCCATCCTTCCCCCGGAAGCAGACTCCATCAGAAAATGAAAATGAGTTGTGTGGTGGGAAAATAACTGAACTGTTAAATGAGATTGAACAATCAGAGCACTGAGAACAATGTTTGAGTGTTGACTTTCAAAATGGGCTTTGTCTTCAGGAACTTTTTAATGCCAGGTTTTGTATAGCTAGTTTCTTTTTCGATTATCCAAGGATAATTTGCTAGTTCTGAGGAGGTAAGTTGTTGATTTTGTTTTGTTTTTGAGACACAGTTTTTGTAGGCCAAGCTGGCCTGGAACCAGTAATATACCTAAGAATGGCTTTGAATAACTCCAGTTCTATGTGGTGATTGTGATACTAAGTTCAGGTCTTCATGTATGCTAAGAAAACATGCTACCAACTTTGATAGGAATGGAAACACTAAAGTAAAGGCAAGTGTTTCCTTATGTGTGAATTATTAGAAGTCTGTGCAGTTGGCCATGCCAGAGGGGCAGTGATAGTTAATTTTGTCTATCAGCTGGACTAGATCACAAATGGTCCAGATACTTAGCTTAATGTGTATGTATCTAAAATGCTATGCTTTTTTTTCTTAGAAAAAATGCCTTGATTTTTTATTACAAAGATGGTTCTACTTGCAAAGACAGTCCAATGCAGTCCAGACCTACAGAGTGAATTCCTCTAAAAAAAAAAAAAATCAGTAAATAAATGTAATGAATAATTTTCTTGCTATTGTGATATTGTGATGGTATATAGTGATTTAATAAGAAATTATCATTTCAATTTGTCATGTTTTACTTCAGTTAGTAATAGATCACTCTACTTCCAATCATAGCACAAGTACTGTATTGTTCACTATTTCAGGAGTCATTTGGGGAATGTTTAATTTTATTTTAACTGAGCTGTAGATTTGTCAGGTTAATCATTGATGAGTAAGCTTAGAGTAGCAATAATGTTATATAATTCTGTGTTAGGCTTCCCTTGTCTTTCTCCCTTCAAGTTACTGCTCCCATGTGAAGATCAGTGTCTGGTTATGGCATATGGTCCATAACATACTAATAATAATCATGTTTTGTGATCTTCTTTGCAAGGATATCAAACTTTTGACAGCCACCAGCCTTACAATATTGTAGTAGCTGTTAATGTCTATTTTTACAAATGTAGGAATCAATCAGCAAGTCAGTCTCCAGAACAAATTTTGAATCATTTATGTAAAGAGTACGGGTTTTTCCGCCTGTTGCCGCTGGTCTAGTCCCGCCGACGCACCAGCCCCAAATATCACACAGAGACTCTATATTTGATATTATATTGTTGGCCAGTTACTACTTTCTTATCGGCTAGCTCTGTCTTAAGTATTAACCCATTTGTGTTAATCTATGTATTTCCACGTGGTCTTCTTACCCAGAGCCGGCTGCTGCGTACTGCTCTCTCCAGACTCTCCATCTTGACTCCTCCTTACTACTTCTTATTTCCTCCTTGTCTCTCCTATCTTTCTTTCCTATTGGCCAATGGTGCTTTATTATTAACCAGTATGAGAAACATATACAGAATGACATCTCCCATTACATTTATTCTTGACACTAAAGAAATTTAGTTTTCTTATATTTTATTATCATTCATGTCAGACAGAGTCAAACTTTCAATGCTTCAAAGAAAAATAATAATAATATCAACCCCAAAATTCATTATCCTATTTTTCACTGATTTTCTTGCAATTCCTTGCAAAGAGCATGGCTACTTTAATTATAGATAGTATAAAAATATGTAGGGAAGAATATAAACATTTTTTTCATAGAGTAAAATCTCTTTTGAAGATAATATTATGCTTACCTTCTAGTTCCATTCCTTTCTCAGAAGTACCCTACCTAAAGATTAACCCTTTGTTTCCTGGAGTATGGACATAGTTCCCAACTGAACACTTGATTCCCAGTTGCTGAAGAGCCTCTGTGGGACTTGCCTGCCTGCACACCATCAGTTTCAACGACACATAAAAAAGTAGATGTTGTACAACCTGATTACAGATACATGGACTTGATATTAAGATGAATACCATATATAAACTCATGAAAGATGGTGTTCTGAGATGCTTTCAAATCTTGATGGGGCACACAAACCCAACAAGGAATGGAAACAATAGTACCTAGCTTTAAATTGCTTTCTGCTATGGACTTAAAGAATGTGAGTATTGAGACTGGATATACATTTGGTTGTGGTAGAGGTGTACTTGGAGTTAGGTTTTTTAATCTGGGGCTTCTGCTCTTTCCATTAAGTGTGTTATCACACAGTATTCTGGAGTTGATGAGAAAGTCCAACTGCAGAATTCATTTTCACTGGAAATTTTAAAAATGTGTATAATACCAAGATAAATTCTGATGTATCTTCAAGTGTGAACTGTGCTACTAAAGTCACTCACACTTTTCTTTACCTTCCAATAACACTATTCTCTAATTTGTGTCTAACACATTATCATATGTAGAGTTAACATTAAAAGAAGAACAAAATGAAATTTAAAAATAAACAAAAATAGAAAGTTGAATAAATCCTTGAGGTAAACAAAGGTGGCAGATTGCTCTTGAATAGTCAATTACAGTGAGGCAATTTAGAAAACCGTACAAATGCTTTCAAGTTATAAATCTGAAATGTTGATGACAGGTCCATTTCCTTCTAAAAAGGCTATGTATGTTTATATGCATATTTGCAGGTAACAACAATTAATGAAAAAGAAGTCATGGTTTTGAAAGAGAACAAGAAGGGGTATATGAGAGAGTATGGAGAGAGGAAAGTGAAGGGACAAATGCGGCAATTATAATATCAAAACAAGAGAAAATAATTATAAAAGAGTAACTACAGATGGCAACTCTACCTGCCCTACATGTGTGACATTGCTATACTTTGGAGATTCCTTGTTACAAAATTTTGATTTCTTATTTTCTTGTAAACTGAAAAGTTAACTACCAACATTATCATCTAGCAATAGTCTCATGGCTTTTAAGTTTTACGCACTTCCCACATATTGTGTATCTTAGTATTTGACTATTCTGTGTAGTCTTCATGTCTTACCAAGGATTCAAGCCTTTCTTAAAATAAGAGATAACAACATGGGACTTGCAAATTTCTTACATTTCAGTATCAACTGATCTACATTTTTTTTTTTTTAAATTGAGGAAACACAATACAGTTACAGATTTCAGTCATGGTTTCATCTTTCCAGCTCTGCTTGATCTTATTATTGATTTTCCTTTGAGGCACATAGGTCTGAACACATGAATGATAATTAGGACAGACTGAACTTCTCTGTGCCTGCATGTGTCAGAGTTGCAATTAACAACCATGTCAGTAGCATAATGGTGATAGTTACATAATAGGGAAAATAACCTTTCTCATTCGAATTCCTGCAATTTTGCAATGAGTATTTTGGCTGCAGAGAAAATTTCCTCTTCCAACAATTTCAAAACTATGTAGCATATGAACCCACATCCCATGTAACTCTTCTTATTTCTAGGATTCTATTTGAGGTTAAAAAAAATTAACATTGTTCTATCTTTTCTTATAAGCTACCACCTCTGGATTTCAAATTTCTCACTAATTTCTGGAAGACGATATTTTAAAAATCTTATATATACACTTTGAGAGATAAACATGTGATTCATATGAACTTTTAATTAACTTCAGAGCTCATAATTTTAACTTGTTTTAGAAAAGACATCTTGCCTAAGGCAGGTAAATTTATGTCCTTTGAGATATGTTCCCTTTCTGAGAGAAGAGATATGTTATCCATGATCTCTAACATACATATTCGCTCAGTGATTTAATTTTCCTTGTCCATTGCATGAAATTATATCTGTCTCCCGAGATTTATACATATTACCTTTGACTCTGGCCATACTAAACTATTCCCCAACACTGTATTTGCTCCCCAATTTCAGTGGATCTGAATCCTTCCAACACTGCCTAGGCTTTCTCAATTACATTTCCTCCATGAAACTATTTCAGTTTACTACTGCCACTGGTGAAATACCATGTGCTATCTTGAAATGTTATTTCTTTTATCAAATAAATTGAATTAATAGCTTTATTTTATTATTTTAATAATATGCTTACTAAATAAATCAGCTCTATTCTACTTTTTCTTACTCCACTGATTTGTCTTCTATAGAGTCTGCAATTCCAGACAGATGAGCTAGATGAGAGCTCTGCAAGCTTAACTAAAATTTGTTCTCTTGGAGTATTTTCCCTGTTAGAAGATAAACGTGAGTCTATTCCCACATGCTATTGAAAATACCCTTCTTGGCCTCCTTTCTCCTGCAGATATAGCATATTTTTCTTTTCTCCTTTGTAGAAGAATTGATGGCTCCAGAAATACTTATATTTTCAGCCCATATAATTTTCAAGAGCTCAATCAAAATAAATACACTCAACAGTACTGATATCCACTGACAACACACCCCTATCAGTCCATTACTACATATAACTTAACTGTAACAACATCTTATCCCTCTAATTGTTAAAAGTATTGCACAGTGGACAAAGGCTGTAGTTCCAGTACTTAGGAGGCAGAGGCAGGAGGATCTCTGTAAGTTTGAGGATAGCTTCGTCTACATAGTGAGTTTTAGTAGTCTTACCTCCATTCACACCTTTCCAGCCAGAAGTGCTCATTTCTTCCTCAAGCATGCCAAAGCAATCTTATAATTCCAGACCTTTGTAGTTGTCATTCTTTCTGTCTAGGAAAGTTGGTATATAAGTATCCACATAGACACATAATTTAGTAGCTTGTTCCAGTGCTACAATTTTAGACCTTACTTGAAATGTGTTCTTAAAATCCCATTCCCTCCCTACATTACATGTCTCCATTGGCTTTAACTACTTGCATTACATATAATTGATTTTTTTATATTGTCAATCAGTATGGATACTTCATTTGAATAAGGTACATTTTGTGTAGATGTTTATTGATGGTGATTATCTTTAATGGCAAAAATTGTGGCTGGCTAGCACATTATAGGTTTCAGGTAATAGTTTTTGCCTTTAAGAGTATTTTGATGAATAAATGACAGAATAACAGAGTATCCATTGAAAACAGATTATAAATGAAATTGAATGTAATCTAATGTAATTTCAGAAAGAATCACCCACGATGCCTTTGGATAGTACAAACTACTTTGTATATAAGCTTAGGTACCAACTATATATCAATATTAATATGCTCTAACCAACTATTGTCTCTTTGTTTTCCCTCTGTTGTACATTGTACAGTAATTTTCTTGGACACTCTATTCAATATGCATAAAATTTCAATGTGCATAATTTAAGGGGATATTACCACATCCTCTTAAAACAACTTGATTCACTGTACTAACTGCCTCAATGATGGCAACAATTCTTGCCCAGACCAGTTATGGCAATTTATTCTAAAATTTCCTTCATCTTGTCCAGGAACATATCAGTACTTCTTAGATAAAGGCAAGCCTATCTCCACTTCCTCCTTATCTTTAGAAGCAATTGTGGCAAGATAATGCTGGAAAGAGAAATGTACAGGGTTATATTCCTGTGTTGTCATCTGTTATTTTGTTCTAAGGAAGAAGATAAAACTACAGGAAACTTTATTTTAACCACATAAAATTGTGGGGGTCCAGGAATTTTGTTTGTTAGTGGGTTGTACTGGACATATACTACTGACTTAAGTAGCAAAAGAGAAATAGCAATGATAAAGAAATTAGAACAGATGCATAGTGTTCCAAAGAAGCTTACACACTATAAATACTACCCTTCAGAGAACTTCATACTTTAATCACATGATCTAAAGAGTCTCAAATTAAGGAATGTCTACATGAACTCTAGAAGAGTGATACTCTGAAAGACTCCAAAAAGGCCAGTTAACCAAACACCTCCCTTACTATTGCATGGCAAAAACATGGAATTTGGAATTTCAATACAATTAAGATTAAATCTTTGTCTAAGGTAGCATGTGTGGCCCTGAAGTCCTCAAGTTTCATAGGGAAAAAATATCTATTGAATGTAGGCACTTATAGCCAAATATTTGTGTTACCAATTTACTCTCTCTTCATACCTTCCTTACTTTGCCTTCTTCCTTTCTCTGTTTCCTCTTTCACATTTCAGAAACAAAGACATAGCCGCCTATCTCTGCGGGTCCACTCTGAGTTCCAGCCCTCAAGATCCTTGACCCCCAAATCCGGGCCTCTGCTAAAGAAAGAGGCCTCAGCTGGAGAGTTCCAGTTTCCAGTGAGATCCAACTATCCTGCCAAACCTTCCCTAGTTTCAGCTCAGCCTTTGTCCTCTTCCTCCAGCTATTGGCCAGAGGTGAGTCTGGGCCCAATGGGGGCTGCTTCTCCCCTACAATCTCTACTCCCCTCCCGAACTCCCTGGGTTGGCCCCGATCCTGCTTGTCCTGTCTCCTGTCCCCATCGAGAGCACCCTTGGAGCTCTGATACACCCCCACCCAGCCCCACCACAAGCCTGCCCCCCTACCCTGTGCCCTACCCTGTGCCCTACCCTACCCACGGTCCTGCAGCTCTAGTTGAGCACTGGGACAGAGGGTGGAGCCAACAGTCCACCCTACTTCAGAGACTTCTCAGAGAAACTCTGAAGAAAGGAGACCTGCCTATCCACGCTGGACCACCCATAATTTCCACGTGCTTGGTCTCTAACCCCGCCTCCAGTCCTCTGCTGGAGTCCTGGGCCCCTCCCAGAGATACGCCTACCTCTGCAGGACCACTGTGAGTTCCTGCTGGCATCATCTACTGGATCCTCATCCTTGACCCCATCCCTGGGTCACTGTCTGCGGAGAGACCTCCTAGAGAGCTTGGACCACACAGAGCTACAGATATTGAATCTCAGACCCACATAAGCCCACCGGGGAAGTACCATAGAGAGAAGGGGAGACTCCACCAACACATACTGGAAGAAGCTATGGGAAGAAGGCAATACAAGAAAAAACCTAACAACAGAAAGACAAGCATGACACCACCAGAATCTAGGAAATCTACACCAACTAGAACAGAACACAACAACAAAGCAGAGGAAGCAGAAGGGAACGACTTAAAAATTACCATCATAAAAATGATAGAGGCTGTCAAAGAAGATGTGAGAGAATCCCTTAAAGAAATGGAGGGGAAAAAAAAACAAACAAAAAAGTGGAAGAAATGAACAAATTCCTTAAGGAAAGTACAGAGAGCCAAGAAAAAATAATTAAGCAGGTGAAGGAAACAGTTCAAGACTTGAAAACTGAAATAGAGAAAATAAAGGTAAAAAACTGAAGGAATGCTGGAAATAAAAAACTGGGCAAAAAAATCAGGAACTACAGACACAAGCATAACCAACAGAATTCAAGAGATGGAAGACAGAATCTCAAGCGCAGAAGATAAACTAGAAAAAATAGATTTATCGACCAAAGAAAATCATAAATCCAACAAATCCTTAACACAAAACATCCAGGAAATGAGGGACACCATGAAAAGGCCAAACATAAGAATAATAGGCATAGACGAAGGTGAGGAAGTCCAGCTCAAAGGTGCCGAAAACATATTCAACAAAATCATCGAGGAAAACTTTCCAAATCTGAAGAAGGACATGCCCATTAAAGTACAAGAAGCATACCGAACCCCAAATAGGCTGGACCAAAGAAAAAAGACCCCTCAACATATAATAATCAAAACACCTAGCATACAGAATAAAGAAAGAATATTAAGAGTAGCGAAGGAAAAAGGACAGGTAACATATAAAGGCAGACCTATCAAAATTACACCTGACTTCTCCATGGAAACCCTCAAGGCCAGAAGGTCCTGGATAGATGTTCTAAAAGTATTAAGAGAACACGGATGCCAGCCTAGGCTACTATATCCAGCAAAACCCTCAATCACTATAGATGGAGAAAACAAGATATTTAATGACAAAACCAGATTTTCCCAATATGTATCTACATATCCAGCCCTACAGAAATTATTGGAAGGAAAACTCCAACCCAAGGAAGGTAACTATGCCCACAAATATGTAGGCAACAGAAAATCCAACTACACCAGAAACCAAGGGTAAAGCAGAACTACTATATCCACAATACCACTGCCAACAAAAACCTAAATCAAACAAGCATCAACAATCAATGGTCCTTACTCACGCTCAACATTAATGGTCTTAACTCACCTATAAAAAGAAACAGGCTAACAGAATGAATACGAAGACAGAATCCATCCTTCTGCTGCATACAAGAAACATATCTAAGCTTCAAAGATAGACATTACCTCAGGGTACAGGGTTGGGAAAAGATTTTCCAATCAAATGGGAACAAGAAGCAAGCAGAAGTAGCTATCCTAATATCTAACAAGTTAGACTTCAAACCAAAACTAGTCAAAAGAGATGAAGACGGTCATTTCATATTCATCTCAGGAGAAATCCATCAACACAAAGTCTCAATTCTGAACATCTATGCCCCTAATACAAAGTCACCCACATTCGTAAAAGAAACACTACTAAAACTCAAAGCTCATATAAAACCTCACACACTTATAGTGGGAGACTTCAATACACCACTCTCAACACTAGACAGGACCACAAATCAGAAACTAAACAAAGAAACAAAAGAATTAACAGAAGTTATGTCTCAACTGGGGTTAACAGACATCCATAGAACATTCCATCCAAAGACAAAAGAATATACCTTCTTTTCTGCTCCACATGGAACCTTCTCTAAAATCGACCACATACTAGGTGGCATAACAAACCTCAACAGATACAAGAGAATAGGAATAGTCCCCTGCATCTTATCAGACCACCATGCTTTAAAATTGGAATTCAACAACAACACAAATAGCAGAAACCTGCAAACTCATGGAAACTTAACAATGTGCAATTGCACCACTCCTGGGTCAAAGAAGAAATAAAGAAAGAAATTAAAGACTTTCTAATATTCAACGAGAATGAGGATACAACATACCTGAACTTAAGGGACACCTTGAAAGCAGTGCTACGAGGGAAGTTCATTGCACTAAGTGCCCATATGAAGAAAACAGAGGATAGTCACATAAGAGATTTAACAGTGCAACTGAAAGCCTTAGAAGAGAGAGAAGCAAATTCACCCTATAGGAGTAGACACTAGGAAATAATCAACTTGAGGGGTGTAATCAACAAAATAGAAACCAGGTACAAAAAAATCAATGAAACAAAGAGTTGGTTTTTTGAGAAAATCAACAAGATAGACAAACCTTTATCCAAATTAACGAAAAAGCACAGAGAGAACATGCAACTTAACAAAATCAGAAAGGAAAAGAGGAATATGACAACGGACACAGTGGAAATCCAGACAATTTTCAGGACATACTTTGAGAATCTGTATTCCACAAAAATTGAAAATTCAAAGGAAATGGACAAATTTCTGGATAATTTTCACTTACCAAAATTAAATCAAGGACAGACAAACAACTTAAATAGACCTATAACCCGCAATGAAATAGAAGCAGTCATCGAAAGCCTTCCAACAAAAAAAAAAAAAAAAAAAAAAAAGGTCCAGGGCCAGATGGATTCAATGCAGAATTCTACCAGACATTCAAGGAAGAACTAATACCACTACTCCTCAAAATGTTCCACAAGATAGAAACAGAAGGTTCATTGCCAAACTCTTTTTATGAGGCCACAATAACCTTGGTACCGAAGCCTCACAAAGTCACAACTAAGAAAGAAAACTACAGACCAATATCCCTGATGAACATCGATGCAAAAATACTCAATAAAATACTGGCAAACCGAATTCAAGAATACATCAGAGAAATCATCCATCATGACCAAGTAGGCTTCATCCCTGGAATGCAGGGATGGTTTAACATACAAAAATCTATCAACTTGATCCACCATATACACAAACAGAAAAAGAAAAACCATATGATTATCTCCCTACATGCAAAAAAAGCCTTAGACAAAATTCAACACCCTTTCATGATAAAGGTCTTGGAGAGATCGGGAATAACAGGAACATACCTAAACATAATAAGAGCAATACAGCAAACCAACTGGCAACATCAAACAGAATGGAGAGAAACTTAAGCCAATTCCTCTAAAATCAGGAACGAGACAAGGCTGCCCTCTCTCTCCTCATCTCCTCAATGTTCTACTAGATTTCTAGCTAATGCTGTAAGATAACAAAAGGAGATCAAGGGGATCCAAATTGGAAAGGAAGAAGTCAAACTGTCTCTATTTGCAGATGATATGATAGTTTACATAAGCGACCCAATAAACTCTACCAGTGAACTCCTACAGCTGATATACACCTTCAGCAAACTAGCAGGATACAAGATAAACTCAAAAAAATCAGTGGCCCTAATTTTTTCAGACAACAAAGAGTCAGAGAAAGAAATCAGGGAAACATCACCCTTTAACACAGGCACAAGCAACATAAAGTATCTTGGTGCAATGCTTACCAAACAATTAAAAGATGTGTATAATAAGAATTTTGTGGCTCTAAAGAAAGAAATTAAAGAAGATACCCGAAAATGGAAAGATCTCCCATGCTCTTGGTTAGGTAGGATAAACATAGTAAAAATGGCAATCTTACCAAAAGCAATCTACAGATTCAATGCAATCCCCATTAAAATCCCACCACAATTCTTCACCGACCTTGAAAGGATAATAATCAACTTTGTATGGAAAAACAAAAGAGCCAGGATAGCCAAAACAACCCTATACAATAAAAGAACTTCAGGAGGCATCACCATTCCTGACTTTAAGCTCTACTACAGAGCTATAGTTCTGAAAACAGCCTGGTATTGGCATAAAAATAGACAGGTAGACCAATTGAATCGAATTGAAAATCCTGATATAAACTCACACACCTATGAACACCTGATTTTTGACAAAACAGCTAAAATTATACAATGAGGCAAGGACAACATCTTCAACAAATGGTGCTGGCACAATTGGATGAGGGTCTTCTACTGCAGATAGACCCATGTCTGTTGCCATGCACAAAACTCAAGTCCAAATGGATCAAAGACCTCAACATCAATCCAGCCACATTGAACCTCTTAGAAGAGAAAGTAGGAGGTACCCTTGAACAAATTGGTATAGGAGACCACTTCCTGAATATAATTCCAGGGGCACAGACACCGAGAGAAACAATTAATAAATGGGACCTCTTCAAACTTAGAAGCTTCTGTAGGGCAAAGGATACAGTGGACAAGACCAAATGGCAGCCCAGAGACTGGGAAAAGATTTTCACCAATCCTATATCCGACAAAGGGCTGATCTTCAAAATATACAAAGAACTCAAGAAACTAGTCAACACAACACCAAGTAACCCTATTAAAAATGGGGTACAGAACTGAAGAAAGAATTCTCAATAGAGGAAATCAAAAAGGCTGAAAGACACTTAAGAAAATGCTCCCCATCCTTAGCAATCAGGGAAATGCAAATAAAAAAACTTTGAGAGACCATCTTACTCCTGCCAGAATGTCTAAAATTAGAAACACCAATGATGACTCATGTTGGAGAGGATGTGGAGAAAGGGGAACACTCCTCCACTGCTGGTGGGAGTGCAAACTCATACAGCCATTTTGGAGATCAGTATGGTGGTTCCTCAGGAAAATGGGAATTAGTTTACCACAGGACCCGGCAATCCCCCTCTTAGGCATATACCCAAAGGATTCACATCCATGCAACAAAGACATCTGTTCAACTATGTTCATAGCAGCACTATTTGTAATAGCAAGAACCTGGAAGCAACCTAGATGCCCCTCAATTGAAGAATGGTTAATGAAGATGTGGTACATCTACACAATGGAATACTACTCTGTGGAAAAAAATAATGGTATCTTGAAATTTGCAGGCAAGTGGATGGCACTTGAAGAAACCATCCTGAATGAGGTAACCCAGTCACAAAAAGAGGAACACAGTATGTACTCACTCATATATGGATTTTAAACCTAGATCAAAGTATCACCAGCCTATAATTCACACCACCAGAGGAACTAGGATACAAGGTGTATTCTAAGAGATTCATATAAAGTCCCTCACAGAACTGGGAAGGGACAAGTCCCCCAGAGCTCAGAGGAAGTGGGGGGGGGCAGCGAATGGAGAGAGAAGTAGGAGAAAATGAGGGGGAGGAAAGTAAAACATGTGCAACCAGGACGACTGAGCCTGGTTAGGAATAGAAGACAGGAAGCCTGTGTATATGAGAAAGAGAGAGAGAGAGAGAGAGAGAGAGAGAGAGAGAGAGAGAGAGAGAGAGAGAATAAAAGAGGGAGCCAATATTGGTTTGAAGATAAAATTGAACACAAAGAAAGTCTAGAGAACTACAGTACTGCTCCCAACTAATAATATGTGCTTCCGTGGAAAGGCTATCATAAATGCCCTTCCTGGAGAGTGAGATCAACAACTACCTTATTCATGGAGCCCTCAAATAATGTCTGTTGGAAACAAGAGCAAACACCCATACATAAACACTGATTCAAACTAGAACCCAGATGCAGATGGAGTGGACAAGACCATGCCGCAGAAACACATAGAGATAGCTTACCTGAGCAAGGAGGAGCTACCAGGCCCCCAGACTGATAGCTGGGAAGCCAGCATGGGACTGACTCAGGCCACCCTGAATATGGGTCTCAGCCAGAAGGACTGAGCAATCTAAGGAACCTCAGACAGTGGAGCCAGGATGTATCCCTGGTTCACAAAAGGACTTTGCGAACATATCCCCCATGGAGGGATAACTGCCTGAATCTAGAGACAGGAGAGAAGCCCTAGTCCCTACTTCACATGACCTGTCAGATGTTCATGACCCCAACTGGATGGCGTTCCCCTACATAGCGAATTGGGATGGGGGGATGGGAGGGGAGGGAGGTTAGAGTGCATGTGAGAGGGCAGAGAGGGTAAAAGGGAGGGAAGGAGCAAGAGAGGATGGGACAGAGGGAGGGAAGGAATGAGAGAGGGAGGGAGAGGGAACTGGGATGGACATGTAAAATAATAAATTAAATTAAAAAAAATGCTTTGACTCCAAAATGTAAGTTCAAGGACAAGTTTTTGGGGAAAGGATTTCTATTTTTGTTTCCACAGAAAATGAAAAGCTGTGGATTCCTTCAAGACTAATGTGGTTTGATCAAGCCAGACCACCTGAAACAGAGTACCAGGTGATCCTACATTCAAAACAGCTGGACAAAGGAGCCTTATAGACTACATTCAGGATTTCTGAATTTCTTCAAAGACAGTGCCCAGCAGGAAGTAGTTTGGAAAGAACAATGCCCAAATTCCCAAATATTGTCTATAAATGTTTGTTTTCATTTAAATGGGCTTGGTTATATAAAATAAATAAAAAAAAAGAAACAAAGACATAAGGATGACCAAAATTTCAGGAACAGTTTTCTTTAGGAACAGTCCATAGGATTAGAAAAAGAATCTTGAAGCTCTGATGACTGTAATATCATCATACCTTGTAAGCCAAGGAGACTGTAGTCTTGTTTCTCTTTTATCAGCTAGTTTCCTCCAGTTAGAATTGCTCACTGGCATAAAACAGAGATACAACTTAAATAGATTCAATTTTTAAAGGTTAAAGATCCACCTCCCTAAACCTAAAATCTTGAGATACAATGAAGTAAAGGTAGTAGAAGATATTAGAGGCTGTAGAGGAAATTATAAAAAAATAAATATTAAGCCTGAATACATAGGCTTTGACTCAGATATTTTAATCCATTCAACTATACAAGGAATAATATTGGTGCATGTGCCACCAGAATGGTATAGTCACACATTTTTCCTTCAGAATTGTAAGACACACAGAAAACTCTACTCTTTTCAGAGCCATGTCTCTTGCCTCCCACACCTAAATGATGAATTGGAAGAGAGAAAGCAATTTTGTTGAACAGATAGGTTTGGTTTTGGTGGTGACAGATACACAATAATTTAACTAAGACTTGATTATTTGAGAAGAGGTATATTTGGTTGACTTACTGGCAGGTACACCATGTTTACTGATTGATATCTAAAAGATTTTCAGTTATTTTTAGGCTTATCTTTGTTATCTGTTAAATCATTTCTTCCTATTGAAAAACCAACTTTTCAATTATCTAATATTTTAAGTTTGAAAAAGTTTACAATTTAGTGAATAAACGAACTTATACTTTATGCATACTGTTTTGTTTCTCACTTGTTATAAATCTTGAAAAGCAGAAATCTCTGTTACAGGCTTCATAATTATGATGAGTTTGCACGATCAGGAACAAATACAGGGCACTGAATGGAGGAGGCTTGTAAAACTGCTATTTGTGTCTTTTGAAGTGTACCGATCATCTGTTTTTTAGGTTGTTTTTCAATTTGAGCTTGTCTTATGTGTTATCATGATTAGTTTTAGAGTATGCAGTTTTTGTAAGAACTCTACAGAAATTACATGCTTTTTCTCAGTGCTCTTTTCTTCTGAGATCCAGCCTACATAGAAAATTCCCAGCAACTACCCTTTTAGTTCAACAACTAAAAGTCTTTGATTTTATTTCTTGGTTAAACTACTCCTCAGTTTCTTCCTATGTACAACTGAGATTCCAATGTATTTTATTTAAAAAATTAAATATAGGTATTTATAGATAATTAAGCAAAATGTACTAACAAAATATATAATTGCCTTAGAATTTCTCTTGCTGTGAAGAGACACCATGACCATGGCAACTCTTATAGGAAAAAAAATGTTTGATTGAGGGTGGCTGACTTACAGTTTCAGAGGTTCTGTCCATTGTGATCAAGAAGGGTGCATATCAGTGGGTGAGTAGATGTGGTGCTGGAGTTGGGAGTAGTACATTTGCAGGTATTATCATGATACATCTCAAATGATTGTTACACTTAGGGTAGCCTGAGAAAAAGAGACCTCAAAACCCACCCCCACAGTGAAACACTCCCTCCATTTTTTCAAAGCACCTCAGCAATTTTTGCAAATTTTATACATACTCCAACAATGTGTGCCCCTACCCATTAGTCATGGTATACAATGCCCCATACCAAATTGATAAATATGACTAAAATACTTCTTTATAGCAAAGGAAATCAACAATAAAACAAATTCAATAAGACATAGTATTTGTTAACTATATATCTGTTGAAGGACTATTTTT
This sequence comes from Phodopus roborovskii, assembly GCF_943737965.1. NCBI lineage: Eukaryota > Metazoa > Chordata > Mammalia > Rodentia > Cricetidae > Phodopus > Phodopus roborovskii. The sequence continues at coordinate 599,103 of NW_026126744.1, read as the reverse complement.
AATTGTATATGAGGAAATCAAATAATTCAGTACTAAATATCCAATACAGAGGGAAAAATGCAAGAATATAGTTACAATGAAGAAAAAGGATTTTGGTATACAATCAAAATTAATAGATGAGGGCTCTAACTTTTTTTAAAACCAAATTACTCATACTAATGGCTAAAATACAGAAGTAGCAGTAAGTATATGGTAATTTTTTTCCCAGTGAATCTTACTTTTTTAGAAGTGAGAATAATTATAATTAAACAAATAAGAAGTAAGATATTAAAATTCGAGAAGTAATGATTTAAAAAATGAGATCTGCAAGTAAAGAAGGTTGTGGCAGATTGAGTAGAAAGTTTCCATCACAGCAGTTTTACCAGAAACCTGAATAATGACTATGTGAAGAAGAGTAATCTATACAGAAAATGCTCTGAGACAACACCTTAGCAAGTACAAAAGATAGCAAAGTAGGGCATTATGATTGTAAAGAAGGTCATAAAGAAAAGTGATTGAGATAAAGTAGAGAGAAACAAGTAAACACCAGATTATTGAGAATCACTGAGTCAAGGCAAGACATTTGGTTTTTATTTCAAGAGCAATTTCAAGCCATTGGAGGCTGGGGACACAACAATATAAAAAGCAACAAGATTGGAAGTATGTTATTTATCTTCTTTTTTCCTACTTCCATTTAGTATTTTGGCAAGAGTATGAGTGATGATTATTTTTCATGTGAGAGAAGATGTATACTCTGGAATATATAGGCAAGCAAATGGAGAAGGTTGTAATCTATATGATGGTATCTAGTTTAGATTTGGAGATATCAATGTAAACTCATGTTTAACTTAACATAGGTAGAAATGTGAATGTTTAGAATTCTTGGTTATATACATGTATGGGTTACATGTACATATTAATATTTTAATTTTATCGATGAAGGTAGATCCTAGGAGCAACATATCTTAGTAGCACCAAAAGTATTTGGCACCCAGTTTTTGGGGTTTTCTAGCATAATTCAATTAAGGAATTGTTTGTGGGAAAGGCTGATTCTCTGCCTGTGGCAGATATCATAGAAGTGTAGTGAGATAGTCCTTTGGTGGCACTGACCACGCCCATTTGGGGGTGGAGCCATGGGAGGAAGTGCCCTGTGGAAGGAAGTCGGAGGGAGAGCCGGGAAAAGCTCTCTGGCTGGCGTGACTCAGACAGGAGAGGATTGGGTTGAATTTCCTGGTGTTTATCTGTCTAGTTTGTAAGTTATTTTTCCCTGAATAAATATCTATTTGGCCTATTAGTTTATGCTGATCCTTATTTAACCGCGATATCTGGTGTCAGAAGTGGGATACGAACCCACGCCTCCATTCGGAGACCAGAAACAACAACTACTTTCATTTTAACAATGTTGTTGTTTACCAGATAAAAGACTCGTGGCCAAAAAAAGATAAAGATATACAGTAAAGACAGATTCATATTAAGAAAAACCTCTAAAGGTTTACAGTGTGTTTTAATATATACGTAGGCTTGGGAGAGAAAAGAAATAAAATGGTTAAAAAGAGAGTGAGGAGCTGGGTGTGGTGGCACATAGAAGATGAGTCTTTTAGGCTGTCATAACTGGAAGTAATCAATTATTATGAAAATATGTCAATTATAGGGCACGTTAAAGGGACACATTTGATATAGCTGCCAAAGGCCATGGGGTAAAAATACGAAGTAAATAAAGTAGCCTTGTATTATAATCTGAATTATAATATTCATCAATTTATGCTGATATAGTTCAGTGAAATATGAATGAGTGAATGAGGAAAGGATCTCAGGTATAATTCAAGTTTACTATTATAAAATCATAGCTTACTTGGCAAAGTGTAATTATCCACACCTTATGCATGCATTATTTACATGACTTCCTTCCAAATCATTCACTATAGAAGGAGGAAAACAGATGAAAATGAAAACACATTATTGTATCTCAACAAGATGATCACAGTTAGGTTAGCACCTGCAGTGGGAAACTCATGTTGCTATCTCTGATGTGCTATCTGAGAGGGCATACTTGACCTTCCTTGGTGGTCTTACTCCCAGAGTCGAAAAACCTCAATCAAGTCTTGAAAAAAATTGCATGGAAATCCCAATTGAGTATTAACAAGTAACCAGATCCTTAGATCTTGGTGGGGGGCTGAAAAAAGAGAAGTATGAGGGAGGAAAGAGAAAGATTAAGGAACACATACCAGATGGAATCTAAGCACAGCTATGCTCAGCACTATACCACCAACAGTGAAAAGGCTACCATAAATGCCCTTCCCTGATAATGAGATTGATGACTAACTTATTCACCATCATAGAGCCCTCCTCTATGGATTTTAGACATAGAATAAAGGATCTCCAGCCTCCAGACATAGAACAAAGGATTCACACCGCCAGAGAAACTAAGATACAAGGAGGATTCTAAGATTCATATAAGCTACCTCACAAAATGGGAAAGAGACAAGAACTCCTGAGCATATGGGGAGTGGGGTAGGCAGTGAGTGGAGAGGGACTAGGAGAAAGAGAAGGGGAGGAGAGGAAAACATGGGAGACTAGGAAAATTGAGTCAGGGGAGGAATAGAGAAGAGAGAGCGCGCGCACACATGAGAGAGAGAGGGAGAGAGAAAGAGAGAAAGAGAAACCATAAAAGAGGGAGCCATTATAGGTTTGAAGAGAAAACTTAACCTAGAGAAATGTGCAGAGACCTACAAGACTCATCCAAACTAACAACTTGAGCAACAGTGGAAAGGCTACTATAAATGCTCTTCCCTGATAATGACATCAATGACTAACGTATCCACCATCACCGAGCCCTAACCTAGTAACTGATGGAAAAAGAAGCAAACACCCACAACTAAACACTGAACCAAACTGGAATACAGATGCAGACAGAGGGAGGACAAGACCAAACTCCAGAAACACATAGAGTCACCTGCCCTGAACAATGAGGACCTAATGGGACCCCAGAGTGATAGCTGGGAATCCAGCACTGGACCCACTGAATATGGGTCTCAGTTAGAAGACCTGGGCAGTCTAAGGGACCTCTGAGAGTGGAACCAGGATGTATCCCAGGTGCACAAAAGACTTTGGGAGCTCATTCCCCATGGAGGGATACTCCCTCAATCTAGAGGCAGGAGGGAGGGCCTAGTCCCTACTTCAAATGACTTGACAGATTTTGTTGATCCCTCCTGGAAGGCACCACTCTCTCTGTGGAGTGGGGGGCATGGGATGGGAGGGTGGTCAGGGGGCATGGGAGGGATGGAGAGATGCAGGGAAGGAGGGAGGGAAGGAGAGAAGGAGGGAGGGAAGGAGAGGGAACTGGTATCTATATGTAAAATAAGAAAAAAATAAAGCATAGAAAAGAATCTAAGAAGTGAAAGAAAACAAAATCTGAATAAATTTTGATTTTATATTAACATATCAATAAGATAAAGAAAATGTTAACATGTTACATAATCATGACAAATATTACCCTAAAGTAATACATTAAAATAAGTTATATTGGATGTGAGGCATTTAGAAATTCCTTCAACTATATTTTCTTCTTTTCTATTAATACACATTTGTTCAATATAAAAACTTTATTAAAATTATGAAAACAAAATGTATTATAAATTGGGAATGATTGTCATTTGCCAACCTGATGTACTTCAGTAAGAATTAGGTAAGCTTGGAAGGAAGGCAGAAGAACTAAATCATTGCAACACCAGTAAAGGGGCTTGGGTAAAGGAGCTCATCCAGCATGCTAATTTATGCTACTCCAATCTACAGATTCAGATGAAAAGGCAAATGAAACTGTTTAAGAAGCAATGACATTTTGTGTGTGATTGAAGTTACACTGTACCTGAGGTACAGCAGCACCTGAAACATACTGACCAGCTAAGTACTTGGTCTGAATGTCAGTACAATTCTACACTTAGGCATCTTGCATCTGTATTGGCTTGAACAGTCTCAACTTAATGACTGTACTTACAGATAAGTCTTCTTTTAATATATTCATTAGAATACACCTTCATTGACTCTGTTTTCTTGTGAGTTAAATAGAAGTTTAGAGTCTTGTCTAGTTATTAGGAAAATTAGACAAAGTAACTCATTCAAAGAAAAAGATGATGAAAAACCATTAGAACTGAGAAAATGCAATGGTAAAGTATGAATCACCTCGTGATTTGTTTACCCTCTCTTATTTCAGCCTCACAGTATTAGAGAAACTCCTATGAAAAAGCAATATCCAAATTCTAAGTTGTATACCTTCAGTGTTTAATCAGTGTTATGTCTTCCCAAACACTAGGGCTTTCCAAACTAGAGACCACTTGACAAGCTGCCCCATCATGAAACAATGGGATGCAGAACAAATACAATCAAAGGACTGAAATGAATGCAGAAAAAAATGTTCCTCTACCCTTAGAAATGGGGCCTCATTATTTGGAAACTGCAAAACAGCTTGTTTCTTGAGAATGGACAATAGTGTGATGTGTCATTGAGGATTCTTGAGTGTTCTTGCATCATTTTAGAGCATTCTGTAAAAATATGAGTGTGCAGTTGTTAAGAAATAGGGTAGGATAGAGGAAGCCACTGAGAGCTTATACTTATTGTTATAAAGCATCCTATCATGCATTGATTTTTACTTTTGACAAGGAATTGGAACCCTTCCTTCATGAAGGCTTTGTGAAACTTTCTACCTTACTACATATTCTGCTTCATTCAATTTCAACTAGGACAAAATTTGGGCTATGAGTTGCCTTTCTGGAAAGCTGTTAAATTCCCAACTCAGTTTATGAAAAAAAGTAGGCACTTTATCCTGAAAATATACATATATATATATATATATAGATAGATAGATAGATAGATAGAGAGAGAGAGAGAGAGAGAGAGAGAGAGAGAGAGAGAGAGAGAGAGAACAGAGAGAGCAAGTTTCTTTTGGAAATTATAGTCAAGACACAAAAAATAATTTTCTAACAGACTTTAGATGATGTCTTGTTGAGAAATATGACCTTTTGAAAGTTTGAAAATTTCTTTAATTTTCTAAACCAGAGAATTTCTTTTTTTTAATTTTACTTTATTATTTTATTTTACATGTAGATCCCAGTTCCCTCTCCCTCCTTCTCTCCCTCTCTCTTACCCTCACATGCACCCTGACCACCCTCCCCTCCAATCTCCCCACCCCCATTCCACGTGTAGGGCTATGCCATCCAGGTGGAGTCATGTAATTCTGTCAAGTCATTTGAAGAAGGGACTAGGACTTCTCTCCTGGCTCTAGGTTAAGGGAGTGTCCCTTTATGGGGGATGTGTCCGCAAGGTACTTTTGTGCCCCAGGAATACATCCTGGTTCTACTGTTTGAGGTCCCTTAGACTGCTCAGACCTTCTACCTGAGACCCATATTCAGGGGGTCTGAGTCAGTCCCATGCTGGATTCCCAACTATTAGTCTGGGGGGGAGGGCATTAGCTCCTCCTTGTTTAGGCCAGCTGCCTCTATGTGTTTCTGTAACCTGGTCTTGTCCTCTCTCTCTGCCTCTGGATTCTAGATCGACTCAGTATTTAGTTATGTGTGTTTGCTTCTGTTTCCAGCAGGCACTAGATGCGGGCTCCATGATGGTGGATAAGTTAGTTGTTGGTTTCATTATCAGGGAAGTGCATTTATGTTAGCCTTTCCAAATTGTTAGTTGGAGTAAGTCTTGTAGGTCTCTCGACCTTACTTTAGGTTCAGTTTTCTCTTCAAACCTATAATGGCTCCCTCTTTTATGTTTTCTTTCCCTCTCTCTCTCTCTCTCTCTCTCTCTCTCTCTCTCTCTCTCTTTTCTGTCTTCTATTCCTACCCTGACTCATTCTTCCTAGCCGCACATGCTTTCCTCTCCTCCCCTTCTCTTTCTCCTAGTTCTAGAAATTAAACATTGAAGATGAAATGTTGCAACCAAATCTGTCATATTTATCTTGATTTTTTTTATTTTCTGTTACAATAGAAAGATAGTATTATTATTATTATTAATTATTCCCAATTTATTATTATTATATGGTAAAAACTTTCAGTGGTCCTACTAGCTCACAGATAAGAATGTGGTTTGTTCAGCTGTTTTGAATGTAGGATCAACTGGTACTCTGTTTCAGGTGGCCTGGTTTGATCAAACCACCTTAGTCTGGAAGGAATCCACTGTTTTTCATTTTCTGTGGAAACAAAAATAGAAATCCTTTTCCCCAGTAACTTGTCCTTGAACTTAAATTTTGGAGTCAAAGCTTTTTTTTTATTTAATTTATTATTTTATATGTCGATCCCAGATCCCTCTCGCTACCTCCCTCCCTCCTTCCCTCCCTCCCTTTTACCCTCTCTGCCTTCTCACATGCACCCTAACCACCCTCCCCTCCCATCCCCCCATCCCAATTCCATATGTAGGGGAATGCCATCCAGTTGGGGTCATGTAGCAGCCTTGCAGACTATAGCCAGGATTTCTGCAACTTCTTAGAATCCCCCATGACAGCGCCCCTTACCAGCAGGAAGTAGTTTGGAAAGAATGACGCCCAAATTCCCAAAGATTGTCTATAAAGGTTTGCTTTCATTTAAATGGACTTGGAGATATATATATATATATATATATATATATGAATGTGCTTTGTTCAAAGGAATATGAAGAATCTAGAAGAATAAGATGGCATCCTAGTTTACTTTTTTGTTGCTATTATACAACATTGATCATAAGCAACCTAGAGAGGACAAGCTTTACAACATCTTGTAAGTTATAGCCCATCATCAAGGGAACCAAAAGCAGGAACTCAACTCAGGATCAAGCAGGCTGGACCTGAAGCAGAGACCCACAGCACTGCTTGCTCAATTTGCTTTTTTTAATGTTATTTTTATTCATTGATTTAATTAATTCATTCATTTAACATACCAACCACAGTCACCTTCCCTCTACACCCACCACACCTCCCCCCATTCAACCCCATCAACTCCTCAGAAAGTATAAGGCCTCCCATGGGGAGTCAACAAAGTCTGGCTTACCTAGCTGAAGGAGGACCAGGGCCCTCCTGCACATCAAGGCTGAGCAAGATATCCCACCATAGGGAATGGGTTCCAGAAAGCCATTTATGTAACTAGTATAGGTTATGGTCCCATAGCCAGGGGTCCTACAAACAGACCAGGCTTCAAAACTGTCACCCACATGCTGGGTGACAGGTTTGGTCCCATGCAGGCTCTCCAGCTGTCAGTTTAAGAGTCTATGAGCTACCTCAAGTTCGGGTCAACAGTTTCTATGGGTTTTCCTAACATAATCTTGACACCTCTTGCTCATGTAATCCCTCCTTCCTCTCTTTGACTGGATTCTTGTAGCTTAGTCTGGTGCTTGAATGTGTATTTCTGCATCTGCTTTCATCAGTTACTATATGAAGGCTCCATGATGACAGTTAGGGTATAGCACCAATCTGATTACAGGGAAAGGTCAGTTTGTTTTTTATAAAATCAAGGAAATCTTTCCCAGGGATGACACTGCCCACAGAGTTTGGCCACACAAATGTTTCTCAGTAATCAAGAAAATCCCCACATTCATGCCCACAGGCTAATCTGAGGTTCCCTCTCCCCAAGTGTGTTTCTAGCAGTTTTCCCACCAGCCTTGTTCCAGAGCTGCATCAGCCCCAAATAACACACAGAGATGAGACACTGTATTAGATATAAAGCAGTTTGCCTGTTACTAGTGTTTCCTATTGGCCAGCTTTGCCTTAAACATTAACCCATTTCTATTAATCTAGGTGTTTTCATGTGGTCTTATCTTACCGGAAAGCAGGTCTGGACTTCTTCTCTTAAGTCCCTACAACTTGACTCTCCTCACTATATCTCCCAGAATCCTCCTTGTCTCCTGTCTTTCCTATTTGCCAATGGTACTTTAATCATTAACCAGTAAGAGAAACATATTTACAGAATGACATCTCTCATCACAAGTGACTCTAGTTTATGCTAACCTGACTATCTAGGAGAGACAGGAATATTCTGGATGTGTCTAAATCCTTGGGTGATTGAGAAATGATGCCCTGGAGAGGAACATTACTAAAAGCTTAATCATTGTTATAACCCTGCTCTACCCTTTAAAGAAACTGTTCAGAGTATCTTAATTAACACTGTCTTAGATATGAGTTTTACTGGATGGGAACAAAATTGACATAATTTTTCATATGTTTGTGTAGCCACTCAGTAAATTTTTAAAACTTTTTTTTTATTTTGGGGATTTAAAAAATAGATATTTTAATGGCAGTTTTTTTCCTTCTTTTTTCTCTCCACATCTTGACATACAACTCTCCCTGTTTTACTTCAAATTCATAACCTCTTTTTTACATCAATTGTTATTTCCTAAATATATGAAGTTCTATAGACATATATATTCCCAAATGAAACTTGTTGGGTCTAAATAATGTTACTTGATTGTTTTCAGGGCTGACCATTTGAGACTGGACAACCAATTGGTTGCTCTTCCCTATGGAGGGCTACCTTTCAATATATTTTTGACCCCTTTTATTTGGTTCTATATATCATAAAATGTATAGAACAATGTGTTCCACAGGGAAGATCATGGATGTTTTACCAACTGATTTTTTCCTTTATACTGGAAATAGCACAAGAATAGCTCACCAGTCTGTGTGTTAAAACACTGGAAGTAACCTAGATGCCTCTCAATCAAAGAATGTACACAGAAAATGTGTTGCATTTACACAATGCAACGGGGAAGGGGGCAATAGAATCTTGAAATTCACTGGCAAATGGATGGAACTTGAAGAAACCATCCTGAGTGAGGTAACCCAGCCACAGAAAGACAAACATGGCATGTACTCACTCATACAGATTTTAACATAGAGAAAAGGTTTATCAGACTATAAACCACATCTCCAAATAAGCTAGGAAACAAGGAGGACCCTCAGAGAGAATTACATGCTCCTCCGGAGAAGGGGAAAGGGACAAGAGCTCCTAAACAAATTGGGATCCTGGGAGTGGGGAAAAAGGGGAAGAAAAAGAGGAGGGGAAAAGAGGAGGGGGAAGATATCATGATGGACCAGAGACGATTGAATGGGGAAATCAATAGAGGAGAGCAAGAAAAGAGGGAGCCCTTATAGGTTTAAAAAGAAATCTGGCACTAGGAATTGTTCAAAAATCCACAAAGATGACCCCAACCAGGCTAAGCAATATCCCTTATAATGAGAATGATGACTACCTTAAATGCCATCCTAGTGTCTTCATCCAATAGCTGAAGGAAGAGGAAACGTAAATCCACAACTAGGCACTGAGCCAAACTCCCGGAATCCAGTTTAAGAGAGGAAGGTGGGTTGAACAAAGGGGTCAAGACCATGCTGGTAAAAAACAGAGAAACAGCTGACCTGAGCAAGTGGGAGTTCATGGGCCCCAATCTGACAGCTGGGGAACCAAAATAGAGCCAAGCCAGACCCCCTTGAACATGCGTGTCATCTACTCAGTCTATGGGACCTCAGGCAGTGGAACCAGAATATATTTCTAGTGCAGGAATGAACTTTGGTAGCCCATTTTCCATGGAGGGATACTCCCATAGCCTAGAGACACCGGGAAGACCTAGGTCCTACCCCAAATGACTTGACAGATTTTAATGAATCATCATGGAAGGCCTCACCCTTCCTGGGGAGTAAATGGGGGATGGGATCAGAGGGTCAGTGGGGGGAATAGGAGGATGGGACTGAGAAGGAACTGGGATTGATATGTAAAATGAGATTGTTTCTAATTTAAATAAAAGTTATTAATAACAGATAAAGTAAGATGCACATTTGGATTATGATAAAAGCAAAGAATAAATGAATCTTTGTCTGAATTTAATATTAATAACTCAAATATGTTTTAAAAGCAAATTAAAGGTCTGGATAGATGGCCTACCAGTTAAAAACATTTGTCTATTTCCAAGCACCCACATTAGACAGCTCAGAGCTACATGTTACTCCCATTCCAGGGTGTCCAACACTTTCTTCTTCATCTGCACTTTAACAAATACACACATACACATGAATATGAGCAATTAAAAATAAGAATAAATCATAAAATTGTCTAGTTATATAACTTAACTTCTATGACAAAAACTATTTCTAAAAGATTATTTAAATTAATGTTACATATGTTAATAGTTAGAATAATTTTTTTCTAATTAACTTTTTTTGAAAACAAAGTACCTCTCATTCTTTTAAACAATTAGTGGAAACTTCACAATAATTTATCTTGGCTAGTATATGCAATATGATTTACTAGAAATTTTAAGGAAGTTTTTGAGTAATATATCCTTTTAATTCTTCCTAATTAAATATGAAAAATCATGTGTATAGCAGAGACTTTTGTAATGTTAGCAACCCCCTCCCTCTTTCCTCCCCTTCCTTTCTTCCTTTCTTCTACCCTCTCTGCTAAGGGACTGGAAGCCAGAGTCTCACGTATATAAATCATGTGTTTTACTTCTGAGCTACACCCTAAGGCTAACAACACTATTTTTCTAGATTTAAGATTTAGTAACTAAATCTCTTCACATAAGATATATGGATTAGAAAACTTGCATTTTAAAAGCCTTTCAATTTAGAATAAAGACGTATTTAATTCCAATGTCCCACACAGTCAGCTCTGTTTTATTTTACTTACTGAGGTGGTTTATTTAGGAGGTTTTCAACATGTTTTCCTTTGTATACATTTAGTATAGGCTGGTCATAATGTCAGACTTCCCTGTGGCCTGTGTGATTCGCTGACATGAATTTTTTAACATTATTATTTTAAGAAATAATACAAGACTCTTACTAATAAATATTAATTATGAAGTGCATCATGCTCTAATAGAAAATGACTAAGTAAAATTTCTTTATAATTGAAGAAAGAAATCACAACATACTACTATAGATAGGTTACATATATTACATGAGGACCAATTTGTTTACAGAATTATAACTTCTAACATGGCTATATCACAAATATTCATTATTCTTTTAATTAATAATAAGACTATAGGTAACTTAAAATAATGAGCAAAGATAATATCAGGCTATAGGCATGTTTATTGAGGTATTGAGACGATATAAAGAATATGTTTTAAACCATATTTTGTAAGTAAATTTTGTTTTTAAATTTTGATTTATTAATTGTCTGCAGTTCTTTGTCTGAGTAAAGTTATAGATTAAAGGACCACATATTATTTTGTCGACTTTGGTACCTGCTATTTAATTTGCATTTCATAGATAGTCTTTGCTCAGAGCTCGAGAGCTTTCTACTTTTTAATTTATTTCTTTAAATCTACTTTATTTATTAATTAAAATATAATTACATAATTCCATCCTCTCCTCCCTCCAAACCCCACATGTACATGTACCTTCCCTGGTTCCCAGGCTCTCAAATTAATGTCACTTGGCCTCCTCTTTTCATTTAATACTGTTACACCCCCTATCATATATGTTTGCATGTTTTGAGAGCTTTTCATATTCTATGTCATGTGTTCATTTACAATTAGAAGCAATAATTAAAAGCTAAAAAAAAACAAAATCCAAGAATATTGAAATTGATATTCTACTAAATAGGTACAGAATGTACTTTTAGAAATTGTAAAAAGAAAGAAAGTTCTGAGACCATAAGACTTTGCACTTTTTTATTAAGATGAGTCAAATTCTGCATTCTGCTATGCATCCTTTAAACATAGGAGGGTACATTTTCCTTATGGGAACTGTGGCATAGAATGGAGTAAGAAGGGAAAAAAGCAACAAGAGAAAAGTGCTATAATCTAGTGCTTCAGACCAAAGTAGCCAGCCCAGTTCTGCTCTGTAGCCTATGTAGTCTGCTGAGTACTCATAATGGCTAACCCACTTACTGCATTTACAGTGGGTGAGGCACTGTTCTGTTTACTGCATTATTGTCATTAAGCTTTGAAACAGATTTGAACATTAAGAATTTAAGTGACTTTACCACTTCATGTCCATTTGGTAGTGGAGTTGAGATTTCATTTTAGATAGTGTATCTGTGGTATCCATGCCTTTAATGACTATATTTCTTTAAGCTCCTGTTTATGTGCAAAAGGACAGCATGGCTGAGTAGCTGTGTACACTGCCTACTCTCATAATAAATTTAGGTATGGCTAAATGGATGTTGAAAACCTTTAAGGTAAATGTAGACAATTGCTAAGCTGCCAATGGTAACCACAGTGTCTGGAATCATAAAACAGAGTTTCACAGACTATTTTGCTTTCATTTATTTAGATTTCTGACTCAGATGAAGCATATCTAATATTAACAGGGAACGTATTTTCCAAAGCCATTAGCTTTGTTAATCAAATAAACTAATTTTGAAATATCAGCTCTGACTGTTTGGTACTACACAGAACATTTTACTTTTCAGGCAGGTATAAGGGATGCTTGAAATGAATCAGAGATTTGAAAAATAGTTTCCACAATTGTTAAACAGGAGTTAATTTCAGCTTTTGACAGAAACTGACATAATGAAATGATGTGGTGTTCTGAGTCCAAACACATCCTGTATGGCTCATGTGTTGAAGGTTTGGTTGTCAGCATCAGGAGTCGTAGAAGTGGTTGGCTGTAGATGAACTCATAATCAGATGGACAGTTAGGAGCTGGGCCTGATTTTAAGAAGAATGTCACTGAAGGAAGATCTTGAAAGATCTGTGTCTTCTCCCTATACACTCTCTTTTTTTGTCTCTCTGTTTCCTGGATTGTGTGAATTGTGAATTGAGCAGATTCACTGCATGATTTCTTCTGCTTGATATTTCTTCCTCGCATTGCTCCTAATAGCAATGGGTTTAACTAGCTGTGAAGTGAAACATTTGAAACCATGAATCAAAATAAATATTAACTTATTTAAGTTGATTTTATGCAGATATTTTATTACAGCCATAGTTCTATCATATAATTACTTTATAGCACATAGAAACATTACAGCACAAAGGTGTAGCACAGCATACATTTAGCCAAGAGCCTGCTAATGCCTGAGTGGGTGTTTAACATATAGTTTCCCATCTTATTTCTAACATTGCTTTTGCATGAAAATTTAACATCAGAGTGCTGTTTATTAGTGTACTTTTAGAAAATCTTCAAAGAAAATTAGTGAAGAAAATCATAGATTTGTCCTTTAGAGTCTAGCCAGTGTGCATAGCATGTACATGTCACTAAGAATGCTGATCCTTTGCATTAAGAATGTAGTGTTTTAGCTACAGGAAGAGTTTTTAAGCACCTTCGTATGCCACAAATAGAAACATATATATTGAGGAAATAATGCTTTATTTCTATAGCTATGGTAAAGAAATGCCATTAATCAGATGCCAGTAGTGAATACAATAATTGTGTCACATGTTTTACTTTTGAAGTCTACAAATTATGACTGTCTAAAATCCAGCTTACCTGACCTAAATAATACCTTATGCATCTTATTAAAACACACATTAGTGTTTTAGTGTTCTTAGATCTGAGCACTCATCTTTTGCTTGGTCAAAACTTTCAGGCATATTATTTTTCTTTGTTTTCAAGACTGATAGATAGTTTTCCTTCCTGTATATGTGATCTTTCTAGAAACAGTTCCTTCTGGAAATTGTTTTTAAAAACCAATTATAATGTAACTTGCAAATTTTTGATTATGTGCCCATCTTTCAGGATAATCTTTACAAAACTGGATGAGAAATAAAATGCATATATGATATAATTTCCTTGAATTTGATTAAAATTGATACATAATTAGATAGTATTTCATATGTTATTTTTTACCACTTTGCTAAGGTTTTGGAGGTAGTTTCTAGAAAGTAAAACTAAGGGGCAAAACTTTGTAAAGATTAACCTTTTAAAATAAGTTTGCAATTAACATAAATGTAGAGTTGAAAAAGATATAAAAAAATTGTAATACATGCATGGGGATGTTGGTTCAGTTGCTATAGTATTTACCTAGTTAGCATTCTAAGAATCATGGTTGAACCAAAGGTCACATAGAAGCCCAAGGTTAGAGCAACAACTATTCTTACCTGAGTACCCATTCCCTCCACCCAGAGCCAAGCTGCTTCCGAGGGCCATGTCTGGGTCCCTGGGCTAGCTACAACTGGGGTCTGTATGGATGACTGTGGCCTGTGTCACCTCAGGGGGCCCTACAAACCATGCGAGATCAAAGGGCTACACTGAGATGGCCCTGTGCTTTGCTGTTCCTGGGAAAGCTGGTCTTGCCCTCAGTGGACTCTACAACAAGAGCGATGGTCCCTGAATGCTGCAGAGGTAGTCCCCACCCCTCACCATAGGCCAGGGCTTATATGCAGGTTTGCTGACTCCACCCATTCACACGAGGTGGGTGGGGCCATAATTCTGAAATGACCAGCTTGGCTAATATCTGGGTCCACACACAGACTTTGGGGTGCCCCATACTAGAATCTACCCTACCTAGGATTTAATGGATCTGGTGAAGGGACTGGTCCTGTGGAACGATACTGGAAAGACCTCCAAGACTGGTGGCAGCCACAGGATATTGCAAAGGAGTTGTAGTGGGGATCCAGTGATGATGGTATACCAGAAGCCAAAGGCTTTGAACCAGACCAGTGACTCATTGTAATAAACATGTGTCAGTAAAACTGATGGGGGAAAGAGGTGTACTATATGTCATACTGAAGCCTCTATTGCCACCAGGGCAAATGAAGAGGTGTTGGAGAAACAGGAAAGAAGGAGAAGCAAAAGAGACTTCTCTGTTGTGTTTTTGCTTTTGTGTTTTGTTTGTAGCTGTTGTTTATTTGAGTTTTTTTTTTTTTTGTTCGTTTGTTTGCTTTGTTCACTTGCTTGCTTACTTTGATTTGTTTCCTTCTGGGGGTTGCGGCAGAGATGAGTGGAGGATGATGGGGTGACTGGGAGGTGAACGGATTTGGAATGGATGATGTGAAACTCCCAGAATGTGATAGATGCAGAAGGTTTAGAAACCCTGGTTCAAATTTGGTTACATGGTGAGTTTGAGATCAGCCTAGGGTGAAAATGAACATGTCTCAAGCAAATTCACATATATACCTCAAAATGTAGGTCATCCAAAAGAAAGAAAAAAAAAAAAACCAAAAGAAATGTTTATCTGATGGAAATGATTTCCCTATTTAAGAAAATTACTATTGATTAACAACTTTGCCTGTTAGCTCCTTGCCACGTCTCTGCTATTGTTCTATTGAGAGCAGGCAGACATGACTTGATATACAACATCATGATAGTACTTAATGAAATTTTTTCATCCTGGATTAATATAGTGTTATTAATTAATGAATATTTAATATTTTCAAGTCAAATAAATGGAATTTGTTAAAAAACAGAATAGGCTAAAATTTAATAACCAGAATAAGTTTAACTTTGGCAACATGCTATGTAACAATCTACATTACTGAAGTAATGTCTCAGGCGTGTTTGTCAAATAATATGGCATTGATTTGCCTTGAATAAAATAGTATCAAATCATTCGCCTGTTTAACCAACCATAAAATTGCTTCTTTACCAACTAATAAATGATGGCATTGATAATAGTGACATAGGTTCAACTAGAGAGGAATATTCCTAGGAATAAATATACTTTGGTATGTATACACAAAATAGTACTTAGGTTAAAACATTCTTGTAGTTCTGTGTCTTGAGGTAGGACCCATGAAATTTATATCTTCCATGTTAAAATGTCTATTATTATTGTAAGTGTTCCTTCCTATCTTGTTTATGCTACAAATCTACGAGAGATTTAGCAAATATAATCAAGGCAAAATAGGCTATAACTTGAGGGAAGTATAAGGTGTTGTGGGTGAGACTTGAGGAAGTGTGTCTGGGAGAGGCTAAAAGGAAAAATGGGGAGAAGTGATGCAAATGTATTTCAATTCAAATATTTAGAAATGATAAATCCTTACGTTTAAAAGAGAATGAAAATTTTATTTTATGTATTTGAGTGCTTTTTCCACATATACATCTGTCTAACATGTGTATACATGGTGTCTATGGAGGTCAGCAGAGTGCATCAAATCTCCTGGCAAAGGAGTAGCATGCTGTTGTGAGCCACCATGTGGATGGTGGATACTGAATCACAGGATATCTGGAAAAGCAGGCAGTGAGTGCTCTTCATTGGAAAGCCATCTCTCCAACCCTGAAAATAATTTTTCAACCATGTACACTTTCCTATGTATACTCTTGTATAGCCAGTAAATTTCTCCATATAATGTGTTTCAAACTTTTGTTGAAAAATACAGTTACTTTGACTAAGGACAAATAAAAATGTATATACATTCATACAAATTTCAAATGTATTGCTTTTCTACTTGAAGAAAGTGTTTAATTTATCTTATTTTACTTTTATGTTTTGAAATAGGACAGAATTCTTGATCTTTGCCTTCCTAGTTCTAGGATTATATCATGTTACTACACTTAGATTTTAAAAAAAACCTTAAAGTCCTATGGAATTTTGGTAGAAAAATCAAATTCAAATTTGGTGTCATGTCATAAGATTACACCTTCTTACAGGACTCTTCTCTATGAAGGACTCTATTCTCAATAGCATTCTCTGTTGATACTGTCAGGAAGTTATTAATTCATAAATAGGGCCCCTAATCTTTATTGTGTACTGAACCTCAAAAATTATTAGTGATGCAGCCAAATGTGCACTATATCAATTTCCATATCACTGTTTCAGTAAAAGAACTCTCATTTGAGACTTAAGGTTGGCCATTCCCCTGTCATGACATCTGCCTACTCAACATTCCACTCTACAAACAACATTACAGTATGAGACCATAAAAAGGCTGATTGGCCTCCTCCTACCACCTCCTTCAGATACCACTGACATAGCTCTTCCAGAAATTTCTTATGGTACTAGTATTTAATGACCCAGTAAAGATTAAACAAATGAAATGTAACTGATACTGACACCATAAATAGGAGTTTAATTAAAACTAACAAGGAAATTCCTTTAAATGCAATATAAGGGAAAATGAGGTAACTAAGAATGTTGTATGGAAAAGTAGTGTCACCAGTTATGTGTATGTTTAATAAGTTACAGGAGAATTTGAAAGTGATTCCTCATTATTATGTTGTTTCTAAAAATATTTGTGTAAATATGAAAAGAGTTTGGAAAGGTACATAATTGTAGTGTTAACTGACATAATTATAGGAAATGTCTACAAATAGGAGGTATATTTATTTAGGGAAATTTTACAATAGTGATTATAAAATAATTCCTGTTTTGACAGTATGAATTTTGTTTTTGAAAAACAGTTTATGTAAAATGATGTTTCTTTGTCTAGAGAAAAATTAAAGATTACTGGTTTTTAATAATGGGATGAATGTCTAAAAGAACTTTTAGAGATAGCCACCACATTGTAAGACTAGGTATTCACTAAACAAATATTGTAACTTTTAAGTTTAATACTGTAAATGGTACAGCTAGGTATAAAATGAACTATTGCTATCACTTATACGAGTATTTCTTTTGAGAATTCAAATCCATGGCCCTTTCAGATTTCTCATGGTTCAAATACATATCAAAGCCATGAAAAAAAAATAGTGACACGATTCAGTGATTAAATATAGAAATGCAATACCTGTACTCAAAACACACACAGCTCAGTGAGCCAGACAGAGATAAGAAAAATGTACATTTTAATTCATATTTTAAATTAGATGAATGATCTTTGGATAACATTATAATAAGCCAAACGATCTTTGGGTAACTATTATAAGCTAAATCTGAAGGGAATTCCTAAATCTTAATGAGACTTCCCTTCTATATTATAATAATAATCAAGTAAGAAGCAAGATAAAGAATCATGTTTGTACATATTTTGAGATATTAGCTTGTTTCCCAAAAGTGTCAATGCAAATATAGGACAATTCAATGAATAGTGCTATATTGCATAATCTTTAGCATGAAATAAATTATATACTCCAGAAAACCATAGCTAACTAATCATATAAGTTTATACATTGCATAATTCTATTAGCAATTTGAATAGTTTGTTTATGAAATAAGCAAGTGCCAGTTTTTTAGTATTGCCATCATCATTAGCATCCACCTTTGTAATATCAAATCCTTAAAACTCATTGTATGATTGAAAATGACCACTTACTTTCACTTTCTAACTCAACAACATAAGAGTTATTAGTAGGTCAGGGTATGGTTCTGACTCTTGTTCCAGTTAAGTATGCACAGACTAGTAGTGTGTTCCTCCATAACCAGCTTTGTTTGCTGCTCACCCTTCAGATGATGGCTGAAGAGTGAATATTGATAGAAGAAATTTTACTATTACTTCAAGTGTACAAGTCTTTTCTAAATAGTTTATCTAGAATGCTGTATGTAAATTAGGATTCTTGTATTGGATAATCTAGGAACTCTTACCACAAACAAATAGTGTATTATTAGTATCACTGATCACAAAGTTAGAGTCATTTTATACATTTTGAAATATTTACAAATATATAAAATTAAAACCAAACCCAGAATCTACTATTTCATTTCCTACCTCAAATTTTGAAGTTGAGTAAATAGCAAAACCCCTAAAGATTTTATACTCCCCAGGAAGAGAGAGAGAGAGAGAGAGAGAGAGAGAGAGAGAGAGAGAGAGAGAGAGAGAGAGAGAGAGAGACAGAGAGAGAGAGAGAGAGCGAGAGAGCGCACAACATCTTATAATATCCATCAAAATGAAATACAAAATGAAGCCATTGTACAATTCTTTATGTAACTAAACATCATTTATTACAAACCTTAAAGCCATTTTCAAATATTCCTCTCCAAATGCAGTTACACATAGGAAAGTTCATATGAAGATAACTTGGAAAAGTTTTCCAGGGCAAGAAACCATTAGAAAGTATAACCCTGCTAAGATGTTGCTTTTGAAGCTCTTACCTCTAGAATCATAAGAACATCAGCTGTCGTTTTTGGAGCCTCTACATCACAGGGATTTATGGCTGCTCTGTTAGAAGAACACAAGTCTCAAATGTGACAGTTGAAAAGCACATGCTTTAAATTTACATTTTTATGCCAGTTGCATATAGAAGTACAGATTCTCAAAACAACCTAGAATAAAGGCCAAGTGATTATAATTAAATCAAGTGACTACAGTTACTTTCCTACTGTGGCAAATCTACAGCACAGTCAACAAGCTAGCACATCACCTCAATTATGTAATTGATGTGGCTTTAGAGAGCTGCTACCTAAGCCAGCCACTGAGGTCCTAATCACAAAACTTAGATGTGATGTTTTAGCCCTTAAAGTATTCCAAAAAATTGGATGACTAATGGGCAGCACATGTGGGCTATTAAACTTGATTCACAAAGCTGTTGGTATTTAAAGACCCTGATGAATAATAAACATTTTAAACTTTGACAAGAAACTGAAAAAGGCACACATGCAAGTAGACACAATCTTTAATTTGATGGACAGGAGTATAAAAAAACAAGGCTATTTGTATAAGGTTGATCAGCTACTTTGTAACATGAGTGTTATTGTCCCAAATTCTAGTTTCCCTCAGGGACTCATATGTTAGAAGGACTGGTTGTGAGGTCAGATTGGGAGATGGCATAACACTTGGGAATCAGAGACTAATGGAACAATTCTAGTACAGAAGTGGTGGGTGGTTGACAGATATATTAGGACCCCAGGCCTTCCAGCCTACCTGTTTTGTTTTGCCTTCCAAACTGCTCCCTGACATGATGCCCTGCTTTGCCATGGGCTGTAAAAAATGGTATAAACCTTAGAAACTGTCAACTAAAATCATTGTTTCTTTTAAGTTGATTACCTCACACATTACCACACAGTGAGGGAAGTTGACTGACATGATGATATGATTAAAGGCTTCACATTGGATACTATGAAGAACAAAAGATAACAAATGTCACAAAAGGAAACTTGGGAAAGAGAGAGTGTCATGATAAAGTTTGGATTCCTCATGTCTATTATCTCTGAAATCTTGACTCTAGCTTACTGTACATGATCATGACTCATCCCCAAATTCTTTTTTGTTTGGGTTGTTTTAGGGAAGCAGTCACTGATTACCTCCTTTCATAGTTCAGACTGTCTTGAAACTTGGCACCCTCCTGCCTCAGCCCCCTGCTGCTGAAGTTATTGACAGGGAGTACCACATCTAGACTATCTTCATTAAGCAGGATTATTTACAGTCCACCAAGACATTTACTTTATGGCTCCTTTGAATGATCACAATGGGAAATTTAGTTTCTCATTAGTAACAAATAAAATGGTAAAGAATAAGACCAAGAGAACTACTTATGGATGTATGAAACCAGATATACATGCATTGTAAAATTAGACTCAAATTAATTCATTTATTTGACAAAGTTCTTGCGCTGAGTCCCTTTTCTCCTACAGTAGGTCCGGATATTTATGTAACATCCTTAATGAGAACTTTATGGAGCAGAGGCCACACTGATATGTACAAAGGGCTTCTGACGAGTTTCTTTTATTTGTGGGATATATTTTTGAAAACTTATTGTCACAAGTGTGTGGAAATGCTTTTCTTGAAAGGACTGCCAAGCAGGGATTGGTAGAATTCTCTGTGTGTTTCCTTTTACATATGTACAGTATAATTCTTAATAATCTGCCCAGTGATGATCATCTCGCCACTGTCATTATAAGGTTTAATAAGTCATAGCATTCTGAGTTGTTCAAATTTTAGCCCTTCAAAAGTTTGATGCAGTTATTTACTAAATTTTAAAGCTAACATTTAAAACATCAAAGAAATAATTATTGTTTTTCCTTGGTTAAAATCAATTCACCCTGAATTGTTTAAATGGGAATTTTAACCTTCATAGACTTCTCTGCTGGTCTGTTAAGAATTTTCACTGCCTTCATCAATAACTCTTGTGTAATATATCCTTTTATGAAGCATTCAACTTTTGACATAAAACTAAAGTCTCTATAACAACCTACAGCTATTATATACAGCCCCATAAACTTCACTTTGTCAGTTATATAGCTTTTTTAAAGCTTCAGTAAAACTGGATCATGCGATACCTAAGTTGGAGAATTTGGACTTAATGTTGTTAAAACAATTATCTCAACTGTGAGATAGGTTTACTTGAACCAGCACCATTGTATTAATGTTGTCTAAGAGAACTTGTCTATATTCCATCTCCATGTGCTCTAGTAACTGTATTATAACAAATATACACCTTCAAATTCTTCCCTAAAGCATGATATAGAAAAACTTTAAACAATAGTCATGTTTTCTTCACAGCCTACAGTGACTACCAAATTACTAGAATTAAGTGAACCAAAAGTTCTTAACATTGCTTCTATTAAGTACACCCAACTTGAGATAGGTTCATTATTATTAAATAAATCAACTCTGTAACAAAATGACAGAACTCACTGTAAATATTTGTGAATAAAATAAAAAATGTATCTTATTTAGTATTGTTTTAGAAAGTAAAAGGACAGAAAGGAAGGTGAATAAGTTGAGAAAGAAGACATGTGGACCACTAAGCACTCAGAAGAAGTTTTTACACAGAGCAGGACTAGCCAACAGCTCTCATTCCTTAGATGGTGATGGCCTTGCAGTTCCCAAACTGACTACACAAGAATGTGTGGTGGAGCTGATGCATCTCTAGGACCCTTCTCAAGAACAGTCTTTGTCCAAGGATTGATGAATACTGTGCAGGAACAATGTTTCAGTTGGCCGCTGTTGCTACACAAACATTCTCTTCTTTTCCTCTGGCTTTTCCTGGGTGTGCAAGGCAAGTTCTCACCTCCACAAATCTAAACCCAATGCTTGCTGCATCTTTCTCTATACTTTTCTTTATCCTCACAGGCACCTTCTACACACACACACACACACACACACACACACACACACACACACACAGAGAGAGAGAGAGAGAGAGAGAGAGAGAGAGAGAGAGAGAGAGAGAGAGAGAGAGCATTTGTAGGTCTAAATCTACCAATTTGGTATCTAGTTCTCAAAGGAGTCAAGCTGGTGAAGAAAGTAAACACACAGAAGCAAAACAAGTTATTTTTCCCTGGTGGGAACGTATTTCTCTAGTCATTTTTTTTTTGCTTGCTGTAACCTAAAATTGGGGGCAATGTGTAATTAGACAATATTTGACTTAAGTACTCAAATTTCAAAACCAGCATTCTTTTTAAATCATTGGTGTGCTTGTTGTGGCATTAAGTCCTGTGACAATTGTGAGATCAGATCTGACACATCATGTAAAAGCTAAAGGCATTACTAAAATTCCTTATATCCTTCACAGCTACTCATTTAATTTTTGATGACTATTTAGAGAAACTATATACTATTAATTACTAGGATATAAACCATAAACCATAGCAATATATAAATTACAATATGGATGCAAAGAATATTCCCTGTCTATTATCAGTGATTCAAGAACTATAGCCAAAGACAAAATAGTAAATTATTTGTAAGAACAGAATATGGGATAAAGACTACTTGGTGGTGTAATTATATTCTCTCTCTGACACACAAAAATGCTTGGTTTATGATTAGAAATAAAAAAGAGAGGACCAGGTAAACCTTGGGTCCTATTCAATTTTGCTTTGTTTTCAGTTTTATAAAAGTATTAGAATATCCTATCAGCATTCAGGATGGGCTGTGGGCTGAAGTAGCTGCAGCTTCTAGGTTAACCTGACTGCACAGCAAGACCTTCTCACAAAACAAAAAAGCAAAACAAGAGGTGTTAGGATATGAATATGCAGCACAACATTTCTCACTCTAACGGCAATGCTAATTTCCATGATTCCATCTCTTTCTGCATCTTTCCTGGTCTCTTAGGATTTTCCAACCAAGATTCAAATATGACTGGTATGTTTATTCTTCCCTAATATTACTTAGTTACCATCTCTGAGACTGTCTGTACAATCTTCTTCCTAGATCCCTGGTGAAATCCACCTATTTTTTATGTCCAGAGAAAACTACATGCCTTTTGATCTCCAGGGGATATGGTCCTTCCCTTCCAGATCACAGTCTCTAGTTTATTTTGAAAGTTTGTGCCATCCTAAACTTGAAGCTATAATTTCTTCCTAATAACTACAATTTGCCTTAATAACCACTATCTCTTCTCTAATGAGTGGCTCTTAACAGTCATGTCTTCCCAGCTGTTGACATATAATATGACCAACTTGAGCAGTTCTCTAAAGGCAGCCTGGACATGGTCCAATGTCAGCATCCTCAAGTATCTAAGACTATGTTCATTCTCTTCACATTTAAATAAACTTGCTGAGATAATGAATTCTAAGTTCTTCCCACCCATTTATGCTTAGAACAACAACAACAAAAACAAAAAACAAAAAACAACTTATATAGTACCCATTGTTAAAGATAGGATGTCTTCTGAGTGCATAATGTCTTCTCGGTGCATAGACTTTGTATTACATTTTTATAGGTAAGTTGTAGATATTTTTCCCTCTTTGGGAATATCACTTTTTAGAGGTACTATGTCTTTTCTCAGCTATCTTACCCAATCCACTCAAATGAGTATGATTTTTCTATCCCGTTCCATCTCCCTTTCTCTTGTGTTTTTTCTGCTGTCCTCTAAAATGCTTCTGAGAAACAGATGGAAAGGCACATTTTATAAAATTCCTGGACCATTGTCTTGACTTCCCTTTGAAATTATTTCCTTTGCCTACTATGTTTTCAATTTTAATATTCAGCTCCCTCATCAACATTAAAATGCCTTTTTCAATTTGTGCAGTCCATTTTCTTTGATGCTCAGTGGCTCCTCCCTTCTTATGAAAGGCTGATCTGTTTTCAGATTCACTGTGCTCCCTACCTCTTCTGAGGACTCTCATTAGAATTTTTATTCATTGTTCCCTAAATTATCTGTTCTCTTCCATGTCATTTGCTCTCATTGTTTGCATTAAGCTTCCTAATTCATGCTGTTAATATTCCTAATTTTTGCAGATCCTGCATTTCCTGGATACATTGTGATATATATAGTCATCAAGGTCTCCCTGCAGTGGTGTATCTAATATTCAGGCAAACATCTTCTCAGGACGCAAAGTGATAAATATCTGGATGGCTCTTTCCAGACTGTCATCATCTTCTGAGTGACAAATACTCCCCAGTTTATGAGGGCTATATTTGTGTAAGTGTGAAGGAGTGTGTGTGTCCATATGCACATCAGGAG